>NC_090938.1:68585728-69219061 GCF_040938575.1 Ambystoma mexicanum
CCCGCCGCCAACCCCCCCACTCGTGCCCGGTGTTTCTATCCCTCCCGCCGCCCACCACCCACTCATGCCCTGTGTCTCTCCCGTCGCCCCCACCCCCGCTAATGCCCTGTGTGTCTCTCCCCTCGCCCCCACCCCCGACCCCCCGCTCATGCCCCGTGTGTCTATCCCTCCCGCCGCCCACCCCCCGCTCATGCCTCGTGTGTCTATACCTCCCGCCGCCCACCCCCTGCTCATGCCCCGTGTGTCTATCCCTCCCGTCGCCCACCCCCCACTCATGCCCCGTGTCTCCCTTGTGTTACCCCCCACCCCCCGCTCAAGCCCTGTGTCTCCCTTGTGTTACCCCCCCACCCATGCCCTGTCTCTCCTGTTACCCCCCATCACCCGCTCATGCCCCGTGTCTCCCTTGTGTTACCCCCCAACCCCCGCTCATGCCCCATGTCTCCCTCCTTTCCCCCACCCCTCGCTCATGCCCCGTGCGTCTCTCCCCCTCCCACCCACCCCCCGCTCATGCCCCGTGTGTCTCTCCCCCCCACCCCCGCTCATGCCCCATGTGACTCTCCCCTCTTCCCCACCCCGACCCCCCGCTCATGACCCGTGTGTCTATCCCTCACGCCGTCCACCCTCTGCTCATGCCACGTGTGTCTATCCCTCCCGCCGCCCACCCCCCGCTCATGCCCCATGTGTCTATCCCTCCCATCGCCCACCCCCCACTCATGCCCCGTGTCTCCTTTGTGTTACCCCCCCACCCTCCGCTCATGCCCCGTGTCTCCCTTGTGTTACCCCCCACCCATGCCCTGTCTCCACTGTTACACTCACAACCCGCTCATGTTCCCTGTCTCCCTTGTGTTACCCCCCCACCCCCGCTCATGCCCCATGTCTCCCTCCTTTCCCCCACACCCCGCTCATGCCCTGTGTGTCTCTCCCCTCCCCCCCACCCCCGCTCATGCCCTGTGTCTCTCTCCCCTACCCCCCACCCACCGCTCATGCCCCGTGTCCCTCTCCCTTCCCCCACCCCCGCTCATGCCCCGTGTGTCTCTCCCCCTCCCGCCCACCCCCCGCTCATGCCCCGTGTGTCTCTCTCCCTCCTGCTCATGCCCCGTGTGTCTATTGCTCCCTCCTGCCCACCCCCCGCTCATGCCCCGTGTCTCTATCCCTCCCGCCACCCACCCAACGCTCATGCCCTGTGTCTCTATCCCTCCCGCCGCCCAACCCCCGCTCATGCCCTGTGTCTCTATCCCTCCCGCCGCCCACCCCCCGCTCATGCCCGTGTGTCTATCCCTCCCCCGCTCATACCCCGTGTCTCTATCCCTCCCGCCGCCCACCCCCGCACATGCCCCGTGTGTCTATCCCTCCCGCCGCCCACCCCCCGCTCATGCCCCGTGTGTCTATCCCTCCCGCCGCCCACCCCCTGCTCATGCCCCATGTGTCTATCCCTCCCGCCGGCCACCCCCCGCTCATGCCCTGTGTGTCTATCCCTCCCGCCGCTCATGCCCCGTGTGTCTATCCCTCCTGCCGCCCACCCCCCGCTCAAGCCCCGTGTCTCTATCCCTCCCGCCGCCCACCCCCACTCATGCCCTGTGTCTCTATCCCTCCCACCGCCCACCCCCCGCTCATGCCCTGTGTGTCTCTCCCCTCCCGCCCACCCCCCGCTCATGCCCCGTGTGTCTCTCTCCCTCCGCCCCATCCTCCGCACATGCCCCGTGTGTCTCTCTCCCTTCCCCCCACCCTCGCTCATGCCCCGTGTGTCTCTCCCCCTCCCGCCCACCCCCCGCTCATGCCCCGTGTGTCTCTCCCCCTCCCACCCACCCCCGCTCATGCCCGTGTGTCTCTCTCCCTCCCCCTCACCCCCGCTCATGCCCCGTGTGTCTCTCCCCCTCCCCCAACCCCCGCTCATGCCCCGTGTGTCTCTCCCCCTCCCGCTCATGCCCGTGTGTCTCTCTCCCTCCCCCTCACCCCCGCTCATGCCCCGTGTGTCTCTCTCCCTCCCCCCCACCCCCGCTCATGCCCCATGTGTCTCTCCCCCTCCCGCCCAACCCCCGCTCATGCCCCGTGTGTCTCTCCCCCTCCCCCCACCCCCGCTCATGCCCTGTGTGTCTCTCCCCCTCCCGCCCACCCACCGCTCATGCCCTGTGTGTCTCTCCCCCTCCCGCCCACCCCCCGCTCATGCCCCATGTGTCTCTCCCCCTCCCGCCCACCCCCCGCTCATGCCCCGTGTGTCTCTCGCCCTCCTGCTCATGCCCCGTGTGTCTATCGCTCCCTCCTGCCCACCCCCCGCTCATGCCCCATGTCTCTATCCCTCCCGCCGCCCACCCAACGCTCATGCCCTGTGTCTCTATCCCTCCCGCCGCCCACCCCCCGCTCATGCCCTGTGTCTCTATCCCTCCTGCCGCCCACCCCCCGCTCATGGCCCGTGTGTCTATCCCTCCCTCCGCTCATACACCGTGTCTCTATCCCTCCTGCCGCCCACCCCCGGCTCATGCCCGTGTGTCTCTCCCCCTCCCAACCACCCCCCGCTCATGCCCCGTGTGTCTTTCTATCTCCCCCCCACCCCTGCTCATGCCCCATGTGTCTCTCCCCCTCCCGCCCACCCCCTGCTCATGCCCCATGTGTCTCTCCCCTCCCGCCCACCCCCCGCTCATGCCCAGTGTGTCTCTCCCCCTCCCCCCCTCCCCCTCTCATGCCCTGTGTGTCTCTCGCCCTCCCGCCCACCCTCCGCTCATGCCCTGTGTGTCTCTCCCCCTCCCGCCCACCCCCGCTCATGCCCCGTGTGTCTCTCCCCCTCCCGCCCACCCCCCGCTCATGCCCCGTGTGTCTCTCTCCCTCCCGCTCATGCCCCGTGTGTCTATCGCTCCCTTTCTGCCCACCCCCCGCTCATGCCCCGTCTCTCTAGCCCTCCCGCCGCCCACCCAACGCTCATGCCCTGTGTCTCTATCCCTCCCGCTGCCCACCCCCCGCTCATGCCCTGTGTCTCTATCCCTCCCGCCACCCACCCCCCGCTCATGCCCCGTGTGTCTATCCCTCCCCCCGCTCATACCCCGTGTCTCTATCCCTCCCGCCGCCCACCCCGGCACATGCCCCATGTGTCTATCCTTCCCGCCGCCCACCCCCCGCTCATGCCCCGTGTGTCTATCCCTCCTGCCGCCCACCCCGCGCTCATGCCCCATGTGTCTATCCCTCCCGCCGGCCACCCCCGCTCATGCCCTGTGTGTCTATCCCTCCCGCCGCTCATGCCCCGTGTGTCTATCCCTCCTGCCGCCCACCCCCCGCTCAAGCCCCGTGTCTCTATCCCTCCCGCCGCCCACCCCCCGCTCATCCCCCGTGTCTCTATCCCTCCCGCCGCCCACCCCCCACTCATGCCCAGTGTCTCTATCCCTCCTGCCGCTCACCCCCGCTCATGCCCCGTGTGTCTCTCCCCCCGCCCGCTCTTGCGCTGTGTGTCTGTCCCCTCACCCCCACACCCCGACCCCCCACTCATGCCCCGTGTGTCTATCCCTCCCACCGCCCACCCCCTGCGAATGCCCTGTGTGTATATCCCCCCCGGCACCCAACCCCCGCTCATGCCCCGTGTGTCTATACTCCCGCCGCCCACCTCCCGCTCATGCCCGTGTGTCTCTCCCCTCCCCCCCACCCCCGCTCATGCTCCATGTGTCTCTCCCCTCCCCCCCGAACCCCCGCTCATGCCCGTGTGTATATCCGTCACGCCGCCCACCCCCCGCTCATGCCCGTGTCTCTATCCCTCCCGCCGCCCACCCCCCGCTCGTGCCCGTGTCTCTATCCCTCCAGCCGCCCACCCCCCACTCATGCCCCGTGTCTCTCCCCTCGCCCCCACCCCCGCTCATGCCCCATGTGTCTCTCCCTCCCGCCGCCCACCCCCGATCATGCCTAGTGTGTCTATCCCTCCCGCCGCCCACCCCCCGCTCATGCCCCGTGTCTCCCTTGTGTTACCCCCCCGCTCATGCCCCGTGTCTCCCTTGTGTTACCCCCCACCCATGCCCTGTCTCTTCTGTTACCCCATCACCCGCTCATGCCCTGTGTCTCCCTTGTGTTACCCCCTCACCCTCCGCTCATGCCCCGTGTCTCCCTCCTTTCCCCCACCCCTCGCTCATGCCCCGTGTGTCTCTCCCCCTCCCGCCCACCCCCCGCTCATGCCCCGTGTGTCTCTCCCCCCACCCCCGCTCCTGCCCCGTGTGACTCTCCCCTCTCCCCCACCCCCGACCCCCCGGCTCATGACCCGTGTGTCTATCCCTCACGCCGCCTACCCCCCGCTCATGTCTCGTGTCTCTATCCCTCCCGCCGCCCACCCCCCGCTCATGCCCCGTGCCTCTATCCCTCCCGCCGCCCACCCCCCGCTCATGCTCCATGTGTCTCTCCCCTGCCCCCCACCCCCCGCTCATGCCCCGTTCGTCTATCCCTCACGCCGCCCAACCCCCCGCTCATGCCGCGTGTGTCTCTCCCCTCCCCCGCACCCCTGCTCATGCCCCGTGTGTCTCTCCCCTCTCCCCCACCCCCTGACCCCCGCTCACGCCCTGTGTGTCTATCCCTCCCGTCGTCCACCCTCTGCTCATGCCACGTGTGTCTATCCCTCCTGCCGCCCACCCCCCGCTCATGCCCCATGTGTCTATCCCTCCCGTCGCCCACCCCCCACTCATGCCCCATGTCTCCCTTGTGTTACCGCCCGCCCCCCGCTCATGCCCCGTGTCTCTATCCCTCCCGCCGCCCAACCCCCACTCATGCCGCGTGTGTCTCTCCCCTCCCCCGCACTCCTGCTCATGCCCCGTGTGTCTCTCCCCTCTCCCCCACCCCCCGACCCCCCGCTCACGCCCTGTGTGTCTATCCCTCCCGCCGTCCACCCTCCGCTCATGCCACGTGTGTCTATCCCTCCCGTCGCCCACCCCCCGCTCATGCCCCATGTGTCTAACCCTCCCATCGCCCACCCCCCACTCATGCCCCATGTCTCCCTTGTGTTACCGCCCGCCCCCCGCTCATGCCCCGTGTCTCCCTTGTGTTACCCCCCCACCCATGCCCTGTCTCCACTGTTACCCCCAGCACCCGCTCATGTCCCCTGTCTCCCTTGTGTTACCCCCCACCCCCCGCTCATGCCCCGTGTCTCCCTCCTTTCCCCCACCCCCCGCTCATGCCCTGTGTGTCTCTCCCCTCCCCTCCACCCCGCTCATGCCCTGTGTCTCTCTCCCCTACCCCCCACCCCCCGCTCATGCCCCGTGTCCCTCTCCCCTACCCCCCAGCCCCCCTCATGACCCGTGTCTCTCTCCCTTCCCCCCACCCCCGCTAATGCCCCGTGTCTCTCTCCCTCCCCCCCACACCCCTCCCTCCTTCTCATGCCCCGTGTGTCTATCCCTCCCGCCGCCCACCCCCCGCTCATGCCCCGTGTGTCTATCCCTCCCGCCGCCCACCCCCCGCTCATGCCTCGTGTGTATATCCCTCCCGCCGCCCACCCTCCGCTCATGCCCCGTGTGTCTATTCCTCCCGTCCACCCTCCACTCATGCCCCGTTGTGTCTATCCCTCCCGCCGCCCACCCCCCCTCATGCCCCGTGTGTCCATCCCTCCCGCCGCCCATCCCCCGCTCATGCCCCGTGTCTCTATCCCTCCCCTGCTCATGCCCCGTGTCTCTATCCCTCCCCCGCTCATGCCCCGTGTCTCTATCCCTCCCGCCGCCCATCCCCCGCTCTTGCCCCGTATCTCTATCCCTCCCGCCGCCCACCCCCGCTCATGCACCGTGTCTCTATCCCTCCCGCCGCCCACCCCCCGCTCAAGCCCCGTGTCTCTATCCCTCCCGCCGCCCACCCCCTGCTCATGCCCCATGTCTCTATCCCTCCCGCCGCCCACCCCCTGCTCATGCCCCATGTCTCAATCCCTCCCGCCACCCACCCCCCACTCATGCCCCGTGTCTCCCTTGTGTTACCCCCCACCCCCCGCTCATGCCCCGTTTCTCCCTTGTGTTACCCCCACACTCATGCCCTGTCTCCCCTGTTACCCCCCACCACCCGCTCATGCCCCGTGTCTCCCTTGTGTTACCCCCCACCCCCTGCTCCTGCCCCGTGTCTCCCTTGTGTTACCCCCCACCACCCGCTCATGCCCCGTGTCTCCCTTGTGTTACCCCCCACCCCCTGCCCATGCCCCGTGTGTCTCCCTCCTTTCCCCCCACCCCCCGCTCATGCCCTGTGTGTCTCTCCCCTCCCCCCCGCTCATGCCCTGTGTCTCTCTCCCCTACCCCCCACTCCCCGCTCATGCCCCGTGTCTCTCTCCCCTCCCCCCCTCCCCCCGCTCATGCCCTGTGTCTCTCTCCCCTTCCCCCCACCCCCCGCTCATGCCCTGTGTGTCTCTCCCCTTCCCCCAACCCCCTGCTCATGCCCCGTGTCTCCCTCCTTTCTCCCCACCCCCTGCTCATGCCCCGTGTCTCTCCCATTCCAGCCGCCCACCCCGCTCATGCCCCGTGTCTCTATCCCTCCCGCCGCCCACCCCCCGCTCATGCCCGTGTCTCTATCCCTCCCGCCGCCCACCCCCCGCTCATGCCCGTGTCTCTATCCCTCCCGCCGCCCACCCCCCGCTCATGCCCCGTGTGTCTCTCCCCTCCCGCCACCCCCGCTCATGCCCTGTGTCTCTCTCCCCTACCCCTACCCCCCGCTCATCCCCTGTGTCTCTCTCCCCTTCCCCCCACCCCCCGCTCATGCCCCGTGTCTCTCTCCCCTTCCCCCCACCCCCCGCTCATTCCCTGTGTCTCTCTCCCCTTTCCCCCCACCCCCTCCTCATGCCCTGTGTCTCTCTCCCCTTCCCCCACCCCCGCTCATGCCCCGTGTCTCTATCCCTCCCGCCGCCCACCCCCCGCTCATGCCCCGTGTGTCTCTCCCCTCCCCCACCCCCGCACATGCCCCGTGTATCTCTCCGCTCGCCCCCTCCCGCCCATCCCCCGCTCATGCCCCGTGTGTCTCTCCCCCCACATCCGCTCATGCCCCGTGTGACTCTCCCCTCCCCCCACTCCCGACCCCCCGCTCATGACCCGTGTGTCTATCCCTCACGCCGCCCACCCCCCGCTCATGCCTCGTGTCTCTATCCCTCCCGCCGCCCACCCCCGCTCATGCCCCGTGTCTCTATCCCTCCCGCCGCCCACCCGCCACTCATGCTCCATGTGTCTCTCCCCCACCACCCCGACCCCCCCTCATGCCCTGTGTGTCTATCCCTCACGCCGCCCACCCCCCGCTCATGCCCCGTGTCTCTGTAGCTCCCGCCGCCCACCCACCGCTCATGCCCCGTGTCTCTATCCCTCCCGCCGCCCACCCACCACTCATGCCGCGTGTGTCTCTCCCCTCCCCCCACCCCCGCTCATGCCCCGTGTGTATCTCCCTCCCCCCCACCCCCCGCTCACGCCCTGTGTGTCTATCCCTCCCGCCGTCCACCCCCCGCTCATGCCACGTGTGTCTATACCTCCCGCCGCCCACCCCCCGCTCATGCCCCATGTGTCTATCCCTCCCGTCGCCCACCCCCACTCATGCCCCGTGTCTCCCTTGTGTTACCCCCCACCCCCTGCTCATACCCCGTGTCTCCCTTGTGTTACCCCCCCCACCCATGCCCTGTCTCCCCTGTTACCCCCCACCACCCGCTCATGCCACGTGTCTCCCTTGTGTTACCCCCCACCCCCTGCTCCTGCCCCGTGTCTCCCTCCTTTCCCCCACCCCCTGCTCATGCCCCGTGTCTCTCTCCCCTACCCCCCACCCCCGCTCATGCCCCGTGTCCCTCTCCCCTACCCCCCACCCCCCGCTCATGACCCTTGTCTCTCTCCCCTTTCCCCCCACTCATGCCCCGTGTCTCTCTCCCCTCCCCCCCACACCCCTCCCCCCTTCTCATGCCCCGTGTGTCTATCCCTCCCACAGCCCACCCCCGCTCATGCCCCGTGTGTCTATCCTTCCCGCCGCCCACCCCCCGCTCATGCCCCGTGTGTCTATCCCTCCAGCCGCCCACTCTCCGCTCATGCCCCGTGTGTCTATTCCTCCCGTCCACCCCCCCACTCATGCCCCGTTGTGTCTATCCCTCCCGCCGCCCACGCCCCGCTCTTGTCCTGTGTGTACATCCCTCCCGCCGCCTGCCCCCCGCTCATGCCCCGTGTCTCTATCCCTCCCCCCGCTCATGCCCCATGTCTCTATCCCTCCCCCGCTCATGCCCCGTGTCTCTATCCCTCCCGCCGCCCATCCCCCGCTCTTGCCCCGTGTCTCGCCGCCCACCCCCGCTCATGCCCCGTGTCTCTATCCCTCCCGCCGCCCACCCCCCGCTCAAGCCCCGTGTCTCTATCCCGAACGCCGCCCACCCCCCGCTCATGCCCCATGTCTCTATCCCTTTCGCCGCCCACCCCCTGCTCATGCCCCATGTCTCAATCCTTCCCACCACCCACCCCCCCACTCATGACCCGTGTCTCCCTTGTGCTACCCCCCAACCCCCGCTCATGCCCTGTGTCTCCCTTGTGTTACCCCCACACCCATGCCCTGTCTCCCCTGTTACCCCCACCACCCGCTCATGCCCCGTGTCTCCCTTGTGTTACCCCCCACCCCCCGCTCATGCCCCGTGTGTCCATCCCTCCCGCCGCCAACCCCCCGCTCATGCCCCGTGTGTCTATTCCTCCCGTCCACCCCTCACTCATGCCCCGTTGTGTCTATCCCTCCCGCCGCCCACCCCCCGCTCATGCCCCATGTGTCCATCCCTCCCGCCGCCCATCCCCCGCTCATGCCCAATGTCTCTATCCCTCCCCCGCTCATGCCCCGTGTCTCTATCCCTCCTGCCGCCCATCCCCCGCTCTTGCCCCGTGTCTCTATCCCTCCTGCCGCCCACCCCCGCTCATGCCCCGTGTCTCTATCCCTCCCGCCACCCACCCCCCGCTCAAGCCCCGTGTCTCTATCCCTCCCGGCGCCCACCCCCTGCTCATGCCCCATGTCTCTATCCCACCCGCCGCCCCCCCCTGCTCATGCCCCATGTCTCAATCCCTCCCACCACCCACCCCCCACTCATGCCCCGTGTCTCCCTTGTGTTACCCCCCACCACCCGCGCATGCCCCGTGTCTCCCTTGTGTTACCCCCCACCCCCCGCTCATGCCCCGTGTGTCCATCCCTCCCGCCGCCCACCCCCCACTCATGCCCCGTGTCTCTATCCCTCCCGCCGCCCACCCCCGCTCATGCCCCGTGTCTCTATCCCTCCCGCCGCCCACCCCCCACTCATGCCCCGTGTGTCTCTCCCCTCCCCCCCACCCCCGCTCATGCCCCGTGTGTCTCTCCCCTCCCCCCCACCCCCCGACCCCCCGACCCCCCGCTCATGCCCCGTGTGTCTATCCCTCCCGCCACCCACCCCCGCTCATGCCCCGTGTGTCTATCCCTCCTGTCACCCACCCCCCAATCATGCCCCGTGTCTCCCTTGTGTTACCCCCCACCGCCCGCTCATACCCTGTGTCTCCCTTGTGTTACCCCCCCACCAATGCCCTGTCTCCCCTGTTACCCCCCACTACCCGCTCATGCCCCGTGTCTCCCTTGTGTTACCCCCCACCCCCGCTCATGCCCCGTGTCTCCCTCCTTTCCCCCCACCCCCCGCTCATGCCCCATGTTTCTCTCCCCCTCCCGCCCACCCCCCGCTCATGCCCCGTGTGTCCCCCTCCCACCCCCGCTCATGCCCCGTGTGACTCTCCACTCCCCCCCACCCCTGACCCCCCGCTCATGACCCGTGTGTCTATCCCTCACGCCGCCCACCCCCGCTCATGCCTCGTGTCTCTATCCCTCCCGCCGCCCAACCCCCGCTCATGCCCCGTGTCTCTATCCCTCCCGCCGCCCACCCCCTGCTCATGCTCCATGTGTCTCTCCCCTACCCCCCCTGACCCCCCGCTCATGCCCCGTATGTCTATCCCTCATGCCGCCCACCCCCGCTCATGCCCCGTGTCTCTATCCCTCCCGCCGCCCACCCCCCGCTCATGCCCCATGTCTCTATCCCTCCCGCCGCCCACCCCCCACTCATGCCCCGTGTGTTTCTCCCCTCCCCCACCCCCGCTCATGCCCCGTGTGTCTCTCCCCTCCCCCACCCCCCGACCCCCCGCTCATGCCCCGTGTGTCTATCCCTCCCGCCGCCCACCCCCCGCTCATGCTCCGTGTGTCTATCCCTCCCGCCGCCCACCCCCCGCTCATGCCTCGTGTGTCTAACCCTCCTGCCACCCACCCCCGCTCATGCCCCGTGTGTCTATCCCTCCTGTCACCCACCCCCCAATCATGCCCCGTGTCTCCCTTGTGTTACCCCCCACCGCCCGCTCATACCCCGTGTCTCCCTTGTGTTACCCCCCCACCAATGCCCTGTCTCCCCTGTTACCCCCCACTACCCGCTCATGCCCCGTGTCTCCCTTGTGTTACCCCCTACCCCCGCTCATGCCCCGTGTCTCCCTCCTTTCCCCCCACCCCCCGCTCATGCCCCATGTTTCTCTCCCCCTCCCGCTCATGCCCCGTGTGACTCTCCCCTCCCCCCCACCCCCCACTCCCCGCTCATGCCTCGTGTCTCTATCCCTCCCGCCGCCCAACCCCCGCTCATGCCCCGTGTCTCTATCCCTCCCGCCGCCCACCCCCCGCTCATGCTCCATGTGTCTCTCCCCTAACCCCCCCCGACCCCCCGCTCATGCCCCGTATGTCTATCCCTCACGCCGCCCACCCCCCGCTCATGCCCCATGTCTCTATCCCTCCCGCCGCCCACCCCCCGCTCATGCCCCATGTCTCTATCCCTCCCGCCGCCCACCCCCCACTCATGCCCCGTGTGTTTCTCCCCTCCCCCCACCCCCGCTCATGCCCCGTGTGTCTCTCCCCTCCCCCACCCCCCGACCCCCCGCTCATGCCCCGTGTGTCTATCCCTCCCGCCGCCCACCCCCCGCTCATGCCCCGTGTGTCTATCCCTCCCGCCGCCCACCCCCCGCTCATGCCTCGTGTGTCTAACCCTCCCGCCGGCCACCCCCGCTCATGCCCCGTGTGTCTATCCCTCCTGTCACCCACCCCCCAATCATGCCCCGTGTCTCCCTTGTGTTACCCCCCACCGCCCGCTCATACCCTGTGTCTCCCTTGTGTTACCCCCCCACCAATGCCCTGTCTCCCCTGTTACCCCCCACTACCCGCTCATGCCCCGTGTCTCCCTTGTGTTACCCCCCACCCCCGCTCATGCCCCGTGTCTCCCTCCTTTCCCCTCACCCTCCGCTCATGCCCCATGTTTCTCTCCCCCTCCCGCCCACCCCCTGCTCATGCCCCGTGTGTCCCCCTCCCACCCCCGCTCATGCTCCGTGTGTCTATCCCTCCCGCCGCCCACCCCCCGCTCATGCCTCGTGTGTCTAACCCTCCCGCCACCCACCCCCGCTCATGCCCCGTGTGTCTATCCCTCCTGTCACCCACCCCCCAATCATGCCCCGTGTCTCCCTTGTGTTACCCCCCACCGCCCGCTCATACCCCGTGTCTCCCTTGTGTTACCCCCCCACCAATGCCCTGTCTCCCCTGTTACCCCCCACTACCCGCTCATGCCCCGTGTCTCCCTTGTGTTACCCCCTACCCCCGCTCATGCCCCGTGTCTCCCTCCTTTCCCCCCACCCCCCGCTCATGCCCCATGTTTCTCTCCCCCTCCCGCTCATGCCCCGTGTGACTCTCCCCTCCCCCCCACCCCCCACTCCCCGCTCATGCCTCGTGTCTCTATCCCTCCCGCCGCCCAACCCCCGCTCATGCCCCGTGTCTCTATCCCTCCCGCCGCCCACCCCCCGCTCATGCTCCATGTGTCTCTCCCCTAACCCCCCCCGACCCCCCGCTCATGCCCCGTATGTCTATCCCTCACGCCGCCCACCCCCCGCTCATGCCCCATGTCTCTATCCCTCCCGCCGCCCACCCCCCGCTCATGCCCCATGTCTCTATCCCTCCCGCCGCCCACCCCCCACTCATGCCCCGTGTGTTTCTCCCCTCCCCCCACCCCCGCTCATGCCCCGTGTGTCTCTCCCCTCCCCCACCCCCCGACCCCCCGCTCATGCCCCGTGTGTCTATCCCTCCCGCCGCCCACCCCCCGCTCATGCCCCGTGTGTCTATCCCTCCCGCCGCCCACCCCCCGCTCATGCCTCGTGTGTCTAACCCTCCCGCCGGCCACCCCCGCTCATGCCCCGTGTGTCTATCCCTCCTGTCACCCACCCCCCAATCATGCCCCGTGTCTCCCTTGTGTTACCCCCCACCGCCCGCTCATACCCTGTGTCTCCCTTGTGTTACCCCCCCACCAATGCCCTGTCTCCCCTGTTACCCCCCACTACCCGCTCATGCCCCGTGTCTCCCTTGTGTTACCCCCCACCCCCGCTCATGCCCCGTGTCTCCCTCCTTTCCCCTCACCCTCCGCTCATGCCCCATGTTTCTCTCCCCCTCCCGCCCACCCCCTGCTCATGCCCCGTGTGTCCCCCTCCCACCCCCGCTCATGCCCCGTGTGACTCTCCCCTCCCCACCACCCCCCACCCCCCGCTCATGCCTCGTGTCTCTATCCCTCCCGCCGCCCAACCCCCGCTCATGCCCCGTGTCTCTATCCCTCCCTCCGCCCACCCCCCGCTCATGCCCAATGTCTCTATCCCTCCCGCCGCCCACCCCCCACTCATGCCCCGTGTGTTTCTCCCCTCCCCCCACCCCCGCTCATGCCCCGTGTGTCTCTCCCCTCCCCCACCCCCCGACCCCCCGCTCATGCCCCGTGTGTCTATCCCTCCCGCCGCCCACCCCCCGCTCATGCCCCGTCTGTCTATCCTTCCCGATGCCCACCTCCCGCTCATGCCCCGTGTGTCTATCCCTCCTGTCGCCCACCCCCCACTCATGCCCCGTGTCTCCCTCCTTTCACCCACCCCCTGCTCATGCCCTGTGTGTATCTTCCCTACACCCCACCCCCCGCTCATGCCCCGTGTGTCTCTAACCCCCACCCCCGCTCATGCCCCGTGTGACTCTCCCCTCCCCCCACCCCCGACCCCCTGCTCATGACCCTTGTGTCTATCCCTCACACCGCCCACCCCCCGCTCATGCCTCGTGTCTCTATCCCTCCCGACGCCCACCCCCGCTCATGCCCCGTGTCTCTATCCCTCCCGCCGCCCACCCCCCACTCATGCTCCATGTGTCTCTCCCCTAACACCCCCGACCCCCCGCTCATGCCCCGTGTGTCTATCCCTCACGCCGCCCACCCCCCGCTCATGCCCCGTGTCTCTATAGCTCCCGCCGCCCACCCCCCGCTCATGCCCCGTGTCTCTATCCCTCCCGCCACCCACCCACCACTCATGCCGCGTGTGTCTCTCCCCTCCCCCCACCCCCGCTCATGCCCCGTGTGTCTCTCCCTCTCCCCCACCCCCCGCTCACGCCCTGTGTGTCTATCCCTCCCGCCGTCCACCCCCGCTCATGCCACGTGTGTCTATCCCTCCCGCCGCCCACCCCCCGCTCATGCCCCGTGTGTCTATCCCTCCCGTCGCCCACCCCCACTCATGCTCCGTGTCTCCCTTGTGTTACCCCCCACCCCCCGCTCATACCCCGTGTCTCCCTTGTGTTACCCCCCCACCCATGCCCTGTCTCCCCTGTTACCCCCCACCACCCGCTCATGCCCCGTGTCTCCCTTGTGTTACCCCCCCACCCCCTGCTCCTGCCCCGTGTCTCCCTCCTTTCCCCCACCCCCCGCTCATGCCCCGTGTCTCTCTCCCCTACCCCCCACCCCCGCTCATGCCCCGTGTCCCTCTACCCTACGCCCCACCCCCCGCTCATGACCCTTGTCTCTCTCCCCTTCCCCCCCACTCATGCCCCGTGTCTCTCTCCCCTTCCCCCCACACCCCTCCCCCCTTCTCATGCCCCGTGTGTCTATCCCTCCCGCAGCCCACCCCCGGCTCATGCCCCGTGTGTCTATCCTTCCAGCCGCCCACCCCCCGCTCATGCCCCGTGTGTCTATCCCCACCGCCGCCCACTCTCCGCTCATGCCCCGTGTGTCTATTCCTCCCGTCCACCCCCCCACTCATGCCCCGTTGTGTCTATCCCTCCCGCCGCCCACCCCCCGCTCATGCCCCGTGTGTCCATCCCTCCCGCCGCCCGCCCCCCGCTCATGCCCCGTGTCTCTATCCCTCCCCCCGCTCATGCCCCATGTCTCTATCCCTTCCCGCTCATGCCCCGTGTCTCTATCCCTCCCGCCGCCCATCCCCCGCTCTTGCCCCGTGTCTCAATCCCTCCCGCCGCCCACCCCCGCTCATGCCCCGTGTCTCTATCCCTCCCGCCGCCCACCCCCCGCTCAAGCCCCATGTCTCTATCCCTACCGCCGCCCACCCCCCGCTCATGCCCCATGTCTCTATCCCTCCCGCCGCCCACCCCCTGCTCATGCCCCATGTGTATATCCCTCCCACCACCCACCCCCCACTCATGCCCCGTGTCTCCCTTGTGTTACCCCCCAACCCCCGCTCATGCCCTGTGTCTCCCTTGTGTTACCCCCACACCCATGCCCTGTCTCCCCTGTTACCTCCCACCACCAGCTCATGCCCCGTGTCTTCCTTGTGTTACCCCCCACCCCCCGCTCATGCCCCGTGTGTCCATCCCTCCCGCCAGCCACCCCCCGCTCATGCCCCGTGTGTCTATTCCTCATTCCTCCCGTCCACCCCCCACTCATGTCCCGTTGTGTCTATCCCTCCCGCCGCCCACCCCCCGCTCATGCCCCATGTGTCCATCCCTCCCGCCGCCCATCACCCGCTCATGCCCAATGTGTCATGCCCCGTGTCTCTATCCCTCCTGCCGCCCATCCCCCGCTCTTGCCCCGTGTCTCTATCCCTCCCGCCGCCCACCCCCGCTCATGCCCCGTGTCTCTATCCCTCCCGCCGCCCACCCCCCGCTCAAGCCCCGTGTCTCTATCCCTCCCGCCGCCCACCCCCTGCTCATGCCCCATGTCTCTATCCCACCCGCCGCCCACCCCCTGCTCATGCCCCATGTCTCAATCCCTCTCACCACCCACCCCCACTCATGCCCCGTGTCTCCCTTGTGTTACCCCCCGCTCATGCCCTGTGTCTCCCTTGTGTTACCCCCACACCCATGCCCTGTCTCCCCTGTTACCCCCCCACCCGCTCATGCCCCGTGTCTCCCTTGTGTTACCCCCCACCCCCGCTCATGCCCCGTGTCTCCCTCCTTTCCCCCCACCCCCCGCTCATGCCCCATGTTTCTCTCCCCCTCCCGCCCACCCCCCCGCTCATGCCCCGTGTGTCCCCCCCACCCCCGCTCATGCCCCATGTGACTCTCCCTCTCCCCCCTACCCCCGACCCCCCGCTCATGACCCATGTGTCTATCCCTCACACCGCCCACCCCCCGCTCATGCCTCGTATCTCTATCTCTCCCGCCGCCCAACCCCCGCTCATGCCCCATGTCTCTATCCCTCCCGCCGCCCACCCCCCGCTCATTCTCCATGTGTCGTGTCTCTCCCCTCCCCCCCACCCCCAACCCACCCCCTCATGCCCCGTATGTCTATCCCTCACGCCGCCCACCCCTTGCTCATGCCCCGTGTCTCTATCCCTCCCGCTGCCCAACCCCCGCTCATGCCCTGTGTCTCTATCCCTCCCGCCGCCCACCCCCCGCTCATGCCCCGTGTCTCTATCCCTCCCGCCGCCCACCCCCCACTCATGCCCCGTGTGTTTCTCCCCTCCCCCCACCCCCGCTCATGCCCCGTGTGTCACTCCCCTCCCCCACCCCCCGACCCCCCGCTCATGCCCCGTGTGTCTTTCCCTCCCGCCGCCCACCCCGCGCTCATGACCCGTGTGTCAATCCCTCCTGTCGCCCACCCCCCGCTCATGCCCCGTGTCTCCCTTGTGTTACCCCCCACCCCCCGCCCATGCCCCGTGTCTCCCTTGTGTTACCCCCCTACCCATGCCCTGTCTCCCCTGTTACCCCCCACCACCCGCTCATGCCCCGTGTATCCCTTGTGTCACCCCCCCACCCCCCGCTCATGCCCCGTTTCTCCCTCCTTTCCCCCACCCCCTGCTCATGCCCTGTGTGTCTCTCCCCTACCCCCACCCCCCGCTCATGCCCCGTGTCTCTCTCCCCTTCCCCCCCACCCCCCGCTCATGACCTGTGTCTCTCTCCCCTTCCCCCCCACCCCTCGCTCATGGCCTGTGTCTCTCTCCCCTCCCCCCCACCCCCCGAGCCCCTGCTCATGCCCCGTGTTTCTATCCCTCCCGCCGCCCACCCCCCGCTCATGCCCCGTGTGTCTATCCCTCCCGCTGCCCACCCCCACTCATGCCCCGTATGTCTATCCCTCCCGCCGCCCACCCTCCGCTCATGCCCCGTGTGTCTATTCGTCCCGCCCACCTCCCGCTCATGCCCCGTGTGTCTATCCCTCCCGCCGCCCACCCCCCGCTCATGCCCCGTGTGTCTATCCCTCCTGTCGCCCACCCCCCACTCATGCCCCGCGTCTCCCTTGTGTTACCCCCCACCCCCGCTCATGCCCCGTGTCTCCCTTGTGTTGCCCCCCACCCATGCCCTGTCTCCCCTGTTACCCCCCACCACCCGCTCATGCCCCGTGTCTCCTTTGTGTCACCCCCCCACCCCCCGCTCATGCCCCGTGTCTCCCTCCTTTCCCCCACCCCCTGCTCATGCCCTGTGTGTCTCTCCCCTACCCCCCACCCCCCGCTCATGCCCCGTGTCTCTCTCCCCTACCACCCCACCCCCCTTCTCATGACTCGTGTCTCTCTCCCCTTCCCCCCACCCCCCGCTCATGGCTCGTGTCTCTCTCCCCTCCCCCCCACCCCCCGACCCCATGCTCATGCCCCGTGTGTCTATCCCTCCCGCCGCCCACCCCCACTCATGCCCCGTGTGTCTATCCCTCACGCCGCCCACCCTCCGCTCATGCCCCGTGTGTATATTCCTCCCGCCCACCTCCCGCTCATGCCCCCTGTGTCCATCCCTCCGCCGCCCACCCCCCGCTCATGCCCCGTGTTTCTATCCCTCCCCCCGCTCATGCCCCGTGTCTCTATCCCTCCCCCGCTCATGCCCCGTGTCTCTATCCCTCACGCCGCCCATCCCCCGCTCTTGCCCCGTGTCTCTATCCCTCCCGCCGCCCACCCCCCGCTCAAGCCCCGTGTCTCTGTCCCTCCCGCCGCCCACCCCCCACTCATGCCCCATTGTTAGGGAGAATTCTCTGTTTAGGCTGAATTTCCTAACCTAGTGAGTCCCTCAGCAGCTTTGCTGGATTTCTGGAGTTTGTTTTTTCCATCCTGCCAAGAGTGAGACTCTTTCTCTCCCACTCTTGGACATGAATCTGTGTAATTCCTTTAAATGTCAATGGCCCTCATTACGACCCTGGCGGAAAGTGACTGACCGGACCGCCACAGCGTAAATAGCGTTTCCGCCATTGCACGAAGGAGCAAAGTGCGGCCCATTCCGACCCATCGGGCACGAGCACCACGGCATGGCGGAAGTGCAAAGTCCGCGATGGCGGAAATGACCCCAAAACGGCCCACACCGCCGCCGTACGGCGCCCTAGGTGCAATACCGCCACCCATCACAGCGGACACCGCAGTGTGCGCCTACCGGAAAGTACGGTGACCGGAAATATACGGAAACGGAAGTTAAAACATGGGCCCGGAACGGGAAACATCCCGCCGTACACCTATAAAACCACTAAAACCACACAACCACTAAAAACACTACCCTGAGACACACCCCAACCCGTCATCCACCCTAGCGAAACCAAGAAAAATGGGAAAAGTAGCGAAGAAAGCGTGCGACCGCAAGCGGCAGGTCCACTTCTCCCGTGAGGAACTCACCGTGCTAACAGAGACCCTCCAGGAGAATGCTGCCGTCGTCTTCTGCACGCAAATGACCAGGACGGCACTTGCAAACAAGAAGGCCATATGGGCTCTGGTGGCACAGCGGGTAAGTGCGGTGGGGACCGCACCCCGCACCCCACAGCAATGCCGAAAGCGATGGGACGACCTGCGGATACGCGTCCGCAGCATACTCTCTGCCAACCGCAACATTGCCACAGCCACCGGGGGAGGTCCTGAATCACCCATCAAGTTGACCCCCTGGGAAGAAATCTGTGCCTCCACCATCGGAATGGAGAGCATAGAGGGAGTCGGAGGGATGGAGAAAGGAGTGCAGACATCCGAAGATTCAGGTAGGTGGGCCAAATAAAACAATGCCAAATCCACAAAGTCCATCCATGTGAAGTACAATGTGTCCACATAGTGCAACAGAAACACATGTCCAGGAGAACGTCCACACACATCGGCCTGATAGCGCACGTTTAAACCCACAATAAATACATAAATAATTAAAAACCCCTAAAACACGCACTACACGTGCAGCAGGCACACCCTAACTGCAGGCTGCCAAACAACTGCACCCTCACTCCACACACAAATGAAAGCACATCCAAGGCCCCGACCCAAATCACCCTCAGGTACCACCCCAATGTATGTGATACAATGCCATTCCAATTCCCACAGACCCATCAATAACCCTCGCCCTCCTTTACTCCACCACAGGGTCCGATCCAAACGACGAGCATCAGGACACCCCTACCAGCACACCTGCAAAGAGGGCCAAGACCAACGGCCAAAGACCCTCCACCTCAGCTGCACGCATCAAGACACGGCAGCAGCACAAATCAGGTGGCAGCACACAGGAGGGAACATCAACAGGCACCCCAGCAGCCAGCATGCCCACACCACCACCACCACAGGTCCCCCCAACGGATGCCACAGAAGGCACTGCCTCTGGTGGCAGCAGCACCATAGGTGACACCCCATTGATGGCAGCATGCTCCGACACAGAAGACGGGGATGTCGAAGTCAGATCCATCCATGACCTGTCCCAATCCCCCTGTCTGTCCCATCCCGTACAACATGAGGATACCACGCAGGGGCACCCACAAGACGACGACTGGCCATCCCCCACAAGCCCTGTGGCAAGGCAACATGAGGACAACAGCCCCTCTGTGACACCCCCGCAAATGGCCATGGCCCAGCAGAGGCAACAGTCCCTCGACCAGTTAATCGTGCAACAGCAGCAACTGGCCACGCTCCTCAAGGACCATGCCGATGAATGTGGGGGCACTAAGGCAGACATAGAAACATCAACTGAGACACTTAGGGCAGAAATGGAGAGAGGTACAGAGACACTAAGGGCACAAATGGAGAGTAGCACCGAGAGCCTGGGAGTCCAAATGGAGAGAAGCACCGAGAGCCTGAGGGGGGAACTGCATGCGACGTCCAAGGACGTATGTGCCGAACTTGCCGCAGTGCGCCGTGTGCTCACTGAGCTCTCGCAAACCCTTAGGGACATGCATGGACGTGAGCAGGCAGAGACATCATCCGTTGCAAGTTCCGTCCAGGGCAGCCCCCAACGTAGATCTGGGAGGAACCTGCGCTCCACAGGCAGGAGTGCCCCTGATACCCGCAGAGGGGGCTTGCAATAGCGACTGCCCACTGACAATGAGCATCTTTGGACACTGGTGTTCGGGGGGGAGGTAGGAGGGTGGAGGGGGTGTGTTGGGCTCACTTGGGTGGCGGGTCGATAGGGTGTACTACATGATATCACATATGCCATAAATAGTGCACGATCAACCAATGAGATGTGTGGACATTGATCTTTGTGTACTAGGCCATCATAGGCGTACAGTCCATATTGTGCATGTCCCAGACACACACAGTGCCACGAGTCCCGTGTCCATGTATCAGCCACCAGGCGTGAGTGCTAGAAGCATGCATCTATGAAATGCTGACGAATGTCACGGCCCTCCGGTGCCTCGCAGACTCCTTGAGGTGCTGCCACATCCCCACCCTCATCATGACCATCATCAGGTGCTTGCAGTTCTGCGTCAGGGGGCATGGGCACATTTCTACGTACGCACATGTTGTGGAGCATGACACATGCCATCACCATCTTTGCAACCTTCTCATGGCGGTACAGGAGTGCCCCGCCAGACCTGCTGAGGCAGCGGAAACGACCCTTCAGTAGGCCGAATGCCTGTTCAATGACTACACGGGTACGTGAGTGGGCATGGTTGTAGTCCTCCTCATGCTGGTCCCGTGGGTTCCGGACTGGTGTGAGGAGCCATCTCTTCAGTGGATATCCAGCATCACCTGTATGTGGACGATAAACGTATGATGTGGAATGCCATTGCTACGTACGCACACCCCCCCCCCTTCCTGCCAGGTCATTGCCGAATCACATACCCCACATTATCATGCATGTAATGAGACTCACCGAGTAGCCAGGATCTGTTCCCTGCGTGTCGCTCCATGTAGCGTGGTATTGTAGAGTTCCTCAAGACCATAGAATCATGGGTTGATCCAGGGAATCGGGCACAACAATGTGTAATGATCCTGTTGGAGTCACACACCATTTGTACATTCAGAGAATGAAATTGTTTTCGGTTGCGGTACTGGGCCTCCATGGCATGTGGGACGACCAATTCCACATGGGTGCAGTCGATGGCACCAATGCAACCCGGTATGCCGGCAAGTGCATGGAATCCCACTTTTGTGTTGGTAATTTCCTGCTCCGAGCGTGGTAGGGAGATGTAGTCGTCTGCGTGCTGCAGGAGGGCATCGAGCACTTGCAATAGTGTCCGTGAGAACAGTGGCTGAGAAATGCCATGCAACTGTCCGACTGTGTGCTGGTAGGTGCCTGTGGCCAGGAAGTGGAGTACAGACACCACCTTCAGGAGGGGTGGGATGGCGGTTGGGCTATCTATCATGCTGACAAGGTCAGCCTGTGTCATGTCCACAATGGCGGCTATGGTGTCCCGGTCCAGACGGTAGAGGGTGTGGATCTGCTCATCAGTGAGGTTGAACGGATGTGCTCGGAGGCGTGGGATTGCGGGCTGCCTGCGTGGTGGTAGTGGCTGTGCTGGCGGCCCTTGCTGGCCCTGCCTTGCCCTCCTCCTCCTCCTGCGTCTCCTCCGTGCGGCCGGTTGTAGTTGGTGTTCGTCTTCTTCTTGGAGTTGGAGTACTTGCAGTGCTATCATGTCCCCCAGGGCCAACATCGCGAGTCCTGCCGGTAGCATTTCGGTGTGGTTGTGGGAGGAGACTGGGTGTGCAATTTATGTGTTTTCAGGCTGTATGGCCTCCACCTGTGGTGATTCATTCCACCTGTGCAAACTGCTCTCCCCTTTGGCCGAGCACGTCCCGCACACAACGCTGCAATTCGGGGAATGGCATCTTGCTATTGCAATCATGTATTTGTACCCGATGGCCGTGTAACATTGGTTGATATGTTCATTCTGCTGTGGTCCCATTGTTTCACATTCTATCTGTGCAGTCGCGAACAGACTTGTGAAGGGTCAGTGGAACGTAGTACTCGAGTAACGGTGGACCCTCATGCATCACTGTACCGAGTTGCAACGACGGGCGGGGGGTCTCATTTGTGGGTGAAGGCAGTTGCCATTTTCACACACAGCCGCACTCGATGGATTAATTAGTGATTTCAAACGGCCACAGATGCCTCTTCGACGTGATGTTGCAAATGAGGAATTCGAAGGGCGGCGCTTTCGGTTTTCAGCTAGCGGCGAGGAAATGCCCACAGGTCTGACTGCAAATATAACGTACTATTGTTCAATGTCCTTGGGACAGGGGCCATGGCGAGGATGCAATGATTGATATGAATGGTTTGGGATGCGCAATGGCGACGTGGGCGATGAGGCCGGACGTTCCCAAATACATGTTACTTCACTACACTGGAATTACGGGCTGGGGCACTGTGGATTTTGCAGGCTGCATAACGCACAGACTCAATGGATATTTCTAATGTTATGTGAGTAAATATTCAGGCGTTTTAATCCCGGGATGAGGGAATGATGAATGGATGCATGGGCAGGTGATTTGATACAGAGTTTGCCATGTACAGGGCTTCTTGGGATCTATCCGCCTCCCCTACGCTATGTGATGCAGGGCTGCCATAGTGGGACCATCGTCTATCTGGCCTTGTTGAGCCCTCCCTGTCTCGACGCGCCCTCAGACACTTGTGTCCATGCACGTTAGCAATCCCATCTGATGGATTCTGTTTTGACAGACGCATGCACAGGTACACTCGTTTGTGATGGTGTTTACACCTCGATATAGATAGTTATGAGTCGCAAGTGGTTTTTGGGTGGTGATGAACCTTTGGAGTGGGCTAGCATGCATATGGCTGTGGATTTAGTGTGATCATTGAAGTGAGTTGTTGGAATGTAGTTCTGATGGCCATTCTGTTCTTTTTCTTTTCTTTTGGTTGACAGGTATCTCCTCCCCTTTTGCCACTGCCATCTGTATGCCACTCCTGCAGATGGCTTTTACTCCCGACACCTGCTGCTTCGTGTTAATCAGTGGAGCAGCATTACGATCTTATGGGACGATCGCCAATGGGCCACATGCCCTTACGCAGTACTGGTGGCTCCGAGCAACATTTCGGCCTTTCAGCTGGACTAGTGCCTCCCCATTGGGACGGCCCTGCGGTTCTGTGCGCTTCCATGTTGCCTTTTCGTACGTGAATGTGGCTCTGTGTACCATGATGGAACAGGGCGTCACACAAGTAGTGGCTGGTCATTTCTTGCGGATGCAGCCCACAATGGTGAAATGTGTTTTGGAGTTCATGGCCTGATGGCTGTATGGGCTTGGTGATTTTGTTGTGCATTAAATTTCTATTCTGATTTGGCCCGTGTAGCGTTCTTCTTTGCAAGTGATGTGGCATATTCCTATTTGGGGAGCGATGTATTGTGAGGAGATCTGCATTGGGTTCCAGCTTCGGAGTTTAGTTGCGTGGTACTGTACTGGGCGCGTTTGCCTACGAAGCCCGTGAGGTCAGGGATGGGGGCTGCCAATATGACTGTTTGAATGTTGTCATGCTCAGGGGCGGGGGATTGGGTTTTGTGTAACAGATGCCGGTCAGCCAGGTGGACTGGTGGAATGATGTGATTTTCGGAATATTGCTGGTCACAGGTGCCTGTGTTTGCGTGCGTTTCTTGGTGGGGGACTGTGGTCATGTCCATTGGGATGGCTTCTGTATTCGTGCCATCTGTGCCCTGCAGCTCCCATTGGCCCCTCTTGTGTTTCATTTGTTCGTTGGCATGCATGGGTGACTTGTACATTTCACTGGTTGCATTGTGACTTCATTGCACCTACGGGGAGTTGTACTTTGTGGGCAGGGAGCGGTGTACAGGCACTCAGTGGGGCCGTTTACGGTTGATTCGCGATGCCGTACTTCTCACCATGGCGGAATGGTACATTCCGCCATGCTTGATGGCGTTAGGTACATGTCCGCTAGGGTCGGAATTGGCGTACCCTTGCGCCATGGTGGTGTTTACGGTTTGGCATGGCGCGCGCGCGCGTGCTTGGTGCAGTTAGCGTTGGCGTTCACTACGGTGTCGCTAATGGCTTCGTACTTTGCGGTGACGGGTCATAGTCGCACCGAGCGCTATTCGATGGCGGTATTGCATTTCCGCCATCGTTTTCCGAATTCCGCCAGGGTCGTAATGAGGGCCAATGTGTTCGATGGGCTATGGGGTCTTTTGCTCCATAGGGTCTCATATGTTTTTCTATGTGTGTTACACCGCACCCTCCATGCCGTAACACTGGGGCGTCCTAGCGGACCTCCATCATAGACTCCATACCCGGGGACTGACTACTGTCTCCCCGGGCATGTAAAGTCACCATTGGCTTTACTAGACCTAAATTTACTAACAGAACTAGTACAAACCATCCTATTGTGGACGTACTAGTAGGGGTAATTCGATTACCCCAGGGTCTGTTATTCGAGGGGGCACTGTCCCGTCCCCCCTCGTCGAGTTTTGGCTGGTGGCAGTGGAAACTACTTGTTATATTCGACCCAGAATATAACCCTATGGGATTCTTCCCATTGTTGGAGGTTGATACTTTTTCTCGTTAATCATTAACATACCACCGGTTTACTTATCTTAAATAGGTCTATCGGGTGGTATTTTCTGCCAGAACTCGGTTTTTAAAATGGCGTCTGTGTTCGTCTCTGTGACTCCTAAACCAAAGGTTGAGCCCTTTGTTTCATTTTTGGTGGGCCTCTGCACAGAGGCCCTCCAAAGTGGTGCCATTCTGTCTGGGTACCACAGGGGCTGTGGGAGGGGGTTTAGGCAGCCTGGACTGAGTTGCCTTGCCAACTCCAGTCACACTCTAGTGTGATTGGCCCAAGTGGTGAGCCACCCCGCTCACCACTTAGCGTGTTTTGATTGACAGCTAGGCTGAATGAATGGGGGTTTTCTGCATAAAAGCAGGGCTTTTGGGACTGGATCTTCAGAAGTCGCCACAGGACCTAATAATCCGACGAGGGTGAAGCCGAGCCGACCTGCAATGACGACACCGCCGGTGGAGCCCTGCTGAACCGACTCACCACTTCCCGACGACAGAGGAGATCTCACTGCTGGAGAGTCTCTTCCCCTGACTGGTGGGAACAACCAGTCCCCTTTGCTTTTTCTTCGCTCCAGGACGCAGTGGTCGAATTGCCCGTGCAGAGCACCCCAGCAACCGGATAGCCACTACCCCTGTACCGTGACCAAAAGGTGGTGCCTTGTGACGGAGCACTCCGCGGCTGGTCTCTTCCCTGGTGGTGCAACGATCTTCCACTTTCCTTCGACGATGAGATCATCGCTTCTCTTGGCAAAGACCCGATGTGTATCCACCACCAGGAACAACTGCCCTGGCCGGAGCTGTCTCTCCACAAACAAGGTACCGTGTCCGCCTAGCTTCCCTTTCTGCCGGAGAGAGTGAGGTGTCTTAATCCTCGCCTCTCCATTGGGGCGCCTCCAAGCTTTCTTTAACTTTCTGTTCTGAACTGGTCCAAACTTTCCATAACAATTTGCGATAAAGACTCCAAGCGCATTTCCACTGAGACACTTTTTGGACATAACGCCTTGCCTCTCTCCGAGTGGGCCTGGCCTCTGAACTTTGTCATTTGCAGTAGACCTTGCTTTACTTGCCTTGCATTTGTTCGTAAAAGTGTTGGTGCCGAGTGATTTCATAACCTGCCTATTTCTCTCCCGTCCTAACGAATACTAGAGTGCCATCTAGGTTAAAGCATTCACCTCTGTCTGCAAATAAGTGGTGCCGTTGAACCTAGACTTGTCGAACTATTGTTAGGGGGATTGATCTTTTTCTTATAGTAATTGTGATTGAAGTTGTTTGCCGTATTAGTGCCAGAGTGTTTTTCATATATGTGTTGTTATAAATAAATACCTTTATATCTTTACACCGAAGCCTTGTTCCGTGTTTGCTTGTTCTACTGTGTCGATTGCCCTATCTTGTATACTCCATATAATGCCTAACTCTTCTTGAGAGAAGTCTGACTGCTCAGCCACAGCTACCAAGTGAATCTGTGTGGTACAGACTGCTACCAAGTGGGTTTACTGCCAAACACCTGTAGTCCTAAATCTTTTGCAGTGGCACCCAGAGGGAACTGCACAGGTTTCCGCCTAACACTGGTGTACAGCGGTGGGATTTGTATCGAGTATACAGTTTAGAGTGCTTTTCGACACTTTAGGATAACTAACCACAAAGCTTAGCACTTGAAGCAACTTTCAAAAACATGTCTACTATGGAAGTTTACAGTCAAGAATCCTTGTCAGGTGAAAATATTGAGAGTTTACGAGCCCTCTGTAGACAAGAGAATCTTTCTGTAAGAGGCAAGAAAGTGGAACTGATAGCGAGATTGCTGGCGAACCAAAGTCTGGGTACTGGTTCAGAGGAACCAACTTCTCCAGCAAATGTAGATAACAGTGATGGTGTTGATCTAAATCATAATTCTGATGACAGTGATGAAGAGGCTGAACAGGAAAGAGAGGCTAACGAAACTGTCTCCCCTGCCCCTCAGTCTGCCTTACCAGCTGTACCTACAGGGCCTATAACAGGTCCCACACTAAGTCCTCAAGTCCTTAAACTAGAAAAAATGAAAATAGACTTGGAATTCAGAAGGATTACTGCTCAAACCGAACAGAAACACCAAGAAATGCAACAAATTCTTAGGCTCCGAGAAATGGAGCTCAAGCATGAGTTAGAAATGAAAAAGTTGTCTGTCGAAACTGCTTCTGTCTCTGGCTCTTCTAGAAGTTCCAGTCCCAAAAGACCCCGGATGCCGAAGGAATTAATTGGTATGTATGATCCGAAGTTGGATGTATTGGATTGGCTGAGTTTGTTTGAGTACAATCATGGGCTCCAGAACATCACAGGTAACGAGTTGCTTACCTGGTTGTTCTCTAGGCTTCCCCCTGTTGCAACTGATGTGGTAATGGAGTTGGGGGAGGAGGATAGGAAAGAGTACGAAAGTGTGAAACTAGCTTTGATAGCTAGATTTGGGAAGACCCCTTCCCAGTATCTTAAGAGGTTTAGAACCCTCAAAAAGCATGATGCTACCCCTTGGGCTACCTGGGTGAGTGAAGGGTTGAAAAACAAAACTTAGAGGGATGGATTAAGGGTTACAAAGTGAACACTTATGAGGGTATGAAGAATCTTTTTATGTTGGAGTCGATTTATGATGCCTGTTCTCCTGAGCTCAGACAGCACTTGGCTGATTCGAAGGAATTGGATTCCCGGAAGCTAGCTAAGGCTGCTGACTTATGTGTTGCCAACAGGGCTACTCATAAGGATTCTAGGGCAACTCAGAAAAAGGATGAGGTAAAACAGCATAAAAAAGACTCAAAAGAGAATTCGAATAACTCAAATTCCAAAGAGGGCCCCAAACAAAACCATGGTAATCCCCAGGGTAAACCACAACATAATAGTGTTCCTTCTAGCCACAAACCAGAAGGAGGTCAGAACAAGCCACCATTCCAGAGAGCATTTGGAACATGCTATCTCTGTGGGGCAACTGACCATATCAAAGGAGATCCAAAATGTAAGGGTAAACTTACTGGGATCAGCACAGTCTCCTTAGCCTTCACTCCTGAGGAGGAAGTCCAAATGACTAGTGCTCACTTTGAAGTCTTTGCTAAAGAACCTTGGGTTCTTCAAACAAGTGTATCAGTAGAGTCAATGGATCTGGTTAGTAATCAGAATAGGAGTGTGTATGACCCTATACCAGAAAACTATAAATGTTATTATGTGGACAGTGTTCTTGTCAATGGCCAGGATACCTCTGCCAGGCGAGACTCTTGGGCCAGCAGAACAGTAGTGGACGAAAGCTTTTTCAGGCCTGAGGATGTTGCTAAGGCACCCAAAGGTCCCGCTAAGATGTCTGGAGGCCCTGTCCAAATGGTTCCAATTCTACCCGCCCTCATTCAGTGTAATGACATGACAGTGTTGATTCCTGTCAGTGTTCAGACTGAGGTGCCTGGGAGAGTCCTGTTGGGGAATGATCTAAAAACTCTAGGAGTAGTATCCAGTACCCCCAGGCCTCCCAGTATGGAGAAACAGAACCAAACCAAATTGGCTAGGGAGGCCACCTAAAGGAACCACTCTAAGCCTGTGGGAACCTCTACTGAGAACCCCACTACAAGCCCTGGTGTTGGTAAATTGACCTCTGACCCAGGCAAATTTCAGGCTAACATGTTAGGGAAATGGGAGCCCCAACCAAGCTCCGTCATTGTTCCCCCAGTTATAGAGTCTGTAACTCCCCCTGCTTCTGAGGAAGAGGTGGATAGACCTACTGGAACCCTAACTAGGCCTAAGAGAACTGATAATTCTCAGTGCTGGTGGAAAACCAGAAAAGAAAAGTCTAAGGCCAAAAAACCTTGAGACTGTTGGACCTTCCACAGAAGACTCCAACCCAATTCCTAGACTTAAGGGGGAAACTCCTAAAGTAGGTAAGGTAAGATCTCAGAGGAAGGAGAAGCATGTACCTTGCTTATCTCCATCCCCTCCAACCAAGAGGCCTAAAACTCAACCTTCTCTCAACAGAGAGGTAGGGAAAACCTCTGGAGGCCCCTCTCGATCTAAGGAGTTTCTTTATAAGAACTCCTTGAAAAAGCCTATCATAGGTTCAGTAGTTGTATCAACTTCTGAGGGACTGGTCAACCAGATCCCCTATAAATCTAAAAAGACTGATGTTCCTAGGAAGGTTTGTAGGTCATATAGCTTACAAAGGAAAACCTTTGAACCCAGTGAACACAGGTCAGGGTGTCACCACCAAAGCGCTGATGGTCTCTCTAGGATGTATATCATCGACTAGAGGTATGAGATTCATCCAGCAGTGGATTAAATCCTCCTGTCCCTTAGTCTGGGGGGGGCGAGTGTTAGGGAGAATTCTCTGTTTAGGCTGAATTTCCTAACCTAGTGAGTCCCCCAGCAGCTTTGCTGGATTTCTGGAGTTTGTTTTTTCCATCCTGCCAAGAGTGAGACTCTTTCTCTCCCACTCTTGGACATGAATGTGTGTAATTCCTTTAAATGTCAATGTGTTCGATGGGCTATGGGGTCTTTTACTCCATAGCGTCTCATATGTTTTTCTATGTGTGTTACACCGCACCCTCCGTGCCGTAACTCTGGGGCGTTCTAGCGGACCTCCATCATAGACTACATACCCGGGGACTGACTACTGTCTCCCCGGGCATGTAAAGTCACCATTGGCTTTACTAGACCTAAATTTATTAACAGAACTAGTACAAACCATCCTATTGTGGACGTACTAGTAGGGGTAATTCGATTACCCCTGGGTCTGTTATTCGAGGGGGCACTGTCCCGTCCCCCCTCGTCGAGTTTTGGCTGGTGGCAGTGGAAACTACTTGTTATATTCGACCCCGAATATAACCCTATGGGATTCTTCCCATTGTTGGAGGTTGATACTTTTTCTTGTTAATCACTAACATACCACCGGTTTACTTATCTTAAATAGGTCTATCGGGTGGTATTTTCTGCCAGAACTCGGTTTTTAAAATGGCGTCTGTGTTCCTTTCTGTGACTCCTAAACCAAAGGTTGAGCCCTTTGTTCCACTTTTGGCGGGCCTCTGCACAGAGGCCCTCCAAAGTGGTGCCATTCTGTCTGGGTACCACAGGGGGTGTGGGAGGGGGTTTAGGCACCCTGGACTGAGTTGCCTTGCCAACTCCAGTCGCACTCTGGTGTGATTGGCCCAAGTGGTGAGCCACCCCGCTCACCACTTAGCGTGTTTTGATTGACAGCTAGGCTGAATGAATGGGGGTTTTCTGCATAAAAGCAGGGCTTTTGGGACTGGATCTTCAGAAGTCGCCACAGGACCTAAGAATCCGACGAGGGTAAAGCTGAGCTGACCTGCAATGACGACACCTCCAGTGGAGCCCTGCTGAACCGACTCACCACTTCCCGACGACAGAGGAGATCTCCCTGCTGGAGAGTCTCTTCCCCTGACTGGTGGGAACAACCAGTCCCCTTTGCTTTTTCTTCGCTCCAGGATGCAGTGGCCGAATCGCCCGTGCAGAGCACCCAGGCAACCGGATAGCCACTACCCCTGTACCGCGACCAAAAGGTGGTGCCTTGTGACAGAGCACTCCGCGGCTATCTCTTCCCTGGTGGTGCAACGATCTTCCACTTTCCTTCGACGACGAGATCATCGCTTCTCTTGGCAAAGACCCAACGTGCATCCACCACCAGGAACAACTGCCTCCGCCGGAGCTGTCTCTCCACAAACAAGATACCGTGTCCGCCTGGCTTCCCTTTCTGCCGGATAGAGTGAGATGTCTTAATCCTCGCCTCTCCATTGGGTCGCCTCCAAGCTTTCTTTAACTTTCTGTTCTGAACTGGTCCAAACTTTCCATAACAATTTGCGATAAAGACTCGAAGCGCATTTCCACTGAGACACTTTTTGGGACATATCGCCTTGCCCCTCTCCGAGTGGGCCTGGCCTCTGAACTTTGTGATCTGCAGTAGACCCTACCTTACTTGCCTTGCATTTGTTCGTAAAAGTGTTGGTGCCGAGTGATTTCATAAACTGCCTTTTTCTCTCCCGTCCTAATGAATACTAGAGTGCCATCTAGGTTAAAGCATTCACCTCTGTCTGCAAATAAGTGGTGCTGTTGAACCTAGACTTGTCGAACTATTGCTAGGGGGATTGATCTTTTTCTTATAGTAATTGTGATTGATGTTGTTTGCCGTATTAGTGCCAGAGTTTTTTTCATATATGTGTTGTTATAAATAAATACCTTTATATCTTTACACCGAAGCCTTGTTCCGTGTTTGCTTGTTCTACTGTGTCGATTGCCCTATCTTGTATACTCCACATACTGCCTAACTCTTCTTGAGAGAAGTCTGACTGCTCAGCCACAGCTACCAAGTGAATCTGTGTGGTACAGACTGCTACCAAGTGGGTTTACTGCCAAACACCTGTAGTCCTAAATCTTTTGCAGTGTTCCCAGAGGGAACTGCACAGGTTTCCGCCTAACACTGGTGTACAGCGGTGGGATTTGTATCGAGTATACAGTTTAGAGTACTTTTCGACACTTTAGGATAACTAACCACAAAGCTTAGCACTTAAAAGCAACTTTCAAAAACATGTCTACTATGGAAGTTTACAGTCAAGAATCCTTGTCAGGTGAAAATACTGAGAGTTTACGAGCCCTCTGTAGACAAGAGAATCTTTCTGTAAGAGGCAAGAAAGTGGAACTGATAGCGAGATTGCTGGCGAACCAAAGGCTGGGTACTGGTTCAGAGGAACCAACTTCTCCAGCAAATGTAGATAACAGTGATGGTGTTGATCTAAATCATAATTCTGATGATAGTGATGAAGAGGCTGAAGAGGAAAGAGAGGCTAAAAAACTGTCTCCCCTGCCCCTCTGTCTGCCTTACCTGCTGTAACTACAGGGCCTATAACAGGTCCCACACTAAGTCGTCAAGTCCTTGAACTAGAAAAAATGAAAATAGACTTGGAATTCAGAAGGATTACTGCTCAAACCGAACAGAAACACCAAGAAATGGAACAAATTCTTAGGCTCCGAGAAATGGAGCTCAAGCATGAGTTAGAAATGAAAAAGTTGTCTGTCGAAACTGCTTCTGTCTCTGGCTCTTCTAGAAGCTCAAGTCCCAAAAGACCCCGGATGCCGAAGGAATTAATTGGTATGTATGAACCGAAGTTGGATGTATTGGATTGGCTGAGTTTGTTTGAGTACAATCATGGGCTCCAGAACATCACAGGTAACGAGTTGCTTACCTGGTTGTTCTCTAGGCTTCCCCCTGTTGCAACTGATGTGTTAATGGAGTTGGGGGAGGAGGATAGGAAAGAGTACGAAAGTGTGAAACTAGCTTTGATAGCTAGATTTGGGAAGACCCCTTCCCAGTATCTTAAGAGGTTTAGAACCCTCAAAAAGCATGATGCTACCCCTTGGGCTACCTGGGTTAGTGAAGGGTTGAAAAACTTAGAGGGATGGATTAAGGGTTACAAAGTGAACACTTATGAGGGTATGAAGAATCTTTTTATGTTGGAGTCGATTTATGATGCCTGTTCTCCTGAGCTCAGACAGCACTTGGCTGATTCGAAGGAATTGGATTCCCGGAAGCTAGCTAAGGCTGCTGACTTATGGGTTGCCAACAGGGCTACTCATAAGGATTCTGGGGCAACTCAGAAAAAGGATGAGGTAAAACAGCCTAAAAAAGACTCAAAAGAGAATTCGAATAACTCAAATTCCAAAGAGGGCCCCAAACAAAACCAGGGTAATCCCCAGGGTAAACCACAACAGAATAGTGTTCCTTCTGGCCACAAACCAGAAGGAGGTCAGAACAAGCCACCATTCCAGAGAGCATTTGGAACAGGCTATCTCTGTGGGGCAACTGACCATATCAAAGGAGATCCAAAATGTAAGGGTAAACTTACTGGGATCAGCACAGTCTCCTTAGCCTTCACTCCTGAGGAGGAAGTCCAAATGACTAGTGCTCACTTTGAAGTCGTTGCTGAAGAACCTTGGGTTCTTCAAGCAAGTGTATCAGTTGAGTCAATGGATCTGGTTAGTAATCAGAATAGGAGTGTGTATGACCCTATACCAGAAAACTCTAAATGTTATTATGTGGACAGTGTTCCTGTCAATGGCCAGGATACCCCTGCCAGGCGAGACTCTGGGGCCAGCAGAACAGTAGTGGACGAAAGCTTTTTCAGGCCTGAGGATGTTGCTAAGGCACCCAAAGGTCCCGCTAAGATATCTGGAGGCCCTATCCAAATGGTTCCAATTCTACCCGCCCTCATTCAGTGTAATGACATGACAGTGTTGATTCCTGTCAGTGTTCAGACTGAAGTGCCTGGGAGAGTCCTGTTGAGGAATGATCTAAAAACTCTAGGAGTAGTATCCAGTACCCCCACGCCTCCCAGTATGGAGAAACAGAACCAAACCAAATTGGCTAGGGAGGCCACCTTAAGGAACCACTCTAAGCCTGTGGGAACCTCTACTGAGAACCCCACTACAAGCCCTGGTGTTGGTAAGTTGGCCTCTGACCCAGGCAAATTTCAGGCTAACATGTTAGGGAAATGGGAGCCCCAACCAAGCTCCGTCATTGTTACCCCAGTTATAGAGTCTGTGACTCCCCCTGCTTCTGAGGAAGAGGTGGATAGACCTACTGGAACCCTAACTAGGCCTAAGAGAACTGATAATTCTCAGTGCTGGTGGAACACCAGAAAAGAAAAGTCTAAGGCCAAAAACCTTCAGACTGTTGGACCTTCCACAGAAGACTCCAACCCAATTCCTAGACTTAAGGGGGAAACTCCTAAAGTAGGTAAGGTAAGATCTCAGAGGAAGGAGAAGCATGTACCTTGCATATCTCCATCCCCTCCAACCAAGAGGCCTAAAACTCAACCTTCTCTCAACAGAGAGGTAGGGAAAACCTCTGGAGGCCCCTCTCGATCTAAGGAGTTTCTTTATAAGAACTCCTTGAAAAAGCCTATCGTAGGTTCAGTAGTTGTATCAACTTCTGAGGGACTGGTCAATCAGATCCCCTATAAATTTAAAAAGACTGATGTTCCTAGGAAGGTTTGTAGGTCATATAGCTTACAAAGGAAAACCTTTGAACCCATTAAACACAGGTCAGGGTGTCACCACCAAAACGCTGATGGTCTCTCTAGGATGTATATCATCGACTAGAGGTATGAGATTCATCCAGGAGTGGATTAAATCCTCCTGTCCCTTAGTCTGTGGGGGGCGAGTGTTAGGGAGAATTCTCTGTTTAGGCTGAATTTCCTAACCTAGTGAGTCCCCCAGCAGCTTTGCTGGATTTCTGGAGTTTGTTTTTTCCATCCTGCCAAGAGTGAGACTCTTTCTCTCCCACTATTGTACATGAATGTGTGTAATTCCTTTAAATGTCAATGTGTTCGATGGGCTATGGGGTCTTTTACTCCATAGGGTCTCATATGTTTTTCTTTGTGTGTTACACCGCACCCTTCGTGCCGTAACACTGGGGCGTCCTAGCGGACCTCCATCATAGACTCCATACCCGGGGACTGACTACTGTCTCCCCGGGCATGTAAAGTCACCATTGGCTTTACTAGACCTAAATTTACTAACAGAACTAGTACAAACCATCCTATTGTGGACGTACTAGTAGGGGTAATTCGATTACCCCTGGGTCTGTTATTCGAGGGGGCACTGTCCCGTCCCCCCTCGTCGAGTTTTGGCTGGTGGCAGTGGAAACTACTTGTTATATTCGACCCCGAATATAACCCTATGGGATTCTTCCCATTGTTGGAGGTTGATACTTTTTCTCGTTAATCTCTAACATACCACCGGTTTACTTATCTTAAATAGGTCTATCGGGTGGTATTTTCTGCCAGAACTCGGTTTTTAAAATGGCGTCTGTGTTCGTCTCTGTGACTCCTAAACCAAAGGTTGAGCCCTTTGTTCCACTTTTGCCAGGCCTCTGCACAGAGGCCCTCCAAAGTGGTGCCATTCTGTCTGGTTACCACAGGGGGTGTAGGAGGGGGTTTAGGCACCCTGGACTGAGTTGCCTTGCCAACTCCAGTCGCACTCTGGTGTGATTGGCCCAAGTGGTGAGCCACCCCGCTCACCACTTAGCGTGTTTTGATTGACAGCTAGGCTGAATGAATGGGGGTTTTCTGCATAAAAGCAGGGCTTTTGGGACTGGATCTTCAGAAGTCGCCACAGGACCTAAGAATCCGACGAGGGTAAAGCTGAGCCGACCTGCAACGACGACACCTCCGGTGGAGCCCTGCTGAACCGACTCACCACTTCCCGACGACAGAGGAGATCTCCCTGCCGGAGAGTCTCTTCCCCTGACTGGTGGGAACAACCAGTCCCCTTTGCTTTTTCTTCGCTCCAGGACGCAGTGGTCGAATTGCCCGTGCAGAGCACCCTGGCAACCGGATAGCCACTACCCCTGTACCGCGACCAAAAGGTGGTGCCTTGTGACGGAGCACTCCGCGGCTGGTCTCTTCCCTGGTGGTGCAACGATCTTCCACTTTCCTTCGACGACGAGATCATCGCTTCTCTTGGCAAAGACCCGACGTGCATCCACCACCAGGAACAACTGCCCCCGCCGGAGCTGTCTCTCCACAAACAAGGTATCGTGTCCGCCTGGCTTCCCTTTCTGCCGGATAGAGTGAGGTGTCTTAATCCTCGCCTCTCCATTGGGTCGCCTACAAGCTTTCTTTAACTTTCTGTTCTGAACTGGTCCAAACTTTCCATAACAATTTGCGATAAAGACTCGAAGCGCATTTCCACTGAGACACTTTTTGGTACATATCGCCTTTCCTCTCTCCGAGTGGGCCCGGCCTCTGAACTTTGTGATCTGCAGTAGACCCTGCCCTACTTGCTTTGCATTTGTTCGTAAAAGTGTTGGTGCCGAGTGATTTCATAACGTGCCTTTTTCTCTCCCGTCCTAACGAATACTAGAGTGCCATCTAGGTTAAAGCATTCACCTCTGTCTGCAAATAAGAGGTGCCGTTGAACCTAGACTTGTCGAACTATTGTTAGGGGGATTGATCTTTTTCTTATAGTAATTGTGATTGAAGTTGTTTGCCGTATTAGTGCCAGAGTGTTTTTCATAGATGTGTTGTTATAAATAAATACCTTTATATCTTTACACCGAAGCCTTGTTCCGTGTTTGCTTGTTCTACTGTGTAGATTGCCCTATCTTGTATACTCCACATACTGCCTAACTCTTCTTGAGAGAAGTCTGACTGCTCAGCCACAGCTACCAAGTGAATCTATGTGGTACAGACTGCTACCAAGTGGGTTTACTGCCAAACACCTGTAGTCCTAAATCTTTTGCAGTGGTCCCAGAGGGAACTGCACAGGTTTCCGCCTAACACCCATGTCTCTATCCCTCCCGCCGCCCAACCCCTGCTCATGGCCCGTGTCTCCATCCCTCCCGCCACCCACCCCCCACTCATGCCCCGTGTCTCCCTTGTGTTACCCCCCACCCCCTGCTCATGCCTTGTGTCTCCCTTGTGTTACCCCCACACCCATGCCCTGTCTCCCCTGTTACCCCATCACCCGCTCATGCCCCGTGTCTCCCTTGTGTTACCCCCGCTCATGCCCTGTGTGTCTCCCTCCTTTCCCCCCACCCCCCGCTCATGCCCTGTGTGTCTCTCCCCCCCACCCCCGCTCCTGCCCTGCGTCTCTCTCCCCTACCCCCGTCCCTCGCTCATGCCCCATGTCTCTCTCCCCTTCCCCCACCCCTCGTTCATGCCCCGTGTCTCTCTCCCCTTCCCCCACCCCCTCGCTCATGCCCCGTGTGTCTCTCCCCTTCCCCCCCACCACCCGCTCATGCCCCGTGTGTCTCTCCCCTTCCCCCCACCCCCTGCTCATGCCCCGTGTGTCTCTCCCCTGTTCCCCCACCCCCTGTTCATGCCCCATGTGTCTCCCCTGTTCCCCCACCCCCGCTCATGCCCTGTGTGTGCCCTGTTCCCCCTCACCCCCCCGCTCATGCCCCGTGTGTCTCCTGTTCCCCCCACCCCTGCTCATGCCCCGTGTCTCCCTCGTGTTCCCCCCACCCCCCGCTCATGCCCCGTGTCTCCCTCGTGTACCCCCTCACCCCCCGCTCATGCCCCGTGTGTCTCCTGTTGCCCCCACCCCCGCTCATGCCCTGTGTCTCCCTCGTGTTCCCCCAACCCCCACTCATTCCCCGTGTCTCCCTCGTGTTCCCCCCACCACCCACTCATGCCCCATGTGTCTCCTGTTGCCCCCACCCCCGCTCATGCCCCGTGTGTCTCCTGTTGCCCCACCCCCCGCTCATGCCCATGTCTCCCTCGTGTTCCCCCCACCCCCTACTCATGTCCCATGTCTCCCTCCTTTCCCCCCACCCCCGCTCATGCCCCGTGTGTCTCTCCCCTCCCCCCACCCCGCTCATGCCCTGTGTCTCTCCCCTTCCCCCCACCCCCACTCATGCCATGTGTGTCTCTCCCCTTCCCCCCACCCCCCGCTCATGCCCCGTGTGTCTCTCCCCTTCCCCGCTCATGCCCCGTGTCTCTCTCCCCTTCCCCCCCACCCCCGCTCATGCCCCGTGTCTCTCTCCCCTACCCCCCACACCCGCTCATGCCCCGTGTCTCTCTCCCCTTCCCCCCACCCCCGCTCATGCCCCGTGTCTCTCTCCCCTTCCCCGCGCTCATGTCCTGTGTCTCTCTCCCCTTCCCCCACCCCCGCTCATGCCCTGTGTGTCTCTCCCGTCCCCCCACCCCCCGCTCATGCCCCGTGTCTCCCTCCTTTCCCCCCACCCCCCGCTCATTCCCCGTGTGTCTCTCCTCTTCCCCCCCACCCCCGCTCATGCCCCGTGTCTCTCTCCCCTTCCCCCCAGTCCCGCTCATGCCCCGTGGGTCTCTCCCCTTACCCCCCACCCCCCGCTCATGCCCCGTGTGTCTCTCCCCTTCCCCCCACCCCCGCTCATGCCCCATGTGTCTCTCCACTTCCCCCCCACCCCACGCTCATGCCCTGTTTCTCCCTCCTTTCCCCCTACCCCCCGCTCATGCCCCATGTGTCTCTCCCCTTCCCCCCCACCCCCATTCATGCCCCGTGTGTCTCCCCTGTTCCCCCCCACCCCCCGCACATACCCCGTGTGTGCGCCCTGTTCCCACACCCCCGCTCATGCCCTGTGTGTGCCCTGTTCCCCCCACCCCCGCTCATGCCCCGTGTGCGCCCTGTTCCCCCCACCCCCCGCTCATGCCCCGTGTCTCCCTCGTGTACCCCTTCACCCCCTGCTCATGCCCTGTGTCTCCCTCGTGTTCCCCCCATCCCCCACTCATGCTCTGTCTCCATCATGTACCCCCTCACCCCCCGCTCAAGCCCCGTGTGTCTCCTGTTGCCCCCACCCCCCAGTCCTGCCCCGTGTGTCTCCTGTTGCCCCCACCCCCCGCTCCTGCCCCGTGTCTCCCTCGTGTTCCCCACCCACCCCCGGCTCATGCCCCATGTTTCCCTCATGTTACCCCCCACCCCCGTGCTCATGCCCCGTGTCTCCCTCGTGTTCCCCCACCCCTTGCTCATGCCCCTTGTCTCTCTCCTTCCCCCCCACCCCCGCTCATGTCCCGTGTGTGCCCTGTATCCCCCCAGCTCATGCCCCGTGTCTCCCTCGTGTTCCTCCCCACCCACCGCTCATACCCTGTGTCTCCCTCATGTTCCTCCCCTCCCGCTGCTCATGCCCCGTGTCTCTCTCGTGTTCCCTCCACCACCGCTCATGCCCTGTGTTTCCTTCCTTTTCCAACCCACCCACCGCTCATGCCCCGTTTGTACCCTGTTCCCTCTCATCCCCCGCTCATGCCCATGTGTCTCCCCTGTTCCCCCCCACCCCCCGCTCATGCCCTGTTGTGTTCTCTTTATAAACCCCGACTTCCCTTTCCATGATGGCCGCAGGCGTCACGGTGTAGGAAGGAAAATCGTTTTTTTTTTTTACCACCCGGCGTTCCCACTTTGAGGACATAAGATGTTAGTGGTCTTCATCTATTGAAAAGGATGTTATGGTGACGTTGCACTAATAAAAACCTTTAAAATGTAGTTAAAAAAAATGTTACAGGGACGTTATGGTTAAGTTGCCCTAATAAAAACCTATGAAATTCAATGAAAAAACTTTGTTAAAGGGACGTTATGGTTAAGTTGCGCTACTAAAAACCTATGAAATTCAGTGAAAAAACTTTGTTAAAGGGACGTTATGGTTAAGTTGCGCTACTAAAAACCTATGAAATTCAGTGAAAAAACTTTGTCAAAGGGACGTTATGGTTCCAAGTAAAACCGAAAAACCCTTGAAATTCGCCAGTTATGGTAAGCTAAGCAACCATAACTCGCGCCACCACCGTGCACTGCTAAGACTAACACCCTGGACATCAAAGATGACATCACAAATGTCATTGATGACATCACTGATGACATCACATGTCTGGCTCACTCTTTTTTCTTTTGATGACATATCTAGGCCACATGGTTTTCTTCAGTAACAGTCAGAAACTAAACATTTTATTTTATTTGTAGACATATCCTTCAAGTAGGTTCTTACAGTAATTCCCTTAGAGTCCAGTCACATCATATGAAACATATACATACGGTAAGACACAAGCTTGAAAGACAGCAATCCTTTTTGTGCATAAAGTTAATTAATAGACTTATGAGCACTTTCTGATAGTTCTGTTGTTTTTTTTTTATGGCTGTACTTTCCCTGTATATGGTCATATTTGTATACATTGTACTTACACTACTTTCCTTAGGGTCCAATCACATCAAGTGATACATATACCTAGGGTAAATAGCAACTTTGAAACAGAGCAATCATTTATTTGCATGAAAATAATCAGTTAAATTATGAATTGTTTCTGCTACTACTTGTTTTTTTTTTTGCTAACTTCTCTTTCCCTGTATATACCCATATTGGTATGTTTTCTTGTGTCTTTGTGTTTTATCTATAGTGATGCAATTATGTAATACATGTGTTTTATTAGCTACTTATTACATATTTCACAGTACACAAAAATCTATTAAGAAAACAATTATCATTTCATTATTCAACATATTAACATTACGAATATTATACCTTCATCTTGTACACTGCACACAATGTTATGTTTCTGTATGAGTAGCTTAGTATACTAGATAGAACCCCATAATAGAATGCAATTTATATCAATGCATCGTTCAATGCACTAATAAGGGTATGATATTTATTGCAATGATCCTTGACACTTGTTTCGCAACATTATAATAAGAATCCCTTGTACACATATTTCATGAAAAGTACATACAAATGTGATGTCATCAGTGATGTCATCAATGACATTTGTGATGTCATCTTTGATGTCCTGGGTGTTAGTCTTAGCAGTGCACGGTGGTGGCGCGAGTTATGGTTGCTTAGCTTACCATAACTGGCGAATTTCAAGGGTTTTTCGGTTTTACTTGACAAAGTTTTTTCACTAAATTTCATAGGTTTTTAGTAGCGCAACTTAACCATAACGTCCCTTTAACAACGTTTTTTCACTGAATATATATATATGTATATATATATTACACAGCCATGGTAGTGGCTGTGTAGTTATGGTTAAGTTGCTGTTTCCATAGGAAGAGCCCTTTTTGGGTGGCTTATAACTCCGCTCCCCCTGGACGAATCCTCACCAAACTTTGCAAAGAAAGTATATGGGTCACTCTGATTTTTTTTTGCAAAGTTTGGTGAGGTTTGGTCCAGGGGGGGGCAAAGTTATAGGGGGGGTCACAAAACTTCTTTTTTTCCCATAGACTGAATGGGGAAAAAACATTGCTCACGCCTACAGCCCAAACCGCCGGACAGATTTTCACCAAATTTGGACCAGGAGCAGCGGCTTGGTCCCGAAAGCATGCTTTTACAAATTTGGTGAAAATCTGTCCAGTAGTTTTTTTAAAAAAATGACCAAAAGTAGGTCACAAAAAACTAGTGATATCTATGTTCGGTCCGCGGACACACTTCCCTGTTCGCTCCGCGGACAGTGTCCTGATTGACCAATCGGCTTGCGTCATGTCCGCCGACATGCAACGTGTTCGCTGATTGGACGGTGAAGAGCGTGAAGTGCGTCAGATTTTTGGAAACGCCCACCATCTTGGATTCGCGGACGTCTGTGGACAGCGCGGTGAAACTTGGTGGAAAAATACTATTTAGTAAAGTGTTTTGGTGTGTAAGACTGTTTTGGGAGTGTGGGCGATTAAGAGATGCGTTAAATGTTGTATGTATTTAGGTGGCAGCCACCCCTGTTGTGTTCGTTCTGACCGCGGACAATATGGGTGTCCTGGTAAATAAAGGAAATGGGGTGGCCTGAGGACACTAAGCCTGTCTGTATGGTTCATAGGCAGGTTGAAACTGTTCTAAGAACACATCAAGTGTACTGGGATGTTCGTAAATAAACAAAATGGGGGTGTTCTGAGGAGGCTAGAACTGTCCGAATTGTTTGCAAGCAAGCTGAAACTGTTCTAAGAACGCACGCGGTGTCCTGAATTGTTCGCAAATAAATTACATGGGTGTGTCCTGAGGATGCTATCCGTATTGTCCGTAGGCAAGTTGAAATTGTGCTAAGAACATGTGTCCTGGGATGTTCGTAAATAAACAAGATGGGGGTGTCCTGAGGACGCTATACCTGTCCGTATTGTTCGTAGGCAAGTTGAAACTGTTCTGCGAAAACTTGTCATGTTCGTGAACATTAAAATTGCCCATATGGCATAGTTAAAATGTTTGACTCTATGGTGTGTGATATGCTGTGGTGGTTGTGGCCAGGGCATATAGTCTTTGGAGCATGGCCGTATGGGCATGCACCCAAGACCCTATGCCCTGGCCACAAACACCGCAGCATAGCACACCCATAGTGGCTTATCCAGTCTTGGGTGCATGAACAAGATCAAATTTATAAGCACCGAAGTTATAAGCTATTATGGGTGTGGTATGCTGCGGTGGTTGCAGTGTCCTGAAATGTTCATAAATAAAGGAAATGGGTGTGTCCTCAGGATACTGTCCGTATTGTCCGTAGGCAAGTTGAAATTGTTCTAAGAACATGTGTCCTGGGATGTTTGTAAATAAACAAAATGGGGGTGTCCTGAGGACACTATACCTGTCCGTACTGTTCATAGGCAAGTTGGAATGTTCTAAGAACACATCAAATGTCCTGGGATGTTCATAAATAAACGAAATAGGTGTGTCCTGAGGATGCTATGCCTGTCCGTACTTTTTGCAGGGAAGTTGAAACTGTTCTAAGAACACTCGTCATGTTCGCTGACATTAAAAGTGCCCATATGGCATAGCTAAAATGTTTGACTCTATGGGTGTGATATGCTGTGGTGGTTGTGGCCAGGGCATAGAGTCTTCGGAGCATGGCTGTATGGCCATGCACCCAAGACTCTATCCCCTGGCCACAAACACCTCAGCATAGCACACCCATAGTGGCTTATCCAGTCTTGGGTGCATGGACGAGATTAATTGTATAAGCAGCAAAGTTATAAGCTATTATGGGTGTGGTATGCTACGGTGGTTGTGGCCAGGGCCTAGAGTCTTGGGTGCATGGTCAAGACCAAATTTATAAACTGTGAAGTTATAAGTCACTATGGGTGTGGTTTGCTGCGATGGTTATACTTATTATAATATACTTACTGTTTGATTTAGTAACTGGAGTGCATGTATTCCTTGTTAATTTCTGTGATGAAAGAAAAGATCATGTTAGTATTGGTATTTTGTAAAGACTTATAACATGGAATAATCAACATTTTTCTTTTGACCTTCATATTTAGTAGATTACAAACCAGTGTACTGTGCAATTTGCTCATTTTCTGTGTTTGTTGCTAAAATCATTGGGTCTGTGGAAAAAATAAATCCATGTTGGATAAAAAAAAAAACTTTTTTTGTTTGGCTTCAGTCTATTTGTTTGTTTGTTTTCAGTGTTCACTTGTTGTTTCTGGCTAATGTTCTATATTTTGGCTTGTTGCAGATTTTTGGAGCAGTTAGATATCTGTTGACATATTGTAACTGTCTATTTTTGTTATAATGAAGTGGTATTGATTTATCTGTTTGGATATTGTAAAATCTTGGGGCAGTTAGATACCAGTTGGCATATTCTAACTGTCTATTTTGTGATATAATTTAGTGGTATTCATGTATCTGTTTAGTTGTTGTAGAATCTTGGGGCAGTTAGATAGCTGTTAGCATATTTGAACAGTTTATAGTTTTATAATATAAGTTTTGTTACTGTTTAAGTACAGTTTAGTTAATACATTTTGGTTTTAAGAAGATTAAATAAGCGTTTGTAAGATTTGCAGGTAATCTCTGCTTTAGAGTAATGGTACTATCATTACATTCGAAACATCCACATTTTTTTTTATATATGCAGTATACTGACCTGCATTGGTAGTGTCTCCTGTGTGGTAGATTATACCTATTGTTGGTTTTCTTACCAAGTGATACTTGACCATGTGTGAATCCAGTCAGCTTGCAGTTGTTTTTGGTACCATCTGCATTGTAACATAGAAGCATTAGTATTACATATTTACTATGTGTTTGTATTAGTAAGGTGGAGTCATTATCCGAATTGCAGGTAGTACATAATCTACCATGGTTTGCATTTTGTACAAGTTGCTGAAATGGAACAGATTCACAATTAGGTATTGATACATACATGAAGCGCTCATTGGGGATTTGTTCTTGTGTCACATTGTTGCAGAGAGTGCATGTATGTTTCCACATGTATGAAAACTGGAAGATTTCATTTATAGGTATGTTTTTGTTTTCCAGTACTTGTAGTAAGTACATTAGAAATTCTTGTGGATCTTCCTGTGAGTTTATAGTGAATTTCACCATTCCAGCACAGCAGTCCAATTGTTGTTTTATTCCATAAACACTATACATGTTGTCAGGATTGTTTGTTGCGTTTCTATGAAGTACCAACATTTGCAAACACAATTGGTCCGTAATGTGTAAGTAAATGTTGTCAACAATTGGTGGTAATTGAAATAGAATATTCATTGCTACATTTGCGTAGCAACTTACACCAATTACATTTGAAAGTTTGAATGGACCAGGTAGTTCTATATCTGCGTGTTTTTTTTTTAGTTTGTCTTCCATTTTTGAAGAAGTACCTGGTTTACTTTCCCTAATAGTTTCTTTTTTGTTTGTGATACTTGATGAAGTATTAGTTTTTTTTATTCTCTTTGGAGGATTTGCAGTTACATCCTGTTGCATTTCTGTTTGATTTAGTTTTCTTTTAGCAAATTAACAAGGGGGGTCCTGGGAGTCCCTCTGCCAGACATTAGTCCTGGTTACGAAAGACTTACCCAGAGTTTTTAGCTCACTATCTTTCACAGAGAAGAAATATTCCAAACATATCAGTATTTGTCCTGCCCTGGGGCAGTCCAGCACAGAAATGCTAGGCAATTCTCCTCTAAACAAGAGTACCAACAGAAACCCCAGAAACGTGTTTCGGTCTTGTTGGACCTCATCAGTAGGGTGGATCTGTGCCTCTCTAAGAATAGTGAGCAAGGGGTCCACGTCTGGATTCCCCTAGTAACTTAGGGTGAGACCCAAAGTTACTTAAATATGCAAATTAACAAGGGGGGTCCTGGAAGTCCCTCTACCAGACATTAGTCCTGTTCATGAGAGACTTATCCAGTTTCTTTAGCTCACTATCTTTCACAGAGAAGAAATATCCCAAACATATCAGTATTTGTCCTGCCCTGGGGCAGTCCAGCACCGAAATGCTAGGCAATTCTCCTCTGAAAAAGAGTACCAACAGAGACCCCAGACACGTGTTTCGGTCTGGTTGGACCTAATCAGTAGGGTGGATCTGTGCCTCTCTAAGAATAGTGAGCAAGGGGTCCACGTCTGGATTTCCCTAGTAACTTAGGGTGAGACCCAAAGTTACTTAAATATGCAAATTAACAAGGGGGGTCCTGGGAGTCCCTCTGCCAGACATTAGTCCTGGTTATGAGAGACTTACCCAGAGTCTTTAGCTCACTATCTTTCACAAAGAAGAAATATCCCAAACATATCAGTATTTGTCCTGCCCTGGGGCAGTCCAGCACCGAAATGCTAGGCAATTCTCCTCTGAACAAGAGTACCAACAGAAACCCCAGACATGTGTTTCGGTCTGGTTGGACCTCATTTTAGGGTGGATCTGTGCCTCTCTAAGAATAGTGAGCAAGGGGTCCATGTCTGGATTCCCCTAGTAACTTAGGGTGAGACCCAAAGTTACTTAAATATGCAAATTAACAAGTGGGGTCCTGGGAGTCCCTCTGCCAGACATTAGTCCTGGTTACGACAGACTTACCCAGAGTCTTTAGCTCACTATCTTTCACAGAGAAGAAATATCCCAAACATATCAGTATTTGTCCTGCCCTGGGGCAGTCCAGCACCGAAATGCTAGGCAATTCTCCTCTGAACAATAGTACCAACAGAAACCCCAGGCACGTGTTTCGATCTTGTTGGACCTCATCAGTAGGGTGGATCTGTGCCTCTCTAAGAATAGTGAGCAAGGGGTCCACATCTGGATTCCCCTAGTAACTTAGGGTGAGACCCAAAGTTACTTAAATATGCAAATTAACAAGGGGGGTCCTGGGAGTCCCTCTGCCAGACATTAGTCCTGGTTAGGAGAAACTTACCAAGAGTCTTTAGCTCACTATCTTTCACAGAGAAGAAATATCCCAAACATATCAGTATTTGTGCTGCCCTGGGGCAGTCCAGCACCGAAATGCTAGGCAATTCTCCTCTGAACAAGAGTACCAACAGAAACCCCATACACGTGTTTCGGTCTGGTTGGGCCTCATCAGTAGGGTGGATCTGTGCTTCTCTAAGAATAGCGAGCAAGGGGTCCACGTCTGGATTCCCCTAGTAACTTAGGGTGAGACCCAAAGTTACTTAAATATGCAACTTAACAAGGGGGGTCCTGGGAGTCCCTCTGCCAGACATTAGTCCTGTTTACGAGAGACTTACCCAGAGTCTTTAGCTCACTATCTTTCACAGAGAACAAATATCCCAAACATATCAGTATTTGTCCTGCCCTAGGGCAGTCCAGCACCAAAATGCTAGGCAATTCTCCTCTGAACAAGAGTACCAACAGAAACCCCAGACACGTGTTTCGGTCTGGTTGGACCTCATCAGTAGGGTGGATCTGTGCCTCTCTAAGAATAGTGAGCAAGGGGTCCACGTCTGGATTCCCCTAGTAACTTAGGGTGAGACCCAAAGTTACCTAAATATGCAAATTAACAAGGGGGTCCTGGGAGTCCCTCTGCCAGACATTAGTCCTGGTTACGAGAGACTTACCCAGAGTCTTTAGCTCACTATCTTTCACAGAGAAGAAATATCCCAAACATATCAGTATTTGTGCTGCCCTGGGGCAGTCCAGCACCGAAATGCTAGGCAATTCTCCTCTGAACAAGAGTACCAACAGAAACCCCAGACACGTGTTTCGGTCTTGTTGGACCTCATCAGTAGGGTGGATCTGTGCCTCTCTAAGAATATTGAGCAAGGGGTCCACGTCTGGATTCCCCTAGTAACTTAGGGTGAGACCCAAAGTTACTTAAATATGCAAATTAACAAGGGGGGTCCTGGGAGTCCCTCTGCCAGACATTAGTCCTTGTTATGAGAGACATACCCAGAGTCTTTAGCTCACTATCTTTCACAGAGAAGAAATATCCCAAACGGTTTATAGTCATAATGTCGACAACCAAAATGTCGACAGTCAAAATGTCGAAAAAAAAATGTCGAAAAAAAAAATGTCGACTTTTTTTTTCAATGCATTTTTTTTTAAATGGGGGGGTTCCCACCCAACCCCCCTTTTTTTTTTTTTTTTTTTAATTTTTCCCTTTTTTTTAACTCCCGAACCCCTAAAATAAATATATATTTAAAAAAAACAAAAGTCGACATTTTTTTTTCGACATTTTTTTGTCGACATTTTTGTCTGTCGACATTTTTTTTTCGACATTATGACTGCCCACCTCCCAAACATATCAGTATTTGTCCTGCCCTAGTTTTCTTTTAGAGCCTTTTAACTTTTTGTGGAACATGATATGTTTTTAGATGGGGGTGTATAGTGATCGAAGTCTATTGTATTCTGAAATGCAAGGAATATCAGCGATTACTTTACTTGCATCAAAGTTGATTAGAAATAGACCGTCAAGTGATGAATGCTATGTTTTATGTCTTTCTTCGTTCTTTTTCAATTACTTGAATGTCATCAATGACATTTGTGATGTCATCTTTGATGTCCTGGTTGTTAGTCTTAGCAGTGCACCATGGTGGCGCGAGTTATGGTTGCTTAGCTTACCATAACTGATGAATTTCAGGGGGTTTTCGGTTTTACTTGGAACCATAACATCCCATTAACAAAGTGTTTTTACTGAATTTCATAGCTTTTTAGTAGTGCAACTTAACCATAATGTCCCTTTAACAAATTTTTTTTACTGAAAAAAAAAAAAAAAAAAAAATATATATATATATATATATATTTTTTTTTTCCAAAGGAACTGGCTAGCCGTCAGTTATTCGAGGAGCACTCTCCTTCATACCATGCTTGAAAGATCAGACCGTCACCAGCATATCCATAATAGCCTCTTTATTAGTTAAAAATACTTGGTTCTCAAATATCTAGCCATCTTTCAGTCTTCACAAAAAGTCGCTGCGTTTCGCGGCGTTACTTGCCGCTTGCTCACAACACCCATATACCATCGCCATAGTGTTTATATACATAAGGCATGCCTGCAGACATCGAAATAGGACATGGGGATCCAACAACAATAAACATAGAAGAAGGGACTTAGTTGTACTGGTAATGCCGACGGCCATCTTTGAAAGGGCTTAATCCCTGCATAATTTAGCTACTCAGTCTGTGATTAAATAATCATGTCAGAATTGTTTTCTTCACTAAATATATATTGTACACACAGCTGATACATTCCATTTATTCTAATGTGGTCCCTTCATTAAAACATGATCCAATCGCTATCATGCCATGTGGCTCACAGCGAGGTTGCACATTCTCTTTATTTAAAGTGCCCCGTGCCTTCTCACATAAAGTGCATAGTGCATAATAAAGTGACTAGTGCTAGCAGCTTGCTAAAGTGCTAAATGCTTCAGTGCATATTAACCTCTGATTTTCATAAAGTGCTTAGTGCTTTCAACTTCGATTCAATATAAAGAATTATTTTTGATCTTGGACCATGTTACAACCCCAATTTTTTCTTCAAAGTCAATAGTCTGCATTAATGTCAATTCACAATAATAAAACAATGTTTTTACAATAATAAAAACAACCCCACAATGGTGACTTATGGAAGGTGAATAATAACCCAAAAAACAAAACACATATAATCCACATGCAGTTAAAAATACACAACAATAATGGATTTTCACTTATTCAAATCCAATTATGAAAATCACTTGAGTTCAGTCAATCCTTATTTGTATGAAGTGCCAGACTTTTTTATAATAATTCTAATTCTAGTGCCCTAAGAAAGTATATAATTCTTCGTCTATGTTGTGACCTTTCGGTTGTTTTGTTTCAAAGTCTAGGATACAAGGGGTTTCTTGTGTCGGAGCTTTTTTTCTCGGTCTCCCCCTCTTGGGCCATTCTCAATTGCATGGATTCGGAATGAAGCAAAACTGTCCATGTTACTTTCGTGGTATTCAGTGAAATGTTTTGCCATCGGATAGTTTGCATCTTTATTTTGTATAGCTCTTACATGTTGTTGTACCCTTATTTTTAATTTGCATGTGGTGCTGCCCACGTACCACTTTTTGCATTTGCAGAACAGAATGTACACCACGTATTCAGTGTCACACGTGATTTTTTCATTGATATACTCAGTTGTTCTTGTTTTTGGATGCTCAAAAGTGGCACAGTTCTTAGCGAATTTACACATATTGCACCTTGTGCACTTATGAAAACCTTTTTTCCGATTAGTCAACCAGGCACTAGCATCCTTGGCTACTTCTTTATCCATAAAACTGTGGACCAATTTGTCTTTAATTGAAATGTTTCTTCTGAAGCTGATATCTGGATGTTTTTTTAGCAAACCACCAATATCTTTGTCAATGGTTAAAACTTTCCAATGTCTTTTTAACACACGTTTCACCTCTGTTGTTTGGCTGTCATACGTTAGTATGAGACACACTTCCTCATTCTCATTACTCATTACTTTTTCCTTGTCTGCCAAGAGAATTTGTCTGTTATGACTTCTCGCTTTTAAATACGCTCTTTCAATGACTTTTTTAGGGAAGCACTGTTGTCGAAATCCTCTTGCTGTGATTTTGCTTTCTGCATCGTATGTATCTAGAGTTGTGCTGTTCCTTCTTATCCTTACGAACTCACCGTATGGTACACTCCAGATTAAGCTCTTTGGATGCCCACTCTTGGCATGTAGTGGCGTGTTTGATCCTGTAGGTTTTCTGTGTAATTCACACGTTAAAGTTTGCTCCACTATTCTTAAATTAACATCCAAGAAGATTATAAAGGAATCACTGTGGGTTTCCGTAAATCTTAGATTATTATTATTTTGATTCAGTAGCTTTACAAAATCCAACCAGCCATTCTCAGTCCCTTTCCAAATTACAAATAAGTCATCTATATATCGAAGCCAGATAACCACATTTTCAGTCAATTCATGATTCTGTTCTGTCCATACTTGTGCAGCTTCCCAGGCACCCATAGTCAAGTTGGCTTAAGACGGGGCGAATGTAGTGCCCATAGCCATGCCCTGTATTTGCCTAAAATACTCTTCATTGAAGACAAAAATATTATGGTTGAGGCAGAGATCAATCATTTCTAAAATCATTTGTGTGTGTTCCAGATAATTGAGAGACCTGGTGTTCATATATCTCTCACATGCTTTTTTACCATAGTCATGTCCAATTGACGTGTATAAAGACACCACGTCCATTGTTGCCATCATGAAGTTGGATTCCCAGGGTATATTGTTTACCCGTGATAGAAAGTCCTTTGTGTCTTTGAGATAGGAAGGTAACGAGGAGACGAAAGGCAAAAGAGTTTCATCTATGAATTTCGACATGTTCTCCAAAACTGACCCCATCTGGGAAACAATCGGTCTTCCCGGTGGTCTTTTACTGTTTTAATGTATTTTCGGAAGAAAATATATGGTCGGTGTGATGGAGTTAGTCGTTTGTAGAAATTTACAATTTTCTTCAGTAAGAATGCCTTTTTGTTCTCAAACTGCTACAAAATTCTTTACCTTTTCTTCTAGTGCTTTCGTTGGATTTTTTTCACATCTTTCGTAGCATTTTTTGTCATTTAACTGTTTATATGCCCCCTTGACATAGTTTTCACGAGTCATTAGGACAATGTTCCGTCCCTTATCTGAGGGCTTGATCACACAGTTTGTTAGATTGAACAGTTCTTTAAGGGCCATTCTGTCCTTCATAGTCAGATTACTTCTTTCTTTGAATCCTTTGTTTTGTCTGAGCTTTTTTAAATCCTCAATCCTCATATATATCCATACATAGAAAGATTTGAAAAATTAGGGTACTTGCCATGTTGATAGATTTTCAGAGTTTTGAACATGTCAAGCCCACATGTCAGTTTGGGATGATGAAGCATTCACCTCCCACAGCTTTCCAAACTCACACCCCTCATCTCCTTGTCCTATTAGCACACAGGTGGGAGGTGGGCAGGGAAAACCAACCAATCTTTTTTGCAGGAATCATGACAAGTTTGTGATGTCATTTGCCCTATGGATAAACCAGTTTTCATCAGAACTGGGCTTTTTCATTTATTCTGGGAGGTAACCTGCTGCTGAACTCTTGCGTGAAACACCCAAGCAGAGAGGCCCCAAATCTTGCATTGGAGGCAAGTACCAGGAGACATAGAAGCTGACTGTGACCCCTTGGAGGAGGCAGAGGGTACGATCCTGGACTTACACCCTTGCTGTCCCAGAGGTGCAATGCTGTTCCCTGATGCTCATTACAAAGCTTCTCCTGTAAGTAAAACTATTCCCAAAGCCATAGACTGTCTAAGCCCTGTATTTTTCAAGGATTAGTCTAGTTATGTTGTTTCCCCATAACAAAATATCCTGTTTGTGTAGATCCTTTGCATATTTAATTAAAGTAAATCAATTAATTCCCCCATAGAAACCACGGGATGTGTTTTGCTGACAGTCAACACTAACAAGCTCTTCCCAGTGTGTTTTGAGTCAGTATAGACATAAAGATCTGCTAAAAGAATTAATCCCAAACCCTGTTCCCACGTGAGAGTGCAGGGTGCAAAACGAAATTGACTCTTTGTTCCCATTGTGCTCTGACCCAAACCACAAAGCGCTGCCTGTTTTTTTTAGGCATGGCAAAACACATTTTCCCATTGATTTTCTTTCCCTCATACTACACCTGTGATAATAAGTTAAAAAAACAGTTTTGCCCCTTGAATCCCTTTTTCCAAAGAGTGCATTTTATCAGAATCCCAAAACGATTTTCCCATTTTGTTCCCACTCTCTGCCACTGACCTTCAATTCAGGTGGGCCAAGTCTAATTGATGTTTGGTGGGTAGGGTTTGCTGGGAGAAAAAGTATTATAACCAAATCAGCAATCACTGTGTGTCTTGAATTGTTCTTTTTCTGTATTGGTGGGTGATTTGAAAAGAAAGCTGCGGGAAATTGTGACTGCATAGCTCAGTATTATCTTTGTCTTGGTGACATTACGGAAGTCATTTTTGTTCTTGTCTTGCCACGGCATTGGTGGATGATGTTAGTTTATTTGTCAAATTTGGTTTAAATATATAAATAAATCTATATTCTTACTACACATCGGCCTGGGTTCTAGTTCATTGTGGCGTCAGGTATTTGTTGGGGTTGGGTGTGAGACGGGTAAGAGGCCTTACCAAAGTGAACCTTAAAAACAATCGTGGGTTACTGTACGCCACATTAATTGGGGGGAAAAGAACTCCCTGATTTGAGTGTGACCGTGTAATAAACCTCAACAACTGACTCCAAAGGGACAAGCGCCACACTCAGGTACCGAACCTAATACTTGTTAATTAGACTAAGGTTTGGGTATATCTTAAGGTACCTGGGGCAGCAAGAGCCTAGGACCCCCAATATTCTGAAGATAAGCACAGAGTGAGCAGAATTATGTCCAGTCGCTATCTCAAGTTTGAACATGATTTTGCTGAATGAGACACCACCAAGTTTGATTAAAACTTAACCTCCAAATGGCAATGTGGACAATTGTACTTTTTACACAAGCTTACAAGAGTTACTTGTGAATGTTGTTTTAATTTGTTCAAAATATAAAACATGCAGAAAATGGCTATTTAAGTTTGTGCTTTTTAATCTTTTGAGAGATATTTCTATGATATTATCGCATCATGCATTGGCGATAAGAGGAGAAACGCGTATGGTGCTTGTTGAAGAAGGAACTTAATTATTTGATGTTCCCTTTATTATTGACTTTTCTATTTGAAATGACCATGCATGATTGCTTATGAATTTGTTTATATTTTTGCTGTTATGGGAGCTTCTTTATTTTGCAAAAAAGAAGAACAAAACATGATAAGCAATGAATCAATAGGACATTAATAACCATTTGATTATTTTGTCCGAATAACATGCTCTCCGCATTCTCTGATCCCAACTAAAGAAAGCTTTGTAAAGTGAGGGCAAATGCTTCTCCTGGCGGAATCATTCAAGCAATTCCAGCGATTCTTCCCATTTTCATAAACTTTGCAAGGAGTATTAATAATAGTTTTCAAAATCACATTTTGAGATCGGATATGGAAGCTATGGATGTTCTTATTACCAATATAACCACATTTCTTCTGAGCTGTAAGTCTGGTATTACCCAATTTTATCGAAAGAATGTGTACGAAAGGTAGATTTGACCGAATTCAGTCACTACCATTAGTCTGGACTTTTTCAATCAATTTGGGCCCGAAAATACCAAAAATGAAGAGCGTGATTTGGGTGTTTCCCCTGCTCCCTATGTTTCGTATCTTCACCCTTGGGGGTCGCAGGGGTGTCCATAACATTGGCAGCAAGGGACAAAAATTGGTCAGGCTCCCGTTTTCAAAATGAACGGTGGAAACAGGGGGCTGAGCATTTACACTGCTGGCAGTCCACTCGCGAACAAAACGTTCACGGCAGACAAAACATCCGTAAGTCTTTCCTGACCATCGAAACAATCCCTTACTATTGCTCTATTGCAGGGTTTTGGAGACCTGCAATAACAATATTATCCATTTGCATCGTTTGAATTGGGAGTCACATCCCAGTATCATGCAACAAGCTTCTGCGGAGTAAAATGCATAGAACTGATCACCATGACAACACTATAATTAATATAAGGTCTGATTGCCCAGGATTAACAATTTCTTCCTTGGGAACTATGCAGATGTCTGCATAACCAGAACAGCAATTCTGTCCTTTAGGAAGCAAGTTTGCCAGAACATTGTGCTTTCATCATCACAGGAAACAACATCTTCCCCAGAGAACCTGTTCAGAATAAGGAACATCTTGCAAACATCTGTTTGGTGCAAAGACTTTCAAGTCTTACATGACTGCCTCCTGATAATTTGAAGCCAGAATGAAACAATGAATGTATCAGTCTTTAGGTATTTATATCCCGGGTCTATACACAGAAGACATGAAAAATAGAAGTTCAAATGCAACATACTGCAGGAAGGAGAGATGTAAAAGGTACATAGCAGCCCACTGTTACATTCATCCATCTTCCTGGGAGTTATCAGTGCTGATTTTTGTGTTTGTTTTAATCACCATTAATATCTGGGCAAGCACAATATAAGGTGTATTGGAGGTTCCATACTGCCTGGGCACAAATGACAAGCACATTGCAACCAGTGTTTAACCGACCACCTGCCCTTTAGTTGTTAATGACAACTGAAAATGTCATTACCAATTTTGAAGTCTGAAAATGATTGAATAACTTTGCTCTCTGGCTATTTACTTCCTGGGGTCATATTAAAGAATCTTTGCACTAGCACCGGTGAAAAGTGTCTGTAATCTGGCCCCAGGAGAGATATCCTTCTAGCCTGGCTGGGGTTTGAATAAAGACACATTCTCTATGCATGATTTACTCATTCTGAAGGCATTCTCTGATCATGATAGTGTTTTGTCCTAGAGAATCTGCCATTTCCTTCACAGTTGGTGCATGGATGGGGTATTGGCTGGATCTATCAGACAGTTTTCATATGTGTTTTAATCAATTGTCCTCGAAGGAAGCATTAGAGCATGCACCAGGGGGCACTATTATGTGGTAGCTGACAGCCTCCCAGGTCAGTGACCCAGAGATAAAGATGAGGTCCTCTATCAAGGGTGAAGTAGCCTACCACATAATAGACCTGGGGGCTAAGGGCGTTAATGCTATTAGGGCCTGCACCAGGGGGCACTATTTTGTGGTAGCTGACAGCCTCCCAGGTCAGTGACCCAGAGATAAAGATGAGGTCGTCTGTCAAGGGTGAAGTAGCCTACCACATAATAGAGCTGGGGGCTAAGGGCGTTAATGCTATTAGGGCCTGCACCAGAGGGCACTATTTTGTCGTAGCTGACAGCCTCCCAGGTCAGTGACCCAGAGATAAAGATGAGGTCCTCTATCAAGGGTGAAGTAGCCTACCACATAATAGAGCTGGGGGCTAAGGGCGTTAATGCTATTAGGGCCTGCACCAGTGGGCACTATTTTGTGGTAGCTGACAGCCTCCCATGTCAGTGACCCAGAGATGAAGATAAGGTCCTCTGTCAAGGGTGAAGTAGCCTACCACATAATAGAGCTGGGGGCTAAGGGCGTTAATGCTATTAGGACCTGCACCAGGGGGCACTATTTTGTGGTAGCTGACAGCCTCCCAGGTCAGTGACCCAGTGATAAAGATGAGGTCCTCTGTCAAGGGTGAAGTAGCCTACGACATTATAGAGCTGGGGGCTAAGGGCGTTAATGCTATTAGGGCCTGCACCAGGGGGCACTATTTTGTGGTAGCTGACAGCCTCCCAGGTCAGTGACCCAGCGATAAAGATGAGGTCCTCTGTCAAGGGTGAATTAGCCTACCACATAATAGAGCTGGGGGCTAAGGGCGTTAATGCTATTAGGGCCTGCACCAGGGGGCACTATTTTGTGGTAGCTGACAGCCTCCCAGTCAGTGACCCAGAGATAAAGATGAGGTCCTCTGTCAAGGGTGAAGTGGCCTACCACATAATAGAGCTGGGGGCTAAGGGCGTTAATGCTATTAGGACCTGCACCAGGGGGCACTATTTTGTGGTAGCTGACAGCCTCCCAGGTCAGTGACCCAGAGATAAAGATGAGGTCCTCTGTCAAGGGTGAAGTAGCCTACCACATAATAGAGCTGGGGGCTAAGGGCGTTAATGCTATTGGGCCTGCACCAGGGGGCACTATTTTGTGGTAGCTGACAGCCTCCCAGGTTAGTGACCCAGAGATAAAGATGAGGTCCTCTGTCAAGGGTGAAGTAGCCTACCACATAATAGAGCTGGGGGCTAAGGGCGTTAATGCTATTGGGCCTGCACCAGGGGGCACTATTTTGTGGTAGCTGACAGCCTACCAGGTTAGTGACCCAGAGATAAAGATGAGGTCCTCTGTCAAGGGTGAAGTAGCCTACCACATAATAGAGCTGGGGGCTAAGGGCGTTAATGCTATTAGGGCCTGCACCAGGGGGCACTATTTTGTGGTAGCTGACAGCCTCCCAGGTCAGTGACCCAGCGATAAAGATGAGGTCCTCTGTCAAGGGTGAAGTAGCCTACCACATAATGGAGCTGGGGGCTAAGGGCGTTAATGCTATTAGGGCCTGCAACAGGGGGCACTATTTTGTGGTAGCTGACAGCCTCGCATGTCAGTGACCCAGCGATAAAGATGAGGTCCTCTTTCAAGGGTGAAGTAGCCTACCACATAATAGAGCTGGGGGCTAAAGGCGTTAATGCTATTAGGGCCTGCAACAGGGGGCACTATTTTGTGGTAGCTGACAGCCTCCCAGGTCAGTGACCCAGAGATAAAGATGAGGTCCTCTGTCAAGGGTGAAGTGGCCTACCACAAAATAGAGCTGGGGGCTAAGGGCATTAATGCTATTAGGGCCTGCACCAGGGGTCACTATTTTGTGGTAGCTGACAGCTTACCAGTCAGTGACCCAGAGATAAAGATGAGGTCCTCTGTCAAGGGTGAAGTAGCCTACCACATAATAGAGCTGGGTGCTAAGGGCGTTAATGCTATTAGGGACTGCACCAGGGGGCACTATTTTGTGGTAGCTGACAGCCTCCCAGGTCAGTGACCCAGAGATAAAGATGAGGTCCTCTGTCAAGGGTGAAGTAGCCTAGCACATAATAGAGCTGGGGGCTAAGGGCGTTAATGCTATTAGGACCTGCACCAGGGGGAACTATTTTGTGGTAGCTGACAGCCTCCCACCAGGTCAGTGACCCAGAGATAAAGATGAGGTCCTCTGTCAAGGGTGAAGTAGCCTACCACATAATAGAGCTGGGGGCTAAAGGCGTTAATGCTATTAGGGCCTGCAACTGGGGGCACTATTTTGTGGTAGCTGACAGCCTCCCAGGTCAGTGACCCAGAGATAAAGATGAGGTACTCTGTCAAGGGTGAAGTGGCCTACCACATAATAGAGCTGGGGGCTAAGGGCGTTAATGCTATTAGGGCCCGAACCAGGGGGCACTATTTTGTGGTAGCTGACAGCCTCCCAGGTCAGTGACCCAGAGGTAAAGATGAGGTCCTCTGTCAAGGGTGAAGTGGCCTACCATATAATAGAGCTGGGGGCTAAGGGCGTTAATGCCATTAGGGCCCGCACCAGGGGGCACTATTTTGTGGTAGCTGACAGCCTCCCAGGTCAGTGACCCAGCGATAAAGAGGAGGTCCTCTGTCAAGGGTGAAGTAGCCTACCACATATTAGAGCTGGGGGCTAAGGGCGTTAATGCTATTAGGGCCTGCACCAGGGGGCACTATTTTGTGGTAGCTGACAGCCTCCCAGGTCAGTGACCCAGCGATAAAGATGAGGTCCTCTGTCAAGGGTGAAGTAGCCTACCACATAATAGAGCTGGGGGCTAAGGGCGTTAATGCTATTAGGGCCTGCACCAGGGGGCACTATTTTGTGGTAACTGACAGCCTCCCAGGTTAGTGACCCAGAGATAAAGATGAGGTCCTCTGTCAAGGTTGAAGTGGCCTACCACATAATAGAGCTGGGGGCTAAGGGCGTTAATTCTATTAGAACCTGCACCAGGGGGCACTATTTTGTGGTAGCTGACAGCCTCCCAGGTCAGTGACCCAGCGATAAAGATGAGGTCCTCTGTCAAGGGTGAAGTAGCCTACCACATAATAGAGCTGGGGGCTAAGGGCGTTAATGCTATTGGGCCTGCACCAGGGGGCACTATTTTGTGGTAGCTGACAGCCTCCCAGACAGTGACCAAGAGATAAAGATGAGGTCCTCTGTCAAGGGTGAAGTGGCCTACCACATAATAGAGCTAGGGGCTAAGGGTGTTAATGCTATTAGGGCCTACACCAGGGGGCACTATTTTGTGGTAGCTGACAGCCTCCCAGGTCAGTGACCCAGAGATAAAGATGACGTCCTCTGTCAAGGGTGAAGTGGCCTACCACATAATAGAATTGGGGGCTAAGGGCGTTAATGCTATTAGGACCTGCACCAGGGGGCACTATTTTGTGGTAGCTGACAGCCTCCCAGGTCAGTGACCCAGAGATAAAGATGAGGTCCTCTGTCAAGGGTGAAGTGGCCTACCTCATAATAGAGCTGGGGGCTAAGGGCGTTAATGCTATTAGGGCCTGCACCAGGGGGCACGATTTTGTGGTAGCTGACAGCCTCCCAGGTCAGTGACCCAGAGATAAAGATGAGGTCCTCTGTCAAGGGTGAAGTGGCCTACCACATAATAGAGCTGGGGGCTAAGGGTGTTAATGCTATTAGGGCCTGCACCAAGGGGCACTATTTCGTGGTAGCTGACAGCCTCCCAGGTCAGTGACCCAGAGATAAAGATGATGTCCTCTGTCAAGGGTGAAGTAGCCTACCACATAATAGAGCTGGGGGCTAAGGGCGTTAATGCTATTAGGGCCTGCAACAGGGGGCACTATTTTGTGGTAGCTGACAGCCTCCCAGGTCAGTGACCCAGAGATAAAGATGAGGTCCTCTGTCAAGGGTGAAGTGGCCTACCACATAATAGAGCTGGGGGCTAAGGGCGTTAATGCTATTAGGGCCTGCACCAGGGGGTACTATTTTGTGGTAGCTGACAGCCTCCCAGGTCAGTGACCCAGCGATAAAGAGGAGGTCCTCTGTCAAGGGTGAAGTAGCCTACCACATATTAGAGCTGGGGGCTAAGGGCGTTAATGCTATTAGGGCCTGCACCAGGGGGCACTATTTTGTGGTAGCTGACAGCCTCCCAGGTCAGTGACCCAGTGATAAAGATGAGGTCCTCTGTCAAGGGTGAAGTAGCCTACCACATAATAGAGCTGGGGGCTAAGGGCGTTAATGCTATTAGGGCCTGCACCAGGGGGCACTATTTTGTGGTAACTGACAGCCTCCCAGGTCAGTGACCCAGCGATAAAGATGAGGTCCTCTATCAAAGGTGAAGTAGCCTACCACATAATAGAGCTGGGGGCTAAGGACGTTAATGCTATTAGGGCCTGCACCAGAGGGCACTATTTTGTCGTAGCTGACAGCCTCCCAGGTCAGTAACCCAGAGATAAAGATGAGGTCCTCTATCAAGGGTGAAGTAGCCTACCACATAATAGAGCTGGGGGCTAAGGGCGTTAATGCTATTAGGGCCTGCACCAGTGGGCACTATTTTGTGGTAGCTGACAGCCTCCCAGGTCAGTGACCCAGAGATGAAGATAAGGTCCTCTGTCAAGGGTGAAGTAGCCTACCACATAATAGAGCTGGGGGCTAAGGGCGTTAATGCTATTAGGACCTGCACCAGGGGGCACTATTTTGTGGTAGCTGACAGCCTCCCAGGTCAGTGACCCAGTGATAAAGATGAGGTCCTCTGTCAAGGGTGAAGTAGCCTACGACATAATAGAGCTGGGGGCTAAGGGCGTTAATGCTATTAGGGCCTGCACCAGGGGGCACTATTTTGTGGTAGCTGACAGCCTCCCAGGTCAGTGACCCAGCGATAAAGATGTGGTCCTCTGTCAAGGGTGAAGTAGCCTACCACATAATAGAGCTGGGGGCTAAGGGCGTTAATGCTATTAGGGCCTGCACCAGGGGGCACTATTTTGTGATAGCTGACAGCCTCCCAGTTCAGTGACCCAGCGATAAAGATGAGGTCCTCTGTCAAGGGTGAATTAGCCTACCACATAATAGAGCTGGGGGCTAAGGGCATTAATGCTATTAGGGCCTGCACCAGGGGGCACTATTTTGTGGTAGCTGACAGCCTCCCAGTCAGTGACCCAGAGATAAAGATGAGGTCCTCTGTCGAGGGTGAAGTGGTCTACCACATAATAGAGCTGGGGGCTAAGGGCGTTAATGCTATTAGAACCTGCACCAGGGGGCACTATTTTGTGGTAGCTGACAGCCTCCCAGGTCAGTGACCCAGCGATAAAGATGAGGTCCTCTGTCAAGGGTGAAGTAGCCTACCACATTATAGAGCTGGGTGCTAAGGGCGTTAATGCTATTAGGGCCTGCAACAGGGGGCACTATTTTGTGGTAGCTGACAGCCTCCCAGGTCAGTGACCCAGAGATAAAGATGAGGTCCTCTGTCAAGGGTGAAGTAGCCTACCACATAATAGAGCTGGGGGCTAAGGGCGTTAATGCTATTAGGGCCTGCAACAGGGGGCACTATTTTGTGGTAGCTGACAGCCTCCCAGGTCAGTGACCCAGAGATAAAGATGAGGTCCTCTGTCAAGGGTGAAGTGGCCTACCACATAATAGAGCTGGGGGCTAAGGGCGTTAATGCTATTAGGACCTGCACCAGGGGGCACTATTTTGTGGTAGCTGACAGCCTCCCAGGTCAGTGACCCAGAGATAAAGATGAGGTCCTCTGTCAAGGGTGAAGTAGCCTACCACATAATAGAGCTGGGGGCTAAGGGCGTTAATGCTATTGGGCCTGCACCAGGGGGCACTATTTTGTGGTAGCTGACAGCCTCCCAGGTCAGTGACCCAGAGATAAAGATGAGGTCCTCTGTCAAGGGTGAAGTAGCCTACCACATAATAGAGCTGGGGGCTAAGGGCGTTAATGCTATTGGGCCTGCACCAGGGGGCACTATTTTGTGGTAGCTGACAGCCTCCCAGGTTAGTGACCCAGAGATAAAGATGAGGTCCTCTGTCAAGGGTGAAGTAGCCTACCACATAATAGAGCTGGGGGCTAAGGGCGTTAATGCTATTAGGGCCTGCACCAGGGGGCACTATTTTGTGGTAGCTGACAGCCTCCCAGGTTAGTGACCCAGAGATAAAGATGAGGTCCTCTGTCAAGGGTGAAGTGGCCTACCACATAATAGAGCTGGGGGCTAAGGGCGTTAATGCTATTAGAACCTGCACCAGGGGGCACTATTTTGTGGTAGCTGACAGCCTCACAGGTCAGTGACCCAGCGATAAAGATGAGGTCCTCTGTCAAGGGTGAAGTAGCCTACCACATAATAGAGCTGGGGGCTAAGGGCGTTAATGCTATTGGGCCTGCACCAGGGGGCACTATTTTGTGGTAGCTGACAGCCTCCCAGGTCAGTGACCCAGAGATAAAGATGAGGTCCTCTGTCAAGGGTGAAGTAGCCTACCACATAATAGAGCTGGGGGCTAAGGGCGTTAATGCTATTGGGCCTGCACCAGGGGGCACTATTTTGTGGTAGCTGACAGCCTCCCAGGTTAGTGACCCAGAGATAAAGATGAGGTCCTCTGTCAAGGGTGAAGTAGCCTACCACATAATAGAGCTGGGGGCTAAGGGCGTTAATGCTATTAGGGCCTGCACCAGGGGGCACTATTTTGTGGTAGCTGACAGCCTCCCAGGTTAGTGACCCAGAGATAAAGATGAGGTCCTCTGTCAAGGGTGAAGTGGCCTACCACATAATAGAGCTGGGGGCTAAGGGCGTTAATGCTATTAGAACCTGCACCAGGGGGCACTATTTTGTGGTAGCTGACAGCCTCCCAGGTCAGTGACCCAGCGATAAAGATGAGGTCCTCTGTCAAGGGTGAAGTAGCCTACCACATAATGGAGCTGGGGGCTAAGGGCGTTAATGCTATTAGGGCCTGCAACAGGGGGCACTATTTTGTGGTAGCTGACAGCCTCGCATGTCAGTGACCCAGCGATAAAGATGAGGTCCTCTTTCAAGGGTGAAGTAGCCTACCACATAATAGAGCTGGGGGCTAAAGGCGTTAATGCTATTAGGGCCTGCAACAGGGGGCACTATTTTGTGGTAGCTGACAGCCTCCCAGGTCAGTGACCCAGAGATAAAGATGAGGTCCTCTGTCAAGGGTGAAGTGGCCTACCACAAAATAGAGCTGGGGGCTAAGGGCATTAATGCTATTAGGGCCTGCACCAGGGGTCACTATTTTGTGGTAGCTGACAGCTTACCAGTCAGTGACCCAGAGATAAAGATGAGGTCCTCTGTCAAGGGTGAAGTAGCCTACCACATAATAGAGCTGGGTGCTAAGGGCGTTAATGCTATTAGGGACTGCACCAGGGGGCACTATTTTGTGGTAGCTGACAGCCTCCCAGGTCAGTGACCCAGAGATAAAGATGAGGTCCTCTGTCAAGGGTGAAGTAGCCTACCACATAATAGAGCTGGGGGCTAAGGGCGTTAATGCTATTAGGACCTGCACCAGGGGGAACTATTTTGTGGTAGCTGACAGCCTCCCACCAGGTCAGTGAACCAGAGATAAAGATGAGGTCCTCTGTCAAGGGTGAAGTAGCCTACCACATAATAGAGCTGGGGGCTAAGGGCGTTAATGCTATTAGGACCTGCACGAGGGGGCACTATTTTGTGGTAGCTGACAGCCTCGCATGTCAGTGACCCAGCGATAAAGATGAGGTCCTCTTTCAAGGGTGAAGTAGCCTACCACATAATAGAGCTGGGGGCTAAAGGCGTTAATGCTATTAGGGCCTGCAACTGGGGGCACTATTTTGTGGTAGCTGACAGCCTCCCAGGTCAGTGACCCAGAGATAAAGATGAGGTACTCTGTCAAGGGTGAAGTGGCCTACCACATAATAGAGCTGGGGGCTAAGGGCGTTAATGCTATTAGGGCCCGAACCAGGGGGCACTATTTTGTGGTAGCTGACAGCCTCCCAGGTCAGTGACCCAGAGGTAAAGATGAGGTCCTCTGTCAAGGGTGAAGTGGCCTACCATATAATAGAGCTGGGGGCTAAGGGCGTTAATGCCATTAGGGCCCGCACCAGGGGGCACTATTTTGTGGTAGCTGACAGCCTCCCAGGTCAGTGACCCAGCGATAAAGAGGAGGTCCTCTGTCAAGGGTGAAGTAGCCTACCACATATTAGAGCTGGGGGCTAAGGGCGTTAATGCTATTAGGGCCCGCACCAGGGGGCACTATTTTGTGGTAGCTGACAGCCTCCCAGGTCAGTGACCCAGCGATAAAGATGAGGTCCTCTGTCAAGGGTGAAGTAGCCTACCACATATTAGAGCTGGGGGCTAAGGGCGTTAATGCTATTAGGGCCTGCACCAGGGGGCACTATTTTGTGGTAGCTGACAGCCTCCCAGGTCAGTGACCCAGTGATAAAGATGAGGTCCTCTGTCAAGGGTGAAGTAGCCTACCACATAATAGAGCTGGGGGCTAAGGGCGTTAATGCTATTAGGGCCTGCACCAGGGGGCACTATTTTGTGGTAACTGACAGCCTCCCAGGTTAGTGACCCAGAGATAAAGATGAGGTCCTCTGTCAAGGTTGAAGTGGCCTACCACATAATAGAGCTGGGGGCTAAGGGCGTTAATTCTATTAGAACCTGCACCAGGGGGCACTATTTTGTGGTAGCTGACAGCCTCCCAGGTCAGTGACCCAGCGATAAAGATGAGGTCCTCTGTCAAGGGTGAAGTAGCCTACCACATAATAGAGCTGGGGGCTAAGGGCGTTAATGCTATTGGGCCTGCACCAGGGGGAACTATTTTGTGGTAGCTGACAGCCTCCCAGACAGTGACCAAGAGATAAAGATGAGGTCCTCTGTCAAGGGTGAAGTGGCCTACCACATAATAGAGCTAGGGGCTAAGGGTGTTAATGCTATTAGGGCCTACACCAGGGGGCACTATTTTGTGATAGCTGACAGCCTCCCAGGTCAGTGACCCAGAGATAAAGATGACGTCCTCTGTCAAGGGTGAAGTGGCCTACCTCATAATAGAGCTGGGGGCTAAGGGCGTTAATGCTATTAGGGCCTGCACCATGGGGCACGATTTTGTGGTAGCTGACAGCCTCCCAGGTCAGTGACCCAGAGATAAAGATGAGGTCCTCTGTCAAGGGTGAAGTGGCCTACCACATAATAGAGCTGGGGGCTAAGGGTGTTAATGCTATTAGGGCCTGCACCAAGGGGCACTATTTCGTGGTAGCTGACAGCCTCCCAGGTCAGTGACCCAGAGATAAAGATGATGTCCTCTGTCAAGGGTGAAGTAGCCTACCACATAATAGAGCTGGGGGCTAAGGGCGTTAATGCTATTAGGGCCTGCAACAGGGGGCACTATTTTGTGGTAGCTGACAGCCTCCCAGGTCAGTGACCCAGAGATAAAGATGAGGTCCTCTGTCAAGGGTGAAGTGGCCTACCACATAATAGAGCTGGGGGCTAAGGGCGTTAATGCTATTAGGACCTGCAACAGGGGGCACTATTTTGTGGTAGCTGACAGCCTCCCAGGTCAGTGACCCAGAGATAAAGATGACGTCCTCTGTCAAGGGTGAAGTGGCCTACCACATAATAGAATTGGGGGCTAAGGGCGTTAATGCTATTAGGACCTGCACCAGGGGGCACTATTTTGTGGTAGCTGACAGCCTCCCAGGTCAGTGACCCAGAGATAAAGATGAGGTCCTCTGTCAAGGGTGAAGTGGCCTACCTCATAATAGAGCTGGGGGCTAAGGGCGTTAATGCTATTAGGGCCTGCACCAGGGGGCACGATTTTGTGGTAGCTGACAGCCTCCCAGGTCAGTGACCCAGAGATAAAGATGAGGTCCTCTGTCAAGGGTGAAGTGGCCTACCACATAATAGAGCTGGGGGCTAAGGGTGTTAATGCTATTAGGGCCTGCACCAAGGGGCACTATTTCGTGGTAGCTGACAGCCTCCCAGGTCAGTGACCCAGAGATAAAGATGATGTCCTCTGTCAAGGGTGAAGTAGCCTACCACATAATAGAGCTGGGGGCTAAGGGCGTTAATGCTATTAGGGCCTGCAACAGGGGGCACTATTTTGTGGTAGCTGACAGCCTCCCAGGTCAGTGACCCAGAGATAAAGATGAGGTCCTCTGTCAAGGGTGAAGTGGCCTACCACATAATAGAGCTGGGGGCTAAGGGCGTTAATGCTATTAGGGCCTGCACCAGGGGGTACTATTTTGTGGTAGCTGACAGCCTCCCAGGTCAGTGACCCAGCGATAAAGAGGAGGTCCTCTGTCAAGGGTGAAGTAGCCTACCACATATTAGAGCTGGGGGCTAAGGGCGTTAATGCTATTAGGGCCTGCACCAGGGGGCACTATTTTGTGGTAGCTGACAGCCTCCCAGGTCAGTGACCCAGTGATAAAGATGAGGTCCTCTGTCAAGGGTGAAGTAGCCTACCACATAATAGAGCTGGGGGCTAAGGGCGTTAATGCTATTAGGGCCTGCACCAGGGGGCACTATTTTGTGGTAACTGACAGCCTCCCAGGTCAGTGACCCAGCGATAAAGATGAGGTCCTCTATCAAAGGTGAAGTAGCCTACCACATAATAGAGCTGGGGGCTAAGGGCGTTAATGCTATTAGGGCCTGCACCAGAGGGCACTATTTTGTCGTAGCTGACAGCCTCCCAGGTCAGTAACCCAGAGATAAAGATGAGGTCCTCTATCAAGGGTGAAGTAGCCTACCACATAATAGAGCTGGGGGCTAAGGGCGTTAATGCTATTAGGGCCTGCACCAGTGGGCACTATTTTGTGGTAGCTGACAGCCTCCCAGGTCAGTGACCCAGAGATGAAGATAAGGTCCTCTGTCAAGGGTGAAGTAGCCTACCACATAATAGAGCTGGGGGCTAAGGGCGTTAATGCTATTAGGACCTGCACCAGGGGGCACTATTTTGTGGTAGCTGACAGCCTCCCAGGTCAGTGACCCAGTGATAAAGATGAGGTCCTCTGTCAAGGGTGAAGTAGCCTACGACATAATAGAGCTGGGGGCTAAGGGCGTTAATGCTATTAGGGCCTGCACCAGGGGGCACTATTTTGTGGTAGCTGACAGCCTCCCAGGTCAGTGACCCAGCGATAAAGATGAGGTCCTCTGTCAAGGGTGAAGTAGCCTACCACATAATAGAGCTGGGGGCTAAGGGCGTTAATGCTATTAGGGCCTGCACCAGGGGGCACTATTTTGTGGTAGCTGACAGCCTCCCAGTTCAGTGACCCAGCGATAAAGATGAGGTCCTCTGTCAAGGGTGAATTAGCCTACCACATAATAGAGCTGGGGGCTAAGGGCATTAATGCTATTAGGGCCTGCACCAGGGGGCACTATTTTGTGGTAGCTGACAGCCTCCCAGTCAGTGACCCAGAGATAAAGATGAGGTCCTCTGTCGAGGGTGAAGTGGTCTACCACATAATAGAGCTGGGGGCTAAGGGCGTTAATGCTATTAGAACCTGCACCAGGGGGCACTATTTTGTGGTAGCTGACAGCCTCCCAGGTCAGTGACCCAGCGATAAAGATGAGGTCCTCTGTCAAGGGTGAAGTAGCCTACCACATAATAGAGCTGGGTGCTAAGGGCGTTAATGCTATTAGGGCCTGCAACAGGGGGCACTATTTTGTGGTAGCTGACAGCCTCCCAGGTCAGTGACCCAGAGATAAAGATGAGGTCCTCTGTCAAGGGTGAAGTAGCCTACCACATAATAGAGCTGGGGGCTAAGGGCGTTAATGCTATTAGGGCCTGCAACAGGGGGCACTATTTTGTGGTAGCTGACAGCCTCCCAGGTCAGTGACCCAGAGATAAAGATGAGGTCCTCTGTCAAGGGTGAAGTGGCCTACCACATAATAGAGCTGGGGGCTAAGGGCGTTAATGCTATTAGGACCTGCACCAGGGGCACTATTTTGTGGTAGCTGACAGCCTCCCAGGTCAGTGACCCAGAGATAAAGATGAGGTCCTCTGTCAAGGGTGAAGTAGCCTACCACATAATAGAGCTGGGGGCTAAGGGCGTTAATGCTATTGGGCCTGCACCAGGGGGCACTATTTTGTGGTAGCTGACAGCCTCCCAGGTCAGTGACCCAGAGATAAAGATGAGGTCCTCTGTCAAGGGTGAAGTAGCCTACCACATAATAGAGCTGGGGGCTAAGGGCGTTAATGCTATTGGGCCTGCACCAGGGGGCACTATTTTGTGGTAGCTGACAGCCTCCCAGGTTAGTGACCCAGAGATAAAGATGAGGTCCTCTGTCAAGGGTGAAGTAGCCTACCACATAATAGAGCTGGGGGCTAAGGGCGTTAATGCTATTAGGGCCTGCACCAGGGGGCACTATTTTGTGGTAGCTGACAGCCTCCCAGGTTAGTGACCCAGAGATAAAGATGAGGTCCTCTGTCAAGGGTGAAGTGGCCTACCACATAATAGAGCTGGGGGCTAAGGGCGTTAATGCTATTAGAACCTGCACCAGGGGGCACTATTTTGTGGTAGCTGACAGCCTCCCAGGTCAGTGACCCAGCGATAAAGATGAGGTCCTCTGTCAAGGGTGAAGTAGCCTACCACATAATGGAGCTGGGGGCTAAGGGCGTTAATGCTATTAGGGCCTGCAACAGGGGGCACTATTTTGTGGTAGCTGACAGCCTCGCATGTCAGTGACCCAGCGATAAAGATGAGGTCCTCTTTCAAGGGTGAAGTAGCCTACCACATAATAGAGCTGGGGGCTAAAGGCGTTAATGCTATTAGGGCCTGCAACAGGGGGCACTATTTTGTGGTAGCTGACAGCCTCCCAGGTCAGTGACCCAGAGATAAAGATGAGGTCCTCTGTCAAGGGTGAAGTGGCCTACCACAAAATAGAGCTGGGGGCTAAGGGCATTAATGCTATTAGGGCCTGCACCAGGGGTCACTATTTTGTGGTAGCTGACAGCTTACCAGTCAGTGACCCAGAGATAAAGATGAGGTCCTCTGTCAAGGGTGAAGTAGCCTACCACATAATAGAGCTGGGTGCTAAGGGCGTTAATGCTATTAGGGACTGCACCAGGGGGCACTATTTTGTGGTAGCTGACAGCCTCCCAGGTCAGTGACCCAGAGATAAAGATGAGGTCCTCTGTCAAGGGTGAAGTAGCCTACCACATAATAGAGCTGGGGGCTAAGGGCGTTAATGCTATTAGGACCTGCACCAGGGGGAACTATTTTGTGGTAGCTGACAGCCTCCCACCAGGTCAGTGACCCAGAGATAAAGATGAGGTCCTCTGTCAAGGGTGAAGTAGCCTACCACATAATAGAGCTGGGGGCTAAGGGCGTTAATGCTATTAGGACCTGCACGAGGGGGCACTATTTTGTGGTAGCTGACAGCCTCGCATGTCAGTGACCCAGCGAAAAAGATGAGGTCCTCTTTCAAGGGTGAAGTAGCCTACCACATAATAGAGCTTGGGGCTAAAGGCGTTAATGCTATTAGGGCCTGCAACTGGGGGCACTATTTTGTGGTAGCTGACAGCCTCCCAGGTCAGTGACCCAGAGATAAAGATGAGGTACTCTGTCAAGGGTGAAGTGGCCTACCACATAATAGAGCTGGGGGCTAAGGGCGTTAATGCTATTAGGGCCCGAACCAGGGGGCACTATTTTGTGGTAGCTGACAGCCTCCCAGGTCAGTGACCCAGAGGTAAAGATGAGGTCCTCTGTCAAGGGTGAAGTGGCCTACCATATAATAGAGCTGGGGGCTAAGGGCGTTAATGCCATTAGGGCCCGCACCAGGGGGCACTATTTTGTGGTAGCTGACAGCCTCCCAGGTCAGTGACCCAGCGATAAAGAGGAGGTCCTCTGTCAAGGGTGAAGTAGCCTACCACATATTAGAGCTGGGGGCTAAGGGCGTTAATGCTATTAGGGCCCGCACCAGGGGGCACTATTTTGTGGTAGCTGACAGCCTCCCAGGTCAGTGACCCAGCGATAAAGATGAGGTCCTCTGTCAAGGGTGAAGTAGCCTACCACATATTAGAGCTGGGGGCTAAGGGCGTTAATGCTATTAGGGCCTGCACCAGGGGGCACTATTTTGTGGTAGCTGACAGCCTCCCAGGTCAGTGACCCAGTGATAAAGATGAGGTCCTCTGTCAAGGGTGAAGTAGCCTACCACATAATAGAGCTGGGGGCTAAGGGCGTTAATGCTATTAGGGCCTGCACCAGGGGGCACTATTTTGTGGTAACTGACAGCCTCCCAGGTTAGTGACCCAGAGATAAAGATGAGGTCCTCTGTCAAGGTTGAAGTGGCCTACCACATAATAGAGCTGGGGGCTAAGGGCGTTAATTCTATTAGAACCTGCACCAGGGGGCACTATTTTGTGGTAGCTGACAGCCTCCCAGGTCAGTGACCCAGCGATAAAGATGAGGTCCTCTGTCAAGGGTGAAGTAGCCTACCACATAATAGAGCTGGGGGCTAAGGGCGTTAATGCTATTGGGCCTGCACCAGGGGGCACTATTTTGTGGTAGCTGACAGCCTCCCAGACAGTGACCAAGAGATAAAGATGAGGTCCTCTGTCAAGGGTGAAGTGGCCTACCACATAATAGAGCTAGGGGCTAAGGGTGTTAATGCTATTAGGGCCTACACCAGGGGGCACTATTTTGTGATAGCTGACAGCCTCCCAGGTCAGTGACCCAGAGATAAAGATGACGTCCTCTGTCAAGGGTGAAGTGGCCTACCACATAATAGAATTGGGGGCTAAGGGCGTTAATGCTATTAGGACCTGCACCAGGGGGCACTATTTTGTGGTAGCTGACAGCCTCCCAGGTCAGTGACCCAGAGATAAAGATGAGGTCCTCTGTCAAGGGTGAAGTGGCCTACCTCATAATAGAGCTGGGGGCTAAGGGCGTTAATGCTATTAGGGCCTGCACCAGGGGGCACGATTTTGTGGTAGCTGACAGCCTCCCAGGTCAGTGACCCAGAGATAAAGATGAGGTCCTCTGTCAAGGGTGAAGTGGCCTACCACATAATAGAGCTGGGGGCTAAGGGTGTTAATGCTATTAGGGCCTGCACCAAGGGGCACTATTTCGTGGTAGCTGACAGCCTCCCAGGTCAGTGACCCAGAGATAAAGATGATGTCCTCTGTCAAGGGTGAAGTAGCCTACCACATAATAGAGCTGGGGGCTAAGGGCGTTAATGCTATTAGGGCCTGCAACAGGGGGCACTATTTTGTGGTAGCTGACAGCCTCCCAGGTCAGTGACCCAGAGATAAAGATGAGGTCCTCTGTCAAGGGTGAAGTGGCCTACCACATAATAGAGCTGGGGGCTAAGGGCGTTAATGCTATTAGGGCCTGCACCAGGGGGTACTATTTTGTGGTAGCTGACAGCCTCCCAGGTCAGTGACCCAGCGATAAAGAGGAGGTCCTCTGTCAAGGGTGAAGTAGCCTACCACATATTAGAGCTGGGGGCTAAGGGCGTTAATGCTATTAGGGCCTGCACCAGGGGGCACTATTTTGTGGTAACTGACAGCCTCCCAGGTCAGTGACCCAGCGATAAAGATGAGGTCCTCTGTCAAGGGTGAGGTAGCCTACCACATAATAGATCTGGGGGCTAAGGGCGTTAATGCTATTAGGGCCTGCACCAGGGGGCACTATTTTGTGGTAGCTGACAGCCTCCCAGGATAGTGACCCAGAGATAAAGATGAGGTCCTCTGTCAAGGTTGAAGTGGCCTACCACATAATAGAGCTGGGGGCTAAGGGCGTTAATGCTATTAGAACCTGCAACAGGGGGCACTATTTTGTGGTAGCTGACAGCCTCCCAGGTCAGTGACCCAGAGATAAAGATGAGGTCCTCTATCACGGATGAAGTAGCATACCACATAATAGAGCTGGGGGCTAAGGGCGTTAATGCTATTAGGGCCTGCAACAGGGGGCACTATTTTGTGGTAGCTGACAGCCTCCCAGGTCAGTGACCCAGAGATAAAGATGAGGTCCTCTGTCAAGGGTGAAGTTGCCTACCACATAATAGAGCTGGGGGCTAAGGGCGTTAATGCTTTTAGGACCTGCACCAGGGGGCACTATTTTGTGGTAGCTGACAGCCTCCCAGACAGTGACCAAGAGATAAAGATGAGGTCCTCTGTCAAGGGTGAAGTGGCCTACCACATAATATAGCTGGGGGCTAAGGGCGTTAATGCTATTAGGGCCTGCACCAGGGGGCACTATTTTGTGGTAGCTGACAGCCTCCCAGGTCAGTGACCCAGAGATAAAGATGAGGTCCTCTGTCAAGGGTGAAGTGGCCTACCACATAATAGAGCTGGGGGCTAAGGGCATTAATGCTATTAGGGCCTGCACCAGGGGGCACTATTTTGTGGTAGCTGACAGCCTCCCAGTCAGTGACCCAGAGATAAAGATGAGGTCCTCTGTCGAGGGTGAAGTGGCCTACCACATAATAGAGCTGGGGGCTAAGGGCGTTAATGCTATTAGAACCTGCACCAGGGGGCACTATTTTGTGGTAGCTGACAGCCTCCCAGGTCAGTGACCCAGCGATAAAGATGAGGTCCTCTGTCAAGGGTGAAGTAGCCTACCACATAATAGAGCTGGGTGCTAAGGGCGTTAATGCTATTAGGGCCTGCACCAGGGGGCACTATTTTGTGGTAGCTGACAGCCTCCCAGGTCAGTGACCCAGAGATAAAGATGAGGTCCTCTGTCAAGGGTGAAGTAGCCTACCACATAATAGAGCTGGGGGCTAAGGGCGTTAATGCTATTAGGACCTGCACCAGGGGGAACTATTTTGTGGTAGCTGACAGCCTCCCACCAGGTCAGTGACCCAGAGATAAAGATGAGGTCCTCTGTCAAGGGTGAAGTAGCCTACCACATAATAGAGCTGGGGGCTAAGGGCGTTAATGCTATTAGGACCTGCACGAGGGGGCACTATTTTGTGGTAGCTGACAGCCTCGCATGTCAGTGACCCAGCGATAAAGATGAGGTCCTCTTTCAAGGGTGAAGTAGCCTACCACATAATAGAGCTGGGGGCTAAAGGCGTTAATGCTATTAGGGCCTGCAACTGGGGGCACTATTTTGTGGTAGCTGACAGCCTCCCAGGTCAGTGACCCAGAGATAAAGATGAGGTACTCTGTCAAGGGTGAAGTGGCCTACCACATAATAGAGCTGGGGGCTAAGGGCGTTAATGCTATTAGGGCCCGAACCAGGGGGCACTATTTTGTGGTAGCTGACAGCCTCCCAGGTCAGTGACCCAGAGATAAAGATGAGGTCCTCTGTCAAGGGTGAAGTGGCCTACCATATAATAGAGCTGGGGGCTAAGGGCGTTAATGCCATTAGGGCCCCACCAGGGGGCACTATTTTGTGGTAGCTGACAGCCTCCCAGGTCAGTGACCCAGCGATAAAGAGGAGGTCCTCTGTCAAGGGTGAAGTAGCCTACCACATATTAGAGCTGGGGGCTAAGGGCGTTAATGCTATTAGGGCCTGCACCAGGGGGCACTATTTTGTGGTAGCTGACAGCCTCCCAGGTCAGTGACCCAGTGATAAAGATGAGGTCCTCTGTCAAGGGTGAAGTAGCCTACCACATAATAGAGCTGGGGGCTAAGGGCGTTAATGCTATTAGGGCCTGCACCAGGGGGCACTATTTTGTGGTAACTGACAGCCTCCCAGGTTAGTGACCCAGAGATAAAGATGAGGTCCTCTGTCAAGGTTGAAGTGGCCTACCACATAATAGAGCTGGGGGCTAAGGGCGTTAATTCTATTAGAACCTGCACCAGGGGGCACTATTTTGTGGTAGCTGACAGCCTCCCATGTCAGTGACCCAGCGATAAAGATGAGGTCCTCTGTCAAGGGTGAAGTAGCCTACCACATAATAGAGCTGGGGGCTAAGGGCGTTAATGCTATTGGGCCTGCACCAGGGGGCACTATTTTGTGGTAGCTGACAGCCTCCCAGACAGTGACCAAGAGATAAAGATGAGGTCCTCTGTCAAGGGTGAAGTGGCCTACCACATAATAGAGCTAGGGGCTAAGGGTGTTAATGCTATTAGGGCCTGCACCAGGGGGCACTATTTTGTGGTAGCTGACATCCTCCCAGGTCAGTGACCCAGAGATAAAGATGACGTCCTCTGTCAAGGGTGAAGTGGCCTACCACATAATAGAATTGGGGGCTAAGGGCGTTAATGCTATTAGGACCTGCACCAGGGGGCACTATTTTGTGGTAGCTGACAGCCTCCCAGGTCAGTGACCCAGAGATAAAGATGAGGTCCTCTGTCAAGGGTGAAGTGGCCTACCTCATAATAGAGCTGGGGGCTAAGGGCGTTAATGCTATTAGGGCTTGCACCAGGGGGCACGATTTTGTGGTAGCTGACAGCCTCCCAGGTCAGTGACCCAGAGATAAAGATGAGGTCCTCTGTCAAGGGTGAAGTGGCCTACCACATAATAGAGCTGGGGGCTAAGGGTGTTAATGCTATTAGGGCCTGCACCAAGGGGCACTATTTCGTGGTAGCTGACAGCCTCCCAGGTCAGTGACCCAGAGATAAAGATGATGTCCTCTGTCAAGGGTGAAGTAGCCTACCACATAATAGAGCTGGGGGCTAAGGGCGTTAATGCTATTAGGGCCTGCAACAGGGGGCACTATTTTGTGGTAGCTGACAGCCTCCCAGGTCAGTGACCCAGAGATAAAGATGAGGTCCTCTGTCAAGGGTGAAGTGGCCTACCACATAATAGAGCTGGGGGCTAAGGGCGTTAATGCTATTAGGGCCTGCACCAGGGGGTACTATTTTGTGGTAGCTGACAGCCTCCCAGGTCAGTGACCCATCGATAAAGAGGAGGTCCTCTGTCAAGGGTGAAGTAGCCTACCACATATTAGAGCTGGGGGCTAAGGGCGTTAATGCTATTAGGGCCTGCACCAGGGGGCACTATTTTGTGGTAGCTGACAGCCTCCCAGGTCAGTGACCCAGTGATAAAGATGAGGTCCTCTGTCAAGGGTGAAGTAGCCTACCACATAATAGAGCTGGGGGCTAAGGGCGTTAATGCTATTAGGGTCTGCACCAGGGGGCACTATTTTGTGGTAACTGACAGCCTCCCAGGTCAGTGACCCAGCGATAAAGATGAGGTCCTCTGTCAAGGTTGAGGTAGCCTACCACATAATAGATCTGGGGGCTAAGGGCGTTAATGCTATTAGGGCCTGCACCAAGGGGCACTATTTTGTGGTAGCTGACAGCCTCCCAGGATAGTGACCCAGAGATAAAGATGAGGTCCTCTGTCAAGGTTGAAGTGGCCTACCACATAATAGAGCTGGGGGCTAAGGGTGTTAATGCTATTAGGGCCTGCACCAAGGGGCACTATTTCGTGGTAGCTGACAGCCTCCCAGGTCAGTGACCCAGAGATAAAGATGATGTCCTCTGTCAAGGGTGAAGTAGCCTACCACATAATAGAGCTGGGGGCTAAGGGCGTTAATGCTATTAGGGCCTGCAACAGGGGGCACTATTTTGTGGTAGCTGACAGCCTCCCAGGTCAGTGACCCAGAGATAAAGATGAGGTCCTCTGTCAAGGGTGAAGTGGCCTACCACATAATAGAGCTGGGGGCTAAGGGCGTTAATGCTATTAGGGCCTGCACCAGGGGGTACTATTTTGTGGTAGCTGACAGCCTCCCAGGTCAGTGACCCAGCGATAAAGAGGAGGTCCTCTGTCAAGGGTGAAGTAGCCTACCACATATTAGAGCTGGGGGCTAAGGGCGTTAATGCTATTAGGGCCTGCACCAGGGGGCACTATTTTGTGGTAACTGACAGCCTCCCAGGTCAGTGACCCAGCGATAAAGATGAGGTCCTCTGTCAAGGGTGAGGTAGCCTACCACATAATAGATCTGGGGGCTAAGGGCGTTAATGCTATTAGGGCCTGCACCAGGGGGCACTATTTTGTGGTAGCTGACATCCTCCCAGGATAGTGACCCAGAGATAAAGATGAGGTCCTCTGTCAAGGTTGAAGTGGCCTACCACATAACAGAGCTGGGGGCTAAGGGCGTTAATGCTATTAGAACCTGCACCAGGGGGCACTATTTTGTGGTAGCTGACAGCCTCCCAGGTCAGTGACCCAGCGATAAAGATGAGGTCCTCTGTCAAGGGTGAAGTAGCCTACCACATAATAGAGCTGGGGGCTAAGGGCGTTAATGCTATTAGGGCCTGCAACAGGGGGCACTATTTTGTGGTAGCTGACAGCCTCCCAGGTCAGTGACCCAGAGATAAAGATGAGGTCCTCTATCACGGATGAAGTAGCATACCACATAATAGAGCTGGGGGCTAAGGGCGTTAATGCTATTAGGGCCTGCAACAGGGGGCACTATTTTGTGGTAGCTGACAGCCTCCCAGGTCAGTGACCCAGAGATAAAGATGAGGTCCTCTGTCAAGGGTGAAGTTGCCTACCACATAATAGAGCTGGGGGCTAAGGGCGTTAATGCTATTAGGACCTGCACCAGGGGGCACTATTTTGTGGTAGCTGACAGCCTCCCAGACAGTGACCAAGAGATAAAGATGAGGTCCTCTGTCAAGGGTGAAGTGGCCTACCACATAATATAGCTGGGGGCTAAGGGCGTTAATGCTATTAGGGCCTGCACCAGGGGGCACTATTTTGTGGTAGCTGACAGCCTCCCAGGTCAGTGACCCAGAGATAAAGATGAGGTCCTCTGTCAAGGGTGAAGTGGCCTACCACATAATAGAGCTGGGGGCTAAGGGCATTAATGCTATTAGGGCCTGCACCAGGGGGCACTATTTTGTGGTAGCTGACAGCCTCCCAGTCAGTAACCCAGAGATAAAGATGAGGTCCTCTGTCGAGGGTGAAGTGGCCTACCACATAATAGAGCTGGGGGCTAAGGGCGTTAATGCTATTAGAACCTGCACCAGGGGGCACTATTTTGTGGTAGCTGACAGCCTCCCAGGTCAGTGACCCAGCGATAAAGATGAGGTCCTCTGTCAAGGGTGAAGTAGCCTACCACATAATAGAGCTGGGTGCTAAGGGCGTTAATGCTATTAGGGCCTGCACCAGGGGGCACTATTTTGTGGTAGCTGACAGCCTCCCAGGTCAGTGACCCAGAGATAAAGATGAGGTCCTCTGTCAAGGGTGAAGTAGCCTACCACATAATAGAGCTCGGGGCTAAGGGCGTTAATGCTATTAGGACCTGCACCAGGGGGAACTATTTTGTGGTAGCTGACAGCCTCCCACCAGGTCAGTGACCCAGAGATAAAGATGAGGTCCTCTGTCAAGGGTGAAGTAGCCTACCACATAATAGAGCTGGGGGCTAAGGGCGTTAATGCTATTAGGACCTGCACGAGGGGGCACTATTTTGTGGTAGCTGACAGCCTCGCATGTCAGTGACCCAGCGATAAAGATGAGGTCCTCTTTCAAGGGTGAAGTAGCCTACCACATAATAGAGCTGGGGGCTAAAGGCGTTAATGCTATTAGGGCCTGCAACTGGGGGCACTATTTTGTGGTAGCTGACAGCCTCCCAGGTCAGTGACCCAGAGATAAAGATGAGGTACTCTGTCAAGGGTGAAGTGGCCTACCACATAATAGAGCTGGGGGCTAAGGGCGTTAATGCTATTAGGGCCCGAACCAGGGGGCACTATTTTGTGGTAGCTGACAGCCTCCCAGGTCAGTGACCCAGAGATAAAGATGAGGTCCTCTGTCAAGGGTGAAGTGGCCTACCATATAATAGAGCTGGGGGCTAAGGGCGTTAATGCCATTAGGGCCCGCACCAGGGGGCACTATTTTGTGGTAGCTGACAGCCTCCCAGGTCAGTGACTCAGCGATAAAGAGGAGGTCCTCTGTCAAGGGTGAAGTAGCCTACCACATATTAGAGCTGGGGGCTAAGGGCGTTAATGCTATTAGGGCCTGCACCAGGGGGCACTATTTTGTGGTAGCTGACAGCCTCCCAGGTCAGTGACCCAGTGATAAAGATGAGGTCCTCTGTCAAGGGTGAAGTAGCCTACCACATAATAGAGCTGGGGGCTAAGGGCGTTAATGCTATTAGGGCCTGCACCAGGGGGCACTATTTTGTGGTAACTGACAGCCTCCCAGGTTAGTGACCCAGAGATAAAGATGAGGTCCTCTGTCAAGGTTGAAGTGGCCTACCACATAATAGAGCTGGGGGCTAAGGGCGTTAATTCTATTAGAACCTGCACCAGGGGGCACTATTTTGTGGTAGCTGACAGCCTCCCAGGTCAGTGACCCAGCGATAAAGATGAGGTCCTCTGTCAAGGGTGAAGTAGCCTACCACATAATAGAGCTGGGGGCTAAGGGCGTTAATGCTATTGGGCCTGCACCAGGGGGCACTATTTTGTGGTAGCTGACAGCCTCCCAGACAGTGACCAAGAGATAAAGATGAGGTCCTCTGTCAAGGGTGAAGTGGCCTACCACATAATAGAGCTAGGGGCTAAGGGTGTTAATGCTATTAGGGCCTGCACCAGGGGGCACTATTTTGTGGTAGCTGACAGCCTCCCAGGTCAGTGACCCAGAGATAAAGATGACGTCCTCTGTCAAGGGTGAAGTGGCCTACCACATAATAGAATTGGGGGCTAAGGGCGTTAATGCTATTAGGACCTGCACCAGGGGGCACTATTTTGTGGTAGCTGACAGCCTCCCAGGTCAGTGACCCAGCGATAAAGATGAGGTCCTCTGTCAAGGGTGAAGTAGCCTACCACATATTAGAGCTGGGGGCTAAGGGCGTTAATGCTATTAGGGCCTGCACCAGGGGGTACTATTTTGTGGTAGCTGACAGCCTCCCAGGTCAGTGACCCATCGATAAAGAGGAGGTCCTCTGTCAAGGGTGAAGTAGCCTACCACATATTAGAGCTGGGGGCTAAGGGCGTTAATGCTATTAGGGCCTGCACCAGGGGGCACTATTTTGTGGTAGCTGACAGCCTCCCAGGTCAGTGACCCAGTGATAAAGATGAGGTCCTCTGTCAAGGGTGAAGTAGCCTACCACATAATAGAGCTGGGGGCTAAGGGCGTTAATGCTATTAGGGTCTGCACCAGGGGGCACTATTTTGTGGTAACTGACAGCCTCCCAGGTCAGTGACCCAGCGATAAAGATGAGGTCCTCTGTCAAGGGTGAGGTAGCCTACCACATAATAGATCTGGGGGCTAAGGGCGTTAATGCTATTAGGGCCTGCACCAGGGGGCACTATTTTGTGGTAGCTGACAGCCTCCCAGGATAGTGACCCAGAGATAAAGATGAGGTCCTCTATCAAGGTTGAAGTGGCCTACCACATAATAGAGCTGGGGGCTAAGGGCGTTAATGCTATTAGAACCTGCACCAGGGGGCACTATTTTGTGGTAGCTGACAGCCTCCCAGGTCAGTGACCCAGCGATAAAGATGAGGTCCTCTGTCAAGGGTGAAGTAGCCTACCACATAATAGAGCTGGGGGCTAAGGGCATTAATGCTATTAGGGCCTGCAACAGGGGGCACTACTTTGTGGTAGCTGACAGCCTCCCAGGTCAGTGACCCAGAGATAAAGATGAGGTCCTCTGTCAAGGGTGAAGTGGCCTACCACATAATAGAGCTGGGGGCTAAGGGCGTTAATGCTATTAGGACCTGCACCAGGGGGCACTATTTTGTGGTAGCTGACAGCCTCCCAGACAGTGACCAAGAGATAAAGATGAGGTCCTCTGTCAAGGGTGAAGTGGCCTACCACATAATATAGCTGGGGGCTAAGGGCGTTAATGCTATTAGGGCCTGCACCAGGGGGCACTATTTTGTGGTAGCTGACAGCCTCGCAGGTCAGTGACCCAGCGATAAAGATGAGGTCCTCTGTCAAGGGTGAAGTAGCCTAACACATAATAGAGCTGGAGGCTAAGGGCATTAATGCTATTGGGCCTGCACCAGGGGGCACTATTTTGTGGTAGCTGACAGCCTCCCAGGTCATTGACCCAGAGATAAAGATGAGGTCCTCTGTCAAGGATGAAGTGGCCTACCACATAATAGAGCTGGGGGCTAAGGGCGTTAATGCTATTAGGGCCTGCACCAGGGGGCACTATTTTGTGGTAGCTGACAGCCTCGCAGGTCAGTGACCCAGAGATAAAGATGAGGTCCTCTGTCAAGGGTGAAGTGGCCTACCACATAATAGAGCTGGGGGCTAAGGGCGTTAATGCTATTAGGGCCTGCACCAGGGGGCACTATTTTGTGGTAGCTGACAGCCTCCCAGGTCAGTGACCCAGATAAAGATGAGGTCCTCTGTCAAGGGTGAAGTGGCCTACCACATAATAGAGCTGGGGGCTAAGGGCGTTAATGCTATTAGGGCCTGCACCAAGGGGCACTATTTTGTGGTAGCTGACAGCCTCCCAGGTCAGTGACCCAGAGATAAAGATGAGGTCCTCTGTCAAGGGTGAAGTGACCTACCACATAATAGAGCTGGGGGCAGAACGGAGTTAATGCTATTAGGGCCTGCACCAGGAGGCACTATTTTGTGGTAGCTGACAGCCTCGCAGGTCAGTGACCCAGAGATAAAGATGAGGTCCTCTGTCAAGGGTGAAGTGGCCTACCACATAATAGAGCTGGGGGCTAAGGGCGTTAATGCTATTAGGGCCTGCACCAGGGGGCACTATTTTGTGGTAGCTGACAGCCTCCCAGGTCAGTGACCCAGATAAAGATGAGGTCCTCTGTCAAGGGTGAAGTGGCCTACCACATAATAGAGCTAGGGGCTAAGGGTGTTAATGCTATTAGGGCCTACACCAGGGGGCACTATTTTGTGATAGCTGACAGCCTCCCAGGTCAGTGACCCAGAGATAAAGATGACGTCCTCTGTCAAGGGTGAAGTGGCCTACCACATAATAGAATTGGGGGCTAAGGGCGTTAATGCTATTAGGACCTGCACCAGGGGGCACTATTTTGTGGTAGCTGACAGCCTCCCAGGTCAGTGACCCAGAGATAAAGATGAGGTCCTCTGTCAAGGGTGAAGTGGCCTACCTCATAATAGAGCTGGGGGCTAAGGGCGTTAATGCTATTAGGGCCTGCACCAGGGGGCACGATTTTGTGGTAGCTGACAGCCTCCCAGGTCAGTGACCCAGAGATAAAGATGAGGTCCTCTGTCAAGGGTGAAGTGGCCTACCACATAATAGAGCTGGGGGCTAAGGGTGTTAATGCTATTAGGGCCTGCACCAAGGGGCACTATTTCGTGGTAGCTGACAGCCTCCCAGGTCAGTGACCCAGAGATAAAGATGATGTCCTCTGTCAAGGGTGAAGTAGCCTACCACATAATAGAGCTGGGGGCTAAGGGCGTTAATGCTATTAGGGCCTGCAACAGGGGGCACTATTTTGTGGTAGCTGACAGCCTCCCAGGTCAGTGACCCAGAGATAAAGATGAGGTCCTCTGTCAAGGGTGAAGTGGCCTACCACATAATAGAGCTGGGGGCTAAGGGCGTTAATGCTATTAGGGCCTGCACCAGGGGGTACTATTTTGTGGTAGCTGACAGCCTCCCAGGTCAGTGACCCAGCGATAAAGAGGAGGTCCTCTGTCAAGGGTGAAGTAGCCTACCACATATTAGAGCTGGGGGCTAAGGGCGTTAATGCTATTAGGGCCTGCACCAGGGGGCACTATTTTGTGGTAACTGACAGCCTCCCAGGTCAGTGACCCAGCGATAAAGATGAGGTCCTCTGTCAAGGGTGAGGTAGCCTACCACATAATAGATCTGGGGGCTAAGGGCGTTAATGCTATTAGGGCCTGCACCAGGGGGCACTATTTTGTGGTAGCTGACAGCCTCCCAGGATAGTGACCCAGAGATAAAGATGAGGTCCTCTGTCAAGGTTGAAGTGGCCTACCACATAATAGAGCTGGGGGCTAAGGGCGTTAATGCTATTAGAACCTGCACCAGGGGGCACTATTTTGTGGTAGCTGACAGCCTCCCAGGTCAGTGACCCAGCGATAAAGATGAGGTCCTCTGTCAAGGGTGAAGTAGCCTACCACATAATAGAGCTGGGGGCTAAGGGCGTTAATGCTATTAGGGCCTGCAACAGGGGGCACTATTTTGTGGTAGCTGACAGCCTCCCAGGTCAGTGACCCAGAGATAAAGATGAGGTCCTCTATCACGGATGAAGTAGCATACCACATAATAGAGCTGGGGGCTAAGGGCGTTAATGCTATTAGGGCCTGCAACAGGGGGCACTATTTTGTGGTAGCTGACAGCCTCCCAGGTCAGTGACCCAGAGATAAAGATGAGGTCCTCTGTCAAGGGTGAAGTTGCCTACCACATAATAGAGCTGGGGGCTAAGGGCGTTAATGCTATTAGGACCTGCACCAGGGGGCACTATTTTGTGGTAGCTGACAGCCTCCCAGACAGTGACCAAGAGATAAAGATGAGGTCCTCTGTCAAGGGTGAAGTGGCCTACCACATAATATAGCTGGGGGCTAAGGGCGTTAATGCTATTAGGGCCTGCACCAGGGGGCACTATTTTGTGGTAGCTGACAGCCTCCCAGGTCAGTGACCCAGAGATAAAGATGAGGTCCTCTGTCAAGGGTGAAGTGGCCTACCACATAATAGAGCTGGGGGCTAAGGGCATTAATGCTATTAGGGCCTGCACCAGGGGGCACTATTTTGTGGTAGCTGACAGCCTCCCAGTCAGTGACCCAGAGATAAAGATGAGGTCCTCTGTCGAGGGTGAAGTGGCCTACCACATAATAGAGCTGGGGGCTAAGGGCGTTAATGCTATTAGAACCTGCACCAGGGGGCACTATTTTGTGGTAGCTGACAGCCTCCCAGGTCAGTGACCCAGCGATAAAGATGAGGTCCTCTGTCAAGGGTGAAGTAGCCTACCACATAATAGAGCTGGGTGCTAAGGGCGTTAATGCTATTAGGGCCTGCACCAGGGGGCACTATTTTGTGGTAGCTGACAGCCTCCCAGGTCAGTGACCCAGAGATAAAGATGAGGTCCTCTGTCAAGGGTGAAGTAGCCTACCACATAATAGAGCTGGGGGCTAAGGGCGTTAATGCTATTAGGACCTGCACCAGGGGGAACTATTTTGTGGTAGCTGACAGCCTCCCACCAGGTCAGTGACCCAGAGATAAAGATGAGGTCCTCTGTCAAGGGTGAAGTAGCCTACCACATAATAGAGCTGGGGGCTAAGGGCGTTAATGCTATTAGGACCTGCACGAGGGGGCACTATTTTGTGGTAGCTGACAGCCTCGCATGTCAGTGACCCAGCGATAAAGATGAGGTCCTCTTTCAAGGGTGAAGTAGCCTACCACATAATAGAGCTGGGGGCTAAAGGCGTTAATGCTATTAGGGCCTGCAACTGGGGGCACTATTTTGTGGTAGCTGACAGCCTCCCAGGTCAGTGACCCAGAGATAAAGATGAGGTACTCTGTCAAGGGTGAAGTGGCCTACCACATAATAGAGCTGGGGGCTAAGGGCGTTAATGCTATTAGGGCCCGAACCAGGGGGCACTATTTTGTGGTAGCTGACAGCCTCCCAGGTCAGTGACCCAGAGATAAAGATGAGGTCCTCTGTCAAGGGTGAAGTGGCCTACCATATAATAGAGCTGGGGGCTAAGGGCGTTAATGCCATTAGGGCCCGCACCAGGGGGCACTATTTTGTGGTAGCTGACAGCCTCCCAGGTCAGTGACCCAGCGATAAAGAGGAGGTCCTCTGTCAAGGGTGAAGTAGCCTACCACATATTAGAGCTGGGGGCTAAGGGCGTTAATGCTATTAGGGCCTGCACCAGGGGGCACTATTTTGTGGTAGCTGACAGCCTCCCAGGTCAGTGACCCAGTGATAAAGATGAGGTCCTCTGTCAAGGGTGAAGTAGCCTACCACATAATAGAGCTGGGGGCTAAGGGCGTTAATGCTATTAGGGCCTGCACCAGGGGGCACTATTTTGTGGTAACTGACAGCCTCCCAGGTTAGTGACCCAGAGATAAAGATGAGGTCCTCTGTCAAGGTTGAAGTGGCCTACCACATAATAGAGCTGGGGGCTAAGGGCGTTAATTCTATTAGAACCTGCACCAGGGGGCACTATTTTGTGGTAGCTGACAGCCTCCCAGGTCAGTGACCCAGCGATAAAGATGAGGTCCTCTGTCAAGGGTGAAGTAGCCTACCACATAATAGAGCTGGGGGCTAAGGGCGTTAATGCTATTGGGCCTGCACCAGGGGGCACTATTTTGTGGTAGCTGACAGCCTCCCAGACAGTGACCAAGAGATAAAGATGAGGTCCTCTGTCAAGGGTGAAGTGGCCTACCACATAATAGAGCTAGGGGCTAAGGGTGTTAATGCTATTAGGGCCTGCACCAGGGGGCACTATTTTGTGGTAGCTGACAGCCTCCCAGGTCAGTGACCCAGAGATAAAGATGACGTCCTCTGTCAAGGGTGAAGTGGCCTACCACATAATAGAATTGGGGGCTAAGGGCGTTAATGCTATTAGGACCTGCACCAGGGGGCACTATTTTGTGGTAGCTGACAGCCTCCCAGGTCAGTGACCCAGAGATAAAGATGAGGTCCTCTGTCAAGGGTGAAGTGGCCTACCTCATAATAGAGCTGGGGGCTAAGGGCGTTAATGCTATTAGGGCCTGCACGATTTTGTGGTAGCTGACAGCCATAAAGATGATGTCCTCTGTCAAGGGTGAAGTAGCCTACCACATAATAGAGCTGGGGGCTAAGGGCGTTAATGCTATTAGGGCCTGCAACAGGGGGCACTATTTTGTGGTAGCTGACAGCCTCCCAGGTCAGTGACCCAGAGATAAAGATGAGGTCCTCTGTCAAGGGTGAAGTGGCCTACCACATAATAGAGCTGGGGGCTAAGGGCGTTAATGCTATTAGGGCCTGCACCAGGGGGTACTATTTTGTGGTAGCTGACAGCCTCCCAGGTCAGTGACCCATCGATAAAGAGGAGGTCCTCTGTCAAGGGTGAAGTAGCCTACCACATATTAGAGCTGGGGGCTAAGGGCGTTAATGCTATTAGGGCCTGCACCAGGGGGCACTATTTTGTGGTAGCTAACAGCCTCCCAGGTCAGTGACCCAGTGATAAAGATGAGGTCCTCTGTCAAGGGTGAAGTAGCCTACCACATAATAGAGCTGGGGGCTAAGGGCGTTAATGCTATTAGGGTCTGCACCAGGGGGCACTATTTTGTGGTAACTGACAGCCTCCCAGGTCAGTGACCCAGCGATAAAGATGAGGTCCTCTGTCAAGGGTGAGGTAGCCTACCACATAATAGATCTGGGGGCTAAGGGCGTTAATGCTATTAGGGCCTGCACCAGGGGGCACTATTTTGTGGTAGCTGACAGCCTCCCAGGATAGTGACCCAGAGATAAAGATGAGGTCCTCTGTCAAGGTTGAAGTGGCCTACCACATAATAGAGCTGGGGGCTAAGGGCGTTAATGCTATTAGAACCTGCACCAGGGGGCACTATTTTGTGGTAGCTGACAGCCTCCCAGGTCAGTGACCCAGCGATAAAGATGAGGTTCTCTGTCAAGGGTGAAGTAGCCTACCACATAATAGAGCTGGGGGCTAAGGGCATTAATGCTATTAGGGCCTGCAACAGGGGGCACTACTTTGTGGTAGCTGACAGCGTCCCAGGTCAGTGACCCAGAGATAAAGATGAGGTCCTCTGTCAAGGGTGAAGTGGCCTACCACATAATAGAGCTGGGGGCTAAGGGCGTTAATGCTATTAGGACCTGCACCAGGGGGCACTATTTTGTGGTAGCTGACAGCCTCCCAGACAGTGACCAAGAGATAAAGATGAGGTCCTCTGTCAAGGGTGAAGTGGCCTACCACATAATATAGCTGGGGGCTAAGGGCGTTAATGCTATTAGGGCCTGCACCAGGGGGCACTATTTTGTGGTAGCTGACAGCCTCGCAGGTCAGTGACCCAGCGATAAAGATGAGGTCCTCTGTCAAGGGTGAAGTAGCCTAACACATAATAGAGCTGGAGGCTAAGGGCATTAATGCTATTGGGCCTGCACCAGGGGGCACTATTTTGTGGTAGCTGACAGCCTCCCAGGTCATTGACCCAGAGATAAAGATGAGGTCCTCTGTCAAGGATGAAGTGGCCTACCACATAATAGAGCTGGGGGCTAAGGGCGTTAATGCTATTAGGGCCTGCACCAGGGGGCACTATTTTGTGGTAGCTGACAGCCTCGCAGGTCAGTGACCCAGAGATAAAGATGAGGTCCTCTGTCAAGGGTGAAGTGGCCTACCACATAATAGAGCTGGGGGCTAAGGGCGTTAATGCTATTAGGGCCTGCACCAGGGGGCACTATTTTGTGGTAGCTGACAGCCTCCCAGGTCAGTGACCCAGATAAAGATGAGGTCCTCTGTCAAGGGTGAAGTGGCCTACCACATAATAGAGCTGGGGGCTAAGGGCGTTAATGCTATTAGGGCCTGCACCAAGGGGCACTATTTTGTGGTAGCTGACAGCCTCCCAGGTCAGTGACCCAGAGATAAAGATGAGGTCCTCTGTCAAGGGTGAAGTGACCTACCACATAATAGAGCTGGGGGCAGAACGGAGTTAATGCTATTAGGGCCTGCACCAGGGGGCACTATTTTGTGGTAGCTGACAGCCTCCCAGGTCAGTGACCCAGAGATAAAGATGAGGTCCTCTGTCGAGGGTTAAGTGGCCTACCACATAATAGAGCTGGGTGCTAAGGGCGTTAATGTTATTAGGACCCGCACCAGGGGGCACTATTTTGTGGTAGCTGACAGCCTCCCAGGTCAGTGACCCAGAGATAAAGATGAGGTCCTCTGTCAAGGGTGAAGTGGCCTACCACATAATAGAGCTGGGGGCTAAGGGCGTTAATGCTATTAGGGCCTGCAACAGGGGGCACTATTTTGTGGTAGTGTCATGATCTCTGCTTCCAAAAGGTCAGGGTTTTCCCAACTCCCTTGGAAGCAGATCCATAACCCAGGTTCCGAGTGCCAACCAGTCCCAATTGGGACCTTTTGGACCCAGTCCTGGCGCCAGTGGCACCAGGCTCATAAATATGCCCAGTCACAGTGCTGGAAGCGCCGGGCTCATAATGCTTGGGTGGACTTACCTGCAGCAGACCATGCTGCTTACTTGCCTGCCAGTTGAGCCTCTGATCCTCTTCTGTTTGGAACTACTTTTCCTGTTGGGTGGGGCAGGAGCCACACCCTAGATTCAGAACACTGGAACTCTTCTGGAAAGCAGGAACTCTTTTCTTACCTAGGCGTGGCTGTGGAAGGAGACACCTAAGCACTACAGGAGGCTATTTAAACCACACCTGATGGATGAATCTTGCTTTGCGTTATTCTGCATCCTCTGCAGCAGAACGCTCATCGTGTCTTCTGCATCTGATCCTGGACCTAAGGAAAAAGGCTTACCATCCTGAATCCAGTCTTCAGCAACACCTATAAAGACAAGAAAGAACAGGTTAGCATTACGGTCTTCAGTGACAGCTCTTCACTTACCTGGTCCATCGGCTGTCACCAACGCCTCACGCTGCATTCCGGCATCTGAAAGACAAAGGCTTACCTACTCTTCGTGCGCTCCGGAGGTCTTCACACTGCATTCCGGCATCTGAAAGACAAAAGCTTACCAACTCTTTGCACGCTCCGGAGGCCTTCGGCGCTGCATCCCGCATCTGAAAGACAAAACAAGGTGCGTTTAAAGACATTGGGGAACTTTAATACTCACGTGCCATTACTCCTTTCCACATCTAACCCAGTGGGTATTCCGGCACCCTGCAGCCGCTCCGAACTTGTACCTGCAAAATAAAAAGACAGTTAGAGCGCATCGTGAAGCAGGCAACAAGCGCTTACTTACGTGCTTCCAGGCGCTTCTATTCATCACACGGGCTCCATCTTCAACTCACTTCAGCCCGTCATCCGCCATCGCCGGAACCCTGCAAAACAAGAAACATCATTACTAAAGACTTTAAAGACATTAGAATTACTCGAAACTTACCGTTCGTGCAGTAAACGACGGACAGCAGTCCTCTGAAGTCAAGAGGCCTGCTCCCCTTATCCAGTGAAGAAACTGGTTACAGCACCCTGCCCCGAGGCAGATGGAGAGCACGGCGTTCACTTACCTAAGGTGAGAGCGTTAACCTTTGGGGTTCTACAGGAGAAGAGAAAGGGAAGAAGAGAGAGACATTCAATAACCCAGTTCCTTAATCCCATATTTTCTATCTGCAGACATCTTACCCTTCGAGTCAGACATACAGTGCACAGAGGTCCAGCCCAAAGAGCCAGCCGTGTGTTACACATCACCTTTGAAGATACGGTATACGCCCAGTCAAGACCGGCGCCTCTACGGGAATCAGGTCAGCGTTACAGAACGCAAAGCCTACCACAAAACTCCCGTCCAGGCGCTATGGAAACCTCGGATACAGACCAGCTAGCCCAGTTACTTGGGGAACTAAGGGCAGAAGTGCATGCAGCCTGTCAGGAAACGAACGCTCTAAGAAGGGAACTGATTATTTCCAAGGAGCGAACAGATGATCTCGCTAGACAATTGCTACAGTCACAAGCCGGACAGACCCCGTTACCCGCATCTGGGGGAAATCTTCCTTCTACATCCTCTATGAATCCAGTGCAGATCAACCTACCTGGGAATGTACCTCTGGCTCCGCCCGAACGATTTTCTGGTGACCCAAAGAGGTTTGCAGTATTTATCAATCAGTGCCGGTTGCATTTCTTATGCCGGCCAGCAGCCTTTCCAACTGATCAAGCTAAAGTAGCTTTCGTGCTTTCGTACCTTAGTGGCAATGCGGCAGACTGGTCGATCCCTCTAGTAAATCAAGATGATCCGGTCCTCCATGATTTTCAAGCTTTTCAGCTCAGTATGGAAAAACTGTTCGCAAGACATTCACAGGGGTAGGCCTTGGACAATGAGCTTCTTTCGTTGCGACAAGGTAATCAAGACCTTTTGTCTTATATTGCGTCTTTCAACAGACTGATAGTGGAAACTCAATGGCCTGAGGACAAAAGGATTACGCTGTTTTATAGAGGTCTACGTGGAGAGCTCAAAGATGTGTTAGCCCAAGTAGTGAATCCCCCACAAGATTGTTCGGACTATATAGACTTAGTCGTTCAAATAGATCACAGACTGCAGAACAGGAAGGCCGATCGTTCCAAGTTTGATGCTCGAGTATTTTCCAAACCGCCAACTCCTTCCAAAGGAGTAGACTCCGGGGAACCCATGCAAATAGGGGGTCTGAAAGGTCCTCTAACACAAAAGGAGCGGGAAAGGAGAAAACAGTTGCAATTATGCCTCTATTGCGGAAACTCAAGGCACTTTCTTCGAGACTGTCCGGTGAAACCTGCCAAGAAGGCAGTAGGAGCTGCAGTTACCAAAGTTACAAACTCTGAGCAGGGAAACGACCTCGCCCGACAAGAATAGAGGTCCTCTTGCCGAGCGTGAAAACCAGTTCCGTGACCTCGCATTTCGTGATACCTATGGTCCTCATTAGCCCTGATAATCCGGATCGATTACATGCAATTGAAGCTTACGTCGACAGCGGTGCCATCGGCAATTATGTGGATCATGAAATGGTTTTGAGGATGAATCTAACTCTTTGTCCCAAGGCTGTAAAGGACGTCATTACTACGGTGGATGGTACGGAGATAGCCTCCGGGCCAGTAACGCATACCACTCAAGAGGTGACGCTAGTAAGTCAAGATGGACACCATGAGAAGATCGTGTTCGATGTGATCAAGGCCCCTCAGTTTCAGATTATTCTAGGAATACCTTGGTTAGAGAAACACAATCCTCTGATCGATTGGCGAGCAAGAACGGTCCAGTTTCCAGAATGTGTCTCTACTTGTCACCCTCCACCTGGTGTTGCACTGGCAGCAATTTCTTCAGAGACTCCCCAGTTACCTCCCGAATACCTGGAATACCAAGATGTTTTCCGGAAGGATCAGGCTAACTCTCTACCTTCTCATAGGTCTTATGACTGCCAGATAGACCTGATACCTGGATCTACTCCTCCTTGTAGTAGAATTTATGCCCTCACCGAGCCTGAGAACCTTCACCTTCGACAATACCTGGATCAATACCTGGCAAATGGGTTTATTCGTCCTTCCAAGTCCCCTGCTTCTTCAGCTTTGTTCTTCGTTCCAAAAAAGGAAGGAGACCTTAGAACTTGTATAGATTATCGCTCCCTGAACCAGATCACCGTTAAGAATAGATATCCGTTACCTTTGATCCCTGAACTCCTGGACCAAGTCAGAAAAGCATGCATATATACAAAGCTGGATCTTAGAGGAGCTTACCACTTGGTACGAGTAAAAGAGGGCGATGAATGGAAGACGGCCTTCCGCACCAAGTATGGGCTATTTGAATATCAGGTCATGCCCTTCGGACTTTGCAATGCCCCGGCCGCCTTTCAATATTTTATGAACGATGTCCTCAGAGAGCTCATAGATGTGTGTGTTGTTGTTTACATTGACGACATCCTCGTTTATTCTTCATCGGAATCTGAACATCGGAAACACGTGAAAATGGTCCTCGAAAGATTGCGTCAACACAAACTTTTCGCTAAGTTGGAAAAATGTGTTTTCAACGTGACTGAAGTTGAATTCTTGGGATTCATATTATCACCTGGCGGAGTGCGTATGGATTCAAAGAAGGTCGATGCAGTTCTCAAATGGCCATCACCATCCTCCGTAAAAGGCGTGCAATGCATGTTAGGCTTCGCTAACTTTTACCGCAGGTTTATCCCCGAATTCTCTCGAATAGTCCAGCCCATCACTGCCTTGTTAAAGAAAAACAAACGTTTTGAATGGTCTACCGAGGCGGAACAAGCTTTCCAGGATTTGAAGACTAAATTTATCTCTGCACCAATCTTAAAACACCCTCACCCCGAACTCCCCTACATCGTGGAAACTGATGCTTCAAGCCTTGCCATGGGGGCAGTTCTATCACAAAAGGACCCGGTAACCAATCAGTTGCATCCCGTGGCATTTTGGTCCCGCAAATTCTCGCCTCCTGAAATCAATTACACGATTACTGACAAGGAACTTCTGGCTATCAAGTCTGCCTTTAAGGCTTGGCGTGATTATCTGCTGGGGGCCCGACACACCGTTACTGTGATTACGGATCACCGAAACCTGCAATATTTGAAAACCGCAAAAGCCCAATCCTCTAGACAACTCCGTTGGGCATTATTCTTTGCCGAGTTTGACTTCATAATTACCTATCGACCTGGTACAAAGAACGGTAAAGCTGATGCCCTTTCTCGGATGGGAGTGGAAGAACACTTGATCAACCCTAAACCTGTACCAATCATTCCCGAACAAAGAATTCTGGGTGTAATCGCCACAGAATCCATAGAGGAAGTTAAGGATAAAGCCAGGCAACTTGTAACTCCAGCAGACATACAGAATTGGCATCTGCAGGGAAAGGACTTTGCAGTAAAGGACAACTTATTGTATTTCCAAGAACGATTATACCTACCCAGCACAGATTTACAGAAAAAAGTAATCTCTTGTTATCACGATTCTTTAATGGAAGGACATCCCGGTATGGCCAAGACCTCAGAAAAGATCAAGCGCTACTTCTGGTGGCCGTCTTGGAAAAAAGATATCAGAGACTTTATAATGTCCTGTGGAGTATGCGCCCAAAACAAGAGTCAAAAGGAAAGACCAGCAGGCCTCTTACGCCCTATTGACATCCCACCTCGCCCTTGGCATACGCTTTCTATGGACTTCATCACCGATCTACCTCCATGCTCCGGATACAATATGATTCTAGTAATCGTGGACTTATTCTCCAAGATGGCGCATTTCATTCCGCTCAAAGGCTTGCCAACAGCAGCAACTCTGGCCCGAGAATTTCTCGAAAACATTGTCCGACTGCACGGTTTTCCTTCGGTTCTAATTTCGGATCGAGGTAGTCAATTTATTTCTCATTTTTGGCGAAGTTGCTGTCGGTCGGCTCAAATTGATGTGAGACTATCGACCAGTCACCACCCTCAGACCGACGGACAAACCGAGAGAACCAATCAAACTCTGGAACAGTATTTACGCTGCATGCTGCAACAAACTGAAAAAACTTGGAAAGACATCCTTTGGATAGCCGAATATGCCTACAATAACTCTGTCCATTCGGGAACTGGGAAAACCCCATTTTTTCTTTTGTACGGCAGTCACCCTCGAACCTCGGAGTTGGATCCCCTCCAAGATCTTGAAACACCAGCAGTAGACTACCCGCATTCTACAATCACCCAAGCCTTTAAGGAAGCTGTTTCTCACCTTCAAAGGGCTAAAGAACAATACAAGAAAGGAGCAGATCAACATCGGAAGGAAGCCCCTCAATATCAAGTAGGGGATCAAGTCTGGTTATCCACCAACTATCTACCTCTAAAAGGGCCACGCACATTCAACCCAAGATATCTTGGTCCCTATTCCATCACTACCATAGTAAACCCAGTAGCGGTCAAGTTGGACTTGCCCCCGCACATGAAGATACATCCGGTCTTCCACGTCTCTCTATTAAAACCCGTGCAACCTCAAACCCGACTAACTAAATCTCCAAAACCTATCCTAGTTGATGGAGAGCTCGAGTTTGAAGTCAAAAGCATTCTGGACTCCAAGATCTCCAAATCTAAACTATTTTACCTAATTGACTGGAAAGGCTACGGCCCCCAAGAGAGATCCTGGGAACCTGCTGAATATGTCCACGCTCCTCGCCTAATCAAAAGATTTCACCGAACATTTCCTGACAAGCCAAAATATGCCCAGTCCCAGCGCTGGAAGCGCCGGGCTCATAATGCTTGGGTGGGCTTACCTGCAGCAGACCATGCTGCTTACTTGCCTGCCAGTTGAGCCTCTGATCCTCTTCTGTTTGGAACTACTTTTCCTGTTGGGTGGGGCAGGAGCCACTCCCTAGATTCAGAACACTGGAACTCTTCTGGAAAGCAGGAACTCTTTTCTTACCTAGGCGTGGCTGTGGAAGGAGACACCTAAGCACTACAGGAGGCTATTTAAACCACACCCGATGGATGAATCTTGCTTTGCGTTATTCTGCATCCTCTGCAGCAGAACGCTCATCGTGTCTTCTGCATCTGATCCTGGGCCTAAGGAAAAAGGCTTACCATCCTGAATCCAGTCTTCAGCAACACCTATAAAGACAAGAAAGAACAGGTTAGCATTACGGTCTTCAGTGACAGCTCTTCACTTACCTGGTCCATCGGCTGTCACCAACGCCTCGCGCTGCATTCCGGCATCTGAAAGACAAAGGCTTACCTACTCTTCGTGCGCTCCGGAGGTCTTCACACTGCATTCCGGCATCTGAAAGACAAAAGCTTACCAACTCTTCGCACGCTCCGGAGGCCTTCGGCGCTGCATCCCGCATCTGAAAGACAAAACAAGGTGCGTTTAAAGACATTGGGGAACTTTAATACTAACGTGCCATTACTCCTTTCCACATCTAACCCAGTGGGTATTCCGGCACCCTGCAGCTGCTCCGAACTTGTACCTGCAAAATAAAAAGACAGTTAGAGCGCATCGTGAAGCAGGCAACAAGCGCTTACTTACGTGCTTCCAGGCGCTTCTATTCATCACACGGGCTCCATCTTCAACTCACTTCAGCCCGTCATCCGCCATCGCCGGAACCCTGCAAAACAAGAAACATCATTACTAAAGACTTTAAAGACATTAGAATTACTCGAAACTTACCGTTCGTGCAGTAAACGACGGACAGCAGTCCTCTGAAGTCAAGAGGCCTGCTCCCCTTATCCAGTGAAGAAACTGGTTACAGCACCCTGCCCCGAGGCAGATGGAGAGCACGGCGTTCACTTACCTAAGGTGAGACCGTTAACCTTTGGGGTTCTACAGGAGAAGAGAAAGGGAAGAAGAGAGAGACATTCAATAACCCAGTTCCTTAATCCCATATTTTCTATCTGCAGACATCTTACCCTTCGAGTCAGACATACAGTGCACAGAGGTCCAGCCCAAAGAGCCAGCTGTGTGTTACACATCACCTTTGAAGATACGGTATACGCCCAGTCAAGACCGGCGCCTCTACGGGAATCAGGTGAGCCTTACAGGTAGCTGACAGCCTCCCAGGTCAGTGACCCAGAGATAAAGATGAGGTCCTCTGTCAAGGGTGAAGTGGACTACCACATAATAGAGCTGGGGGCTAAGGGCGTTAATGCTATTAGGGCCTGCAACAGGGGGCACTATTTTGTGGTAGCTGACAGCCTGCCAGGTCAATGACCCAGAGATAAAGATGAGGTCCTCTGTCAAGGGTGAAGTAGCCTACCACATAATAGAGCTGGGGGCTAAGGGCGTTAATGCTATTAGGACCTGCACCAGGGGGCACTATTTTGTGGTAGCTGACAGCCTCGCATGTCAGTGACCCAGCGATAAAGATGAGGTCCTCTTTCAAGGGTGAAGTAGCCTACCACATAATAGAGCTGGGGGCTAAAGGCGTTAATGCTATTAGGGCCTGCAACAGGGGGCACTATTTTGTGGTAGCTGACAGCCTCCCAGGTCAGTGGGCCTCATTACGACCCTGGCGCTAAGGGGTCTGCGCCAGCGTTAGCTGCGCCGACCCCTTACCGCCAACTACGAGTTCCCATAGCGCCATGGTCATTTTTCCGCCCGCTTTTTGCGGGCGTAAAAATCCATGGCGCTATGGGACCTTGGTGTTAATTACGCCACCGTAATGTACGGTGGCGTAATTAACTCCTTCCCCACTCCCATTGAGCCCTATGGGGCCGAAATGGGAATGGGGAAGGGTAAATGGGTCAATGGGGACTTACCGCCCCGCCGACCTCGGAATGGGGCGGTAAGTCCGCCATCCGCCATGGCGTAAAGGGACTTTGCGCCATGGCGGAAAAGTCCGCCGATGGCGGAAAAAATCCGCCAGGGTCGTAATGAGGGCCAGTGACCCAGCGATAAAGATGAGGTCCTCTGTCAAGGGTGAAGTAGCCTACCACATAATAGAGCTGGGTGCTAAGGGCGTTAAAGCTATTAGGGCCTGCAACAGGGGGCACTATTTTGTGGTAGCTGACAGCCTCCCATGTCAGTGACCCAGAGATAAAGATGAGGTCCTCTGTCAAGGGTGAAGTAGCCTACCACATAATAGAGCTGGGGGCTAAGGGCGTTAATGCTATTAGGGCCTGCACCAGGGGGCACTATTTTGTGGTAGCTGACAGCCTCCCAGATCAGTGACCCAGAGATAAAGATGAGGTCATCTGTCAAGGGTGAAGTAGCCTACCACATAATAGAGCTGGGGGCTAAGGGCGTTAATGCTATTAGGACCTGCACCAGGGGGCACTATTTTGTGGTAGCTGACAGCCTCCCAGGTCAATGACCCAGAGATAAAGATGAGGTCCTCCTTCAAGGGTGAAGTGGCCTACCACATAATAGAGCTGGGGGCTAAGGGCGTTAATGCTATTAGGGCCTGCACCAGGGGGCACTATTTTGTGGTAGCTGACAGCCTCCCAGGTCAGTGACCCAGAGATAAAGATGAGGTCCTCTGTCAAGGGTGAAGTTGCCTACCACATAATAGAGCTGGGGGCTAAGGGCGTTAATGCTATTAGGGCCTGCACCAGGGGGCACTATTTTGTGGTAGCTGACAGCCTCCCAGGTCAGTGACCCAGAGATAAAGATGAGGTCCTCTGTCAAGGGTGAAGTAGCCTACCACATAATAGAGCTGGGGGCTAAGGGCGTTAATGCTATTAGGACCTGCACCAGGGGGCACTATTTTGTGGTAGCTGACAGCCTCGCATGTCAGTGACCCAGCGATAAAGATGAGGTCCTCTTTCAAGGGTGAAGTAGCCTACCACATAATAGAGATGGGGGCTAAAGGCGTTAATGCTATTAGGGCCTGCAACAGGGGGCACTATTTTGTGGTAGCTGACAGCCTCCCAGGTCAGTGACCCAGAGATAAAGATGAGGTCCTCTGTCAAGGGTGAAGTGGCCTACCACATAATAGAGCTGGGGGCTAAGGGCGTTAATGCTATTAGGACCAGCACCAGGGGGCAGTATTTTGTGGTAGCTGACAGCCTCCCAGGTCAGTGACCCAGAGATAAAGATGAGGTCCTCTGTCAAGGGTGAAGTAGCCTACCACGTAATAGAATTGGGGGCTAAGGGCGTTAATGCTATTAGGACCTGCACCAGGGGGCACTATTTTGTGGTAGCTGACAGCCTCCCAGGTCAGTGACCCAGAGATAAAGATGAGGTCCTCTGTCAAGGGTGAAGTAGCCTACCACATAATAGAATTGGGGGCTAAGGGCGTTATTGCTATTAGGAGCTGCACCAGGGGGCACTATTTTGTGGTAGCTGACAGCCTCCCAGGTCAGTGACCCAGAGATAAAGATGAGGTCCTCCTTCAAGGGTGAAGTGGCCTACCACATAATAGAGCTGGGGGCTAAGGGCGTTAATGCTATTAGGGCCCGAACCAGGGGGCACTATTTTGTGGTAGCTGACAGCCTCCCAGGTCAGTGACCCAGAGATAAAGATGAGGTCCTCTGTCAAGGGTGAAGTGGCCTACCACATAATAGAGCTGGGGGCTAAGGGCGTTAATGCTATTAGGACCAGCACCAGGGGGCAGTATTTTGTGGTAGCTGACAGCCTCCCAGGTCAGTGACCCAGAGATAAAGATGAGGTCCTCTGTCAAGGGTGAAGTAGCCTACCACGTAATAGAATTGGGGGCTAAGGGCGTTAATGCTATTAGGACCTGCACCAGGGGGCACTATTTTGTGGTAGCTGACAGCCTCCCAGGTCAGTGACCCAGAGATAAAGATGAGGTCCTCTGTCAAGGGTGAAGTAGCCTACCACATAATAGAATTGGGGGCTAAGGGCGTTATTGCTATTAGGAGCTGCACCAGGGGGCACTATTTTGTGGTAGCTGACAGCCTCCCAGGTCAGTGACCCAGAGATAAAGATGAGGTCCTCCTTCAAGGGTGAAGTGGCCTACCACATAATAGAGCTGGGGGCTAAGGGCGTTAATGCTATTAGGGCCTGCACCAGGGGGCACTATTTTGTGGTAGCTGACAGCCTCCCAGGTCAGTGACCCAGCGATAAAGAGGAGGTCCTCTGTCAAGGGTGAAGTAGCCTACCACATATTAGAGCTGGGGGCTAAGGGCGTTAATGCTATTAGGGCCTGCACCAGGGGGCACTATTTTGTGGTAGCTGACAGCCTCCCAGGTCAGTGACCCAGTGATAAAGATGAGGTCCTCTGTCAAGGGTGAAGTAGCCTACCACATAATAGAGCTGGGGGCTAAGGGCGTTAATGCTATTAGGGCCTGCACCAGGGGGCACTATTTTGTGGTAACTGACAGCCTCCCAGGTCAGTGACCCAGCGATAAAAATGAGGTCCTCTGTCAATTGTGAGGTAGCCTACCACATAATAGATCTGGGGGCTAAGGGCGTTAATGCTATTAGGGCCTGCACCAGGGGGCACTATTTTGTGGTAGCTGACAGCCTCCCAGGTTAGTGACCCAGAGATAAAGATGAGGTCCTCTGTCAAGGTTGAAGTGGCCTACCACATAATAGAGCTGGGGGCTAAGGGCGTTAATGCTATTAGAACCTGCACCAGGGGGCACTATTTTGTGGTAGCTGACAGCCTCCCAGGTCAGTGACCCAGCGATAAAGATGAGGTCCTCTGTCAAGGGTGAAGTAGCCTACCACATAATAGAGCTGGGGGCTAAGGGCGTTAATGCTATTGGGCCTGCACCAGGGGGCACTATTTTGTGGTAGCTGACAGCCTCCCAGACAGTGACCAAGAGATAAAGATGAGGTCCTCTGTCAAGGGTGAAGTGGCCTACCACATAATAGAGCTAGGGGCTAAGGGCGTTAATGCTATTAGGGCCTGCACCCGGGGGCACTATTATGTGGTAGCTGACAGCGTCCCAGGTCAGTAACCCAGAGATAAAGATGAGGTCCTCTATCAAGGGTGAAGTAGCCTACCACATAATAGAGCTGGGGGCTAAGGGCGTTAATGCTATTAGGGCCTGCACCCGGGGCACTATTATGTGGTAGCTGACAGCGTCCCAGGTCAGTAACCCAGAGATAAAGATGAGGTCCTCTATCAAGGGTGAAGTAGCCTACCACATAATAGAGCTGGGTGCTAAGGGCGTTAATGCTATTAGGGCCTAGAACAGGGGGCACTATTTTGTGGTAGCTGACAGCCTCCCAGGTCAGTGACCCAGAGATAAAGATGAGGTCCTCTGTCAAGGGTGAAGTAGCCTACCACATAATAGAGCTGGGGGCTAAGGGCGTTAATGCTATTAGGGCCTGCACCAGGGGGAACTATTTTGTGGTAGCTGACAGCCTCCCAGATCAGTGACCCAGAGATAAAGATGAGGTCATCTGTCAAGGGTGAAGTAGCCTACCACATAATAGAGCTGGGGGCTAAGGGCGTTAATGCTATTAGGACCTGCACCAGGGGGCACTATTTTGTGGTAGCTGACAGCCTCCCAGGTCAATGACCCAGAGATAAAGATGAGGTCCTCCTTCAAGGGTGAAGTGGCCTACCACATAATAGAGCTGGGGGCTAAGGGCGTTAATGCTATTAGGGCCTGCACCAGGGGGCACTATTTTGTGGTAGCTGACAGCCTCCCAGGTCAGTGACCCAGAGATAAAGATGAGGTCCTCTGTCAAGGGTGAAGTGGCCTACCACATAATAGAGCTGGGGGCTAAGGGCGTTAATGCTATTAGGGCCTGCACAAAGGGGCACTATTTTGTGGTAGCTGACAGCCTCCCAGGTCAGTGACCCAGAGATAAAGATGAGGTCCTCTGTCAAGGGTGATTTAGCCTACCACATAATAGAGCTGGGGGCTAAGGGCGTTAATGCTATTAGGACCTGCACCAGGGGGCACTATTTTGTGGTAGCTGACAGCCTCGCATGTCAGTGACCCAGAGATAAAGATGAGGTCCTCTGTCAAGGGTGAAGTGGCCTACCACATAATAGAGCTGGGGGCTAAGGGCGTTAATGCTATTAGGACCTGCACCAGGGGGCACTATTTTGTGGTAGCTGACAGCCTCCCAGGTCAGTGACCCAGAGATAAAGATGAGGTCCTCTGTCAAGGGTGAAGTAGCCTACCACATAATAGAATTGGGGGCTAAGGGCGTTAATGCTATTAGGACCTGCACCAGGGGGCACTATTTTGTGGTAGCTGACAGCCTCCCAGGTCAGTGACCCAGAGATAAAGATGAGGTCCTCTGTCAAGGGTGAAGTAGCCTACCACATAATAGAATTGGGGGCTAAGGGCGTTAATGCTATTAGGACCTGCATCAGGGGGCACTATTTTGTGGTAGCTGACAGCCTCCCAGTTCAGTGACCCAGAGATAAAGATGAGGTCCTCCTTCAAGGGTGAAGTGGCCTACCACATAATAGAGCTGGGGGCTAAGGGCGTTAATGCTATTAGGGCCTGCACCAGGGGGCACTATTTTGTGGTAGCTGACAGCCTCCCAGGTCAGTGACCCAGCGATAAAGAGGAGGTCCTCTGTCAAGGGTGAAGTAGCCTACCACATATTAGAACTGGGGGCTAAGGGCGTTAATGCTATTAGGACCTGCACCAGGGGGCACTATTTTGTGGTAGCTGACAGCCTCCCAGGTCAGTGACCCAGTGATAAAGATGAGGTCCTCTGTCAAGGGTGAAGTGGCCTACCACACAATAGAGCTGGGGGCTAAGGGCGTTAATGCTATTAGGGCCTGCACCAGGGGGCACTATTTTGTGGTAACTGACAGCCTCCCAGGTCAGTGACCCAGCAATAAAGATGAGGTCCTCTGTCAATTGTGAGGTAGCCTACCACATAATAGATCTGGGGGCTAAGGGCGTTAATGCTATTAGGGCCTGCACCAGGGGGCACTATTTTGTGGTAGCTGACAGCCTCCCAGGTTAGTGACCCAGAGATAAAGATGAGGTCCTCTGTCAAGGTTGAAGTGGCCTACCACATAATAGAGCTGGGGGCCAAGGGTGTTAATGCTATTAGGGCATGCACCAGGGGGCACTATTTTGTGGTAGCTGACAGCCTCCCAGGTCAGTGACCCAGAGATAAAGATGAGGTCCTCTGTCAAGGTTGAAGTGGCCTACCACATAATAGAGCTGGGGGCTAAGGGTGTTAATGCTATTAGAACCTGCACCAGGGGGCACTATTTTGTGGTAGCTGACAGCCTCCCAGGTCAGTGACCCAGAGATAAAGATGAGGTCCTCTATCACGGATGAAGTAGCCTACCACATAATAGAGCTGGGGGCTAAGGGTGTTAATGCTATTAGGACCTGCACCAGGGGGCACTATTTTGTGGTAGCTGACAGCCTCCCACCAGGTCAGTGACCCAGAGATAAAGATGAGGTCCTCTATCACGGATGAAGTAGCCTACCACATAATAGAGCTGGGGCCTAAGGGCGTTAATGCTATTAGGGCCCGCACCAGGGGGCATTAGTTTGTGGTAGCTGACAGCCTCCCAGGTCAATGGAGAATGGAAGAAGTGAATATCTACTCAAAATGAAGGTGGTGTGCCCTTGCATCACCTGCAATAGGAGGACTGTGAAGGAGCCAATGGGGGATGTAGAATAGCACTTAACGTAGACCTTCGTGGAATAGACCCGAAGCACAATATACATCTGCCAAAGTTGCCCTCAGCTTAATTGTTTGCACGCTTATTCAATGGTCACTTGTGTTTGTGCCACAGAGATAAAGGTCAGTGACCCAGAGATAAAGATGACGTCCTCTGTCAAGGGGGAAGTTGCCTACTTAAGCAATGAGCCCTGAATAGACCCCAATATACATAGTAGCAACACAGATGTATCTTCTGCACTGACACCCCTATGCGCTCACGCAGCAGCACTTCACCAGAGCCATGTTGCCATGTTCCTTAGCTCATGCACACGCATTAAACATGTCATTCTCTCAACAGAAACACCTCAGCATTTCAGACTGAATGTTTGGAGACGGGTCCAACCAAAGAAACCCATTTACGGGTCCCGGGTTCATCTAATCCAGGTAACTGCCATCATGGCCCAAAGTGAATGCAACTTGCGGCATGATTTGGCGTGGTTTACAGGTGATATAGGTTATAGCTCTGCCTCTTAACCACCCACGCAGGAACTCCCCCAGACATAATGTTAATGAACCATCCCACGCCCACTTCTAAGCAATACATTTCCAGAGAACATTGGAAAGAGCATGGTATAGAAGGATGGATTGGGACGTAACGCAGACCCACACTAAGACAGAATTCTGACTCAAATACGAACGGATACCTGTCAGTAGACACCAAGGCTCGTGCGCGTGGGAGACTCACTCCACGTCAAACCACTTGTTAGACAAATAAGAGACTCACTTCAGGTTAAGCCACTCGTTAGATCAATGGGTTGCCTGATTGGTCCACACATTACTTACCATTCTATTAGAGACCTCAAAAAATGTATAACTATGCCTACACTCTCTGCTTCATCCCCCCCCCCCCCCCCCACTCTACTCCCTGAAACACAGGTTTAACAACCAAGGGGGGATGGGCCCTAATGTATATACCTGACGTGATTAATATGAACTGTAATAATGTACTATTGAGATACGAATGCATGAAACTAATGTTCTGTGCAACGGTGTGAACTACATTTAACAGATGACTAAATAATAACGGTCATAATCTTTTACAGAACTATGCTAACTCACAATCACCTGCGAATCGGAACAGACCAACATGGAATTTGTGTTTCTAATGCCGGCGACTAACAGCCCGCAGCTGCGCAAAACATCAGCACGCGCAACCAACTGTTTAATGTTCAACTAACCTGTTTCCTCACCTTTCTTAGACATATGGACTGTATGTAACGCTATGAATGTGCCTACCCTGTATTCATGTGCCAAGTGCTGTAATGTATTCCTGTACCAAATGAGCATACTGTAACAGCGCCACGATGCCCCATGGCCGATGTGCGCTATATAAATAAATAAATTCATGTTGTCTTAAACAGTAACACAGATTACTCAATTATTGTAATCGAATGCTGATGCTGACATCTCTAAAATATTGACTCAAATGCTCATTACATTCTGTAATAAATATATTTTACATACTTTCCACTGAGTGAATATTCCTTGGCCTACGTTCAGAGCTAAACCTAACTATTAAACCTTGTACTAATGCTCTTCACTATTGTTATTCTCTGTCTTGTGCCCTCTCCCAGTGTTCAGTGTAGCCATGGTCATTCTTGAGACCGACTCCTGAGGGCGGTGATGTGAAGAGAACCCGTGACCAATCAAAATAGGGAATGTAAGGATGTAACGTATCTCATGTAAGCAGCTGCACTGCATTGGTGAATTATGGCACCGGGAAGGCCCTGCCATCTGGCCAATCAGCGGATTCCTCACCACCCTTGGCATCATGCAAGGAAATTCACAGGTGCAAATCAAGACACCGCAGTATCCTCTTTTGTGGCACACCCTAGATATGTTCTCCCTTTAACTATGTAACTCACTGGACCCCCCCAAATAAACCACTGGGTGGTTGTAGGCATTGCATTAAGACATGTGTACAACCTCTACATTTAAGGCAAGGTCTAAGCCCCTAAAAGTTCTGAATGCTTGGGTGCGGGCACATTGTGAGAGATGCCATCCCACACTCATAATAAAGGTGGGCTCCAGCCTTCTAGATGAGGGTGCAATGGGCACCCATGCCACCTGCAACCAAAAAGCAATACTTTGGTGGTTATCGCTATATGCAGAAATCTATAGACTTGTGGTGTATATGTCCTTTCATACTGTGCAGCCCAGTGCCCCACATAGTTTGTCGTTGGATGATAGGAAAAGTAAACATATATGATTAATTTATGGGCAATCGCACACCCACTCCTGTTTGTGCCACACAAGCAGCATATTGCCATGAACTGAACATTTGAACCCATCCACATAAGGTTTGAAAATCATTTCAGAATGGCACAATATTGTTCTTATCAAATATCGAACTATACATGTGGTTCATTTTCACACCTTACATAGTAATGTATTTATTTACATACTATTGTATTTGGTGCTATATATTTCTGCGCCTCTAGCAGGACACATTTCGTTTCAAGGCTCTACAGGAAGTGGCATGAACACAATGCTCACACACCATGTAACAAACCTATTGATTCATTTTAAAAAAAGCCTTTCTTAAGAAACTCTGTTAAGGGCTTTTTTGAACCCCCAGATGTTCTGAATATTGGCGCAGGGCTGGAAAGGTTTAAAACCAGAGTTCCAGCATTTGCGACAACAAATCTTCTGACCGCACAATTTAAAAAATATATACTTTGGTGACTTGTACTTTATTTATTTAGGCATCCGAGTATTTATTTATTTATGTATTTTATTTCATGATGATTACCCAAAAGGTCTGGGAGGGTTGTAGGGGTGTTCTCTCTGTGGATAGGAAGTCCGACCCTCTTCCGGAAACTTTTGTGTGCACTGCATGATAATTCGCGAGTGTTACCGTTAAAATCGTTTTAGCAAGGGATAGAAATCTTCTAAACGACATGTGGGCTTCTATATATATATATATATATATATATATATATATATATATATATATATATATATATATATATATATATATTTTCAATTAAAAAACTTTGTTAAAGGGACATTATGGTTAAGTTGCACTAATAAAAACCTATAAAATTCAGTAAAAAAAATGTTGTTAAAAGGACATTATGGTTACAAGTAAAATCGAAAAACCCCTGTGATTCGCCAGTTATGGTAAGCTAAGCAACCATAACTCGCCCCAGCACTGTTCACTGCTAAGACTAACACCCACAACATCAAAGATGACATCACAAATATCATTGATGACATCAATGATGTCATCACATGCATAGCCCCTTCTTTTTTGTTCACTGCCATATCTAGGCCAGCGTCCCGCTGTAGGAAGGAAAATCCTTTTCCAAGACAGCCAACATGGAAAGAGAAGGCGGGGCTCCATACACAGCACCTCTTCCCTTGTGATGGCAGCTGCAAAACCCTATGAACATATTACCACAAGCCCTTTTTTCCCTTTCAAACCTATCCTACCTTTGAATATCTTTACCACATAGCCGGTCCCAGGTAGACATAGCCACTTTAAGACCATTTCCGTCCCTAGCGGTCATGGCCAGTAGCCAGATTGTCCGTGTCATAACCTTATGCCATGACCCAGACAATCTGGTTACTGCTCACGGCCATAGGCTATACCTCAGTCACCAAAGGTATATGACTATTTTTTGTACCTACATTATTACACCTTTAAAAAAATAAAACAGAGGCACATTTGCAAAATCATGCTTTAATGTCCTTGCCAATGCTCCTTACGAGTTTGCTTGAAATCCGCATTTGTTTTATTTATTTTTTTTAAAGTGTCAAAATGTATGTACATACAATAGTCACTTGACAAAATCCATTCAGCCTTTACACAAACATTGAAGGTTTGGTCTATAATCTTTCTCAAAACTTTTGTCCACATTCGTCAAATAGCAACAAAGTTATAAGCCATCAAACATTTTTGAGACCCCCCTCTAATTTCGCCCCTCTTGAGAAAATCCCACCAAACTTTAGAAAACCATTTATATCTAGATCAAAAATCATTTTGCCAAATGTGCAGATTCGTCAAATGATACCACATTTATATGCCTTTACAATATTTTGGGACCCCCCGTCTAATTTTGCCCCCTCTTGACAGAATCCCAAACCATTCAGGATTAGTTCTAGAATAAAATTGCAAAATTACATGCAGTTTCATTTAGTGGTGCAAAAGTTATAAGCCATACAAAAACTGCTCAACCCTGTAATGCAGAAATAGGTACAGATGTTCTAGGACATCTAATGTGTCCACGAACACCACAGGACTGCCCCAGGACATCCAAAGTGTTTGCAGACCTTCGGGGGGTGAAACAACCCGTTGTTTGGCTTCTTATGGCAATATCCAATCAAATCCTCATCCCCCTCACCTCCCCAGAGATTGTTTGTCGAGTTTGAGTGAAATGATGTTCTTAAAAAAATGTTTTCACCGCGCTGTTCGCAGACCCCAAAAAAGTCTGCGAATCCAAGCTGGCGGGCGTCTCAAGAAAACAGACTCATTTCACTTTTTCTCACCATCCAATCAGCGGACGTGTCCCGGTGTCCGTGGACTACGCAAAAGTCTGGGAAATTTTCTGGCCAATCGGAGGCCAGTCCACGGACAGCACAGCCAATCAGAGGCCAGTCCGCAGACCGAACAGGGAAGTGAGTCCGCGGACCAGACATAGATAACACACATTTTTTTGCCTTACGTTTTGGTCATTTAAAAAAAAAAAACTACTGGACGGATTTACACCAAATAATAAAAAGCACACTTTCGGGACCAAGCCACCGCTCCTGCCACAAATTTGGTGAAAATCCGTCCAGCGGTTTGGGCTGTAGGCATGAGCAAAGTTTTTCCCATTATGTCTATGGAAAAAAAGACATTTTGGGACCCCGCTTATAACTTTTCTCCCCCTGGACCAAACCTCACCAACCTTTGCAAAATAATTCAGAGTGGGCCATATTCTTTTTTTGCAAAGTTTGGTGAGGATTCGTCCAGGGGGAGCGAAGTTATAAGCTGCCCAAAAAGTGCTCCTCCTATGGAAACAGCAATTTAACCATAACTACATGGCCAGTAGCGTGGCTGTGTAATACCTGTGGTTGCCCCCGATGAACCCCTATTACCTTCCTAATATATTAAGGGGCATCAAACTGGAAAAAATAGGTGGGAGGTCAGGCAAACGTGAGGCACCCCTGAATTCCCTCTGGCACTGCCACCTGAACTTTCTGAGCAATTATGTGGCCCAGGCAATTAGCTACATGGGAAACATGGCATGAACATAATTAACAGCCGCACGCGGCTCACAGCCCTTGAACATGTTTCTCATTCAGAAATTCCCAGTTGGTTAAACTCCAACGCGCAAAAGTATAAATCTGACAGAACTTTGCCTAGCGCCTTGGTGGCCGAGGCGCTGGCAAGGTGAGTGTGGCAGGCTTCATTGCGCTACTCGATACGATGCTCTCTGTTAAATATGCATTTCTCCATATTCGGTGAGTTTGTGTTTGGGGTTCACTCATGTGCCTCACTAGATATTGGCAATCGTTAGTGTAAGCCTGCACAGAAACAAGGTTTATAATTTACAGAAACAGCCGTTAACATCGGGAGTTTCTGAATGGGTTTCGGGTGATAGCCACCCTTGTGTGGCTGGCACGGAGGTTACTACTCAATGAATGACTCCTACACATTGGCAGGCAGGACGAAAACATCTCCGCCGTGCAAGTCTTCACAAAGTCTTGGTCTTCGGGTCCTCTCCTCCACAAAAAGGTTCATTTCAGCAGAATCTTGGCTCTATTTGCGTATTAGCCACATATAAGTGTTAATCCCACATCAGAGGGCTTTGTTATCACAGAGAGTCAAACGTGAGTCTTGTTTGATACCGTCAATACGTCTGGTCCTTGGGAGACCTTTTTCAGCTTGATAGATTGGCAGGGTGGGGTTGCAAACCCTAATACCTTTCAGCGACCATCACAGTAACAGATACAAACATTCACTAATCATTTATGGAACATGGTCCCTCACTCTACATACGTCCCTTTAGGAGCAGTGGCAGTGACTGTGTGACATGGGGTTCGATCTTTCCAAAGTCTTAATTTACAGACATCCAGGAAAAATCTGCCAATCCCTGGCAGGATACATGACTTCCATCATGGCTTTTCTTTGCCAAACTATGTCATGGTAGGTCAGTATCAGGTGTGGAAGGATGTTAGCTTCTCTTTCTCCAAGTGTTGTAGTCCTTTCTCTACATTACTACCACGCTTTACCAGAATCACCCAGCACAGAAAGTGGCTCAGCCTTTTGAGGCAGTTTTGTAGCCCCTTCTTCTGATCGCCGTCCACCTGCTGCATTAGCACGGACTACACACACACGCACACACACACACCACAACCATGTTCTCTCATACCAACCTCATGCTACTTGGTTGCATCTGTTAAACTAGCTGCAAAAATTGCTGTAGTTACAAAATATTGCTGCAAAAATGCTGTGGTTTTTCCGCCGCAATCCATGTAAAGGATGCGGGGGACAACCCTGCAACCCCCGGACCCATAATAGCATTTAAGGTGAGCGGGGGACACCCCTGCAACCCACACTCCCCTTAAATGTTATAATGGGGTTCACCATTACTGGGTCAAACTACAGCATTTTTGCTGTGATTTCTTGTAAAGGCGACATCTTTGCGCAATTTTATCACTGCATACCATGCTACTTTCCATTAGTGTCTATGTTAGTGATCTAATCTCTCGTCTCCTTTTCTCTCACCTCTGCTCCTCCTTTCATCCGCACACCACAGTCCGGTCTGCACGGGTGGTGGCACCATATGCCGCCTTTCAGACAAGCTTCAGCACTATAAGGTCCAACGAGCACAGGATGAACCAATTTTGACATAACATAACCCATTATCTTACTTTGGCCACAATGCATCTACAGACTCCTCTGCCTATTCTTCTTTTCATCACCTTGTTATACATCTCTCCAATCCCTTCAATCCCCAGATTCCAGTTCTATGTTCATTCCTCCAATCCCTTCTTCTCTGCTTCTTTCTTCCCCTTCATCCTATGTCTTTGTCTATTGGCGTCCAATGTCTTTTATCCTTTTCTCCCCATCTCTTTCTTTCCTCTTTGCATTATCACAACTTGGTCCTTCTCCTTTCCCCATTTTTAACCTCTCCTGTTCGCTATACTTCCACTTCACATGCCATCATTTCCTCTTCCTAATCTCTTTTTCCAATTTTTTCTTGCAAGAGTAGGCAACACAATCCACTGGTGTGAGGCAGACATTGAGAGGAAATTGATCAGGGAAGGTGTCTGATGAAATTGATCAGGGAAGGTGTCTGACCCATTGTGCAGCGGTTACAAGCAGGGCTCTTTGTTTGGGTTCTCTCATCATTCATGTTCCTGGTAACCTCCCTTTCACACTCATTCCCCCCAGTTTCCCATGTGCCTGTTTCCAGCCATTGTTCCAAATGGCTCTTCACCTCCAGTTCTCCACACTCTTTGGCAACTTCCACTTGTGTCCTTTCCTTCTTTCTCCAATGTGTCTTGTTCTCCCCTGATCCGATCCCTTTTCTCACATAATGCCACATTCTACACTTGTTATGCCTCCCTTTTCTTTCCCCCTGCATCTCTCCTCTTCCTCCAGTTTCCCAATGTATCCACTTTATTCTTGAACATGTTTCTCTTTTCCAGTTTTTGACGTGTTGTCCATATTGGTTCATATTTCAGGCGACATCCAGTACATCTTCCTTGCCTATATCCAGTACATCTTCCTTGCCTATATCCAGTACATCTTCCTTGCCTATATCCAGTACATCTTCCTTGCCTATATCCAGTACATCTTCCTTGCCTATAATCCTTTTACATCTCCTTTCTTCAATCTTTCTTGTTGCCTCATTTCCTGACCATTTTCTTTTTTCTCCACTTGCTTCCTTCACTTCCCATTGGTTCCCCCTACACACATTTACTTTGCTTTTTCTGTGTTACCTTCTTTTGCAACTCTGCCTCTTACCCTGTGGGGTGCAATGTTGGACTATCCGAACCCCTGTCATCTCCAACCACTAAATGGAACCACTTTGGAAACACCTCTCTAACTTTGACTTTAAGACCTATCATTAAGCCCAAAGGTTGGATTCCATCCATGGCATCAATAAACAAAGTCTCTGGCTCTTATATTTTGAAGCATGGAACTGAACACCACGAATTCAGAATGCATCCTCCGTGTAGGTTCCGTAAACACACTAGACCGCAGAACTGCATCATGGCAAATCACAATTGATGGCTTCTCTCTTCAGCTGGTATACATCATCCAGTCCCTCGACTTCATTACCAATAACAATCTTTCTTTCAAGACCCACATTGTAAATTAAACAAAGAAAAGGTTGGAACAGCATTCTCACACCTTCCAAAATCAAGTCTTCACCCCCTCCACAGACTTCAGTATAATCATCCAGGTTTTGAACCATCCCACTTTGACCGCAATGACTCTCTCCTTGCCAGAGCACCAGATCCTTTCTGGTTCTACTGAAAGACATCCACTTTCCACAGCTCGTTTTATCAGAGGCCGGGGAACAACAACCATTGCAACCTAAACTTTGGAGAGTGTCAATGGTCATCCCTTCAAGATTGTTTCCCCAAAATAACAGGAGCACCCATTGCAGGGAACGACCAACCAGCATGCTTTGCTGAAAATCTCAAAGGGTCTGATTTACAAAAGTGTTTTACAATGACACAATCCCAAAGTCTCTGTAGAGACCACAGCAAAAGAAGCCAACACATCCACACACTCCAGTAAAATCAACTTAACGTATCTGCAGCTTCCAGAATGTTCCATTTCCTATAGAATATGGACCTACACAACCTTTGTCTCTCAAGATGTTTGGGACTACAACTCTCCTCAGCTTTAATCCCTGTAGTGAGTGATGCGTGAGGGGTGTATGCCCCCTACCAAAGAAGCAGCTTCTTCCTCTGAAATAAGTTCTGAGCTTGCAAACCTCCTCTCATTGCTCTTAATGACGTATCAATCATGACCAAACATTATTTGAAATTAATCCCCTCCTTAATACTCGTGTGGTACTTTATTTGCCCCCCAACACCCAGCAATCAATTCATAATATAGTATACTTTAAAAAATATTGGTGTCTTGTATTATTGGCAGATTTGCACAGCGCACACAATCTAGACACAACATTTCAACATAAACATAGGTTACACATATACAAATAAAAACCATTAATATTCAACGAGAGACCAAATACACAAACCATACCAGCCAGTTCATGTATTAATAATAATGATAATAATAATAATAACAACAATAGGTATTTTGTATATTGTTACCCTCGGGATTGCACCCGTTTCTTTTCTTTTCAAGTTAATACTTGATGGGCGGGACTGCAGAAGCTTTGCTCCGTTAAAAGTCCAATTAGCACTAGTGGAAAAATATGCCTTAATTGTATTTTTGCACCAGGGCAAACTACTACAACCAGGGCCCACATTGGAAAAATTCCATGAATACATGTATAGAAATGAATTTTTACACACGGGCAGTGATTTCTGTATTGCTAAAAACACTGGAGAAAAGTGTCTGTAATCCAGTTCCTGTTTGTCTCCCTATTTTTATTCGTTTGAATGCCCAAATAGGAGAGAGAGAGAAGTCTTCTTGGATGCATACCATGTAAAACGAAATGGGAGCAGTCATAAATAGACAAGCCAACCATTAACCCTTTCTCGGCTAAGGAATAAGGAATACAGCACAAGCTTTAAAACACTTGTTAGAGATAAACTAGAATAACACCCCATCAAAGTAATGGCCCTCGGTGCCTCAGAGACTAAAGTAATCTCCCTTATTGCTCACAACACCCCGACTCTTCCACTTGTGAGTCTCGGGAAGATAGCTCAGGGGCAACGTGCTCGCCTTGGAAGCAAGACGACATGGTGCAACACAGGTTCTATCCCCAGGTCCGTGCTTAGAAAACTCTGGGTATTAAGTGCGTTATAAATAACCTTTTATATCATATCACTCCCCACTTTCCTTTCTCCCCATCTCACCCCAAGGCTAAAAACCTTTCACACCTATTTGACAGACCCTCGGCCCGATTCAATGAAATTCGCACAGAAACCCTGCAAGGGCCGCGCGCCATGAAGGAAACTGTGCGAGGGACCTCCGTATTCATGGAATCTATAGTGAAAGTAACCGTATTTGCAAGTCGCGCCCGGAACGTCCCCGACTCGCCCACATGCATAAACTGCCAGAACAGCTACTTTTGCACGCTCCCACGGTAACAAATACATGCACCCTTCTAAAACGTATGTGTGGCCCCCAGTAAGCAAGCTTGCGACTCAAGTGTCTAGTGTGGGGTCCCCCATAACTGCATCCGGCACCCTGAGAACATGCATATGAAACATCTTAATTGGGCAACAAATCGGGAAATCTGCGTGCTAACCCCTGTAAAACGTTCCTGCACCCTGCTGCACTGCTTACACGCACCTCTTAGTTACATCAGAACCCTGATTGAGTACACGCACCCGAAATATGACATGTGACCCCACCTGCATGCTGCACATCCTATGCGCAAGTGTACTTACGCCTAGCTTTGGGTGGCGGATCGTATGATGGACGTTTGAGGCAATTTAACAGCCGAGACGTTGCACAATCGAATCCATGAATACGTCTCGTGCTCTGCAATTGTGGGCATGCAAAGGACTGCCTGCAGGCCGTCCCTCGGAACGCCCACTTTTTCACCAGTTTTTCCCCATTTTTGGTGTTCCACCCCCTTCCCAAGCCTCTGCACAAGCCACACCCATGCTCTGCATGGTGTCTTGCGCATGGCTCTTGTTGGCTTGCACAGACGTGCCGAGCCAGTGCGAACTCCGCGCAAGTCCAGGATAAGTATTGCGCATCTGGTTCCATGAATCAATGAAGGTGGATTTGCACGTAGTTGCACACGTAAGGACCCGGCTCTCAAACTCCAGTAATTCTTAACTTCACTGCACAATGGTCATTTTAAACTTTCCCTCAATATGTTCATCTGCGTGTTCATTTCACTTACTAATCATTAACTCCACTCTGGCCCTCATCCTCCTTGACTAGTGCTCTGGCCTCCACTTGCACCCTTCTCTCTACTCAACATCACAGCTCGCACTCACTAAATCCTCTGTCGCTGCTCGCCTACTTCTACCCAGCAATATCAAATACCTGGCCCTATGCAAAACAGATCCCATTTGAAATGTCTTCTCCTGTGCATCTACTAAATGCAGCCCATTACCTGGCACACACCCTACGCTCCCGATCTCTACTCAATCTGACTCTCTGCACTATGGCTTAGCTTGCCACTCTCCTTCACCCTACTTGTGCCCACCACTGTTTCCCCTTGAAGTAAGGAACTTACCAGCTTTCCTGGTCTTCAGGGTACCTGCAACCACCCCATGTATCCAGGGAAGGAGAACCAGAAGCTGGCAGGGGAGTAACTGCCCCAACATGCACCTCCTCCCCTGCTTTGAACTCCTTTATGGTCCAAGTGTAAATACCTGCACTCATTGTAAGTAATATCCTTATCTGTAAATACATTCACATGATTTCTTTGTTTGTTGGTTATGTTCCCAAGCAATGCCATGCATGATTTTCAACCTACTCAACTTTCACTTTAACATTTTGTAAAGACCAGGAATGGGATCACTCCTCTCACTTGTTGTCCTGCTTAGGCTGATCAGGCGTACCCTCCCGAGACCCCTCCTCACCTCCTTCCTCTGTGGAGCTGTTCCGGGTCTCTGAAGTCTCCTTCTGTCGAGGTCTTCTGCTTTCCTTGGCCTTCTTATCCTTGGGTTTCTTTTCCTTCTTCTCATGTAAGTAAGGTCTGTATCCCCTGGTGGCCACCTTGACTGGGATCGAAACCCACGCCAAAGGAACCCCCAGGGAGCCAGCCCCAAACAAAGAAAAAGCAGAAAGCACCAAAAAACCCTGGTAGTAGATCTTAACTCCAAATCCTTGTAGAGTGTATGAACAGGAGTTCTTCAATGAATCCGAAAACAAAGTCACCCCTTCACCTGGGTAGCAAGTGTCCAGGGAAGGTGAAGTTCACACTGGGGAACAAGATCAATTAGCTGACCAATATGTATCAGAACCAGCCTTGAAGGAAGTCCAGAAAGCAAGTCATCAGAGTAACCACCCTAGGAATTCAACGGTAATCAAACAGGAGCCCAAGGTACAAGTAGTATCTAAGAAGGGAGCAGGAAGAAAAAGAAAGAACCGACATACAACAGAGCAGACAGGAAAGTAAACACAGAGTGAAATTCCTAGGGTGGTTTCTGCGGAGAGGCATGAAAGGATCAGATAGTCAGAAAGGGAGAGCCAAGCGGAAACGCTGGAAATCAGAAGAAAAACAAGGTTAGCGGCCGAAACCGAGGAAGAGGTTTGAGACTTTCTCGCAAAGGAGAATGCGGTAAAGAGCAGCGTCAGAATGCCAGGAAGAAAGCTAACAAATTAGGTACAGAAAAGCAAACGGAGTAAAAGGACAGAGCTGGAACGTAGGGCTTGGACGTTGGACGAAAGAAATTTACTTCTGCAGTCTGAGAGAGCTGTAGACACTGTAGGGGGCACCAAGAGACGGATACAAAGCGATGTGCTGATGACACGGCGCATAGTTATAGTTATGTTTGTCAACTTGTGGTGGCCATCTTGGGTGAGGTCTAGACCGGGGGTGGAATGGTCGGTTGTGAAAGCATGATTCTGAATAGCACTACTGTTCTGTACTGGTATTTCCATCTGTTCCAAAGTCTCCATGGCCGCAGAGTGACAGTATGCTGTCTCCCCATTGACACCCCCCCCCCCGGCTTAACGGGGTGCAGTCGATGGAACTGTTGTATGCGTCTAGGAGCCTGAATATGGCTAAGAGGTTCCCAAGTACGTTCTGACTTGGAATACCCTTTCCAGTGGACTAGATATTGGAGCGTGCCCCTTCGGTATCTAGAACCCACCAGGTGAGAAACGTCATACTCCTCGAGCTCTGCAGGTGGCGATACTTTGTAAGATTGTTTCTTCCTCTGGTATGGATCTGGTACATATTCCTTCAGAAGGGATGCGTGAAAGACTGAATGGCTGCTCTGTAAATACCTTGTTAGTCGTACTCTATAGGCCACTGGATTGATTTGTGTGGATATGAAAAATAGTCCAATGTACTTAGGGGCAAATTGTCTGGACCCATCTGGGGAGATATTTAGTTGACAGCCAAACACGAGTACCCAGAGTCCACTCCAGATTGGCACCCCTCCTTTTGTCCACCCATTTCTTATACCCTTGGCGACTCTCTTCCAATGATTGAAGAGCTTCTTTGTGTGCTTTTTTGAGGCTGCTAAGAAGGTTATCCACCGAAGCGGAATTAGTAGACGAAAAGTCAGTCCAAGGAAGATGCTGTGGATGATATCCATATGTACAAAAGAATGGACTCATGCGTATGGCAGTGTGTAAGGTGTTATTGCCTGAGTATTCTACCAAAGGGAGTAAAGTGGTCCAGTTGTCTTGTTCTCTGTTGCAAAAACATGGTAGATATTGTTCTAGATTGTCATTGAGGCACTCGGTTTGGCCATTCGATTTGGGATGATATCCGGATGAGAGAGCTCTTTCATTACCCAATTGAGAGCAGAGTGAGGACCAGAACTTTGAGGTAAATTGGTTTCCTCGGTCTGATACCAGGGTCTTGGGAATACCGTGGAGTCTAAGAATATCTCAAAGAAAGACAGAAGCGGTTTCCGGAGCGGATGGTACTCCAGAGAGAGATGAAAAGTGTGCCAATTTGCTGTACATACCCACTGTCACCATTATGACTGGATTCCCTTCAGAGTGGGGAAGGTCCACTATAAAATCAGTGGATACATGCTCCCATGGTGTGGATGGTAAAGATCCCGGTTGCAGCGTGCCTACCGGTCTGAAAGTGGCTGTCTTACTGGAGGCTTATATAGGACATGAGGATACATAGCCTTGCACATCCCTGCTCAAATTGGGCCACCAAAAGAGTCTCTTCACCAATTCCAAAGCACCCTTCTGACATTTATCACTGGCTAGAGGAGAATCATGACACCAGGAGATCGCTTTGGTCTGTAAGGTCCAGGTCGGAACGTATAAAGCTGAGTCTCGGTACAAGACTCCATTCTTGTGAGTGAGTTTCTAAAGTTATTATATTGGTGGTCTGTAGTCCATGTCGGACTGCATGTAGAAAGGTAGATAGATGCACAATGAATGTCTTATCTGGCATCAGTAGCTCTTGACTTATAGGAACCTCCGCTTCCTGTCATTGACTTCTTGAAAATGCGTCTGCCAGTTTGTTCTCAGAACCAGGAATGTAGGCTATCAAAAAGTGATACTGGGAGAAATAGTAGGCCTAACAAGCATGACGAGAATTGGTACACTCCATCTGTTGGAGTACATTGAGATTTCTGCGGTCTGTTCTTACTAAGAAGGGATGGATTGCTCCTTGCAAAAGATGTCTCCATTCCTCGCATGCCTGCTTAGTAGCCAAAAGCTCTTTCTCCAGTATTGAATAATTACGTTCACTGCTGGTAAGTGTCTGTGAATAATAGGCGATAGGATGTTCTAGCATATATGTACTCTTCTTTAACAATAACGCTCCTTTGGCTCTGTCCGAAGCGTCTGTCTCTAGAAGTAACTGAACTGGATGGACCCCAGCCAGCCCATTTAACTGGGGGTCTCCAAAAACCCCTTTAAGATGAGTAGCAGCACCCTTGAGATAGATGGTAATGCAGATTCGTACTCTTGCACCATATAACTATGACAACTCAATAGTTTGACAAAGGGAGTCTGTTTAATGACAAGTACAAAAAACAGGGAGTTCAATGAACATCAGCAACCGCTCGATCTTCCTTCTCACTTCAACTCCACTTAATTTCAGCAAAAACACAGTATTTATATCAAAAACTCATCATCACTGATGCGCAATCTTAAAAACCTATATGCAACGTGATTGGTTATAGGAAGGTAACTTTAACATAGGTTTTATAACTGTATGTGGTAAAGGGGAGAGGGGATTGGATAATCAATGTCAGGTGGGGCAACTAAGCCCTTCCTTCAAAATGGCCACTATAAATGTCACTAAAAGTACGATGTCCCATTGGTTCTACTCACTATAGGACCCTCGATTGCACTGTCCACTATGATTGGGTTGGCAAACCCACACATACTTTTCCACTTACGTCTAGGAGAACGCAGAACAATCAGCCAGGTGCAGGGAGTTTGTCTGCACCCCAGCTTCCCTCCAATTATGTTACAATCAATCATCAACTCAGTGGTCATGTGTCAATTACTTCTCTGTAGTTTGGCCTTGAATCTGCTTCTTGGTCTGAGAAAGTTAAGGAGTGTGGGTATGGCAGGGATCCATGCGTTGGTGTGAAAGTCTCATCCCTTCCTGACTGCCTTGTCACGTGATTCGAACACCGTGAAATCGACCTCTTCTCCGTGTAATTTTGTGTATTTGATTTAATTCTGCCAGTCTTCTACCATCTGTGGCTTATCTTGACATTTCTGAACACGATACTCTGTTCTTTTTCTCTTTAATTGTATCCACTCCTGGCCTATTCCAGCCGATACGACCTTGGCTTCTTGGCATGGTTACCTTCAGCTGGGTTTCACTTTGTCTTAATTCTTGATTTGTTTGCTGCAACACTCTCCTCTTGAGACCTTTATTAACCTTTGTTCAATTTTGTTTATGTGCGTAGTGGATCTACACCCATCTATAAAGTGGTTTTTGATGTATATATATATATACATATATATGTATAGTTGGCGCTTGCTGCAAACTATTTGCTACTAAGCATAAGCAAGCTTAACTATTTCTTTGCTTCTTGCGGTTTCTTGCATCTGTACATGTTTAAACTAACTGAATATCTTAATTGTGCATATGGCATACGTTTCTGCATCTTGACATCAACTGCTTCACCTTTGGCTCAAGTTGTCACTTATCCATGGTATTTCATCTCTTTGTAAGTATTCTCAGGTCATTATATCTTCTATATGTGTGTCTGTTCGATTTCTTATGATGTCACCATTCATCTTCCTTTAATATCTTCTTGGCTTCTTCGGGTATTCCATTCTGACAAACGTTATTTTGTCTTGCCTGTAGGTATGGGTTTCTCAATGGGTACCTTACTGTCCATGTTTTCTTAGGTGTCGGTACTGCAATAGGTTTTGTTACTCTGATAGGCACTAGGCAGAGCCCAACTGCTGCTCTTTGCTGGTTTATTTGTTCATCATACGTCACATATATTTGTGTGAAAGTACCTGGTACTTCAAAGGGGGTGGCTGGAGTGTGGATGACACTTGCTACTTCCTCTTCAATCCCCTCTCTGGATGATCCATCGACCACTCTCATTTCTTTCTTTGCATTCACTTTTATTTCTTCCTCTGGATCTAGACATCTAGGTCTGAAGAAATGCTTCTTTAGATCCATATCTTTATGACTCCCTTCAAGCATCCTGCAGTTCTTACGTGTTCATATTTGTTCCATGTCATTAGTTGACATTCTCCACTTGGAGTGCATCCACATTCCCACATATTTCCTATGTTTCTTCGGATACCCAAACTTTGTTCCTTCTGGTGCATAAATGCTGGCCTTCACAAAGTCTATTATTTCTTCATCAGTCAGGTCCTTGGGCTTCCATCCTGATTCAACATCAATTATGATTTTCATCCCCATGGCCTTTTTCACAGTTTTCTCATAGGAACTTGAATGCATCTGCCATCCATTGTGGAACCCATGAAAACAGTGATCCAAACCAACTGTCATCATCAACTTCATCGACTTCATCTATCATCTGATTCTGTAGTTTTGTCAGCATACCCATAACTTCTGTGAAGGTTCCATCTTCGTCATCATGTGACGGTATAAATGTGCAGCATGATGCTCGATTTTTTCACAAACACCTCGATCCATAGCCGTGATCATGTCTCGGACATATCTGTTCTGGAGCATCATTAGTCGAATCGCTCTTAACTCTTCCTTGATTGCATTAAATCCTTGTATGGTTGTGTTGATGGTCTGAAGTAACTCCCATCTGGTTATCTGCAACCATTAAGTATTTGTTCCAACCTGAATTCTTGGCATCAAGATTGTTGTGAACACTGATGAGGTTAAGCTGAACAACCTATGGTCATATGGAATTGCATCAAAGGCTTCTATCGATTTGGAAGAGAAATAATTTTCTCTCTTCATCCTGGTTATCAGTTCCATAGATCTCTTCTTCCTCAGGTGAGCCTCTGCTTTCGGGAAACTGTCAATATTCAGATCACTTTTTGGCATCACCAATGCTGGAACATGGACATTTACCAACGTGCATATGCCTGCCCAATTATTTGGCAATCTGATATATGCTTTGGATCCACACATCCAATAATGATCCATGATCACTTCTGTTCCATGCATCATTCCTGTAGCATCGAAGATTTGTCAACAGTTCTGATTTTATCCCATTTTTCTTGTACCATTGTTTCTGAAACATAGCTTGGAATTCTCCAATGGCACTATCTGCAAGAGTCCTACTCTGTGTTCGACCCATGTTAGCGGTCTTGCAAGTCTCGCCCATAAATGGTTTGCATATAATCTGTGCATTTCCAATTGTTTCCTTATAGTATCCCATGATTGTCCATGCTCTGAAAATTGCTCCTCCTTTCTCCCATCCTTCTGGAGAAAGCACTGTTCCCCAAATTTGCATTTGACCTCTGTCTTTCCATCTTCAAGCTTCTTCTGTAGATTTACCTTTGACGTTCAGCTTTTTGTTTGTATCTCTTCTGATCTCTGCTCCTTTAACTCCAGGTCTCCCATATCGTATCACAATGTTCTTTGTGTTGCCATTGTTTCTCGTCTTTATGTGTTGGACATGATCATCTTCATCTGGGTCAGTTACTTCAGTTGCCCATTTAAGTGGAGCATCACTTCCCATGAACTGGCCTCTGGTCATGCGTATTGCTAAATGTGATAGGCAGTGCGCTGTCTTGACATCTATTTCAACAGCTGTAAAGATTTTTAACTTTCCCATGCTGTACGATAGGAGTGCACAAAGCATTCTTCCTCTGCAGTTCGGTCTTCCAACTTCTTTCATATGTTGGTACCATATGTTGTTTCCCAATTGTGCTGTGCTGTCCAGGTAATCATTCAATTTGTTACTCTCTTCTTGTGTGCTTCTTCTAATTTGTTTTTTTTTTTTTTTAATTTGTTTATTGGTTTAATAACATGAGGTAACAAAAACCAATATCATTAGAGATTGGTCAAGCATATCAGAGAAAAAACCACAACTCCACCCCACACCCCCGCGAGACCACGAGCAACCCTCTCCACCCAGCTCACTATCGTCCATCTCAGGGTGGAGCAAGGGCACCGTCAGAGCCACCCAACGGTGCAGTTCCTCACTGGAATCTAGTCTCTGCACATGGATAGCCATTTCCCACGCCGCCGTGTCAGCTGTAATCCACTTCGTAAGGTCTCCCCACCATAGGGACATTTGCAGACCTCTGGGGCTTTTCCACCCCATGGCAATACGTCTTTTGGCCGTTATGTATATAAGGTCTGTGAGCTTGGTTAGGGGTTTGTTCTTCCTGTTTCGCCTATATCTGCCCAGGATACAGGCCGCAGGCTCGTCCACCTCAACTTCGATGTCTGCACCGGCCACTCTTTCCTTCACTTGTGACCAGAACTCCCTAATCACTGGGCAGCCCCAGAACATGTGAGTCATTCCTGCCCTGGGCTCACTGCATTTGGGGCATAATTGGGTTCCAGCACCTGTGAATCTTGAAATGGCTTCCGGTGTGAGGTACGCGCTCTATTGGTGATTTACAGCTGGATAAGCTGCAAGCGGGCGTTTCTAGAAACTGTCTTATGGTAGTGGGTTATATCACCCCCAATCTTTGTCTTTGAAAACAAGGCCCAGTTCGGTTTCCCACTTACTCCTGCATTTGAGGTCGCCCCTGGTCGTACCCCACAACAGGGCCTCGTCGATTCGTGAGGTTTCATGGCCCCCTTCAGCGGAGTTCAGTATCGCTTCAATGCATTAATTTTCCTCGGTCAGGTTAGCAGCGACCGGCCATCTATTGTTCAAGGTCTGTACGACCACCCTGTGCAACAGGAACTGTCCTGCCGTAAGGCCTGTGGCCTCACAGAGTTCCGAGAAAGTTAAGATTTCCTGTTCTTGGATCAAGTCCCAAAGTGTGGCCCCCCCGAGGGGCTCCCATTGTGTGCGTGTTTCAAGTTGCCCCCAAGAATGATTAGCCATAAGTGCAGCAATGTGGATCTGTGGGGAGAACATTCCTCCAACCCAACCAGCTTGCAGGCACTTTTCCAAAGCCGGATCCCGAGCTTGGCGAGGTAAGGGCAGTGTCTCATAGCACCCTCCCCGGCCCACAGTATGTCTCTTAGTAACAACCAGGGAAGGGCCGGCTGGAGGAGGCGAGTGTCCATCGTGCTCTCATCAGCCATCCATTGTGAGACATGTCACAGCTGGCTAGCAAGGAAGTAAAGATCAAAATTGGGGATCTTCAGTCCGCCCCTTTCGCATGGTCTTTGGAGAGTCTCTAATGCCAACCTGTGCCTACCTCCCTGCCAAAGGAAGCCCCTACAGAGTTTGTTGAGGTCTTTGAAGAATAAGGGGGGGATGTTGAAGGGGACGTTAGTGAAGTTATGTAGTAGGCGGGGAAGGGCGACCATCTTAAGGAGACCAGCCCTCCCGGCCATTGAAAGCGGGAGCCGACCCCAGAATTCCATGGATTTCGTGAGAGAGTCTTTGGCCCTTACAGTATTAAGGATATGTTCTGTGCAGGGGGTACGGTGTATGGTTATCCCCAAATATTTGAAAGATGTCACCTGCCATTCGAGCTCTAGAGGGGGGAGGGATCTGTATTCATCGCTGTAAAGTGCTGCTAAGGAGTAAAGGCAGGATTTGCTCCTATTAATCTGGATCCCAGTGTGCTTATGGAAGCAGTCCAGGGTTTCCAAGATGTAGGGCAGGAGGTGCTCAGGGTCTTGAAGGTACAAAAGGGTGTCATCAGCGTACATAGAGATGAGGTGGGTCACCCAGTCTATCTTAATGCCCCCCTCCCCATATTCCTGTCTCAGGTAGGCCACCACTGGTTCTGCGGCAAGAATGTATAACATGGGCGACAGAGGGCAACCCTGGCGGGTGCCCCTGTGTAGGTACCATTTAGCGGAATAGGTTTTGTTGCTGCATACTCTCGCGGTGGGGTTAGCATAAACTAGCTGGGTCCACTTTAGGAATACAGGGCCTATTCCTATTTTGGCCATGGTGGCATATAGCCAGTCCCACCTCACGGAATCAAAAGCTTTGGTGGCATCTAATGACGCCACTGCAAGTTTCTGCGGCCTTCCCTCAGTGCTGTAAATGACATGATGTAACCTGCGCAGGTTCTCAGTGATGGAACGCCCCGGGACGTATCCAGTTTGGTCTTGATGGATCAACAGTGGGATTACTCTGCACAGTCTATTCGCAAGCAGGGCAGTAAGGATCTTGCAGTTTACGTTAAGCATAGAGAGGGGCCTGTATGAACCACAATCTGCCCCGTCCCTCCCTGGTTTGAGTAAGGGTATAATCACGGCCTCACTCATGGAGTCCGGGAGGGTACCACGCTCGAAGGCCTCATTAAAGACCTGGGCCAATATTGTGGTGAGTGTTTCCTCATAGGTCTTATAAAACTCCCCCGGGAGACCATCCAAGCCCAGGGTTTTCCCAGATGGTAGCAATCTAATTACCACCCTGGCCTCATCGGGAGTGACGGGCTCGTCAAGGGTCTCAGCCATTTGTGAGTCTAATTTAGGTAGGTCAATGACGTCAAGGGCGTCCTCGATCCCTCGATCCCGGTGTCAGAGGGGGCGGGCCTTCGGAGTACAGGCTGCAGTAGAAGTCGGTAAAAACCAAATTGATTTCTTGTTGGGTATGCACGGCGGTACCGTCAGGTGTGAGTATGTAGCAAATGGGTAGCCTGGGGGTCTTCCTTTTATAGAGCCAAGCTAAGAGTTTCCCTGGCTTGTCTCCCAGAGCATGGATTCTCTCTGTGTGCTTGGCGTAGCTCAGTTTAACGAGGGATTCCCAATGAGTTAGACAGGTTTGTCTGAATTCGGCAATTTTTTTTATAATTGGTCAGGGGATTGGTCAGCCCTGCCTTCGAGCATATCAGGTCCCTCTCTGCATGCTCTAGCAAGGATGTGATGGATCTCTGGGCACCCCCAACAGCTGCAATCATCTTGCCCCTCATGACCACTTTGTATGCTTCCCAAGTTGTGCTCAGGTGTTTAACGCTATGCAAGTTATTTTGTCAATATTCCTCAGTACTATCCTTTATGCGTTCCTGGAATGCTGTATCAAGTAGGGCCTCTGCCCTCAGCCTCCATGTGGCTACAGGGGGTTTAAGCGGGAACACCTCCCAGGTGACCAATAGGGGAGAGTGATCAGACAGCACCCTAGGCAGATAGCGCACATAAACAAATATGGACTGTTGTGTTAGGCTGAGAAAAATATAGTCCAGCCTGGTGTGTACGGCGTGAGGTGGGGAGTAGAAGGAATACTTGCGTTGCTCCGGGTGCTGGACCCTCCAAAGATCACTGAGGTGAAACTGTTGGATTAGTTTGGAAAGTATTTTGGCCGGAGGGGAGGGGCGATCGTGTTTGTTATCTGATCTGTCCAGTAGAGGGTCAAGGGTATAATTGTGGTCACCCCCCATATCATAATTCTGTCCATACTGAGTCACGTATAAAGGGAATGGAAGAAGGTGGTCGCGTTGTGGTTGGGTGCGTAAGTACTGAACAGGCATACTTCTTTGCCCTCGATGGAACCGCACACCCCACCATCCTACCCTCGTTGTCAGTTTTAGTGCTAGTGAGTCTGAAAGGGACAGTAGGGGCAATCCAAATCAGAACCCCTCTGGCATAAGAGGAGTAAGCCGAACCTATTAGGATACCACGCCAAGTTTTGTCCAGGGCTTCCAGTTTCTTAGCAGTTAAGTGAGTCTCTGGCAGCATGGCGATTCCAACCTTGCATCTTTTCAGGTAGGTTTGGACACGCCGTTGTTTAACGAAGCTGTTCAGGCCTCTGACGTTCCATGTAACGACCCTTATTGTGTCAGCCATAGGCGTTATGTGGTTTGTTGTATGTAACAGGTGGAGCTTGAGGTCTTGATGGTGCTGCATTGCATGTGGATGATTCCCGTGGTCTCGGTATTTCCCAGTGTATGTTCCCAACTTGTGTAGAAACTCCCCGATTCCCACCTCCCCCCCATAACTGTGAAATCCCCAAACATAGAACTGGCCCAGCGAGGTCACCCTCGTTATGACTGTCCCGTTTCTGCTCCGTCGGACTGTGCATTGGTCTCCAGGTGCCCTACGGGCGGGTATATATAGCCAAAAGGAAGAAACTTTCCAGGGGGTGGAGTGAACTTGGACTCCAGGTCTCTGCATGGAGGATCTATTCAGCTGTGTAGAGGTTCAACAATGTATAATTCCCACCAAGATGACAGGAGGAGTGTTATCTCGGTCTCTGCTTCTTTTCCTCAATATCAGGGCTCTGTAATCCGTCCATCCAGTCCCTGGCCTGAGCCGGAGTGTTGAACAGGTGTGCCTTATTGTTATGCAGCACTTTAAGTCGAGAAGGATACAGGAGCATATAACGCAGCCCGGCGGCTTTCAATCTGGTCTTCGTGTGTATGAACTGCACTCTGTTCAATTGGACCTGAAAAGTGTAATCGGGGTAAATGGCAATTTTAGCAGAGTTCCGTTGGATTTGGCCACCTGCTCGGGAAAAGGCCAGAATAACTTCTTGATCCCTGTAGTTGAGAATTTTCACTATCACTGGCCTGGGTGGGGCCCCAGGTGGTGGTTTCTTAGCCAGGGATCTGTGGGCCCTTTCGATGGTGAAGCCTTGGGAGATTTTTCCTGGTCCCACCTCCTGTAGCAAGAGGTTCTCTATGTAGTTAGTGGGGTCGGAGCCTTCGGAACCCTCTGGCAGCCCGAGGAGATGTATATTGTTCCGGCGGGCTCTTCCTTCCGCCTCCTCAGCTCTGTCCTCCAAGTTTTTGACCCTTTGCTGAAGCTCATCAATGTCTCGAAGGAGGTGAGTTTTGGATTCTGTGTTTTCTCGGACTTGTGTTTCAAGCGCCTCAGTCCTGCCGGCCAGGGATCGGACGTGGCAACGGCGTCGATTTTGTTTTCCATCATTGCCTGGAAAAGCTTGATGGCTTCGAGAATCTGGGTGTTACTAGGCTCTGTAACCCTGCTGCCATGAGGTTAGGTTGAGCGTCCGAGGCCGCCTTGTTTGTGCCCTCGAAATTTGGGGATTCGCTGGCTGCAAAGGTGTCCATCGTGGTCTGGCGCTGCTTGGGCCTGCCGTTTCTTCCGGACATATCGTTAGCACAGGGCCTCACTTCGTCAAGAGTGCCGGGAGCGTGGGTGGGAGGCCACAGGCTGCAGCCGCAAGCGTGCGTGGGATGCGATGCAGGGCAGCAGGCCAATTTCGGGAAGCAAAGGGTACTACAGTTCCAGCGGGGACGCTGTGCGCCGGACGGTCCTCCCAGTTCTCGGCTGTGGAGCGGGAGACGAGCTTGGGTGGTGGGGGAGCACGGGGACTCCCCGAGGAGTGGGCCTCACGGTCCTCCGGAACGTCAGGCTGCATGCAGGGGCCAGGTGTTTTCGCCTACACCTCCCCCCAATGAAGGTTCATGCAGGCGGGGGGAGGAAAGCAGCCGAGGTCTCAGCACCCCAGGGAGGTAAGCCCAAGTTCTTGCGTTGCCGCCAGCGGTGAAGTCAGGCGCAGGTGGACAGAGAAATGCGCGGCCACGGGCCCAACGGACCCAGCCGCCAATGTGTATGTCCGGGCTGGTCTGCCCCCGAGTCCGCCTACCTCCGCGGCACCGGCCAGCCGCTGCTCACACCGGGCCCCTCATGACTATCCTGGGCACTCCTCAGCCCTGTCGTGCACCGCAGGCAGGGCGCTGTCTGGCGGGGGGGGCGTCGGGGTCAGTCCTCTCAGTCGATGAGCGCAGCTGTTCTGCTCCCTCTTCTCAGCCCGGCACAGGTCGGCAGCCCCGAATCCTCTCCCCCCACCGGCAGGGAGCATCCTCGGTGGTGACAGTGCGCTATGGTCCTTTGAGGGATCAGGGCGCGGGAGCCGCCATTTTGGTTCTGCTCACCGACACTTTTCGCACGCCGGGTAAAGGCATTAGCCGTCACTTCTCCGCCTGGGAGACAGTTCGAAAGGTTGCTGGAGAGGTCTGTGGCAGATGGTGCAACTTGCCGGGTTCCGGAGCATGTTAAAGTCACTTAAAACAGCTTATAATGGCACATCAGCACAGAGCTCTCAGGAGACACGTCCGCTCTACATGGCAGTTAGCCACGCCCCCGCTTCTTCTAATTCTTAAGGGCTTCCTCTAGTTTGCTAAAACCACATCTTTGAACACATCCATATAGCTTCTTCTTGCTGGAGGATACTCAGGAATCTCCATCAATGATCCAAGCATTTTCATCTGTATCATTTGAGTAGGAGGAAGTCCAATATGCTTCATCCTTTCAAAATTCCAACTGGGCATGAAAATGTCTCTCACAATTTCTGTTTGTGTCTTTCTTCCAGGCAATGTCCTTATATATTGTCTCGTTGGATCAGGTGTGCTTGTCGGTGTTGTCTCTATTTGCTTATCCCCTAGAGTCTTTTGTTTCCTTAATAGTTCCTTTTCCATGTGTCTTGTAACACCTTTTGGAATAAAGCTTCTTGTTGAGATCTGTCCATACTCTCCCCATTCTGTGGAATGTGATTCTGATGCCATTGACACTAGACCAGGTGTGTGTATACTCATTATTTGTGCACGTGTACCTTTCATCAACTCCTTCTCGGGTTTACTTTGCCGACCCTGTCTCTGGAGTTTCAATCCATTAGTTAATGCAAGTACTGTGTGTATGTCATTGTTTATCACATTCATCTTAAGCTCAATCACTCTATCATTCTTTCTAGGAACTGGAATGACTATGTAGGATCTGGGCATCTTTGTAGGTTTCATGCATACATCATTAAGTGGGTGTACAGGAATCTGTACACTTTGTGAACCAATGAAAAATGCAGTTCTAATCGTCAATGACAGTAATATGATAATGAACACAATGCCTGTGTAAATGATACACTTATATGTTAATGTGCAGCATTTGTGCCTGAGCCAATATATATGAATGTCTTTCCTCATGAGGGAGGACAACATTGCTATTCTAGTTTCCCATCTCGATCTAAGGAAGCAAAACTAATTCTTTAATACATGTTAAACATTGCCACTTTATCTGGATTCTGCTTCCTCTGCTTGCAGGTCACAAATGCTGGACTGCTTATCCTCCTTGTCCGAATAATAGACTGCCTCTTGTCTCTGGAAACAGTTATTTTTCCATTAATGAAAGTTCCAAATGAGGCAATAAGTTCAGTAAGTCTTAATTTCCGTGTTCCATGTAAACCAATTCCCAGTCTATGCCTTTAATCTGTTTCACTCCAGATGACATGTTGGTTCTTTTTTGTCAGCATAAACAAAAGTGAAGTCCTTGGAAACACCTTTACGATCTGTCCCTCGAAGGAAAGTTTACACTCTTCTCCTGTGATGCTGATACTGACTAGAAAGTTCAACCTGCATTATGATACCGTGCAGGAGCATACTCAGATGTGTATCGTTCGCTGGGTCTCTGATGAAAGTGAGGACGTCGACATGGGCATGTCTCCCCACAAGTTCTGGAAGGTTTTCAATCACACGAAAAAATACATTACTGGCTAGTCTGCTATTGTATTTATTTTATTTATTTGCATGTATAAAGCGCACAGAACTGCCCTTGGGCATCGTGGCGCTGTTACAGCAGTCTTGATCTTACACATAGCATAGGTATAGAGTAACAGAGTAAAACATGTATTTGAAGTAGGACATTGGGATTAGAGGGTTATGCTTTGCTGTGGTTACAGTGCAAGCATAGCTGTGCTTGGGAACATTCACATTGGCCTTGAGACATTGAACTTAGAGGATATGCTATGCTGAGGTTACAGAGCAGGCATAACTGTGCATGTGGAAGACTTTAACGGAATAGAAGGGTTTTTAGGTTTTTGCGGAAGGTGGGGTATGATTTTTCATTCCTTAGTGAAGTAGGTAAGGAGTTCCAGTTTTAAGTTGCGAGGTGTTGGAAGCTGGATCCTCCCGCTCTGGATCTTTGAAACGTGGGAACATGGATCATGTTGGTGCGGTGAGCTCTGGTGGGTCTGATGGAGGATTTAGGTGTGTTCTTTCTGCGAGATAGGGTGGGGCATCCAGTGAGAGGCATCTATGTGTAATGGCCATGGCTTTAAAGAGTATGCGTTCCTTCACTGGTAGCCAGTGAGCATCTTTCCTTGCTTGAGAGATGTGTTCCCTTTTGGGAATGGTCAGCGCTGCCCGGAGCACGTTGTTTTGTGTGATTTGGAGTTTTTTTATGTTGTGGGCGGAGGTGCCTAGGAAAAGGGCATTACAGAAGTCCAGTTTGGTACCTATAGTGGCTCTGGTGATGGACAGGCAGTTTTTAGTGGAGAGAAAAGGCTTGACAGCGTTTATCACCTTGGTGGTGAGCTCTGAGGAGGAAGCTATGGCATTGACTTGGCTAGACATGGATAGTGAGGCATAGGGTTTTAACAGGCTTGGAGAATATTATGGTTGAGTTTTCGATGTTGAAGGATTTGTATCGAGGGGGGAGTTTATTGAGAATTTCACTGGTCCCTACTATGAGGATTTCCGTTTTGTCCCTGTTTAAGCAGAGGCCGTTGGCTGCCATCCAGGTTTGGATGGCTGTGTAGATTTTGGTTAGTGCTGTCACATCTTCTTCATAAATCCCAGTTAGCGGGAGTAGTACCTGCGTATCGTCTGAGTAGTTGGTGTACGCTATGTTACGACAATCAAGGTCGTTGAAGAGAGGGAGGGTGAATATATTGTAGAGAGTGGGGGCGGTGCAGGAGCCTTGGGGGACGCCACAGTGGATGATGGTAGGGGTTGCTGAGGCAGTGTCTGAAAAGACTTTCATGAGTCTACCATTTAGAAATAAGGACACCCATGCGATGGCTTCTGGGGAGAAGTGTGCTTCATTTGTGTGCTATTCTCTTGTGACAGGGACATTTGTCTTGTCCTCACTGTACTCTGGGAGCAAAAGAAACTGATCCACAATCACTGTGAGCAGCCTCCTTATTGTCTTTTCATTTTCAGGATCTTGAAGAAATTCTGTTTTGTTAGTGAGCCTTCCCACCAACGACGGATATGACCTCAATACTAACTCGAAATAAATCAGAATGTATTTAGTGAGGTCACTATTGCGTGACACCATAAGTAAGTCAAAATAGGGTTTCTGTTTCAAAAGAGTCAGCATACTGTATTCTCTTTCAATTGATGTATCCTCAATCAAAATTTGGCATATCTTTTCTTATCAAGGCCTCAGTCCAAAGTTCAAAGTCAATAAGCTATTTTGTGGCTCATACGTGCAATTCTTCTTCTTCACCCTGCAACTAGGATGCACAGAGTGTCTGTGTGTTTATGTCCTTCTTCCCTTACTTTGCTCAAAGGAAGTGTCCAGAACCAAGCCACAACTTTGCACAAAAGCTATTTTTCTTTTGCTTGGCTGGTCATGTGTCCTTCCTTGTCATGGACCTTGTCTGCACGTGCTGTGGTTCTTACTCGTTGTCTGTAGTCTCTTTGCGGTGGGGTGCAGGTGGAGGGTTTTCTCTGATGTATGGCTTGATGTCGCCCAAGAAGATCCAAGCTTCTTCCTTGTAACTTGACTACAGAGGGTGTGATGTCCTCCACTTTAAAGGGGTCGTTGAACCTTGGTTCATCCCACTTTTTTCTTGTGTTATTTATCACCAGGACCGTGTCCCCAGAGAATATTGGAGGAACACGTAAGTCTGGAATTTTGTCTGTTGCAGCATCTCCATTCTTGTTGTCGCTGCAGCTGTCCTGAAATTACAGTAAGAAAAGATGTCATGCAATTCAAGTAACATTTCTCCAGTTGGCTGAGCATCACATCTAGCTCTATTTTGAGGTGTTAATGGCGTGCGCAATGGCCATGCCCGTCACAATTTCATGCAGCGTGAGATGGTGGTCAGACCAGGCTGTTTTCTGAGTGCATAAAGTGCCATTGGAAGACATTGCAGCCATCCCTTCTTCAGAGTAAGCTTCAACATGGCTATCCTTTCCTTTAACAAACCATTGAGCTTCTTGCATATCCCATTCCCTTGAGGATGATACGCTGAAGAAAACTTGGGCTTTATACCAAGCAACAGCTAATCTGTTCAAATACTGCATTAACAAAATGAGGACCATTGTCTGACCTCATGACTTCACACACTCCCCATCAGGGAAACACCTCCCTCACCAGGAATTTGGCTGCACAGGTAGAGTCTGGGTGTGTACATGGACCTGCTTCTATCCATCTAGAGAATGGACACACCACCACAATTAGATACCTGTACCCATTACATACTTGAATCGTATCGACATAATCGATATGCAAGTGCGGGAAAGGCCCATTAGGCCTTGGGATAACTCCTCTAATCACACATAGTGTATGCCCAGCCGTGAACTGATGACAGATTATACAGTTTACCATAAAAAATAGAACGTGTTCTGCCAAGTTCGGTATCAACCAGTCTTTGGCAATTGTTGCTGCTAGATTTTCCTTTGTCATTTGCGATGGATAGTGTAACTGTTCCAGTGCTATTTTCAATAAGGCTATAGGCATCAATGGTTTACCAGTGCTGTCTTGTCACCACAAGCTCTCGGAGGGGTTTAAAGAACACCCTGCTCACTTCCATAGGTTCTACTCTTCCTGTCGTGCTTCTCCTTGGAGCTCCATTAAGTGAATTTTCCCATATTGCTATAGCCTTCCGGCTCACTTCGTGCAACAATCATTGTCTCATGCACATACATTATTTCCATACTCATTATTATTTCGTCTGTGGTTGCCACACGATTAGCTTCAGTGTCTGCTGCTTGATTTCCACGTGAGATAAAACCTGTCCCTTTCGTGTGGGCGGCTCATTTCATGACTGCTATGCCCACTGGGAGTTGTAGTGCCTTGATGAGCCTGTGCAATAAGGCTGCGTGCTGCACTGGTGTGCCGTCAGCTCGGTGGTAGCCCATCCTTTTCCAGCACACTAGGCCTGCATACACTGTTGAAGTCACATAGACGGAGTGACTGTACACCATCACTTCTTGGTCTGCATGATTCTCGAGTGCGTGTATCAACGGCAATAATTCTGCAGCTTGTGCTGAATAATGTGAGGGTAATCATGCACTAATAAGTACTCGAAATTCCCATTTGCCGTTTGCTTCATCACAGCGGCATCTGTATATCTCTGTCCATCATTTTGATTGATCCTCGAAGAACCATCAACAAAGATGATTTCTCCTTCTGCCAATGCATTTTCCTTCACTCTGGGAATCTCATCATATAATTCTTCATAGTTCAGGCAATCATGTATTGGCTCTCCTTCAGTGACTGGCTCTGCTATAAACATAGCTGGGTTCACTATTTTGCATCAAACTATTTTAATCGTTGGATTTGATAGGACCACTTCATAAGCAGAAGCTCTCTGAGATGTCAATGTGCCTTTTGGTTTCTCTAAAATGGCAAATAATTTGTGCTCGACGATTAATGTCATTGGGCACCCCATCACAATGGTTGTAGCCTTCTCTATGGCGAACGCTGAGGCAGCCAAACTTTGTTCGTACGGGAAGTGACCCCTCATTACTGGGTCTAAATTCCCACTGTAGTATGCAAGGGGCTTGTACCCCAACGTGGTTTTCTATGTGTGTGTACTGCTGTCATAACACTGGCATTTGTGTGTGAAAACGGGTACAATTCCTCTGCATAATGGGGATCTCTAAGACTGGTGCCGTGCAAATGGCCTTTTTTAGTTCAACAAACCCTTCTTCCATGGTCTCAGTCCACACAATTTTTTCTTTCGTTGCCTGTGCGTTCTTTATGGCCTGTAACTAGGGCTTTGTTATAAGAGCTGTAGTCAAAGACCCATCCCCTGACATAATGACATAATCCTAGAAAATTCTGCATTTGTTTTATCATGTGTGGTTTGGCTGTTTTTAAAATGGCTTCAGCTCTTTCAGGGGTAACCTTTTTCCCTTCATATGAGATCAGCTGGCCTATGTACAGCTCTTCATGTTGACAATATTGTATCTACTCTTTGTCAAGTTTATATCCTTTCTCAGTCAGTATAATTAATAGCTGAATAGAATAGTGTCTGCACTTTTCCTCTGTTGTGCTGCAAATTAGCAAGAATTCAGTACCTGTCCTGTGCCTGTTGTTTGTAACAATTGCATTGGCGACTGTTGAGACTGTCCCTGTGGAAAATGTTTCAATGTCTGCTGTGGTTGCAAGCTTTGTTGTACTCTTGGAGCTTGCTGCTGCACTATGTGATTCTGTACATATCCATTTCCACCATGCTGCGAGAACGCAGATGGATTCACCATCCCTCCTCTTGTAAATTGGTCATTTTGCACCATTCCTTGACTTCTGCACGTGCGTGCTAGATGCCCTGTCATCCCACAAGTCCAACATGTTGACGGTGGTCTGATTGTTTGTCCATTTTGTATATCCTTGTTTCCGATTTGCATATTTTGAAAACCTTCTTGATTACTCTGAAAACCTCCTTGATTACTCTGCCATCCTCTGCCTCAAAAGCCTCTTCCTGTTGGGTAAAACCTGTTATTACTTTGATCAAACTGTCTTTGGCTATTGGCCTGCTGCATGTTTTATCCCTATGTATTAGTTATCATTGCCCCTTCAATGGCATACTTTGATAATATTTTCTGCACTAATTTAGCCTTGTCATCTTTTCGTGCAGCATCCTTTTTGTGATTCTTCTCTTGCAGCAATCTGCAATAGTGCGCAATGGTCATCTGGATTTCAGATCTTGGCTTAGCCTCAATCCCTTCCAATTTTTTGAGCTCTTTCTGTACCTGCTCTGGCAGCCCTGGGCATAATATATGTTAAAACACGGGTATAGATTTCTCCCAAGATTCCCGAGTTTGCAATACCCAGCGTCTTGGAAATTCTGAATGTAAAGCAATGGATCATCTGACTCCTTCATCTTGCGTGTCATTATAGCTCCCATATCGGAAGTGTCTGGGTATAGCACTCGAAGCGTTTTCTTACCACAATTCTGCAATTGTTAAACAGCGCTCCATCATAAACAGTATTAACTGTAGTCAACCCAGGGTAACCTGCACGTGTCCACACATCGTCAGCTCTATCACCAAATATGGCGATTAAAAGACCCTTAATATCCCCTACAGCTAATGTGTTCCCTCCCGACATTTTTTCTAACTCATGTATCTATTTTCTTGTTTCAAGATGATAACATTGGGAGCTTATTTTTCATGTTTTCTCTATTCATGTGTGGCCAAGGTATATATTTTGGCCTCATTCCTCCTTTTTTTAGTAAAGGGAACTGTGACACATGACACTCCTTTTCCTCTCTCATCATTTTTGTGTCTACCACAGGGGTAATAATTCTGCATCGCCATCTACCTGGCAATGTCCTTAATCTGCTCACATAGGATGGTGGAGACACCCCCCTCTGACCTTATGATACTCCTTCATGCCGATCTGATTGTATGATTAACTAGGGTGCCTTAGGTGCAGACCCACTAGAATCCAACCATCGTATTCCCTTTCCCCTAGAGAAGCATCGTTCGCGTCTTCTCTCGTCTTCTCTTTCTTCACATATTCTCTTTCTTTGTCCGATATTGTCTGTCGCCAACTCGTGCAACTTCTCTCATCCTCCTCATTTCTATTTAGAGTATGCCTATCTAATGACAGCTTTCTATTTCTGCTACTTCGGGAAGCGTCCTCAATATCGTACAACTGAGTGCTCTCAAGACACTCATCCTCTCCTTTCCCTTGAGCTACCTTTTCCATCCCCATCTCACAATATATTCTATCTATCGTTTCTCCGATGCTTCTGGTATCGAAGTCATCTTCTATGTTTGCCCTAGACGTGCCTGGTAGTAAATTGCACTCAGGAAAGAATTCTTCATATCTTCCCAGTCTACTACTGGATCCGTTTTTTTAACCTCTCTTTCCAGATATTCGAGAGCCCTTGCTCTCTGTCTTCGCTTGTGTAATATTTCCACATCAAACTCTCTACGCTTCCTCACTTCCTCTCTGACCCTATGTTCTTCTTGCTTCCTCGCATCTCTTCGTTCATTTTCCCTTCGCATTTCCTCGTCTATTTGTCTTTTTATTCTCTTCTCCCGTATTTTTTGTTCTTCTTCTTCTATTCTCCTTTGTTTGATTCTAAGCTGATCATCAGTTGTTCTCTGCTTATGATCGCGTTTTCTTTGTTCCTCCATCTTTTCCTGTTTTTTTACCTGCTCATCATGATATAACTGCCCTCGTTTCTGCCTACCTTTTTTCTTAGCCCCTTCGTCTCTCAATTGATTTTCCTTCCTAATTCATCTTGTTCTCCCCTTTATCTCATCTCCTCAATGCCTTTACCATCGAGTTTCAATAAAATCTGGCCTCCCATCCATTCATTCTGTGTGAATTCCATCTCATCAGTCCTATCCTCAACTCCTTTCCATCTCTTTGCCTCTCCTTCCATACCTAGAGATGTACTTGCTTGTGCTTGGTCTCCTTTTTTCCTTTTCGTGTCTCTCTTTGTCCTTCGGGACTTTGGAGGCAATATCTCTTTTTCTGTCCTTTTCTGGGCTTTCGTCATTACTTTGCGTATGCGACTCATATGATGGGTTGCTATATCCCGTGGCTGCTTTAAGTTTTCTCAACGGGTATAAATCTTTGTCTTTACTAGCTTTGCTTTTTGTTTCCGACGGTGCTTCTGGCGCAGAAGGCTCTTTAACCCCGTTGTGCATATATTCAGTATCCAATCTAACGGTGGCACTTCCTCCTTTTACTCTTGGTACATTTTCCAAATTTCTAAACTAGCTAGGCTTTTGTCTAACTTTTTGCCAGTATACATGGTGTGCAAATATGTCGTCATGTGCTGCAGGACCGTTTTAGATAGCGATCCGCCTTGTGGCCATGCCATAAACAATTTTGTTTGCGGTCCCTTTAACCCATTCTGCACTATACTGTTTAAGCTTTGGTGCATGCTTCAGCAGCTGTTCGCACATTGTATGAACGGGGTAATGTCTTCCATGCTTAACCTGTTATCCTCTCCTTATATAACACTTTGTTATGTTTTACTTTTCACAAACACAATCCAAAAAATGAGCGAGCACCAATTGTCGCAAGCTCCAATCCAGTTTTGTTTCTCAACAAAAATGTCACTTTTACTTTTGTTAACAACAACCATCAATCCATGCCATGCAACATCTTATTGATACAATCGTGCAATTTTCATGCAGTTTTAAAAAGAGCTTTTTACCGTATGACATCATAGATCTACCAAACACATAAAACAGACAGACAGACTCCAGCCGGCCACACAAATGTCCTGCCATCTGTTTCCTCAGATGCATCCTGCCCCTAATTTTTATTCCGACATGGAATTTAAACCCCTTTCTTTCAGATCGTCTTTAATTGATCTGGTCTTCTACGTCATCCTATCAATTCAGGACTTTAAATGAAGGCTTCTTCTAGCGCTCTTTAAAACCTAGGAACTTGGCCGTGTACTCTTATCTCGGCCACTCCCAGTATCTCTCTATATTGCTCAGCCACCCTTGAGTCCATATTTTCCCCTTATACATACATTATACTCTTACTATGATGTTATTTTTGTCCCACCTCCCTCCGTTACCTTCTCTTTACTTGTTTTAAGGCATGCAACTTTTGCCAAAGCATTCAGTCTTTTTCACTCACCGCTCGCATGTTTTTCTTCTCCGGGCTCCCGGGATCACCGTCTTCATTACCGCCTTTCCGTGCAGCTCGTTCTATCAGCTGCTCGTAGTAGTTGGAAGGCTTTCTTGGGGGAAAGCAAAGGTCCCTTCACACCTAACCTGCATGGTTTTTAATTAAACTAACCACTATCTACGGGGAGCTTCTCGTTCTTTCAGCCGGATGGCAAAGGACTTGTGATATGGCCGAGGAACTAAGTTACTTATGTCGATGGCCAATGGATGTCTTATCTAATCTAACCATCTAATCTCTGCTACCAGGTGAACTGGATGGACCCTAGCCGACCCATTTAATTGGAGGTCTCCAAGCAGCCCTTTAAGATGAGTAGCAGCACCCTAGAGATAGATGTAGATGCAGGTTTGTACTCTCGCACCAAATAACTATGACAACTCAATAGTTTGGCAAAGGGAGTCCGTTTAATGACAAGTACAAAAAACGGGGAGGTCAATGAACATCAGCAACTGCTTGATCTTCCTTCTCGCTTCAACTCCACTTAATTTCAGAAGAAACACAGTATTTATATCAAAAACTTGTCATCACTGACGCGCATTCTTAAAAATCTAACATGCAACGTGATTGGTTATATGAAGTTAACTTTAACATAGGTACTACAACTGTATGTGGTAACGGGGAGAGAGAATTGGATAATCAATGTCAGGTAGGGCAACTAAGCCCTTCCTTCAAAATGGCCACTACAAACGTGACTAAAAGTACAACGTCCCATTGGTTCTACTCACTATAGGACCCTAGATTACACGGTCCACTATGATTGGGTTGGCATCAACCCCACTCATACTTTTCCACTTACGTCTAGCAATATGTAGAACAACTAACCGGGTGCAGTGAGTTTGCCTGCACCCCAGCTTTCCTCCAATTATGTTACAATCAATCATCACCTCAGTGGTCATGTGTCAATTACTTCTCTGTAGTTTGGCCTTGAATCTGCTTCTTGGTATGAGAAAGTTAAGGAGTGTGGGTATGGCAGGGATCCATGCGTTGGTGTGAAAGTCTCATCCCTTCCTGGCTGCCTTGACATGTGATTCGGACACCGTGAAATCGACCTCTTCTCCATGTAATTTCATGTATTTGATTGAATTCTGCCAGTCTTCTACCATATGTGGCTCATCTTGACCTTTCTGAACAGGATATGCTGTTCTTTTTCTCTTTAATTGTATGCACTATTGGCCTATTCCAGCCGATACGACCTTGGCTTCTTGGCATGGTTACCTTCAGCTGGGTTTCTCTCTGCCTTAATTCTCTATTTGTTTGGTGCAACACTCTCCTCTTGAGACCTTTAGTAACCTTTGTTCAATTCTGTTTATGTGCGTAGTGGATTTACACTCATCTATAAAGTGCTTTTTGAGGTATATACATGTATAGTTGGCGCTTGCCACAATCTTTTTGCTACGAAGCATAAGCAAGCTTAACGATTTCTTTGCTTCATGCCGTTTCTTGCATCTGGACATGTTTAAACTAACTGAATATCTTCAGCGTGCATATGGCATAAGTTTCTGCATCTTGACATCAACTGCTTCACCTTTGGCTCAAGATGTCATTCACTTATCCATGGTATTTCGTCTCTTTGTCAGTATTCTCAGATCATTATATCTTCTATATGAGCGTCCGTCCTATTTCTTATGACGTCACCATTCATCTTCCTTTAATATCTTCTTGGTTTCTTTGGGTATTCAATTCTGACAAACGTCATTTTGCCTTGCCTGTGGATATGGGTTTCTCAATGGGTACCTTACTGTACAGGTTTTCTTATGTGTTGGTACTTCAATAGGTTTTGTTACTCTGATAGGCAGTGGGCAGAGCCCAACTGCTGCTCTTTGCTTGTTTATTTGTTCATCATACATCACATATTTTGGTGTGAAAGTACCTGGTACCTCAATGGGGGTAGCTGGAGTGTGGATGACACTTGGCACTTCCTCTTCAGAACTGTTGTGATTGATCTGTTTGAATGAGAATTGGAGTGGTCGTGAACAGTGTCTTTAATTGTGCAAAGGCTTGTTTGGCTGTGAGATTCAGGCAGAAAGGCACTTGCTTCTTAAGAAGAGCAGTGATAGGTAACACCACATTTGAAAACTGAGGGATGAAGCATCGGTAGAAATTTGCTAGCCACGGAAATCTTTGGACCTCCTTGACATTCTGAGATTCGGGCCATCGTAAGATTGTTGTCACCTTTCCTGGATCCAACTGCACCCCTACCGTTGATAACATGTAACCTAAATAAGAAACAGCAGAGGCATCGAATTGGCATTTCTCCGACTTAGCGTACAGATGGTTTACTTGAAGTCTACGTGCTCGCCTTGGAAGCAAAATGACATGGAGAACCACAGGTTCGATTCCCGGGTCCACTCTTAGAAACCTCTGGGTATTAAGCGTGTTATGAATAACCTATCATATCATATCATATCATATCATATCATATAGAGCACTTCCTTAACGTGTCGATGGTGTTCGGACAAGGTGGAAGATAACACCAAAATATCATCAAGATACACCACCATTGATTGGTACAGAAGGTCGGAAAAGATCTTATCGATTAACCTATCGAACACTGCTAGTGCGTTCACCAGACCGAAGGGCATCACTCTGTATTCGTACAACCACTGAGGTGTGCGGAAGACGGTCTTCCATTTGTCTCCCTTTTTAAACCGCAGAAGGTTATATGCTCTGCGGAGATCTATTTTGGTAAAATCGAGGCTCCCTGAACAGCTTCTAGAAGGTCATGGATCAAGGACATGGGGTAGCAGTCTTGCAGAGTAATGCGGTTCAGGCCGCGATAATCTATACAGTCTCTCAACTATGCTCCTCCTGGGGATCGGGATTCCTGGATGAGTCTGTTTTGCATGTTGGGGTCTAAATAATCTTTGAGCCCCTGTCTTTCTGGAAGCGAGAGAGGGTACATTTGTCCAAATGGGACTGTGGTCTCAGGGAGTAAATCGATTGAACAGTCCTCTGGCCTGTGTGGCGGTAAAAGTCGAGGAACCTTATCCTTAAATACCTTGGAGTATTCCTGGTAGTGAATGGAAATTTTAGATCTGATGGCATTGGTAATTGGAACAGCCCTTCCCTCTTGTGTGCTTTCGGCCGGTAATCGTAGACAGTTCTGCTGACAGTAGGAGGAGTCAAAACTCAATGTGTTCACTGCCCAGTCAATCCCGTGGGTTATGCCGTCTGAGCCACGGCATTCCCAGTATCACAGGATAGTGAGCGGCTCTTATTATATCAAACACTATGGGCCTAATTACACAACGGCATTAAGGGTTACTGGTCACAGTTAACGGTACCGGTGACCGTTAACCCTTACCGCCTTACTACGAGGTCCCTTTGCGGGTTGGAGACTTTAACTCCTGCTTTTGGCAGGCGTTAAAAACCAACCCGCAAAGGGACACGGGAGCTAATTACGGTACCGCAATTTGCGGTGCCGTAATTAGCACCTTCCCCATTCCCATTATGCCCTATGGGGCACAAATGGGAATGGGGAAGGGCAATGGGGGAAGGGGGAATTACCGCCCCACCAACCTTGGAAGCACCTTGGTCCACCGCCGTCCGTGTAATGAGGCCCAATGTCGTCCTTGTGTTCAGCCATGCTGACCCTGAGGGTATCTGTTTCCATTTCTATGGGTCTTGAGGAGAGAGGAGAGCCATCAACCCCCTCTACCGGAATGGGTCTTTGCTTAGCCACCAGAGGGATTCTTTGTTCCTTGGCCCACGTAACATCTACAAAGTTACCGGCTGCCCTGCAGTTCAGTATGGCAACTACTTCTAGAACTTGACCCACGGCAGTCCACAGTGGACTTGAAACACCATTCATTTTGCGTCCTCTTCCTTCCTCATTGCTTGGGTTTTGTTGCTGGGATTACATCCACCTGCCCCGATATCTCCCCTGAATAAAATTGTGGGTAGGAGTTTCCCTTCTTTCTTGGTGGAACTTCAGGGCAGTTGCAACGTATATGCTTAGATGACCCGCAATACATACATAGCCCCAAGTCTCGGCACCTTGGCATTCTTGCTGGGTTAGAGGACCTAGGACAGCCCCTATCTGCATGGTTTCCTCAGACTGAGGAACATCCTTCATCTGAGGTGGGAGGTCGCTCGAAGGAGCGTATTGACAAATCTTTCCCTTCGTCTGTCGCGTTCAGTCAGGCGGAATTCTATCTGAAGAGCCAAAGGCACTAGCCCATGGGAGGTTGTGGATCATGCCACTCGAGCCAACTTGTCCTTCATGTCTTCATGGAGTCCTCGTCTGAACAAAGTAAGTTGAGCTGAATCTGGCCACCCGGCGTTGGCTGCAAGTTTCTGGAATCAGGCTACATAGGTCTGAACATCAGATTAATTTTGCCTGACTTCCAACATTGCCTCGTAAGAAGAGTACAACACTTCTGGTGGTCAAATCTTGACTTAAACTGCAGTATAAATTGAGCGTAGTCATTCAATGAGTTGTCATTCTTTGTAACTAGGGGTGGGTTGCCCAAGTTAAGGCATTTTCCACCAGATTTGAGATCTGGAAGCCTACCTTGGCCCTGTCTGTCTCATAGGCTCGGGGTCAAAACATGAAATATACTTGACAGGCGTCCAAATATACTTTCAATGTTTTCGGGCTTCGATCATACTTCTCGAAAAGCAGAGGCATATGCGGTAGGTCTCTTCTTCCTTCATCCCTGATTGCCACCTGTTGTCTCAAAGCAGTGTTTTCTGACAGAATGCACTGGACAACAGCGGTCAAACCCTATATAGCTGCCACCAGCTCATGATATTGCTCCAGGGAGTCCATGGTAATTATTGGGCGTTGTATACTGTCCTGCTTGGGCTGATCAGGCGTACCCTCCCGAGACCCCTCCTCATCTCCTTCCTCTGTAGAGCTGTTTCGGGTCTCCTAAGTCTCCTTCCGTCAAAGTCTTCTGCTTCCTTTGGCCTTCTTATCCTTGGGTTTCTTTTCCTTCTTCTTATGTAAGTAAGGTCTGGCTCCCTCGGAGGCCACCTTGACTGGGCTCAGAAGCCACGCCAAAGGGAACCCCAAGGAGCCAGCACCAAACCAGGGAAAAAGCTGAAGGCACCAAAAACCCTGGTAGTAGATCTTAACTCCAAGTCCTTGTAGAGAGTATGAACAAGTGTTCAGCTTTAATGAATGCAAAAAGAATGTGACTCTTTCTCCTGGGTAGCAGGTGTCCATGGAAGGTGAAGTTCCCACTGGGGAACAAGATCATTTAGCTGGCCAATATGTACCAGAACCATCTTTGAAGGAAGTCCAGAAAGCAAGTCAGACTACAGACAGTAGTCAAACAGGAGCCCATGGTACGAGTGGTATCTATGAATGGAGCAGGAAGGAAAAGAAAGAACCGAGATACGATAGAGCAGAAAGGAAAGTAAACACAGAGTGAAATTCATAGGGCAGAGTTTGCGGAGAGGCATGAAAGGATCCGGTAGTCAGAAAGGCATAGCCAAGCAGAAACACTGGAAATAAGAAGAAAAACAAGGTAAGCAGCCGAAACCAATAAAAAGGTTTAAGACTTAATAGCAAAATAGAATGCTGTAAAGAGCAGTGCCAGAACACCAGGAAGAAAGCTAACAAATTAGGTACAGCACAGAAAGGGAGGAAAAGGACAGAGCTGGAATGTAGGGCTGGATCGCTGGACAAAAGAAATTTGTTTCTGTAGTCGGAGAGAGCTGTAGACACTGTAGCGGGCACCAAGAGACGGATAAAATGTGCTTTGCTAATGACATGGCGTGTAGTTATAGTTATGTTTGCCATTTTGCAGCGGCCCTTTTGGTTGAGGACTAGACCGGGGGTGGAATGTTCAGTTGTGAAAGCATGATTCTGGACAGCACGTACTGTTCTGTACTAGTTTTCCATCTTCATGGCCGCAGCATGACACTTGTACAGTCCTTTCAGATAGTTTTTACCTTTGGGGGCCCGATCGCTTGCTCAAAAAATCCAAATATGTATAAAATTAAACTGTTCATGAAAACTCCATGAACTCGTAAAGCGGGACTCTCTGCATCCCCTCATCATCCTGGACATCTGTTGACTCTGGCACTGGAACAACAACAAAGGAACGGGTGCCCAGATGCGAGTTCACAGTCATCTTAAATACAGGTTCAGAAAGATACACTGGAAGCACACAGGGCTCCTACTATCAGCTTGCCTTTTATGGGCTTTTTGAGAATGATGCAAAACTTCATACGATTTCAGAATACATATCTAATTTGTCCCTTTAGCAAAAAATGAACCCCTTTTTCTCTTTGATTGGTTGACTTATCTGCCACTCACCAAGCCACATTAGCCCATTTTTGGCACGCTTCGTCTGACATATTGACTGGTAAGTACATTCCAGACTCAGCTAAACATAGTTATGCATCCTTTAACACCTGCCAAGAACCAGCTATTATTTACTTTGTGGCATTTAGTACTGTAAAAAACGTAATGAGTTCATCTTATTTGTTGCTAAGTAAGCAGCTGTTCTGTCTAATTGGTAGCCTTCCCATGCCTTTATCTGATTTACTATCAATCAGTGTCTGCTTTCTCTGGGACATTTCTAAATTCACCATCCCAGAAATATTTATCTACAGTGAACTACTGCCAAAGAATTATTCAACATCAGAATGATTCAGGGCTTAGCACCTCCGTTTTCAAGACACCATTTTGTATTTGGTATCCATCTTAAAATCTATCTGTCTGTTCAGCCTAGATGTTCGGCTACCAAACAGCAAATACATTTACTTTTGAGCATAATGCCTTTTCTATCCAGGTTCCAGAATATATGTTTATATATTCATTATGTGTGTGTAGAACCTGAGACACCCTCCATTTCCTGGATCATTCTGACCCTAAAAATATATTGCCTAACATACACCTTTTACCTTAGAATAAAAGCTCTATGATTCAAATGTTTTGCAAGACTGGAACCATTGATCAGCCTGTCATGTTATCTGTGCTCAATCTGAGGGGGCATTGGGTATGGTACCCCTATACACACCCCCCTCTGGTCAGTATTCGATCACTGTTCAATACACGAACACTACACCCAGTGTCCCCCCTCCCCCTATACAGTGCACCTATACATCCCACCCCGGTCTCAGTCACCCCTCTCAGTGTGGTGATTTATATCAACATGGGAAGTATCATAAAAACATTTTTACAGAACAGTGTCTCCTTTTGTCAAAAGATTATTTGCAACATTTTACCCTCATTGAACTTGTATGCGTGTATCCTCAAAAAGTAAATTTATTCTGCTCCTGTCTGGATCCCACCCTCATTACCCAATTAAATGTAAACATAACATACAGAACAGGTGAATTTCTAGCCACTACGAGAATCGAGAGAAATCATTCCTTGAAGGAACCCACCAACCCATGTTCCTCTTTATTTGTCCACATGCAACATTTAGTGTTTTCATCTACTTTGTCACTTTCCCCTACCTCACAACATTTCCTTGTTCCCTGCCCTCTCTCCATACATATTGTCTTCCATCGGTACATCTTATGTTGGCACATCTTACACCCAATACATCTTCTTTTAGCTTATTCTGCATTCACAGACTTTCTTTAAGCTTAGTTCATATTATTTGTCCTTTGGTCTGCTTTGCAGCAAATTCTCAGGCCCTTTACACATCGGCCAGTCCTTTTAAGTGCATTGTTCATTTCATCATAAAGTACTTGAATTTCTCACTTGTCTGATTTGAAGTCAGAAAAAGGGGGGCATTCAATTGCTTCCGAGGAACACAAGCATGGGGGAGTCTCGTAGGAATAACTTTTAAACACAAAGCAACTGTAACTGGGCATCTGGTTGGGTCCCTCAATCTTTTCTCACTGCTCGCAGGATCGGTTGCCATCAATCACCTGGTGTTTAGGTATCTCTCGTCCATCTGTAATATAAAACTGAATGAGATCTTTTGAAAAATAAGTGTGTCTTTATCGTCAATACTGTCTCCTCAAACTCAACCCTTAAAATACCTATATGTTGTTAAACACTGCTGCCTCCTAAACAATATCTACTGTATGTTCTCTTCTAATATAACAGGATGGCTGTTCTTTTCTCTCTTTTTACACATCTTGGCTTTACTTTGTACTAAATACACAATTTTTGCAAGACTGGAACCATTGATCAGCCTGTCATGTTATCTGCGCTCAATTTAAGGGGGCATTGGGGTATGGTACCCCTCTACACACCCCCCTCTGATCAGTTTTCTACCACTGTTCATTACACGACCACTACACCCAGTGTCCACCCTCCCCCATATACAATGCACATTTACATCCCTGACTCAGTCACCCCCCTCAGTGTGGTGATATATATCAACATGGGAGGTATCATAAAAACATATTTGCAGAACCAACAGTGTCTCCTTTTGTCAAAAGATTATTTGGAACATTTTCCACTTATTGAACATTTATGTGTCTATCCTCAAAAAGTAACGTTATTCTGCTCCTTTCTGGATCTCACCCTTATTGCCCATTTAAATTCAAATATGGCATACAAAACAGGTGAATTTCTAGCCACTACGAGAATCGAGAGAAATCATTCCTTGAGGGAAGCCACAAACCCATTTTCCTCTTTAATTGTCCACATGCAACATTTACGGGTCGATTCATGGAAATAATGTGCGCTGAAATTTTCGGTGCAAGCGTGCGAAAGCGTGCGAATCGCAGTGCCAGTGCGAAAATCGCAGCGAAACCCGCGCACAGCGATTCATGGAAGTCCTTGCATGAGGAAATACCAGGATGTGCGCCAAAATACTGCGTGGCGCATGCTGGCGCACACGTCTTCACACCGTGTGCGCTTAGCGGACAGCGAAAGCGCACATAGCGCGGTGCACACAACAAAAGTAGGCGTAACACAGGGCGTGACACACGGAATGGGGAACAACGCGTGAAAATGAGGGCGTCACGGGGGAAGAACAGGAGGCAAGTGCGCGGAACGCCCACACGCTCGCCTACAACGCATAGTCATGGAATCGAATAGGGCAAACCGAGCACGGGCAAATTCGTGCACAGGCCTAAACACGTCCGCCACACGAAGGCAGGCGGTAGCGTCCCGGCGCATGAAATAAATGTGCGCCAAAATGTGCGCTAACAAAAAGGACATATATACAGCCATGATGAATGTCCCATACTGTGGCCCTCTAGGACAAATGACGTGCAAAGGGGTACGCGACAAACACTGACACCCGCTGTGTGAAAAATAGCGTGTGCGTGTATTTCAGGGGGGCGCAGGAAGTTTCACACGCGATAGGCCTTGGGAGAGCGGGGTACGTGTATTTCAGGGGTTCGCGTGAAGTTTCCCACGCGATTGGCCTTGGGCGAGCGGGATACGTGTAAATCTGGGGTGCGCGGGAAGTTTCACACGCGATTGGCCTGGGTACGTGTATTTCAGGGGTGCGCGGGAAGTTTCACACGTAATTCTGCTGCCAGAGCGGGGAACGTGTATTTCGGGGGTGCGCGGGGAGTCCTACACATGAATTGGCAGTGTGGGTCCCCCCAGGTGTCCCCTCTACCCCCTCAACGACCCCTGCAGGCAGCCCACACCACAGGGGACTACCCTGCACCCCTGGTCATGTCCCCATCCAAGGCACATGTCACCTTGCAATATGATCAACAACTCATGTCCCCCTGCAACCCCAACCCCCAGCAGTCAGGGGCCCCAGCCAGCAGGCCCCCACTCATGTCCCCCTGCACCTCCACCCCCCAGCAGTCAGGGGCACCTGCCAGCAGGCCCCCACTCATGTCCCACTCATGTCCCCCTGCACCCCCACTCCCCAGCAGTCAGGGGCACCTTCCAGCAGGCCCCCACTCATGTCCCCTTGCACCCCTACCCCCCAGCAGTCAGGGGCACCTGCCAGCAGGCACCCACTCATTTCCCACTGATGTCCCCCTGCACCCCCACCCCCCAGCAGTGCAGTGCCCCTGGCAGCAGGCCCCCATTCATGTCCCACTCATGTCCCCCTGCACCCCCACCCCCTAGCAGTCAGGCCCCCACTCATGCCCCCTTGTACCCCCACCCCCCAGCAGTCAGGGCCCCCTGGCAGCCGGCCCCCATTCATGTCCCCTTGCACCCCCATCCCCCAGCAGTCAGGGGCCCCTGGCAGCAGGCCCCCACTCAAGTAACCTTGCACCCCCAACCCCCAGCAGTCAGGGGCCCCTGGCAGCAGGCCCCCACTCATGTCCCCTTGCACCCCACCCCCCAGCAGTCAGGGGCACCTGCCAGCAGGCACCCACTCATGTCCCACTCATGTCCCCCTGCACCCCCACCCCCCAGCAGTCAGGGGCACCTGCCAGCAGGCCCTCACTCATATCCCACTCATGTCCCCCTGCACCCCCACCCCCCACAGTGCAGGGCCCCTTGCAGCAGGCCCCCACTCATGTCCCTTTCATGTCCTCCTGCACCCCCACTGCCCAGCAGTGCAGGGCCTCTGGCAGCAGGCCCCCACTCATGTCCCACTCATGTGCCCTGCACCCCCACCCCCCAGCAGTCAGGGGCACCTGCCAGCAGGCCCCCAATCATGTCACTTGCACCCCCACCCCCAGCAGTCAGGGGCACCTGCCAGCAGGCCCCCACTCATGTCCCACTCATGTCCCCTTGCACCCCCAACCCCCAGCAGTCAGGGGCCCCTGGCAACAAACCCCACTCATGTCCCGTTGCACCCCCACCCCCCAGCAGTCAGGGGCACCTGCCAGCAGGCCCCCACTCATGTCCCCTTGCACCCCTACCCCCCAGCAGTCAGGGGCACCTGCCAGCAGGCACCCACTCATTTCCCACTGATGTCCCCCTGCACCCCCACCCCCCAGCAGTGCAGTGCCCCTGGCAGCAGGCCCCCATTCATGTCCCACTCATGTCCCCCTGCACCCCCACCCCCTAGCAGTCAGGCCCCCACTCATGCCCCCTTGTACCCCCACCCCCCAGCAGTCAGGGCCCCCTGGCAGCAGGCCCCCATTCATGTCCCCTTGCACCCCCATCCCCCAGCAGTCAGGGGCCCCTGGCAGCAGGCCCCCACTCAAGTAACCTTGCACCCCCCCCCCAGCAGTCAGGGGCCCCTGGCAGCAGGCCCCCACTCATGTCCCTTGCACCCCCACCCCCCAGCAGTCAGGGGCACCTGCCATCAGGCACCCACTCATGTCCCACTCATGTCCCCCTGCACCCCCACCCCCCAGCAGTCAGGGGCTCCTGCCAGCAGGCCCTCACTCATGTCCCACTCATGTCCCCCTGCACCCCCACCCCCCGCAGTGCAGGGCCCCTGGCAGCAGGCCCCCACTCATGTCCCTTTCATGTCCTCCTGCACCCCCACTGCCCAGCAGTGCAGGGCCTCTGGCAGCAGGCCCCCACTCATGTCCCACTCATGTGCCCTGCACCCCCAGCCCCAGCAGTCAGGGGCACCTGCCAGCAGGCCCCCAATCATGTCACTTGCACCCCCACCCCCAGCAGTCAGGGGCACCTGCCAGCAGGATCCACTCCTGTCCCACACATGTCCCCTTGCACCCCCACCCCCCAGCAGTCAGGGGCCCCTGGCAACAAACCCCACTCATGTCCCCTTGCACCCCCACCCCCCAGCAGTCAGGGGCACCTGCCAGCAGGCCCCCACTCATGTCCCACTCATGTCCCCTTGCACCCCCACCCCCCAGCAGTCAGGGGCACCTGCCAGCAGGCCCCCACTCATGTCCCACTTATGTCCCCCTGCACCCCCACCCCCCAGCAGTCAGGGGCACCTGCCAGCAGGCCCCCACTCATGTCCCACTCATGTCCCCTTGCACCCCCACCCCTCAGCAGTCAGGGGCCCCTGGCAACAGGCCCCCACTCATGTCCCCTTGGACCCCCACCCCCCAGCAGTCAGGGGCACCTGCCAGCAGGCCCCCACTCATGTCCCACTCATGTCCCCTTGCACCCCCACCCCCCAGCGGTCAGGGGCACCTACCAGCAGGCCCCCACTCATGTCCCACTTATGTCCCCCTGCACCCCCACCCCCCAGCAGTCAGGGGCACCTGCCAGCAGGCCCCCACTCATGTCCCACTCATGTCCCCTTGCACCCAAACCCCCCACCAGTCAGGGGCCCCTGGCAGCAGGCCCCCACTCATGTCCCTTGCACCCCCACCCCCCAGCAGTCAGGGGCACCTGCCCGCAGGCCCCCACTCATGTCCCCCTGCATCCCCACCCCCAGCAGTCAGGGGCAAGCACCAGCCGACCCCCACTCATGTCCCACTCATGTCCCCCTGCACCCCCAACCCCCAGCAGTGCAGGGCCCCTGGCAGCAGGCCCCCACTCATGTCCCACTCATGTCCCCCTGCACCCCCACCCCCCAGCAGTCAGGGGCACCTGCCAGCAGGCCCCCACTCATGTCCCTTTGCACCCCCACCCCCCAGCAGTCAGGGGCCGCTGGCAGCAGGCCCCCACTCATGTTTCCTTGCACCCCCAACCCCCAGCAGTCAGGGGCACCTGCCAGCAGGCCCCCACTCATGTCTCCTTGCACCCCCACCCCCCAGCAGCCAGGGACCCCTGGCAGCAGGCCCCCACACATGTCCCCTTGCACCTCCACCCCCAGCAGTCAGGGGCCCCTGGCAGCAGGCCCCCACTCATGTCCCCTTGCACCCCTACCCCCCAGCAGTCAGGGGTACCTGCCAGCAGGCACCCACTCATTTCCCACTGATGTCCCCCTGCACCCCCACCCCCCAGCAGTGCAGTGCCCCTGGCAGCAGGCCCCCATTCATGTCCCACTCATGTCCCCCTGCACCCCCACCCCCTAGCAGTCAGGCCCCCACTCATGCCCCCTTGTACCCCCACCCCCCAGCAGTCAGGGCCCCCTGGCAGCAGGCCCCCATTCATGTCCCCTTGCACCCCCATCCCCCAGCAGTCAGGGGCCCCTGGCAGCAGGCCCCCATTCAAGTAACCTTGCACCCCCACCCCCCAGCAGTCAGGGGCCCCTGGCAGCAGGCCCCCACTCATGTCCCCTTGCACCCCCACCCCCCAGCAGTCAGGGGCACCTGCCAGCAGGCACCCACTCATGTCCCACTCATGTCCCCCTGCACCCCCACCCCCCAGCAGTCAGGGGCTCCTGCCAGCAGGCCCTCACTCATGTCCCACTCATGTCCCCCTGCACCCCCACCCCCCGCAGTGCAGGGCCCCTGGCAGCAGGCCCCCACTATTGTCCCTTTCATGTCCTCCTGCACCCCCACTGCCCAGCAGTGCAGGGCCTCTGGCAGCAGGCCCCCACTCATGTCCCACTCATGTGCCCTGCACCCCCAGCCCCAGCAGTCAGGGGCACCTGCCAGCAGGCCCCCAATCATGTCACTTGCACCCCCACCCCCAGCAGTCAGGGGCACCTGCCAGCAGGCCCCCACTCCTGTCCCACTCATGTCCCCTTGCACCCCCACCCCCCAGCAGTCAGGGGCCCCTGGCAACAAACCCCACTCATGTCCCCTTGCACCCCCACCCCCCAGCAGTCAGGGGCACGTGCCAGCAGGCCCCCACTCATGTCCCACTCATGTCCCCTTGCACCCCCACCCCCCAGCAGTCAGGGGCACCTGCCAGCAGGCCCCCACTCATGTCCCACTTATGTCCCCCTGCACCCCCACCCCCCAGCAGTCAGGGGCACCTGCCAGCAGGCCCCCACTCATGTCCCACTCATGTCCCCTTGCACCCCCACCCCTCAGCAGTCAGGAGCCCCTGGCAACAGGCCCCCACTCATGTCCCCTTGGACCCCCACCCCCCAGCAGTCAGGGGCACCTGCCAGCAGGCCCCCACTCATGTCCCACTCATGTCCCCTTGCACCCCCACCCCCCAGCGGTCAGGGGCACCTACCAGCAGGCCCCCACTCATGTCCCACTTATGTCCCCCTGCACCCCCACCCCCCAGCAGTCAGGGGCACCTGCCAGCAGGCCCCCACTCATGTCCCACTCATGTCCCCTTGCACCCAAACCCCCCACCAGTCAGGGGCCCCTGGCAGCAGGCCCCCACTCATGTCCCATGCACCCCCACCCCCCAGCAGTCAGGGGCACCTGCCAGCAGGCCCCCACTCATGTCCCCCTGCATCCCCACCCCCAGCAGTCAGGGGCAAGCACCAGCCGACCCCCACTCATGTCCCACTCATGTCCCCCTGCACCCCCAACCCCCAGCAGTGCAGGGCCCCTGGCAGCAGGCCCCCACTCATGTCCCACTCATGTCCCCCTGCACCCCCACCCCCCAGCAGTCAGGGGCACCTGCCAGCAGGCCCCCACTCATGTCCCTTTGCACCCCCACCCCCCAGCAGTCAGGGGCCGCTGGCAGCAGGCCCCCATTCATGTCTCCTTGCACCCCCAACCCCCAGCAGTCAGGGGCACCTGCCAGCAGGCCCCCACTCATGTCTCCTTGCACCCCCACCCCCCAGCAGCCAGGGACCCCTGGCAGCAGGCCCCCACACATGTCCCCTTGCACCTCCACCCCCAGCAGTCAGGGGCCCCTGGCAGCAGGCCCCCACTCATGTCCCCCTGCACCCCCACCCCCGGCAGTCAGGGGCCCCTGGCAGCAGGCCCCCACTCTTGTCCCCTTGCACCCCCAACCCCAGCAGTCAGGAGCACCTGCCAGCAGGCACCCACTCATGTCCCACTCATGCCCCCCTGCACACCCACCCCCCAGCAGTGCAGGGCCCCTGGCAGCAGGCCCCCACTCATGTCCGACTCATGTCCCCCTGCACCCCACCCCCCAGCAGTGCAGGGCCCCTGGCAGCAGGCCCCCACTCATGTCCCCCTGCACCCCCACCTCCAGCAGTCAGGGGCACCTGCCAGCAGGCCCCCACTCATGTCCCCTTGCACCCCCACCCCCCAGCAGTCAGGGGCACTTGCCAGCAGGCCCCCACACATGTCCCACTCATGTCCCCATGCACCCCCACCACCTAGCAGTGCAGGGCCCCTGCCAGCAGGCCCCCACTCATGTCCCACTCATTTCCCCCTGCACCCCCACCCCCCAGCAGTGCAGGGCCCCTAGCAGCAGGCCCCCACTCATGTCCCATTCATGTCTCCCTGGACCCCCACCCCTAGCAGTCAGGGGCACATGCCAGCAGGCCCACACTCATGTCCCCTTGCACCCCCACCGCCAGCAGTCAGGGGCACTTGCCAGCAGGCCCCCACTCATGTCCCACTCATGTCCCCCTGCACCCCCACCCCCAACAGTACAGGGCCCCTGCCAGCAGGCCCCCACTCATGTCCCACTCATGTCCCCTTGCACCCCCACCCCAAGAAGTCAGGGGCACCTGCCAGCAGGTTCCCCACTCATGTCCCGCTCAAGTCCCTGTGCACCCCCACCCCCCAGCAGTCAGGGGCACTTGCCAGCAGGCCCCCACTCATGTCCCACTCATGTCCATCTGCACCCCCACCACCCAGCAGTGCAGGGCCCCTGCCAGCAGGCCCCCACTCATGTCCCACTCATGTCCCCCTGCACCCCCACCCCCCAGCAGTGCAGGGCCCCTAGCAGCAGGCCCCCACTCATGTCCCACTCAAGTCTCCCTGCACCCCCACCCCCCAGCAGTCAGGGGCACCTGCCAGCAGGCCCCCACTCATGTCCCCTTGCACTCCCACCCCCCAGCAGTCAGGGGCACTTGCCAGCAGGCCCCCACTCATGTCCCACTCATGTCCCCCTGCACCCCACCGCCAACAGTGCAGGGCCCCTGGCAGCAGGCCCCCACTTATGTCCCACTCATGTCCCCCTGTACCCCCAACCCCCAGCCATCAGGGGCCCCTGGCAGCAGGCTCCCACTCATGTCCCCTTGCATCCCCACCCCCCAGCAGTCAGGGGCACCTGCCAGCAGGCCCCCACTCATGTCCCACTCATGTCCCCTTGCACCCCCACCCCCCAGCATTCAGGGGCACCTGCCAGCAGGTCCCCACTCATGTCCCACTCAAGTCCCCCTGCACCCCCACCCCCCAGAAGTCAGGGGCACCTGCCAAAAGGCCCCCAATCAGGTCCCACTCATGTCCCCTTGCATCCCCACCCCCAGCAGTCAGGGGCCCCTGGCAGCAGGCCCCCACTCATGTCCCCTTGCACCCCCACCCCCCAGCAGTCAGGGGCCCCTGCCAGCAGGCCCCCACTCATGTTCCACTCATGTCCCCCTACACCCCCACCCCCCAGCAGTGCAGGGCCCCTGGCAGCAGGCCCCCACTAATGTCCCACTCATGTCCCCCTGCACCCCCACCCCCCAGCCATCAGGGGCATCTGCCAGCAGGCCCCCACTCATGTCCCCTTGCACCCCACCCCCCAGCAGTCAGGGGCCCCTGGCAGCAGGCCCCCACTCATGTCCCCTTGCAACCCCACCCCCCAGCAGTCAGGGGCCACTGGCAGCAGGCCCCCACTCATGTCCCCTTGTACCCCCACCCCCAGCATACAGGGGCCCCGGGCAGCAGGCCCCCATTCATGTGCCCTTGCACCGCCACCCCCCAGCAGTCAGGGGCCCCTGGCAGCAGACCCCCACTCATGTCCCCTTGCACCCCCACCCCCCAGCAGTCAGGGGCACCTGCCAGCAGGCACCCACTCATGTCCCACTCATGTCCCCCTGCACCTCCACCCCCCAGCAGTCAGGGGCACCTGCCAGCAGGCCCCCACTCATGTCCCACTCATGTCCCCCTGCACTCCCACCCCCCAGCAGTCAGGGGCCCCTGGCAGCAGGCCCCCACTCATGTCCCCTTGCACCCCCACACCCAGCAGTCAGGGACACTTGCCAGCAGGCCCCCACTCATGTCCCACTCATGTCCCCCTGCACCCCCACCCTCAGCAGTGCAGGGCCCCTAGCAGCAGGCCCCCACTCATGTCCCACTCATGTCTCCCTGGACTCCCACCCCCCAGCAGTCAGGGGCACCTGCCAGCAGGCCCCCACTCATGTCCCACTCATGTCCCCCTGCACCCCCACCCCAACAGTGCAGGGCCCCTGGCAGCAGGCCCCCACTCATGTCCCCCTGTACCCCCAACCCCCAGCCGTCAGGGGCCCCTGGCAGCAGGCCCCCACTCATGTCCCCTTGCACCCCCACCCCCCAGCAGTCAGGGGCACCTGCCAGCAGGCCCCCACTCATGCCCCACTCATGTCCCCTTGCACCCCCACCCCCCAGCAGTCAGGGGCACCTGCCAGCAGGTGCCCACTCATGTCCCACTAAAGTCCCCCTGCACCCCCACCCCCAGCAGTCAGGGTCACCTGCCAGCAGGCCCCCACTCATGTTCCACTCATGTCCCCCTACACTCCCAAACCCCAGCAGTGCAGGGCCCCTGGCAGCAGGCCCCCACTAATGTCCCACTCATGTCCCCCTGCACCCCCACCCCCCAGCCGTCAGGGGCACCTGCCAGCAGGCCCCCACTCATGTCCCCTTGCACCCCACCCCCCAGCAGTCAGGGGCCCCTGGCAGCAGGCCCCCACTCATGTCCCCTTGCACCCCCACCCCCCAGCAGTCAGGGGCCACTGGCAGCAGGTCCCCACTCATGTCCCCTTGCACCCCCACCCCCCAGCAGTCAGGGGCCCCGGGCAGCAGGCCCCCACTCATGTGTCCTTGCACCCCCACCCCCCAGCAGTCAGGGGCCCCTGGCAGCAGACCCCCACTCATGTCCCCTTGCACCCCCACCCCCCAGCAGTCAGGGGCACCTGCCAGCAGGCACCCACTCATGTCCCACTCATGTCCCCCTGCACCCCCACCCCCCAGCAGTCAGCGGCACCTGCCAGCAGGCCCCCACTCACGTCCCACTCATGTCCCCCTGCACCCCACAACCCAGCAGTGCAGGGCCCCTGGCAGCAGGCCCCCACTCATGTCCCCCTGTACCCCCAACCCCCAGCCGTCAGGGGCCCCTGGCAGCAGGCCCCCACTCATGTCCCCTTGCACCCCCACCCCCCAGCAGTCAGGGGCACCTGCCAGCAGGCCCCCACTCATGCCCCACTCATGTCCCCTTGCACCCCCACCCCCCAGCAGTCAGGGGCACCTGCCAGCAGGTGCCCACTCATGTCCCACTAAAGTCCCCCTGCACCCCCACCCCCAGCAGTCAGGGTCACCTGCCAGCAGGCCCCCACTCATGTTCCACTCATGTCCCCCTACACTCCCAAACCCCAGCAGTGCAGGGCCCCTGGCAGCAGGCCCCCACTAATGTCCCACTCATGTCCCCCTGCACCCCCACCCCCCAGCCGTCAGGGGCACCTGCCAGCAGGCCCCCACTCATGTCCCCTTGCACCCCACCCCCCAGCAGTCAGGGGCCCCTGGCAGCAGGCCCCCACTCATGTCCCCTTGCACCCCCACCCCCCAGCAGTCAGGGGCCACTGGCAGCAGGTCCCCACTCATGTCCCCTTGCACCCCCACCCCCCAGCAGTCAGGGGCCCCGGGCAGCAGGCCCCCACTCATGTGCCCTTGCACCCCCACCCCCCAGCAGTCAGGGGCCCCTGGCAGCAGACCCCCACTCATGTCCCCTTGCACCCCCACCCCCCAGCAGTCAGGGGCACCTGCCAGCAGGCACCCACTCATGTCCCACTCATGTCCCCCTGCACCCCCACCCCCCAGCAGTCAGCGGCACCTGCCAGCAGGCCCCCACTCACGTCCCACTCATGTCCCCCTGCACCCCACAACCCAGCAGTGCAGGGCCCCTGCCAGCAGGCCCCTACTCATGTCCCACTCATGTCCCCCTGGACCCCCACCACCCAGCAGTGCAGGGCCCCTGCCAGCAGGCCCCCACTCATGTCGCACTCATGTCCCCCTGCACCCCCACCCCCAGCAGTGCAGGGCCCCTAGCAGCAGGCCCCCACTCATGTCCCACTCATGTCTCCCTGGACCCCCACCCCCAGCAGTCAGGGGCACCTGCCAGCAGGCCCCCACTCATGTCCCCTTGCACCCCCACCCCCTCAGCAGTCAGGGGCACCTGCCAGCAGGCCCCCACTCATGTCCCACTCATGTCCCCCTGCACCCCCACAACCCAGCAGTGCAGGGCCCCTGCCAGCAGGCCCCCACTCATGCCCCACTCATGTCCCCCTGCACCCCCACCACCCAGCAGTGCAGGGCCCCTGCCAGCAGGCCCCCACTCATGTCCCACTCATGTCCCCCTGCACCCCCACCCCCCAGCAGTGCAGGGCCCCTAGCAGCAGGCACCCACTCATGTCCCACTCATGTCTCCCTGGACCCCCACCCCCCAGCAGTCATGGGCACCTGCCAGCAGGCCCCCACTCATGTCCCCTTGCACCCCCACCCCCCAGCAGTCAGGGGCACCTGCCAGCAGGCCCCCACTCATGTCCCACTCATGTCCCCCTGCACCCCCACAACCCAGCAGTGCAGGGCCCCTGCCAGCAGGCCCCCACTCATGTGCCCTTGCACCCCCACCCCCCAGCAGTCAGGGGCCCCTGGCAGCAGACCCCCACTCATGTCCCCTTGCACCCCCACCCCCCAGCAGTCAGGGGCACCTGCCAGCAGGCACCCACTCATGTCCCACTCATGTCCCCCTGCACCCCCACCCCCCAGCAGTCAGCGGCACCTGCCAGCAGGCCCCCACTCACGTCCCACTCATGTCCCCCTGCACCCCACAACCCAGCAGTGCAGGGCCCCTGGCAGCAGGCCCCCACTCATGTCCCCCTGTACCCCCAACCCCCAGCCGTCAGGGGCCCCTGGCAGCAGGCCCCCACTCATGTCCCCTTGCACCCCCACCCCCCAGCAGTCAGGGGCACCTGCCAGCAGGCCCCCACTCATGCCCCACTCATGTCCCCTTGCACCCCCACCCCCCAGCAGTCAGGGGCACCTGCCAGCAGGTGCCCACTCATGTCCCACTAAAGTCCCCCTGCACCCCCACCCCCAGCAGTCAGGGTCACCTGCCAGCAGGCCCCCACTCATGTTCCACTCATGTCCCCCTACACTCCCAAACCCCAGCAGTGCAGGGCCCCTGGCAGCAGGCCCCCACTAATGTCCCACTCATGTCCCCCTGCACCCCCACCCCCCAGCCGTCAGGGGCACCTGCCAGCAGGCCCCCACTCATGTCCCCTTGCACCCCACCCCCCAGCAGTCAGGGGCCCCTGGCAGCAGGCCCCCACTCATGTCCCCTTGCACCCCCACCCCCCAGCAGTCAGGGGCCACTGGCAGCAGGTCCCCACTCATGTCCCCTTGCACCCCCACCCCCCAGCAGTCAGGGGCCCCGGGCAGCAGGCCCCCACTCATGTGCCCTTGCACCCCCACCCCCCAGCAGTCAGGGGCCCCTGGCAGCAGACCCCCACTCATGTCCCCTTGCACCCCCACCCCCCAGCAGTCAGGGGCACCTGCCAGCAGGCACCCACTCATGTCCCACTCATGTCCCCCTGCACCCCCACCCCCCAGCAGTCAGCGGCACCTGCCAGCAGGCCCCCACTCACGTCCCACTCATGTCCCCCTGCACCCCACAACCCAGCAGTGCAGGGCCCCTGCCAGCAGGCCCCTACTCATGTCCCACTCATGTCCCCCTGGACCCCCACCACCCAGCAGTGCAGGGCCCCTGCCAGCAGGCCCCCACTCATGTCGCACTCATGTCCCCCTGCACCCCCACCCCCAGCAGTGCAGGGCCCCTAGCAGCAGGCCCCCACTCATGTCCCACTCATGTCTCCCTGGACCCCCACCCCCAGCAGTCAGGGGCACCTGCCAGCAGGCCCCCACTCATGTCCCCTTGCACCCCCACCCCCTCAGCAGTCAGGGGCACCTGCCAGCAGGCCCCCACTCATGTCCCACTCATGTCCCCCTGCACCCCCACAACCCAGCAGTGCAGGGCCCCTGCCAGCAGGCCCCCACTCATGCCCCACTCATGTCCCCCTGCACCCCCACCACCCAGCAGTGCAGGGCCCCTGCCAGCAGGCCCCCACTCATGTCCCACTCATGTCCCCCTGCACCCCCACCCCCCAGCAGTGCAGGGCCCCTAGCAGCAGGCCCCCACTCATGTCCCACTCATGTCTCCCTGGACCCCCACCCCCCAGCAGTCAGGGGCCCCTGGCAGCAGGCCCCCACTCATGTCCCCTTGCACCCCACCCCCCAGCAGTCAGGGGCACCTGCCAGCAGGTTCCCATTCATGTCCCACTCAAGTCCCCCTGCACCCCCACCCACCAGCAGTCAGGGGAACCTGCCAGCAGGCCCCCACTCATGTTCCACTCATGTTCCCCTACACCCCCACCCCCCAGCAGTGCAGGGCCCCTGGCAGCAGTCCCCCACTAATGTCCCACTCATGTCCCCCTGCACCCCCACCCCCAGACATCAGGGGCACCTGCCAGCAGGCCCCCACTCATGTCCCCTTGCACCTCACCCCCCAGCAGTCAGGGGCCCCTGGCAGCAGGCCCCCACTCATGTCCCCTTGCACCCCCACCCCCCAGCCATCAGGGGCCACTGGCAGCAGGCCCCCACTCATGTCCCCTTGCACTCCCACCCCCCAGCAGTCAGGGGCCCCGGGCAGCAGGCCCCCACTCATGTGCCCTTGCACCCCCAATCCCCAGCAGTCAGGGGGCCCTGGCAGCAGACCCCCACTCATGTCCCCTTGCACCCCCACCCCCCAGCAGTCAGGGGCACCTGCCAACAGGCACCCACTCATGTACCCCTGCACCCCCACCCCCCAGCAGTCAGGGGCACCTGCCAGCAGGCCCCCACTCATGTCCCACTCATGTCCCCCTGCACTCCCACCCCCAACAGTTCAGGGCCCCTGGCAGCAGGCCCCCACTCATGTCCCACTCATGTCCCCCTGCAGCCCCACCCTCCAGCAGTTCAGGGCCCCTGGCAGCAGGCCCACACTCATGTCCCACTCATGTCCCCCTGCACCCCCACCTCCCAGCAGTCAGGGCACCTGCTAGCAGGCCCCACTCATGTCCCCTTGCACCCCCACCCCCCAGCAGTCAGGGGCACCTGCCAGCAGGCCCCCACTCATGTCCTACTCATGTCCCCCTGCACCCCCACCCCCCAGCAGTCAGGGGCAACTGCCAGCAGGCCCCCACTCAGGTCCCACTCATGTCCCCTTGCACCCCAACCCCCAGCAGTCAGGGGCACTTGCCAGCAGGCCCCCATTCATGTCCCACTCATGTCCCCCTACACCCCCACCCCAACAGTGCAGGGCCCCTGGCAGCAGGCCCCCACTCATGTCCCACTCATGTCCCCCTGTACCCCCAGCCGTCAGGGACCCCTGGCAGCAGGCCCCCACTCATGTCCCCTTGCACCCCCACCCCTCAGCAGTCAGGGGCACCTGCCAGCAGGCCCCCACTCATGTCCCACTCATGTACCCTTGCACCCCCACCACCCAGCTGTCAGGGGCACCGGCCAGCAGGTCCCCACTCATGTCCCACTCAAGTCCTCCTGCACCCCCACCCCCCAGCAGTCAGGGGCACCTGCCAGCAGGCCCCCACTCATGTCCCACTCATGTCCCCTTGCATCCCCAACCCCCAGCAGTCAGGGGCCCCTGGCAGCAGGCCCCCACTCATGTCCCCTTGCACCCCCACCCCCCAGCAGTCAGGGGCACCTGCCAGCAGGCCCCCACTCATGTTCCACTCATGTCCCCCTACACCCCCACCCCCCAGGAGTGCAGGGCCCCTGGCAGCAGGCTCCCACTAATGTCCCACTCATGTCCCCCTGCACCCCCACCCCCCAGCCGTCAGGGGCACCTGCCAGCAGGCCCCCACTCATGTCCCCTTGCACCCCACCCCCCATCAGTCAGGGGCCCCTGGCAGCAGGCCCCCACTCATGTCCCCTTGCACCCCCACCCCCCAGCAGTCAGGGGCCACTGTCAACAGGCCCCCACTCATGTCCCCTTGCACCCCCACCCCCCAGCAGTCAGGGGCCCCGGGCAGCAGGCCCCCACTCATGTACCCTTGCACCCCCACACCCCAGCAGTCAGAGGCCCCTGGCAGCAGACCCCCACTCATGTCCCCTTGCACCCCCACCCCCCAGCAGTCAGGGGCACCTGCCAGCAGGCCCCCACTCATGTCCCACTCATGTCCCCTTGCACCCCCACCCCTCAGCAGTCAGGGGCCCCTGGCAACAGGCCCCCACTCATGTCCCCTTGGACCCCCACCCCCCAGCAGTCAGGGGCACCTGCCAGCAGGCCCCCACTCATGTCCCACTCATGTCCCCTTGCACCCCCACCCCCCAGCGGTCAGGGGCACCTACCAGCAGGCCCCCACTCATGTCCCACTTATGTCCCCCTGCACCCCCACCCCCCAGCAGTCAGGGGCACCTGCCAGCAGGCCCCCACTCATGTCCCACTCATGTCCCCTTGCACCCAAACCCCCCACCAGTCAGGGGCCCCTGGCAGCAGGCCCCCACTCATGTCCCATGCACCCCCACCCCCCAGCAGTCAGTGGCACCTGCCAGCAGGCCCCCACTCATGTCCCCCTGCATCCCCACCCCCAGCAGTCAGGGGCAAGCACCAGCCGACCCCCACTCATGTCCCACTCATGTCCCCCTGCACCCCCAACCCCCAGCAGTGCAGGGCCCCTGGCAGCAGGCCCCCACTCATGTCCCACTCATGTCCCCCTGCACCCCCACCCCCCAGCAGTCAGGGGCACCTGCCAGCAGGCCCCCACTCATGTCCCTTTGCACCCCCACCCCCCAGCAGTCAGGGGCCGCTGGCAGCAGGCCCCCACTCATGTCTCCTTGCACCCCCAACCCCCAGCAGTCAGGGGCACCTGCCAGCAGGCCCCCACTCATGTCTCCTTGCACCCCCACCCCCCAGCAGCCAGGGACCCCTGGCAGCAGGCCCCCACACATGTCCCCTTGCACCTCCACCCCCAGCAGTCAGGGGCCCCTGGCAGCAGGCCCCCACTCATGTCCCCCTGCACCCCCACCCCCGGCAGTCAGGGGCCCCTGGCAGCAGGCCCCCACTCTTGTCCCCTTGCACCCCCAACCCCAGCAGTCAGGAGCACCTGCCAGCAGGCACCCACTCATGTCCCACTCATGCCCCCCTGCACACCCACCCCCCAGCAGTGCAGGGCCCCTGGCAGCAGGCCCCCACTCATGTCCCACTCATGTCCCCCTGCACCCCACCCCCCAGCAGTGCAGGGCCCCTGGCAGCAGGCCCCCACTCATGTCCCCCTGCACCCCCACCTCCAGCAGTCAGGGGCACCTGCCAGCAGGCCCCCACTCATGTCCCCTTGCACCCCCACCCCCCAGCAGTCAGGGGCACTTGCCAGCAGGCCCCCACACATGTCCCACTCATGTCCCCATGCACCCCCACCACCTAGCAGTGCAGGGCCCCTGCCAGCAGGCCCCCACTCATGTCCCACTCATTTCCCCCTGCACCCCCACCCCCCAGCAGTGCAGGGCCCCTAGCAGCAGGCCCCCACTCATGTCCCATTCATGTCTCCCTGGACCCCCACCCCTAGCAGTCAGGGGCACATGCCAGCAGGCCCACACTCATGTCCCCTTGCACCCCCACCGCCAGCAGTCAGGGGCACTTGCCAGCAGGCTCCCACTCATGTCCCACTCATGTCCCCCTGCACCCCCACCCCCAACAGTACAGGGCCCCTGCCAGCAGGCCCCCACTCATGTCCCACTCATGTCCCCTTGCACCCCCACCCCAAGAAGTCAGGGGCACCTGCCAGCAGGTCCCCACTCATGTCCCGCTCAAGTCCCTGTGCACCCCCACCCCCCAGCAGTCAGGGGCACCTGCCAGCAGGCCCCCACTCATGTCCCACTCATGTCCCCTTGCATCCCCACCCCCCAGCAGTCAGGGGCCCCTGGCAGCATGCCCCCACTCATGTCCCCTTGCACCCCCACCCCCCAGCAGTCAGGGGCACTTGCCAGCAGGCCCCCACTCATGTCCCACTCATGTCCATCTGCACCCCCACCACCCAGCAGTGCAGGGCCCCTGCCAGCAGGCCCCCACTCATGTCCCACTCATGTCCCCCTGCACCCCCACCCCCCAGCAGTGCAGGTCCCCTAGCAGCAGGCCCCCACTCATGTCCCACTCACGTCTCCCTGCACCCCCACCCCCCAGCAGTCAGGGGCACCTGCCAGCAGGCCCCCACTCATGTCCCCTTGCACTCCCACCCCCCAGCAGTCAGGGGCACTTGCCAGCAGGCCCCCACTCATGTCCCACTCATGTCCTCCTGCACCCCACCGCCAACAGTGCAGGGCCCCTGGCAGCAGGCCCCCACTTATGTCCCACTCATGTCCCCCTGTACCCCCAACCCCCAGCCATCAGGGGCCCCTGGCAGCAGGCTCCCACTCATGTCCCCTTGCATCCCCACCCCCCAGCAGTCAGGGGCACCTGCCAGCAGGCCCCCACTCATGTCCCACTCATGTCCCCTTGCACCCCCACCCCCCAGCAGTCAGGGGCACCTGCCAGCAGGTCCCCACTCATGTCCCACTCAAGTCCCCCTGCACCCCCACCCCCCAGAAGTCAGGGGCACCTGCCAAAAGGCCCCCAATCAGGTCCCACTCATGTCCCCTTGCATCCCCACCCCCAGCAGTCAGGGGGCCCTGGCAGCAGGCCCCCACTCATGTCCCCTTGCACCCCCACCCCCCAGCAGTCAGGGGCCCCTGCCAGCAGCCCCCCACTCATGTTCCACTCATGTCCCCCTACACCCCCACCCCCCAGCAGTGCAGGGCCCCTGGCAGCAGGCCCCCACTAATGTCCCACTCATGTCCCCCTGCACCCCCACCCCCCAGCCATCAGGGGCATCTGCCAGCAGGCCCCCACTCATGTCCCCTTGCACCCCACCCCCCAGCAGTCAGGGGCCCCTGGCAGCAGGCCCCCACTCATGTCCCCTTGCAACCCCACCCCCCAGCAGTCAGGGGCCACTGGCAGCAGGCCCCCACTCATGTCCCCTTGTACCCCCACCCCCAGCATACAGGGGCCCCGGGCAGCAGGCCCCCACTCATGTGCCCTTGCACCGCCACCCCCCAGCAGTCAGGGGCCCCTGGCAGCAGACCCCCACTCATGTCCCCTTGCACCCCCACCCCCCAGCAGTCAGGGGCACCTGCCAGCAGGCACCCACTCATGTCCCACTCATGTCCCCCTGCACCTCCACCCCCCAGCAGTCAGGGGCACCTGCCAGCAGGCCCCCACTCATGTCCCACTCATGTCCCCCTGCACTCCCACCCCCCAGCAGTCAGGGGCCCCTGGCAGCAGGCCCCCACTCATGTCCCCTTGCACCCCCACACCCAGCAGTCAGGGACACTTGCCAGCAGGCCCCCACTTATGTCCCACTCATGTCCCCCTGCACCCCCACCCTCAGCAGTGCAGGGCCCCTAGCAGCAGGCCCCCACTCATGTCCCACTCATGTCTCCCTGGACTCCCACCCCCCAGCAGTCAGGGGCACCTGCCAGCAGGCCCCCACTCATGTCCCACTCATGTCCCCCTGCACCCCCACCCCAACAGTGCAGGGCCCCTGGCAGCAGGCCCCCACTCATGTCCCCCTGTACCCCCAACCCCCAGCCGTCAGGGGCCCCTGGCAGCAGGCCCCCACTCATGTCCCCTTGCACCCCCACCCCCCAGCAGTCAGGGGCACCTGCCAGCAGGCCCCCACTCATGCCCCACTCATGTCCCCTTGCACCCCCACCCCCCAGCAGTCAGGGGCACCTGCCAGCAGGTGCCCACTCATGTCCCACTAAAGTCCCCCTGCACCCCCACCCCCAGCAGTCAGGGTCACCTGCCAGCAGGCCCCCACTCATGTTCCACTCATGTCCCCCTACACTCCCAAACCCCAGCAGTGCAGGGCCCCTGGCAGCAGGCCCCCACTAATGTCCCACTCATGTCCCCCTGCACCCCCACCCCCCAGCCGTCAGGGGCACCTGCCAGCAGGCCCCCACTCATGTCCCCTTGCACCCCACCCCCCAGCAGTCAGGGGCCCCTGACAGCAGGCCCCCACTCATGTCCCCTTGCACCCCCACCCCCCAGCAGTCAGGGGCCACTGGCAGCAGGTCCCCACTCATGTCCCCTTGCACCCCCACCCCCCAGCAGTCAGGGGCCCCGGGCAGCAGGCCCCCACTCATGTGCCCTTGCACCCCCACCCCCCAGCAGTCAGGGGCCCCTGGCAGCAGACCCCCACTCATGTCCCCTTGCACCCCCACCCCTCAGCAGTCAGGGGCACCTGCCAGCAGGCACCCACTCATGTCCCACTCATGTCCCCCTGCACCCCCACCCCCCAGCAGTCAGCGGCACCTGCCAGCAGGCCCCCACTCACGTCCCACTCATGTCCCCCTGCACCCCACAACCCAGCAGTGCAGGGCCCCTGGCAGCAGGCCCCCACTCATGTCCCCCTGTACCCCCAACCCCCAGCCGTCAGGGGCCCCTGGCAGCAGGCCCCCACTCATGTCCCCTTGCACCCCCACCCCCCAGCAGTCAGGGGCACCTGCCAGCAGGCCCCCACTCATGCCCCACTCATGTCCCCTTGCACCCCCACCCCCCAGCAGTCAGGGGCACCTGCCAGCAGGTGCCCACTCATGTCCCACTAAAGTCCCCCTGCACCCCCACCCCCAGCAGTCAGGGTCACCTGCCAGCAGGCCCCCACTCATGTTCCACTCATGTCCCCCTACACTCCCAAACCCCAGCAGTGCAGGGCCCCTGGCAGCAGGCCCCCACTAATGTCCCACTCATGTCCCCCTGTACCCCCACCCCCCAGCCGTCAGGGGCACCTGCCAGCAGGCCCCCACTCATGTCCCCTTGCACCCCACCCCCCAGCAGTCAGGGGCCCCTGGCAGCAGGCCCCCACTCATGTCCCCTTGCACCCCCACCCCCCAGCAGTCAGGGGCCACTGGCAGCAGGTCCCCACTCATGTCCCCTTGCACCCCCACCCCCCAGCAGTCAGGGGCCCCGGGCAGCAGGCCCCCACTCATGTGCCCTTGCACCCCCACCCCCCAGCAGTCAGGGGCCCCTGGCAGCAGACCCCCACTCATGTCCCCTTGCACCCCCACCCCCCAGCAGTCAGGGGCACCTGCCAGCAGGCACCCACTCATGTCCCACTCATGTCCCCCTGCACCCCCACCCCCCAGCAGTCAGCGGCACCTGCCAGCAGGCCCCCACTCACGTCCCACTCATGTCCCCCTGGACCCCCACCACCCAGCAGTGCAGGGCCCCTGCCAGCAGGCCCCCACTCATGTCGCACTCATGTCCCCCTGCACCCCCACCCCCAGCAGTGCAGGGCCCCTAGCAGCAGGCCCCCACTCATGTCCCACTCATGTCTCCCTGGACCCCCACCCCCAGCAGTCAGGGGCACCTGCCAGCAGGCCCCCACTCATGTCCCCTTGCACCCCCACCCCCTCAGCAGTCAGGGGCACCTGCCAGCAGGCCCCCACTCATGTCCCACTCATGTCCCCCTGCACCCCCACAACCCAGCAGTGCAGGGCCCCTGCCAGCAGGCCCCCACTCATGCCCCACTCATGTCCCCCTGCACCCCCAACACCCAGCAGTGCAGGGCCCCTGCCAGCAGGCCCCCACTCATGTCCCACTCATGTCCCCCTGCACCCCCACCCCCCAGCAGTGCAGGGCCCCTAGCAGCAGGCACCCACTCATGTCCCACTCATGTCTCCCTGGACCCCCACCCCCCAGCAGTCATGGGCACCTGCCAGCAGGCCCCCACTCATGTCCCCTTGCACCCCCACCCCCCAGCAGTCAGGGGCACCTGCCAGCAGGCCCCCACTCATGTCCCACTCATGTCCCCCTGCACCCCCACAACCCAGCAGTGCAGGGCCCCTGCCAGCAGGCCCCCACTCATGTCCCACTCATGTCCCCCTGCACCCCCACCACCCAGCAGTGCAGGGCCCCTGCCAGCAGGCCCCCACTCATGTCCCACTCATGTCCCCCTGCACCCCCACCCCCCAGCAGTGCAGGGCCCCTAGCAGCAGGCCCCCACTCATGTCCCACTCATGTCTCCCTGGACCCCCACCCCCCAGCAGTCAGGGGCCCCTGGCAGCAGGCCCCCACTCATGTCCCCTTGCACCCCACCCCCCAGCAGTCAGGGGCACCTGCCAGCAGGTTCCCATTCATGTCCCACTCAAGTCCCCCTGCACCCCCACCCACCAGCAGTCAGGGGAACCTGCCAGCAGGCCCCCACTCATGTTCCACTCATGTTCCCCTACACCCCCACCCCCCAGCAGTGCAGGGCCCCTGGCAGCAGTCCCCCACTAATGTCCCACTCATGTCCCCCTGCACCCCCACCCCCAGACATCAGGGGCACCTGCCAGCAGGCCCCCACTCATGTCCCCTTGCACCTCACCCCCCAGCAGTCAGGGGCCCCTGGCAGCAGGCCCCCACTCATGTCCCCTTGCACCCCCACCCCCCAGCCATCAGGGGCCACTGGCAGCAGGCCCCCACTCATGTCCCCTTGCACTCCCACCCCCCAGCAGTCAGGGGCCCCGGGCAGCAGGCCCCCACTCATGTGCCCTTGCACCCCCAATCCCCAGCAGTCAGGGGGCCCTGGCAGCAGACCCCCACTCATGTCCCCTTGCACCCCCACCCCCCAGCAGTCAGGGGCACCTGCCAACAGTTACCCACTCATGTACCCCTGCACCCCCACCCCCCAGCAGTCAGGGGCACCTGCCAGCAGGCCCCCACTCATGTCCCACTCATGTCCCCCTGCACTCCCACCCCCAACAGTTCAGGGCCCCTGGCAGCAGGCCCCCACTCATGTCCCACTCATGTCCCCCTGCAGCCCCACCCTCCAGCAGTTCAGGGCCCCTGGCAGCAGGCCCACACTCATGTCCCACTCATGTCCCCCTGCACCCCCACCTCCCAGCAGTCAGGGCACCTGCTAGCAGGCCCCACTCATGTCCCCTTGCACCCCCACCCCCCAGCAGTCAGGGGCACCTGCCAGCAGGCCCCCACTCATGTCCTACTCATGTCCCCCTGCACCCCCACCCCCCAGCAGTCAGGGGCAACTGCCAGCAGGCCCCCACTCAGGTCCCACTCATGTCCCCTTGCACCCCAACCCCCAGCAGTCAGGGGCACTTGCCAGCAGGCCCCCATTCATGTCCCACTCATGTCCCCCTACACCCCCACCCCAACAGTGCAGGGCCCCTGGCAGCAGGCCCCCACTCATGTCCCACTCATGTCCCCCTGTACCCCCAGCCGTCAGGGACCCCTGGCAGCAGGCCCCCACTCATGTCCCCTTGCACCCCCACCCCTCAGCAGTCAGGGGCACCTGCCAGCAGGCCCCCACTCATGTCCCACTCATGTACCCTTGCACCCCCACCACCCAGCTGTCAGGGGCACCGGCCAGCAGGTCCCCACTCATGTCCCACTCAAGTCCTCCTGCACCCCCACCCCCCAGCAGTCAGGGGCACCTGCCAGCAGGCCCCCACTCATGTCCCACTCATGTCCCCTTGCATCCCCAACCCCCAGCAGTCAGGGGCCCCTGGCAGCAGGCCCCCACTCATGTCCCCTTGCACCCCCACCCCCCAGCAGTCAGGGGCACCTGCCAGCAGGCCCCCACTCATGTTCCACTCATGTCCCCCTACACCCCCACCCCCCAGGAGTGCAGGGCCCCTGGCAGCAGGCTCCCACTAATGTCCCACTCATGTCCCCCTGCACCCCCACCCCCCAGCCGTCAGGGGCACCTGCCAGCAGGCCCCCACTCATGTCCCCTTGCACCCCACCCCCCATCAGTCAGGGGCCCCTGGCAGCAGGCCCCCACTCATGTCCCCTTGCACCCCCACCCCCCAGCAGTCAGGGGCCACTGTCAACAGGCCCCCACTCATGTCCCCTTGCACCCCCACCCCCCAGCAGTCAGGGGCCCCGGGCAGCAGGCCCCCACTCATGTACCCTTGCACCCCCACACCCCAGCAGTCAGAGGCCCCTGGCAGCAGACCCCCACTCATGTCCCCTTGCACCCCCACCCCCCAGCAGTCAGGGGCACCTGCCAGCAGGCCCCCACTCATGTCCCACTCATGTCCCCTTGCACCCCCACCCCTCAGCAGTCAGGGGCCCCTGGCAACAGGCCCCCACTCATGTCCCCTTGGACCCCCACCCCCCAGCAGTCAGGGGCACCTGCCAGCAGGCCCCCACTCATGTCCCACTCATGTCCCCTTGCACCCCCACCCCCCAGCGGTCAGGGGCACCTACCAGCAGGCCCCCACTCATGTCCCACTTATGTCCCCCTGCACCCCCACCCCCCAGCAGTCAGGGGCACCTGCCAGCAGGCCCCCACTCATGTCCCACTCATGTCCCCTTGCACCCAAACCCCCCACCAGTCAGGGGCCCCTGGCAGCAGGCCCCCACTCATGTCCCATGCACCCCCACCCCCCAGCAGTCAGTGGCACCTGCCAGCAGGCCCCCACTCATGTCCCCCTGCATCCCCACCCCCAGCAGTCAGGGGCAAGCACCAGCCGACCCCCACTCATGTCCCACTCATGTCCCCCTGCACCCCCAACCCCCAGCAGTGCAGGGCCCCTGGCAGCAGGCCCCCACTCATGTCCCACTCATGTCCCCCTGCACCCCCACCCCCCAGCAGTCAGGGGCACCTGCCAGCAGGCCCCCACTCATGTCCCTTTGCACCCCCACCCCCCAGCAGTCAGGGGCCGCTGGCAGCAGGCCCCCACTCATGTCTCCTTGCACCCCCAACCCCCAGCAGTCAGGGGCACCTGCCAGCAGGCCCCCACTCATGTCTCCTTGCACCCCCACCCCCCAGCAGCCAGGGACCCCTGGCAGCAGGCCCCCACACATGTCCCCTTGCACCTCCACCCCCAGCAGTCAGGGGCCCCTGGCAGCAGGCCCCCACTCATGTCCCCCTGCACCCCCACCCCCGGCAGTCAGGGGCCCCTGGCAGCAGGCCCCCACTCTTGTCCCCTTGCACCCCCAACCCCAGCAGTCAGGAGCACCTGCCAGCAGGCACCCACTCATGTCCCACTCATGCCCCCCTGCACACCCACCCCCCAGCAGTGCAGGGCCCCTGGCAGCAGGCCCCCACTCATGTCCCACTCATGTCCCCCTGCACCCCACCCCCCAGCAGTGCAGGGCCCCTGGCAGCAGGCCCCCACTCATGTCCCCCTGCACCCCCACCTCCAGCAGTCAGGGGCACCTGCCAGCAGGCCCCCACTCATGTCCCCTTGCACCCCCACCCCCCAGCAGTCAGGGGCACTTGCCAGCAGGCCCCCACACATGTCCCACTCATGTCCCCATGCACCCCCACCACCTAGCAGTGCAGGGCCCCTGCCAGCAGGCCCCCACTCATGTCCCACTCATTTCCCCCTGCACCCCCACCCCCCAGCAGTGCAGGGCCCCTAGCAGCAGGCCCCCACTCATGTCCCATTCATGTCTCCCTGGACCCCCACCCCTAGCAGTCAGGGGCACATGCCAGCAGGCCCACACTCATGTCCCCTTGCACCCCCACCGCCAGCAGTCAGGGGCACTTGCCAGCAGGCCCCCACTCATGTCCCATTCATGTCTCCCTGGACCCCCACCCCTAGCAGTCAGGGGCACATGCCAGCAGGCCCACACTCATGTCCCCTTGCACCCCCACCGCCAGCAGTCAGGGGCACTTGCCAGCAGGCCCCCACTCATGTCCCACTCATGTCCCCTTGCACCCCCACCCCAAGAAGTCAGGGGCACCTGCCAGCAGGTCCCCACTCATGTCCCGCTCAAGTCCCTGTGCACCCCCACCCCCCAGCAGTCAGGGGCACCTGCCAGCAGGCCCCCACTCATGTCCCACTCATGTCCCCTTGCATCCCCACCCCCCAGCAGTCAGGGGCCCCTGGCAGCATGCCCCCACTCATGTCCCCTTGCACCCCCACCCCCCAGCAGTCAGGGGCACTTGCCAGCAGGCCCCCACTCATGTCCCACTCATGTCCATCTGCACCCCCACCACCCAGCAGTGCAGGGCCCCTGCCAGCAGGCCCCCACTCATGTCCCACTCATGTCCCCCTGCACCCCCACCCCCCAGCAGTGCAGGTCCCCTAGCAGCAGGCCCCCACTCATGTCCCACTCACGTCTCCCTGCACCCCCACCCCCCAGCAGTCAGGGGCACCTGCCAGCAGGCCCCCACTCATGTCCCCTTGCACTCCCACCCCCCAGCAGTCAGGGGCACTTGCCAGCAGGCCCCCACTCATGTCCCACTCATGTCCTCCTGCACCCCACCGCCAACAGTGCAGGGCCCCTGGCAGCAGGCCCCCACTTATGTCCCACTCATGTCCCCCTGTACCCCCAACCCCCAGCCATCAGGGGCCCCTGGCAGCAGGCTCCCACTCATGTCCCCTTGCATCCCCACCCCCCAGCAGTCAGGGGCACCTGCCAGCAGGCCCCCACTCATGTCCCACTCATGTCCCCTTGCACCCCCACCCCCCAGCAGTCAGGGGCACCTGCCAGCAGGTCCCCACTCATGTCCCACTCAAGTCCCCCTGCACCCCCACCCCCCAGAAGTCAGGGGCACCTGCCAAAAGGCCCCCAATCAGGTCCCACTCATGTCCCCTTGCATCCCCACCCCCAGCAGTCAGGGGGCCCTGGCAGCAGGCCCCCACTCATGTCCCCTTGCACCCCCACCCCCCAGCAGTCAGGGGCCCCTGCCAGCAGCCCCCCACTCATGTTCCACTCATGTCCCCCTACACCCCCACCCCCCAGCAGTGCAGGGCCCCTGGCAGCAGGCCCCCACTAATGTCCCACTCATGTCCCCCTGCACCCCCACCCCCCAGCCATCAGGGGCATCTGCCAGCAGGCCCCCACTCATGTCCCCTTGCACCCCACCCCCCAGCAGTCAGGGGCCCCTGGCAGCAGGCCCCCACTCATGTCCCCTTGCAACCCCACCCCCCAGCAGTCAGGGGCCACTGGCAGCAGGCCCCCACTCATGTCCCCTTGTACCCCCACCCCCAGCATACAGGGGCCCCAGGCAGCAGGCCCCCACTCATGTGCCCTTGCACCGCCACCCCCCAGCAGTCAGGGGCCCCTGGCAGCAGACCCCCACTCATGTCCCCTTGCACCCCCACCCCCCAGCAGTCAGGGGCACCTGCCAGCAGGCACCCACTCATGTCCCACTCATGTCCCCCTGCACCTCCACCCCCCAGCAGTCAGGGGCACCTGCCAGCAGGCCCCCACTCATGTCCCACTCATGTCCCCCTGCACTCCCACCCCCCAGCAGTCAGGGGCCCCTGGCAGCAGGCCCCCACTCATGTCCCCTTGCACCCCCACACCCAGCAGTCAGGGACACTTGCCAGCAGGCCCCCACTTATGTCCCACTCATGTCCCCCTGCACCCCCACCCTCAGCAGTGCAGGGCCCCTAGCAGCAGGCCCCCACTCATGTCCCACTCATGTCTCCCTGGACTCCCACCCCCCAGCAGTCAGGGGCACCTGCCAGCAGGCCCCCACTCATGTCCCACTCATGTCCCCCTGCACCCCCACCCCAACAGTGCAGGGCCCCTGGCAGCAGGCCCCCACTCATGTCCCCCTGTACCCCCAACCCCCAGCCGTCAGGGGCCCCTGGCAGCAGGCCCCCACTCATGTCCCCTTGCACCCCCACCCCCCAGCAGTCAGGGGCACCTGCCAGCAGGCCCCCACTCATGCCCCACTCATGTCCCCTTGCACCCCCACCCCCCAGCAGTCAGGGGCACCTGCCAGCAGGTGCCCACTCATGTCCCACTAAAGTCCCCCTGCACCCCCACCCCCAGCAGTCAGGGTCACCTGCCAGCAGGCCCCCACTCATGTTCCACTCATGTCCCCCTACACTCCCAAACCCCAGCAGTGCAGGGCCCCTGGCAGCAGGCCCCCACTAATGTCCCACTCATGTCCCCCTGCACCCCCACCCCCCAGCCGTCAGGGGCACCTGCCAGCAGGCCCCCACTCATGTCCCCTTGCACCCCACCCCCCAGCAGTCAGGGGCCCCTGGCAGCAGGCCCCCACTCATGTCCCCTTGCACCCCCACCCCCCAGCAGTCAGGGGCCACTGGCAGCAGGTCCCCACTCATGTCCCCTTGCACCCCCACCCCCCAGCAGTCAGGGGCCCCGGGCAGCAGGCCCCCACTCATGTGCCCTTGCACCCCCACCCCCCAGCAGTCAGGGGCCCCTGGCAGCAGACCCCCACTCATGTCCCCTTGCACCCCCACCCCCCAGCAGTCAGGGGCACCTGCCAGCAGGCACCCACTCATGTCCCACTCATGTCCCCCTGCACCCCCACCCCCCAGCAGTCAGCGGCACCTGCCAGCAGGCCCCCACTCACGTCCCACTCATGTCCCCCTGCACCCCACAACCCAGCAGTGCAGGGCCCCTGCCAGCAGGCCCCTACTCATGTCCCACTCATGTCCCCCTGGACCCCCACCACCCAGCAGTGCAGGGCCCCTGCCAGCAGGCCCCCACTCATGTCACACTCATGTCCCCCTGCACCCCCACCCCCAGCAGTGCAGGGCCCCTAGCAGCAGGCCCCCACTCATGTCCCACTCATGTCTCCCTGGACCCCCACCCCCAGCAGTCAGGGGCACCTGCCAGCAGGCCCCCACTCATGTCCCCTTGCACCCCCACCCCCTCAGCAGTCAGGGGCACCTGCCAGCAGGCCCCCACTCATGTCCCACTCATGTCCCCCTGCACCCCCACAACCCAGCAGTGCAGGGCCCCTGCCAGCAGGCCCCCACTCATGCCCCACTCATGTCCCCCTGCACCCCCACCACCCAGCAGTGCAGGGCCCCTGCCAGCAGGCCCCCACTCATGTCCCACTCATGTCCCCCTGCACCCCCACCCCCCAGCAGTGCAGGGCCCCTAGCAGCAGGCACCCACTCATGTCCCACTCATGTCTCCCTGGACCCCCACCCCCCAGCAGTCATGGGCACCTGCCAGCAGGCCCCCACTCATGTCCCCTTGCACCCCCACCCCCCAGCAGTCAGGGGCACCTGCCAGCAGGCCCCCACTCATGTCCCACTCATGTCCCCCTGCACCCCCACAACCCAGCAGTGCAGGGCCCCTGCCAGCAGGCCCCCACTCATGTCCCACTCATGTCCCCCTGCACCCCCACCACCCAGCAGTGCAGGGCCCCTGGCAGCAGGCCCCCACTTATGTCCCACTCATGTCCCCCTGTACCCCCAACCCCCAGCCATCAGGGGCCCCTGGCAGCAGGCTCCCACTCATGTCCCCTTGCATCCCCACCCCCCAGCAGTCAGGGGCACCTGCCAGCAGGCCCCCACTCATGTCCCACTCATGTCCCCTTGCACCCCCACCCCCCAGCAGTCAGGGGCACCTGCCAGCAGGTCCCCACTCATGTCCCACTCAAGTCCCCCTGCACCCCCACCCCCCAGAAGTCAGGGGCACCTGCCAAAAGGCCCCCAATCAGGTCCCACTCATGTCCCCTTGCATCCCCACCCCCAGCAGTCAGGGGGCCCTGGCAGCAGGCCCCCACTCATGTCCCCTTGCACCCCCACCCCCCAGCAGTCAGGGGCCCCTGCCAGCAGCCCCCCACTCATGTTCCACTCATGTCCCCCTACACCCCCACCCCCCAGCAGTGCAGGGCCCCTGGCAGCAGGCCCCCACTAATGTCCCACTCATGTCCCCCTGCACCCCCACCCCCCAGCCATCAGGGGCATCTGCCAGCAGGCCCCCACTCATGTCCCCTTGCACCCCACCCCCCAGCAGTCAGGGGCCCCTGGCAGCAGGCCCCCACTCATGTCCCCTTGCAACCCCACCCCCCAGCAGTCAGGGGCCACTGGCAGCAGGCCCCCACTCATGTCCCCTTGTACCCCCACCCCCAGCATACAGGGGCCCCAGGCAGCAGGCCCCCACTCATGTGCCCTTGCACCGCCACCCCCCAGCAGTCAGGGGCCCCTGGCAGCAGACCCCCACTCATGTCCCCTTGCACCCCCACCCCCCAGCAGTCAGGGGCACCTGCCAGCAGGCACCCACTCATGTCCCACTCATGTCCCCCTGCACCTCCACCCCCCAGCAGTCAGGGGCACCTGCCAGCAGGCCCCCACTCATGTCCCACTCATGTCCCCCTGCACTCCCACCCCCCAGCAGTCAGGGGCCCCTGGCAGCAGGCCCCCACTCATGTCCCCTTGCACCCCCACACCCAGCAGTCAGGGACACTTGCCAGCAGGCCCCCACTTATGTCCCACTCATGTCCCCCTGCACCCCCACCCTCAGCAGTGCAGGGCCCCTAGCAGCAGGCCCCCACTCATGTCCCACTCATGTCTCCCTGGACTCCCACCCCCCAGCAGTCAGGGGCACCTGCCAGCAGGCCCCCACTCATGTCCCACTCATGTCCCCCTGCACCCCCACCCCAACAGTGCAGGGCCCCTGGCAGCAGGCCCCCACTCATGTCCCCCTGTACCCCCAACCCCCAGCCGTCAGGGGCCCCTGGCAGCAGGCCCCCACTCATGTCCCCTTGCACCCCCACCCCCCAGCAGTCAGGGGCACCTGCCAGCAGGCCCCCACTCATGCCCCACTCATGTCCCCTTGCACCCCCACCCCCCAGCAGTCAGGGGCACCTGCCAGCAGGTGCCCACTCATGTCCCACTAAAGTCCCCCTGCACCCCCACCCCCAGCAGTCAGGGTCACCTGCCAGCAGGCCCCCACTCATGTTCCACTCATGTCCCCCTACACTCCCAAACCCCAGCAGTGCAGGGCCCCTGGCAGCAGGCCCCCACTAATGTCCCACTCATGTCCCCCTGCACCCCCACCCCCCAGCCGTCAGGGGCACCTGCCAGCAGGCCCCCACTCATGTCCCCTTGCACCCCACCCCCCAGCAGTCAGGGGCCCCTGGCAGCAGGCCCCCACTCATGTCCCCTTGCACCCCCACCCCCCAGCAGTCAGGGGCCACTGGCAGCAGGTCCCCACTCATGTCCCCTTGCACCCCCACCCCCCAGCAGTCAGGGGCCCCGGGCAGCAGGCCCCCACTCATGTGCCCTTGCACCCCCACCCCCCAGCAGTCAGGGGCCCCTGGCAGCAGACCCCCACTCATGTCCCCTTGCACCCCCACCCCCCAGCAGTCAGGGGCACCTGCCAGCAGGCACCCACTCATGTCCCACTCATGTCCCCCTGCACCCCCACCCCCCAGCAGTCAGCGGCACCTGCCAGCAGGCCCCCACTCACGTCCCACTCATGTCCCCCTGCACCCCACAACCCAGCAGTGCAGGGCCCCTGCCAGCAGGCCCCTACTCATGTCCCACTCATGTCCCCCTGGACCCCCACCACCCAGCAGTGCAGGGCCCCTGCCAGCAGGCCCCCACTCATGTCGCACTCATGTCCCCCTGCACCCCCACCCCCAGCAGTGCAGGGCCCCTAGCAGCAGGCCCCCACTCATGTCCCACTCATGTCTCCCTGGACCCCCACCCCCAGCAGTCAGGGGCACCTGCCAGCAGGCCCCCACTCATGTCCCCTTGCACCCCCACCCCCTCAGCAGTCAGGGGCACCTGCCAGCAGGCCCCCACTCATGTCCCACTCATGTCCCCCTGCACCCCCACAACCCAGCAGTGCAGGGCCCCTGCCAGCAGGCCCCCACTCATGCCCCACTCATGTCCCCCTGCACCCCCACCACCCAGCAGTGCAGGGCCCCTGCCAGCAGGCCCCCACTCATGTCCCACTCATGTCCCCCTGCACCCCCACCCCCCAGCAGTGCAGGGCCCCTAGCAGCAGGCACCCACTCATGTCCCACTCATGTCTCCCTGGACCCCCACCCCCCAGCAGTCATGGGCACCTGCCAGCAGGCCCCCACTCATGTCCCCTTGCACCCCCACCCCCCAGCAGTCAGGGGCACCTGCCAGCAGGCCCCCACTCATGTCCCACTCATGTCCCCCTGCACCCCCACAACCCAGCAGTGCAGGGCCCCTGCCAGCAGGCCCCCACTCATGTCCCACTCATGTCCCCCTGCACCCCCACCACCCAGCAGTGCAGGGCCCCTGCCAGCAGGCCCCCACTCATGTCCCACTCATGTCCCCCTGCACCCCCACCCCCCAGCAGTGCAGGGCCCCTAGCAGCAGGCCCCCACTCATGTCCCACTCATGTCTCCCTGGACCCCCACCCCCCAGCAGTCAGGGGCCCCTGGCAGCAGGCCCCCACTCATGTCCCCTTGCACCCCACCCCCCAGCAGTCAGGGGCACCTGCCAGCAGGTTCCCACTCATGTCCCACTCAAGTCCCCCTGCACCCCCACCCACCAGCAGTCAGGGGAACCTGCCAGCAGGCCCCCACTCATGTTCCACTCATGTTCCCCTACACCCCCACCCCCCAGCAGTGCAGGGCCCCTGGCAGCAGTCCCCCACTAATGTCCCACTCATGTCCCCCTGCACCCCCACCCCCAGACATCAGGGGCACCTGCCAGCAGGCCCCCACTCATGTCCCCTTGCACCTCACCCCCCAGCAGTCAGGGGCCCCTGGCAGCAGGCCCCCACTCATGTCCCCTTGCACCCCCACCCCCCAGCCATCAGGGGCCACTGGCAGCAGGCCCCCACTCATGTCCCCTTGCACTCCCACCCCCCAGCAGTCAGGGGCCCCGGGCAGCAGGCCCCCACTCATGTGCCCTTGCACCCCCAATCCCCAGCAGTCAGGGGGCCCTGGCAGCAGACCCCCACTCATGTCCCCTTGCACCCCCACCCCCCAGCAGTCAGGGGCACCTGCCAACAGGCACCCACTCATGTACCCCTGCACCCCCACCCCCCAGCAGTCAGGGGCACCTGCCAGCAGGCCCCCACTCATGTCCCACTCATGTCCCCCTGCACTCCCACCCCCAACAGTTCAGGGCCCCTGGCAGCAGGCCCCCACTCATGTCCCACTCATGTCCCCCTGCAGCCCCACCCTCCAGCAGTTCAGGGCCCCTGGCAGCAGGCCCACACTCATGTCCCACTCATGTCCCCCTGCACCCCCACCTCCCAGCAGTCAGGGCACCTGCTAGCAGGCCCCACTCATGTCCCCTTGCACCCCCACCCCCCAGCAGTCAGGGGCACCTGCCAGCAGGCCCCCACTCATGTCCTACTCATGTCCCCCTGCACCCCCACCCCCCAGCAGTCAGGGGCAACTGCCAGCAGGCCCCCACTCAGGTCCCACTCATGTCCCCTTGCACCCCAACCCCCAGCAGTCAGGGGCACTTGCCAGCAGGCCCCCATTCATGTCCCACTCATGTCCCCCTACACCCCCACCCCAACAGTGCAGGGCCCCTGGCAGCAGGCCCCCACTCATGTCCCACTCATGTCCCCCTGTACCCCCAGCCGTCAGGGACCCCTGGCAGCAGGCCCCCACTCATGTCCCCTTGCACCCCCACCCCTCAGCAGTCAGGGGCACCTGCCAGCAGGCCCCCACTCATGTCCCACTCATGTACCCTTGCACCCCCACCACCCAGCTGTCAGGGGCACCGGCCAGCAGGTCCCCACTCATGTCCCACTCAAGTCCTCCTGCACCCCCACCCCCCAGCAGTCAGGGGCACCTGCCAGCAGGCCCCCACTCATGTCCCACTCATGTCCCCTTGCATCCCCAACCCCCAGCAGTCAGGGGCCCCTGGCAGCAGGCCCCCACTCATGTCCCCTTGCACCCCCACCCCCCAGCAGTCAGGGGCACCTGCCAGCAGGCCCCCACTCATGTTCCACTCATGTCCCCCTACACCCCCACCCCCCAGGAGTGCAGGGCCCCTGGCAGCAGGCTCCCACTAATGTCCCACTCATGTCCCCCTGCACCCCCACCCCCCAGCCGTCAGGGGCACCTGCCAGCAGGCCCCCACTCATGTCCCCTTGCACCCCACCCCCCATCAGTCAGGGGCCCCTGGCAGCAGGCCCCCACTCATGTCCCCTTGCACCCCCACCCCCCAGCAGTCAGGGGCCACTGTCAGCAGGCCCCCACTCATGTCCCCTTGCACCCCCACCCCCCAGCAGTCAGGGGCCCCGGGCAGCAGGCCCCCACTCATGTACCCTTGCACCCCCACACCCCAGCAGTCAGAGGCCCCTGGCAGCAGACCCCCACTCATGTCCCCTTGCACCCCCACCCCCCAGCAGTCAGGGGCACCTGCCAGCAGGCCCCCACTCATGTCCCACTGGTGTCCCCCTGCACTCCCACCCCTCACCAGTGCAGGGACCCTGGCAGCAGGCCCCCACTCATGTCCCACTCATGTCCCGCTGCACCCCCACCCCCCAGCAGTGCAGGGCCCCTGGCAGCAGGCCCACACTCATGTCCCACTCATGTCCCCCTGCACCCCCACCTCCCAGCAGTCAGGGCACCTGCCAGCAGGCCCCCACTCATGTCCCCTTGCACCCCCACCCCCCAGCAGTCAGGGGCACCTGCCAGCAGGCGCCCACTCATGTCCTACTCATGTCCCCCTGCACCCCCACCCCCCAGCAGTCAGGGGCACCTGCCAGCAGGCCCCCACTCATGTCCCACTCATGTCCCCTTGCACCCCAACCACCAGCAGTCAGGGGCACCTGCCAGCAGGCACCCACTCATATCCTCCTGCACCCCAACCCCCCAGCAGTCAGGGGCACCTTCCAGCAGGCCCCCACTCATGTCCCCTTGTACCCCCACCCCCCAGCAGTCAGGGGCCCCTGGCAGCAGGCCCCCACTCATGTCCCCTTGCGCCCTCACCCCCCAGCAGTGCAGGGCCCCTGCCAGCAGGCCCCCACTCATGTCCCACTCATGTCCCCCTGCATCCCCACAACCCAGCAGTGCAGGGCCCCTCCCAGCAGGTCCCCACTCATGTCCCACTCATGTCCCCCTGGACCCCCACCCCCCAGCAGTCTGTGGCACGTGCCAGCAGGCCCCCACTCATGTCCCCTTGCACCCCCACCCCCCAGCAGTCAGGGTCACCTGCCAGCAGGCCCCCACTCATGTCCCACTCATTTCCCCCTGCACCCCCACCCCCAGCAGTGCAGGGCCCCTGTCAGCAGGCCCCCACTCATGTCCCACTCATGTCCCCCTACACCCCCACCCCCCAGCCGTCAGGGGCCCCTGGGGGACTCACTAGGTTAGGAAATTCAGCCACTGAAACAACTTGCAGAGCCACTTGCCCTGTCTAATGCTAATATAAATTCATCCACGTTCAAATAGTGTATTATAGGAGTGAAACACGCTATCCCTTTGTCAGTAATTAAAATCATCATGTTAAGGTTTCTCCTCCAATCCCTTCCCAAAATATTTAACTAGTGCCTGTCGCAAATATAACAGGGATCAGTCATGTCACACTCTCCTATAGAGAATTGTAATTCATCAATACAAATTAACTCAACCCATAGCTCCAAAACAACTCTGATCACCCATGGCAATTTCTACCATTGGACGGACACCTTTCCTCCTTCGTTCATGGACGTGCAGTCCCAGTGTCTACCAATAGAGCAAAGCTTTCGCCTCCTAGCACTACATTAACCCTTGGCTCCACTTGGGGACAAGTGTCACTAATCATTCTGAACACATCATGTCAACATGTGAGCTGCCCAATTGTGGGTGCATGCATACCACTGTTCCTGTGAAAGGATTTCCTCCTACCACAATGTCACCTCCTCCCCTGTGTGTCACTATCTGTCCTATTTTTTCATATTGCTGAATCTGCATAGGGGCATACTGCAATTGCCCCTGTAGTGAATTAATTTTGCACTTGCTCTAGCTGCTGAACCTGTTGCACTCTAAGCACTTGCATCTGATACAATGTCTGATCTTGGGCAAACCCTTCCCTAGTTTGTGAGCTATATACTGGGGGATAAGCTGCCCCCCACTATTGAGAATTGTCCATATTGTACATATCCCTGGCTCCCGCATGTGTGCACAATGTGCTCTGTCATCCCACATATCCAATACATAGGAGGAGACCCTCTGACTAGTCCCCTTGGTTAAATGTTGCTTGCATATTCTGATTATCATTCTGCTTATTTTGAAAACTGCCTTGGTTATACTGAAAACCATCTATTCCTCTATTTCCCATTCCTCTGCCTTGTGGCACAAACCCATTCCCTCCTTGATCCATTTGGCGCTGATTATTCACCAGTGATGCACACACTGCTTGATTTATTCTGAGTCCTTTTCTGATTCGTCAATAGCACCTCTTTTATGCCATACTTTGACAATTTCTTATGAACTAGCTTAGTTTCCTCAGGTTTTCTAGCATCTTCCTTATTTTTACCCTTCTCCTGTAACAGCCTACACTGATTACACTATAGTGAACTGTATTTCAGGTAACAGTGTTGCTTTCATTCCCACGTGCTTCCAAGTGCCTCTGTACCTGCCCAGGCAATCCCTAACATAAAATGTGGTAAAATATTGCCATTGCTTTTCATCTCAGTTTGTGCATTTCAAGAGTTCAGTGCTCCTGAATGTAAGCAAGCGGATCCTCATCCTCTTTTATTTATTCTTCAAAAGACCAGCTACTCTTATGTTTCACTTCAATAAATCATAATGTCCCACCTAGTACTCTAAATATAAAACAAAGCATCCTGTGTGTGTGTTCTCCTTGAAATATTGAATTCCTTCTTATGACTGCCTATGTGTGTTTTAAATGTATTGCCTATAATTCATTGATTGCCTGTGCTTCCCTAAGATCATGTGTACATGTGTGTGTATTCCTGTGCATATGCGTGTGCATGTATGCATGTGTGCATGTGTGTGGGCCTATGTGCATGTTTGTGTGTGTATGTGTGTGTGTATGTGTGTGTGTTTGTGTGCATGTGTGTATGTGTGTGCGTGCGTGTGTGTGTGTGTCTATGTATGTGTGGGTGTGTGAATTTGTGTATGTGCATGTGTGTGTGTGTGCTTGTTTGTGTTCATGTGTGTCACTTCCCCTCTCCTTATACACATATCATACAAGGAGATTCCAACCTTGATCATCTCTAAATGTTTCCCCAATAAATCACTTCATCACGTATAACAATAATCCATGCTGTGCTGAATAATTGTGCCAAGTCTTCCTCATTCTTCTTTGTCAGTGCCTAAACCTTCTTGTACTTTTTTTATAAATACATTTTAGTTAAACAAACCATACAAAAATCTAAATAATGCGCTCCTTTTCACGAAAATCATACTAATCAATGTGTGTGCTTCTATAAAGGATAATCATTCATATTCTCAGACCCTTTTAAAAATAAAATACCAGTATACTTTCATGTGTGTTCTTCATAGCTTGATCGCTAAACTAGTATACATGATCTCCTATTCATTAACTGAGGCCTCTCCTCAATACAGCTATTAAATATATCACACCCCTCATCCATATTGTTTGTAACCGTAGTGCTGGTGCATTTGCGAGCACTTCCCCTCATTACTTACTGCATCCCTAGTTTTAAATACAAATTTTGCATCAATACATGTACATCCAATATTTTTGCCCAAAAAGTTTTTTTTAAATCTTATTTATTCTTACTATTCCCTATAAACATTCACTGCGCTTAGTTCACTGACATTCACTATTACATCAGCCTACATTTTAGTGTAATGTGCACTCATAATTGTATTTTTACTCTCTGCGCCATGTTTCTCAATTTGTTTGATTTTAGACACATTTTTCCTCTTTTTCTTCTAATGCTCCTATATTGCATAGTTATACTGTATGTTGAGGGAAATACTGTCCCGCTTCTTGGCACATCTCCAATCTGCTCTGGTCTTGGTGTTCATGCTTAAACCTTAATGTATGACACACCATGACTCTACATTGTATAGTAGTGCATATCCCATGCCTTCTCTCTGTCCCCAACTACCAATATTTTCACCATTCTGGTTACCTACAGCACTTTCCAGTGCTTTCATTTTTAATTTGTCTTTCTTTTCAATGCGCACTGAAAACCTCTCAGTAAAACATTAGTCCTCTCTCGCTCATCTATACAATTTGTCCATGCATGCCTTATGATCTATAATCTGTCAAAAAAAATGTCCCATCAATAACAACAAAGAACGGCTACTTGTACAACATAAAATCAACAAATCAGAGGTGATCCACTGTGTGCCCAACAAGGAAACCTCCACCACCAATCCCAGAAACAGACAACAACCCCCTTTACAATGGGAAGTAACTTGTGTGACCCTAAACAGTGACTCAATGGATCCTCCCCAGCTCACACATATACGATAACTGGGAGCAGCCTCCTAAGTGGAAAATAATATATTCAGAATACAGTTCAACCACATATGGTTCACCGAACAAAATGAACAATTCTTCAAAATATACACCCTTGCTTTACTTAAAACAACCAAGGGTTTAATTTACCCCACACCATTTTAATCCAACCTAGCGCTTCTCTCCGCACCTGGTTTCAACAGTTATACACTAATGCCAGGAAAAAAATGCAGTTTCTCAAAATCTACTTATTTGTCAATTTACTCAGCATGTATCGTTCATTTCGACCCCTAATGAGCGTCCCTACTAAGAAACACAAACAATATACATATGTACCATAAAACCCCCCAAAAAGAAAAACTTAATTTTATGAGTCTAGCTTCAAATTTTCGTAGGAGTCAGGGACAGCCTGGCTCAATTTCAGCCTGGCACCAAAAACATTTTTTTTTTAAAACACTACAGAAATGAATCAGTAAACATGTTCTTACATACGTATACACATGTCAGCTTGGACATTACACATGTTGGTCACATTTCCATAAATCTTCCTTAATTTTTCTGTTTCAATCACACACACACACATTTTGTCATTCCTGCAAATACAAGCAACAGGCTGCTCTTTCCTGTGTATAAAGCTTAGCTCACAGCTGTTGTAATTTGCAGGATGTATCCCATGTTTTCAATTTTAAAAGCAGCTTCTGTTTTTCCTAAAACCATTAGTTATTCTCCTGACTCTGCCAACTGTTATCTCTCACCGTTGAACAAGAGCTTTTAACCATTCTCAGTGTGGTTTTGACCATAAGTCTTCATTGTGCACTGTCAGTGCTAGCCTTTGTTAGCTGCGTATTGCATACAGAATAATTTATATCTCTGCCAAATTGTTTTATTTTTAAATCATGTCATATATCATACTAGCTTCATTTTTTGCTGGAGGGAAGGAATCTGTTGTCGGATTTTAGTGTAAATTTGATTTAAAACCTCTATTTAACCCTTCTTCTAACTTTGTTGTTGCCTGTCTAAGGCAAAATTAATTTCTCTCACATGTCCTATCTTATCTCTTCTTTGTTTGCATGAGGTATTTGGTGGATTTCTACTGTGCAAGACGTTTTGATATCTTAAAGCTGTCAAATATGTAGGTATATAAAAATGAACCCTCTAGCTACCGTCACCCACCCGCTTCAAGGGTGCGAACGACCCACAATGTGTGACTGCAATTCATTATTTTGCCTGTTGTTTTCTCCATAGCATTTCAAACAGGAAAATATGAGCACCCTCTTCAATGGCTTGCTCAAACCTTTACCTTTATCACTGATTCCTGCCTATTTTTTGGATTGGTGCTAATCACCTTTCTTAAATAAATAATATAATTTATTGATTTTATCTCAATTTTGTACACTCATTGTCTCTTATTGACATCTTAAATTAAAACAGACACATAGACAGACAGACAGACTATTCGACTTTTTTACATTTATCCTCAGTGCTCTTTGCTTTCTCTCTGCCCCTAAAAATACTCAGTTGGAGTGTAAGTCACTACCTATCATAACTCTGTTTATTTGCTGCCTATTTCGCCCCGCTTGCGGTTTTGCAATGACTTCTTCTGGACCTTACTTAAGGTAGGAAAACCAGGCTTTCAGACTCTCTTCGTCTCACAGACACTCCTCGTCTTACAGGCACTTTTTGTCTTATCTAAATCGTCCACAATACTTTTCTAAATTACCACAAACCCCTTAATTATATACGAAATACATGTTTTTTATTTGTTTTCTTCCTTTGTCTCTGTCCCCCACAATACATACCATAATCCACAGATGTCAAAGCTTATGCATCCCTGTAGTCACCCCCTTCTGTGTGGTGATTTATCTCAACATGGGAGGTATCATAAACACATTTATATGGAACCAAGAGTGTCTCCTTTTGTCAAACAATTATTTGCAAAGTTTCACCCTCTTTGAACAGCCTGTCATGTTATCTGCGCTCAGTTTGAGGGGGTTAGGAGATCTGGTACCCCTTTACAAAATTCACTGTCCTTTGCTTTGTGTGCCATTGACATTTTATTGGTTTAATTGAACATGTAACATTATATGCTTCATATGAAGGCCTTCATACAAGGATACAAACAAAATATTAAGAAGTGCTGAATCCATTTACATATCTCATACTCAAATGTCAATGGGAGTAAATGGACTGTCACCAGGGACAATGCGTCGGCATAAATAGATAAAGGACAATGAACATTGGCCATTGTTAGGTGAGGGTAGTCGTTACGGCCATCTGTGTAAGGAATGTGACCATGATCGGTGAAGGCAGAGAAAGTGAGGGACCAAGGCAGGTTAGGGGTGAGGGAAACATTTTAGCTAACGGGAAGATGAGAGGTAGGTTAAAAAAGAGGGCAAATCAGAGTCAAGGACGTAGGCTTTTACTTTGGGTTTGAACAAATCAGTGTATTGTTAGTGATACATATCATTACCATGCTTAACACAAACCAGAAACACATGTCAAAGAAAAGGCAAGAGCAAAACTAAGCGATGAATGGGAAAGCCTTGGCGATATGTGAGACTTTCCAATATTTGAATAGTAGAGTAATCATTATTCCTGGTGCTTTAAAGAGGGACCCCAACAATTAAGAGCATTATAAAACTCAAAAACAAATGCATACCTAAAAGAAAGCAATATACAGAAGTTCAACAAAGAATGTCTACCTTCAACAAATGAAAAGTCCAGACACACTCCAAAAGGATGGTAACCTGTGGTAGAACATGATAACCAGGATGTGTATTCTTTTCTTCTTTTTTTATTTTTTTATTTGTGTTTAATCAATTAGATTTTTACAAAGTAATTCTTTCGATTGTATCTAACACAGTATAAGTGAGTCTCTCTACTGCAGTAGGCCTCTCCCGGATGAGCGTCAGGTTGTGACTTGGCAGAAAGAAGAAAACACTCTATGGCCCTCATTACGACCCTGGCGGAATTCGCGGTGCTAAATGCACCGCGGAGCATGGCGGAAAGCCGCCGATAGCGCCATGGGGGTTGGCGGATTTACCACCCCATGCCGACCTTGGCGGAGCGGTAAATCCCCAATCCCCATTTTACCCTTCCCCATTCCCATTCTTGCCCCATAGGGTATAATGGGAGTGGGGAAGGAGTTAATTACGCCGCCGTAAAGTACGGCGGCGTAATTAACAACGAGGTCCCTTAGCGCCATGGTTTTCTCCGCCCGGTAAAACCAGGCGGAGAAAACCTCCATGGCGCTAAGGGAACTCGTAGTAGGGCGGACGGGTCCGCCGCGATTACCGCTGGCGGTAACCCACTCCGCCAGGGTCGTAATGAGGGCCAATGTGTTGGAAAATTTCATATGTCGTGAGTGACCATGAGGTTTTGTCACCCGCCATCATTTTAGACCAACAGGAATCTTCGTCAGTTAGCAAAAAGTCAGAAAATATGTGTTGCAAGTAGTGAGCTCTTATTGGACTTGTACCAGAGCAGGAGAGAAGCAAGTGCTGAATGGTCTCTGTCTCTCCTGAAGAGTCACAAATACGACACAGGTTGGTAACGGAAAGGCCTCTGATGGCTAGAATTTCGTTTGTGTGAAGTAAATTGAGTCTAGCTCTCATTAAAAAGTTTCAATCTTGTTTGGACGGGAACTTCTTGATGAATGGTTGAAGTTCATTTAGTTTCCATATATTGCTGGGAAGGTGGTGTGTCAGTTTGTTGTTAGCAGCTGCTTACAGTGTCACGGCCCAGTCCAGCTATTTTAGTTTTTTCAAAACTTTCACAGGGTTCTTATGAAGTTCCTATGCGTCACTTGCGATTGAAAGCAGTATGTCTAGGTTGGTCTTGGTCCAGGGATTAAGCATCTTGCTGCTAGAATTTAGGCTTTCTTGAAGAATCACATTGTAGATGGAACATTATTTTGACATCCTGCACTTCGGAACAGCAAAAACAATGCAGTTAAGGAGTGATCTAAAACTCAAAACTAAACATGTGTAGACAATCACTGTTGACTTTGACAAAAATAAATACATTTCTACGTTCATGTGCACGGGAATTTTGCAAAGAATCAGAAATAATATTATTTTAACATTGTTAAGAAATACTGACTTATTTTTAAGAAATGACTGAAAACCGAAAATTTGTTATAAAAATCTCCAAGTGTGGTGGGCACTATTGATAAAGAATCACGTTGTTCTTGAAATATAAACTAAATTATCATATTGTTTGCAATGCTTATCATATTGTTTGTGTATTGGAGCTATGCAGGCTTTGTAATTAATATGTTAATATTCTCTTTTTGTACTCATATTACAGTTGTGTTTTGCCTCAAATACTAATTATTGAATGTGAGCATAATGCGATCACTTGCCTGTGGTCATCGATAATTTAAATACACAATATTACTTATTTCACGGGCACTTTAAAGATTAGACATTGACTTTATTTGCTTTATTGTATACAGCATTCATCAGGATTGGGAACAAAAATTTTTCCCCAGAAGCGGAACATGAGATGACTGCTGCCTCCAAAGTTTTCCAAGATGAATGCCACGCACAAAGGCTTTGCTACTCAGCATTCCCAATGAAACATCTACTGGCAGGTGGAGAACTAGGTGCTGTGTTCAGCTTGATTCAATTGTATTACTCACCTTGACTTGCCCAGTTGTTTGCTGGTATCACATTTAATCCACCAACCGAAGCCTCAGCATTGATATAAACGGCAATGAATATATATCAGATTCTCAAAGCAATAGGCTTCTTCCTCTTGCAGGTGATAGGAATTCCTGGGAATCTTGTTATTCTGATATGTTTTGTGGATCTCTGGATCTGTCGCCGCAGTGCCCTCCCTACAGATATCATACTATGCAAGCTCTCTTTCGTGAACCTGGGGGTCGTCTTAATTCGCGTTATTCCTCTAAGCCTTACCACCGTGGGATTTAAACAACTCTTCAATGAAGTAGGGTGCAACATTGATGTCACAGCCTACCGTATCTGCAAAGGCATGTCCGTGTGCCTGACGTCTCTGCTCAGCTGCTACCAGTGTGCGGTTCTTGCCCAACGTTCCAAGTTCTGGACTGCCATTAAAGCGATAGTAGCAAACAACCTACTCCCCCTCATCTCTACACTTTGGGGCTTTAACACCATTCTCGATGTCGTGACTGTGAACAGTTTTTTGTTCGGGATACAGCAAAATGTCACAGCCCATGTGGTGAATTTGGGGTTTTGTTTCATCCGCTTACCATCCTACTCTGTGTTTTTGGCTTATGGGGCATTGTCTGTTGCTAGAGACCTTTTATTCGTAACCTTTATGGCTCTGTCCAGTCTTTATATTGTCATCATCCTGTATCGGCACAACCGACAAGTGAAATCCATACGACGATCAGAGCAGGACAAGAAAAAGGCTGCGGAGACCAAAGCAGCAAACATTGTTCTCATTTTGGTTTCCATGTATGTCGTTTTCTTTGGGTTAGACTGCAGTATCTGGATTTTTTCCATTTTTGCTTCCGCATATGTTCCGACAGAGCTTATTGAGGCTCGAACATTCTTTGCCTCCAGTTATTGTGCCTTGAGCCCGGTTGTCATAGTTGCCACTAACAAAAAGCTCCACATGAAACTTAAATCCATGGTTCCTAAGAAAATTCTGAGAAGTGAGAAATCTACATTGTCATATATAACATATGAAAAAACTTAAGGTGGTCCTTGCTGAACATGTGGCTTCATTGAGATACTGGGTATCATTTAATAACTATGTGCCCACCACTACTGTACCCCCTTCTATGTTAACCCCCCACATACTCCTGCATTTACCTGGTGCTAGTCCTTGTTGCCTCTATCTCTGGATTTTCACCACTCTGTCCGTCATCGCTTGAACTCTGCTCCATTGCTATGGCTCTCGATACTAGCTCCTCCCTTCCTCTGGTTTTCATTATTACCATTTAAAAATGTCCACTGCTTTCTGGAGCTCAATAAAAATATGACAATTAAGACATTGGGCCTCATCACAGATCGGGCGGCCCGGAAATAACAGTGACGGTAAACACGCCACCACTGTTAATTCCGGACCACCCGATCACGACTCCTGCAGGCGGGAGGTGATGTTTCCGCCAGGTCTGACCTGGCGGGTTTAACACCGCCCACCTGCAGGCGGACGTGGAAACACCGGCACCATCACGAGATGGTGCCGGTGTTTCCACTTCCCCATTCCCATTGAGTCCTATGGGACTCAATGGGAATGGGGATTTACCGAATTCCGCCTCCGCAATTCCCGGGACACCAGGGTCATAATGCCCTGGTATTTCCGGGAGTCATGGAGGCGGAATGGTAATACAAGTCCGGCGGTAACCAGGCGGTTTTACCGCCTCGGTTACCGCCAGACTCGTAATGAGGCCCATTGTTTGTTATTTCACAGCAGCAAAATCAACATTCCCAAAATAGCTAAGACTAGCAAAACCACCTATATATTACAGTCTAGTAATATGCAGGACTGTGCCTTTAAAGTACCCTTAGTGACTTCTCTGCCCAGGTTTAACTGAGAGTATAGCACCATTTTTTGAATCTGTATTTTAGTGATTTGCTCTGAGGATCATAATAAATGACCTATGGAAGGCAGCTAAAATAAGAGTATCTTTTAGCAGGCCGCCATTTGTCTAGCTGCGCTTTGGAGGTAACCGGTTATGTGATCTGCCATTATGAGCATTCTTGTTCATCCATGCATCAGCTCGAATGTACACGCCATCCCCATCAATCTTTCAGAAGTTGATAAGGGTGCAGGTAAGACTTACATGATATTAATTCAATATAACCACATGTAATTCAGAGAAATATCAATGGCATCACCCAGGTGTCCCTGAGTGTCACAGGGACATGCACATTAATATATCTTCCACACCTGCACATTGCAAGAATGGATCGCTAAATACAACATTAATCATGGTTAACGTTCTGAATGTGTACTCTTTTAAGTAATACACTTAATAGTTCTAGAATCATAGGGCAGTAGAGCTAATCAGGTTTGCAAAGACATATGTCCTTATTTAAATGCTTGAAGAAAACCTCTTGCAAACATGGCCCCGGTAGATTGACTCTGCAAAGTTTTGTGAGTTTTTGTGCAGAGGGGTAAAGTTATAGGGGGGGTCCCAAAATGTGTGTTTTTTCCCATATACGCAATGGAGAAAATATTTTGCGCATGTCTACAGTCCAAACCGCTGGATGGACTTTCACTAAATTTGTGCTAGGAGTGGCAGCTTGGTCCCAAAAATGTGCTTCTTTCGTAAATTTTGTGCAAATCAGTTCAGTAGTTCTTTTTCAAATGGCCAAAAAGTATGTAAAAGAACTGTGTGATATCTGGGTTCTGTCCACGGACCCAATTCTCTGTTCAGTCCGTGGAAGGGCCGCCGATTGGCCCGGAGGACGGCATAATGTCTGCAGACATTGGACGTGCCCGCTGATTAGAAGGTGAAAACGTGAGGTGCATCATATTTCTTGGAAACGCCCGCCATGTTGGACATGTTGAACATCGCTGTAAAAACATATTAAAAATAAACAAGATTGCACTTGTCAAACTAATGAAACAATCTCTAGGGAGGTGAGGAGTGATGATAATGAGATGGGATATTGCCTTAAAAAGCCAAAAAACTAGTGTTTTTACATCTCTGATGTCCGCAAACAGTTTGGGGAGAGCCCTGTGATGTTCACGGACATGTTAGATGTTCGTGGGGAGCTATACATATTTTTGCATTAGAGGATTTGCAAATGCAGTTTGTGTATGGTGCATAACTTTGGCGCCTCTGAATGAAACTGTATGACATTTTGTGATATCATTCTAGAGGTGACATTGAATGGTTCAACAAAGTTTGGTGCTGTTTTGCCAAGAGGGAACATAATTAAAGGGGGGATCCTAAAACATTTGAAAGGCTTATAAATGTGGTGCCCTTTCACGAGTCTGCACAAACGTTTGCAAAACAGATTTAAGATCCAGATGTGAATGTTTCTGTAAAGTTTGGTGGGATTTTGTGAAGAGGGGTGAAATTAGAGGGGCAATTTCAAATTTTTAAATGGGTTATAACTTTGTTACCATTTGGTGAATGTGCATAAAGGATTTAGAAAGATTATAGACCAAACCTTGAATGTTTTTGCAAAGTCTGAATGGATTTTGTCAACTCTGAGCTAAGTTATATGACTATTTTATGTATGTACATTTTGAAACTTTTGAAAAAATTAAACATGGATGATTTGCAGGAAAGTCATACAGGGAGCATTGGCAGGGATGTGAAAGCTAATGTGTTCTTGTTTTATTTTTTGAAAAGTACCATAATGTAGGTCCAAAAGTTAAGGATATACCTTTGGTGACTGAGGTAAAGCCGGTAGCCATGGGCAGTGGCCAGATGATCTGAGTGATAGCTTGTGGATATGGGCAGTGGCCAGATTGCCTGAGTCATGGCCAAAGGCCATGACTCGGATAATCTGGCTGCTGGACATGATTTCGAGCGACTGGCAATGGGGTTAAAGTGGGCATGGCCACCAGGGACTGGCTAATTGGGGAAGTTTTTCAAAGTCTGGATTGGTTTGAATGAGGAAGAAAATTCTGTCCATGGCTAAAATTCTGTCCGTGGCTACAGCCGAAGTTCTGAACAGGATTGCATCAATAGGCAGCCATGACTATCGCTGTATACACTCAGAGACAAGGCTAATCAGCAGATAATTACCATTCATGCTGGTCACCAGGCCACCCCTTGAAATCATGACTTGCGACTATAGTGGGACAAGATATTGGAATTGGATGCCAGACTCATTTCCACAACCTCGCAGCAATGCTTCCATAATCCACATGCCTTGAGACAGACCATAGAGAGTCGAATTACATTGGCTGACTTCTAAAAATAAATGTAGCATCAAGAAAGTACTGTTTTATGTACTAGATGAAGTGCAGTTCTACCACCCTGTAATTATTTGATAACCGTGTACACTGATTTCATTATTAGGGCAAGCAGCATTGCCAAAACCTAGGTTTGAATGGGAAGAAATATTCTGATCGCAGCAACAGCCTGAAGTGCTCTACTGAATTACAACAAACCTGCGCAATGAGCATCAGCAATGACCTGCAAGCATGGTTTTGCAAATCTGTTTTGTATTTTATTTTTCCAAAGTGTCCAAATGTAAGCCCTCAAAATAGTGACATAAGTTTGATGCATGGAAAAAGTGCCTGGCCCTTAGCAAGGATGAATGCCTACTTTGATTTACTTATTGGCGTATGCGTCATGGCTGGAACTCTAGGTTTAAATGGAAGAAAAAAAGTCTGCTTGCCGCTGTAGCCTTGAGTGCTGGATGGGGTTGCAGCAAAGTTGCGCGAGGAGCATCAGCAAGGACCTCAAAGGATGCTTTTGGAAATCTGTCCTGTGTTTTAGTTTTTTGAAGATGTGGAAACATAAGTACACAATCTAGTGATATAACATTTCTGCTGTGGGCAGAGGGCCTGGCTTTCAGCAAGGACAAATGTCTGCTCTGATTTGCCTATTGGAGTATGCGCTGCTAGCGACTCACCACATAAGTATGCGTTGCAAAAAACACGTTTGTTAAAGGAGATTTATGGTTATTTTATATTTCGTAAAAGAGGAATTATTAATAACTCATATATAATGATGTAAAATTATGAAACATTTTTACTTATGAAAACATATTGAATTGACAGAAAAATCTTTGATAAAGGGATGTTACGGTTAAGATGTACCCCATCCATGGGACTCCTCTGCCCCAGCTGTTAGCTAGCGGCCTCCCATCTTGGCACTCCCCTCCTGGGCTCCCATGAACACTTGTCCATCCATTTTGCCCCTTTTATTTAAGCACTTCTTTCACTGCGCAATGCATATGTTCATTTATAGGAGCACTATGTAAAATGTTTTGATATAAGTATGAGAAATGTAGATGGAAAAGATTTGTACAACATTGTTAAGCGGCATTGGTGGGTAGAAGTTTAATATGTCGATAAACAAAATTTAGAATCTTTTAAGTGATTGGTGGATATATGTGTGCATTTTTTAAAGCAGGCAATGAGGGAGTGTATAAAACATAACAGTAAAAAGCGTAGAAGGGCTGCCTTGTGTGATGGCGTGCATGTACAATATGGGTTTTCTAATAATGCATGGGCTAGAAACGGGAATGCGCAGACTGTGGATAGTCATAAACAACAATGGATTATGGTGTTTATTGTATACTAGAGAGAAACATTTTAGACAGACAATTGTTTCTGCGCTTTTTTCTTTTTCTCTACTATACAATTGTCCATTATTTTCATTAGCATAGTAGAAAATGCTAATGAAAATGTTGGATAATCTTAATGACTATAACCACTTTACTGAAAAATGTAATGTAGATGGAGTCTATACGTTTATTTTGTTTGTGTTATTCTTTAACTGTGAACGGCGGTACCTAAAGGAACCTTTTTTAATGTTATTATTATTTTTATTATTTTTGCAGGAGAGGACAGAATGTAAGGTGAGGAGGGAAATGACGAAAGGGGCACCACCTACAGATATGGAGGGGCAGGTGGACAGAGGATGTTGTGCGTGTGCTAAATCTAAGGTAGAGGGCAGAGATTTTCATGCTCCTTGATTATAGCTTCAAAAGAGCTTTGAAATTGCTGCCCCCTGCACAGTGGTGTGCTGCAGTGTATACAGAGGACTGTTGTTTTCGAAACATATGGATCAACAGCCTCTTTTATTGCTTGCAAGGTAACTGGTGGGATGTTGTGTCCCACAGAAGTAGGCTGTGTTTAGAGCATTGGTTGAAGAAGATTAGGGAGAGGAAGACAGCCTTCTACTTCCTAAAAAAGGAAAAACCTTTCTGGGACAGATTGCAGTGGTTGGATTTGGTGTGATGCCACATGGAGTTGGTCCTGCAGGAGCAGTGCCCAAGTTGTCTGTGACTGAGTACAGCGCTAAGAGCATTTCACTTTGGTAGCCTTAGCCTTTGGTTCATTTCCAACAGTGGTAACGACTGCCACATCCATGAATCCCTCTGGGTGCTAGAGGTGGGCACTTCCTGTATCTCATCTTCCTGGTCCTCTTCATTGTCTTTTGAAGTATTGCACTTCTTTCATTGTGTAGGTCCTCCAGCTGGTGGTGGTGGTGGAGTTGGGTCTTGGGGAGGAGGGATGGCAATAGCTGATGCCATTTTTAAGATAAATAGCAGTTTTGCTAATATTGTTACAAGTATGTGCTGTGAGCTAGTTTATTAATGGATAATGAGTAAGAATAGGTGTAGGAGCTGTGCAAGGGTACATTATGACCTTCAATGTCCCTTCATCAGCTGAAAATGCTGTTCCAAACTGTTCACGAAGTATGGACTTGTTTGCAAAGTGCAGACACATCTGCGAACATCTCCTCATGCTGTTCACGCACACGTGGTCACGTGAAACCGTCCAGAAAGTCTGTGATGACACCAGATGTTCGTGAACGTCGACTAACACAAAAACATTGCAAAAGTTGCAAAAAGTGTATACAAGTGTTATAAATGATGCTACAAGGTGGGGAATGGCAGAGCGTTCAGGTGGAACTCTCTAAATTAGACGAAAAAGTTGCTATATTGGGGTAAGAATGATATTAGTAAGTTGCAGGAAATTAGGGTGCACTGGTAAAAACCCATGAAATTCACTGTAAAAACGTTTTTTAAGGGACGTTATGGTTAAGTTGCACTAATAAAAACCTATAAAATTAAATTAAAGAAAACATTGTTAAACGGACGTTATGGTTACAAGTACAAACAAAACCCCCCAGAACTTTGCCAGTTTTGGTATGCTAAGCAACCATATCTCGCGCCACAAGCAGTAGATGAAAGATGACATCATAAATCATTGATGATATCACTGATGACTTCACATATTACAATGATATTGATGAATAGTCCCTACAAGCATTAGTGTTTATAATGTTGGTAAAAAGATGGTAGTTGCGGTTGCCACTGTACTCAGAATAATTTATCGTCCCGTGATCCCCCCCCCCCCCGGTGCCACCGGCTCATTCCGAGTCTGGCGGCCGGGAAGTCAGGTGCCGGTATATTTGCAAATCCTCAGTGGCGACACGGAACTCCGGCACCATTGTTAATGTTGCCGGTGCTCCCCTGAAAAGTCTGACTACTGTGACTGCTAAGCCCGGCAGGGTCAGACCTGTTGGACACAGCGGCTCCGGCAGGCATACTCGTAGTTTGCCAGTCCGGAAACAAGGGTGCTGCTGAGCTTACTGGCACCCTTGTTTCCGGACCTTGTAATGAGGCCATTGCCTTACAATACATTTCCCAAACACTCTCTTATTATATCACATTCCTGTTATCTTCATTGTGTACCTTGTTCTGCCTCCCTCCATATACATTACACAATGTCCTTCTAAAATAGCCAGAAGTATTTTGTTTGAATAGCAAATTAGATGAGCAGATTTGCAAATCACCCATGGTCTGCAAGTCACTTAATTAATGGTAGCTGTAGTCTACCAAAATAAAAACACAAAAACAAACTACAACAAAAGTCAAAAACAATTATAACAAAGCCGAGGAAACATAAAAAGAAATTAAATAGGAAAATCAAAATCAGTATTATGAGTCTAGAACAACAATACCTATTTGGGTGCTGTGTTTCTTGCTGGTGACGGGTGCAGGGAGACAAACACATGACAGGTAGACCCCCGGTGGGGCCTTCAGCTTCTTTCTTGAAGGTGGACGATTCTTCTTTGTTTTGTTTGCAGCTTGGAGGGATTAGGAAAACTAACATGACAGGATAGCGCCCATGCCCCAGAGGCGGCCCTCTGTCGTGCTAGTACTTCTATGACACAAGCAGGAGGTGGCAGGCCAGGAGTGACTAGCTACTTTCTCGTGTTGGCCCCTTTTTTTTTTTATTTAATTACTATTAATCAGACTATAGCTGAACAGGGCCATGGCAGGTGGGGCTTACACACCCCATCTCCACCTGGCAGGCAGAGGCACTCAGTGACCTAGGCTATTATACTAACCACACTGCAAGCTGTAGCTGCCAGTGGTGACAAAAGCAGGGCAAGCTGGGGTAGCTTCCATCAGTGTTACCTTCTAGGAAATCGGTGTAAGGCTGTCAGAGGGTAGTGTTTCCATTTGCTGGTGAAAGCTCACCGGTGCCTCAGAGGAAAAAGAGAAAAGGCAGGACAGGTCAATGACATTACTACATATGTTATCAGCTGCCTGGGCACTGAGTGGGCAGGCACTTCCTGAGGTCATGCAAACTGAACAGGTTTACTGATAGGAATGGCAGCAAGAGAGTCTGGGACATACTCCTCTTCCAGTCAGCATTCTGCTCTAAGATATATTTTGCTCTACTTAAGTTTATATTTTATTTACATCTGTGTATGGGAGAGCCTGGGGACTATCCGGGAACAGGGAGTTCTTTTTTTTATACTTGGCAAGCTAAGGAAGCACTGTGATACATGTGAAGCCCATCTTAAGGGAACATTTAACTACACATAAGAGACAGCACGTGCATTTATTTCTCGCAATACTCTTATTTCCACCACAGCACGGGTGGCAGCAGAGATCCCGATAAGGTTCTGCTTTTATATAAACGGGGGTTTAAAGCCAAACCACAGAGTGGTTGTATTGTTCTTCTATCAGCAAAGACAGCCCAGGAAACTGACAGCTTCATCGGTTTATTCTCTCACAAGGGCAGAACAGAATAAGAAAGATGCTCCTCTTTCACTTATATGGCCTTTCCTTCACTCCCTATTATGGAAACATTGTGCGGATAATTGTAAAATAAATGTTCTTACATTTGTATTTTAGTTTATTTGAATTTATATATGACTTTCGCCAATGCGCTGATCAACAAACGTAGGAATAGGGTAAAATAAAAAAATTAAAGATGAGAAAACAAAAAAAAAAGAATAGTGAATGTTAAGTGTCAGTAGGGAAGAAGAAATGTTGAGTTTGGAAAATATCAAAGAAGGATAAAAAAAACAAATATCTAAAGACAGGCATTCCAGGTGACAAGTCAGACTCCTATAGAAGGTGTGTGTGAATGTATAAACAATCATAGCATTGCAGCCAGTGTGTGTGTGGGTCTTAGCGCTGATGTGAGACAGAATTGTGAATTCATACAAACCAAGGGAAGGGTATATTGAATTAGTTACATGTTTTAGTTACCATGGCACAGTATTATAGTGTAGGAACTAACAATACTAACTCCTAACATACTAATCATTAACCCTTAACCCCTAAACCATTACTATAATTATTGATTAGAATGAGACAGTTTAATCCATGGCAGAGGGTGCAAAGTATGGGTGCAAACCTAGGGATCAAACTGGGGGGTGTAAATGGGGCTGCAGGCATGGACTCTGCACAGATGTTTAGAAATTAAATGCAGGAATTAAGACTGCTTTTGTAATGGGGACATGAGCTGAGGAATTTGAAAAACCATTCTACCCAAAGCAGCCATTGTTTGAGCTGCTAGCGCAGGAAGCCAGAATAGCAATGTTGTATGTCGATTCCAGGCCCATTGAACCGCACTCTGTTTAAGGGTTACTGTGAAAAAGACTAGGGATTTCTGGAAGTTTCCAGAAGGCTTGGCCATGCCAGAGGAGGTTTATGATTGATGGGATGGAATCACTGCAAGGGTCTGGACGATCATATAACTTCTGTAGATAAAGGAGAAATGGGTTGGCAAGGAGAGAGTTTAAAAAGATGCAGAGAGGGAAATTAGGGGCTTATTTTTGTTAAGAGAGCACGGACTGATAGGAGTGAAAAAAGAAAACAGGAAAGTCAGAGAGCCGTTTGCTTTGGGTGCGATTCTGAGCCAAACTGCCTGCGTGCCTTGCTGGAAAGAAGGGAGAGCTGCAGTGATTCACTGGGCGGATGGGAGAGAGAGTGTGATTTAGCTGGGCGGATGGGAGAGAGAGTGTGATAGAGCTGGGCGGATGGGAGAGAGAGTGTGATAGAGCTGGGCGGATGGGAGAGAGAGTGTGATAGAGCTGGGCGGATGGGAGAGAGAGTGTGATAGAGAGCTCATGTGCCTCCAAGATGGGTTGCTGCCTGTCGGCAAAGGCAAACCGCTTCAGAAGTTTATGGTAAGTGACAAATGAAGAGAATTTTATATACTGTAGATATATTTTCACTGATTAGCAGAAGGCCACATTAGACTTTAGGAAAGCCCCTTTGTTCTTCACTTGTTAAAATACAAATGTGCTTTCCTATGCAAAACTAGCTGCCTGCAGCACCGAAGAGAGTTTCAGCTTGCACAACTGTGAGAGCAACATTTATATATCAAGGTTTAAAAAAATGTGTACTGTGGCAATTGTAGAAGGAGGCCCACTGTGCTGAGTGTAGGGGTGAGGAGTATTGGCTTGGGGTTATAAAAGCTAGGAACTGGCTCTGAAATTGCTAGGCATTGCATCGTTTCTGACAGATTGTGAAACCAGCATGTGCAGAGAAATGGGAATATTGGGAATATATATTTATTTTTTTCTCAGCTCGCTTTCAATGTTACAATGATTGCACATAATGTGTATTTCTGTGAGTTTTTATTCTGTTTTGCAGGAAATCTATAAAGTGTGTTATAAAATAACAAAGGCTGTGCGAGACTGATTTCTGTTTTTTATATCAATTTGGTAATGTGTAGAGGATTAGATTTGGTACAACCATAACTGCAAAAACAGGATAAGAGTTATATTGCCCTCCATAACACTAGGCCCGGTGCTGTCACTTAGTCAGTATCCTGAATAAAGGATACATTTTGTGGTGAGTTTATCTCCACGTTAGTAATCAGAGAAGCACATAAGACAGTGCATGAGACTGTAGAGGCCTGGAGATAAAATATCCAATGGTGCGCAGAGCAGAATATCATAGAGAAGAGACTGAGGACCAAATACTGAACCTTGTGAGGCACCACTAAAAAGCGGATGGCGAGAGGAGCCTGCCCAAGAATCATAACAGGGCATCCAGGGCTGACACTTACAATCTGAAAAGGCTCACAGCAAGTGCAAGGAAATCATGACCCTCCCCTCTGGAATAACCCTTCTCTGCTCAGGAGCTCAAAAGGATGGCAAAAGGAGCACCTTTGATCGCCGGGCCCAGCTGAAGGGCTTAGTGAGGCGTATGGCAGACATTAAAGGGAGATGGCAGGATGTCTCAGAGAAGCATTTCTTCTTATCTTCAAGTCTCTTTCATTCTCCTTCATTCTCCCTCAAAGATCCCAGGTTTTTCCTTCTGAAGGCAGCCATTGGACAACACCATCAAACACTTTCACCAGAGAGGTGACAGCTGAACATTACAAAGTTTACCGCAGACGTGCAAGGTCTTCCACTGCTGGGCCATAGCAAGGGCAGCCATTAGATGGATGGCTAATCAGGTAAGTGCAGTTGAAACCCTAAAACAGGGACTGATTACCTGTGTTTTCTTTATTTTTATTTTCATTGTTGCTGGTTAATACATTCAACTTTAACACACAATTACGCACAATAAAATCCATTATAAATCACAATTCATAAAAGCAAATATCAACAATTCATAGGTCAATTTCTACTAAAATACCAGTTAAAAATAGAAAGGAAAAAAACGAAAAATTGAATTTACAGACAAATTTAAGGATTTGATAAAACCACTAACAGCAATTACTACAGAATTGATACGACCCGCCAAACATGTGTTCCAATAAATCTTCCTCGCTAGAGGAATGCATTTCGAAAACCTTTCTCAAGAAATTCCACTGCAGGCCCTGGATGGATGGACAAGAAACAATCAGATGTTCAAGCGTTTCTGTTTCGCCACTCCACATAAAGAATCGACATGTCACTAGATCGTCAGATAACAGTTTGTACCTTAGCAAGATCTGCTTTGTGAGTATTAGTCCCGAGCGAAATCGAAAGAAAGCTGATCGAGTACCTTTGTCAGGGTAAAGTTAGAGAAATGTAGCCAAAACTCCGAGTTTTTTAAGTTCACCTGCTAAATGGCTTAAAGAGGGATATGAATGCATCTTCTCAACAGTTCAGCTCCAATCATATAGTTACAAGGACCTCTTAACTTCATCAGGATTTTTGTCAAGTTTTTTTGGGCGAGCAACCGACATCTTCTGGAAGATTACTGCTAAATCCTGACCCAGGAACTCCCCCTCACCTTCAACAGAACTTTAAGGTCTACTTATCGAGAGGCCTTATTAGGACATAGGATTTTTCATAGTGTATTACATCAGCTGGAACGGGGGGAGGGTAGCCTCAATGTCCTCCTCTATAACATTGCTTCAATGGCTGACAGAAACTCAGTAGCCACCAGGGCGTATCATTCCCTCCCATACAGGAGCTTGCGAACCCTTTTCCCTAGCCAATATCGTACTGTATTTCCCATATCTTATATTGGCCCTACACAGCTGATTCCCCATTGCCAAGGCTCGCTCCAAGAACCAGGTGTGAAGCTTGCCTAGATTCAGTTTAGATGTAACCAAAAAACCCAAATAGATAAGAGAGCAAGCATTCACCACTGCTTCCTGCTCCAATTCACCAAACACATGTAGTATCCCTCTTTGCCTTGGTACACTGTATCACTTTCCTCTTAGAAGGGCTCATCTTCAGTAAGGGTTTCACTGTAACAGAGTTAAATGCATCAATCAAACACTGCAGACCTAATGATAGACACCAAATAATAAAACATCATCAGGGTATGAAAGCCGAAATGGCCTCAGATTACCTCGTTTAGGAGATACAAGGTTGCAGGTGTCAGATAGCGCCAGATGTCGGACATATATAAAGGAGCAAGAACACAACCTTGCCTGACTCCTCAAAAAGTTTGAATAGAGCAGGACAGTAGTCCGGCATGATATAAACGTACTTTAATATCCATTTCTGCATATAGACTGATAATTAGCCTTAAGAGGCCAGATGGACTACCGCAAGAATGTAATTTGTTCCGCAGTAAATTACGGTCTACTGCATCAAAAGCAGGCGAGGTTCTGCACACATTTCAGAACGAACCCTTTAAGTGAAGTATCCACGTTCCTGCAAAACCTGGTCTGCCATTTCTCCAATATAAAGACTTCACTAACCCATGTCTCTAGATGTGACAGCAAGAGGGCTGCAAACATCTTGCTGTCAACATTCAGAACAGCGATAGGTCTATAGTTCAGCAGGCTATCTCTGTCACCTTTTTTAAAGATTGGAACTATATACGCTTGGGACCAAGTTGTTGGGTATGCATTAGTAATAATGATTATTTTTAATAGGTAAGATAGTGTCTGTGCCTATACAGTGGGTTCCCCCTTGAGCATAACATTTCAGATCCCATTAGGGCCAGCCGCTCGAGCAGGGGTGGACTGGGAACTAAAAGAGGCCCTGGAAATAATTACTGGTGACCAAAAGAGGCCCTGGAAATAATGTTCAAAGTGGCCCCATAGGAAAACATTTTCAGCAAGTCCAATGCTTTTCCTATGAGAAAATTTGGAAATACCACACAAAAGAGGCCCAGTGTGCAGAGGCCCACCGGGAATTCTCCAGAGTTCCCTATGGGCCAGTCCACCACTGCGCTCGAGACGTAGACATTCTGTTTATAACCTCAAGAACCGCCTCGTAGACAAAGTTACCTTCTACCCGGTCCGATTCATCCCAGTCCCTATGACCTGAGTAAATGCTGGATCCTTTGGCAGTGAGTACATGGCTTCATAATTCTCTACCCACACCTGTTCTTGGACCGCATTAATTATAGGAATTGGAGAGAGAGAGAGGTCCAGCCCATTCATTAGACACCAGAAAACCCATGAGGTATTTATTTTTTTGGGCTTCAAGCATTCCCTCAGCATTCTCCTGTGTTCTCTGTGCACGAGTTAGAAGCAAGCAGATTTGATACAATTGACGTATGCCCTAGGAGAGGTCCACCCTCTGTTCCAGAGACATATCAATACTATTCATCATACTCCTCACTGAACGCTTCATCGCCCTTTTACAAAGGGCTAGCTCTTCATTATACAAATGAGTATATTTCCTATTTGCTAATAACTTTCCTTATCTGACCCAACACCATATTTCTAGACGGCAGGGAGCCCACAAATTGATCAAAGTTGTTCACAGAAAAGGTTTCCAACTTCCAAACATCATCATTATTTTGTAAGCATTTTAGTGAGGACTGATTCACTCTATGAGAAACAATTATGTTCCACCTCACTCTTTTCCCCACACATTGGTATTCAAACCTGACAGTTCTTTCACCGTTACCCCTTGCGAGCCTTGTTTAATCTCAAATCGGGCCTCCAACATGCAGCTGTCGCTGTACTCTGGTTACAGAATGTTAAAGCACACACATTTCAAGACTATCCATTCATCGATGAATATATAATCAATGACAGAGTAGGCACTTCCATTTGACCATGTTGGTTGGTTAGCATCCTCCCTGCTCATAATGTCATGCAAAGGGGACACACCTAACCCACCCAAGATAGCCAACCATCAACGGCCATTCCAGATGTTATATGATTGGCCATCCTCCAAAACAACACCCTCTCCCTCCTGAGTAAGACAGTTAGAATTCCAATCTCCAGTTAATAAACAGTGACTTTAAGGAAACTTTTCAGACCAAATGTTCATATAAGTAGTCTATTGTCTAGTTCAGATCTCCCATCCCATCATACCAATAAACATTGAGAATAACCAAATCCAGGCAGTGGTTACTCGTTGATCTTATGCGGGTAACTAGAATACCAAATCACAAATCATCCTGTCCCTCAAACGAGAAAGCATTGCCAGACTTAACCAAGGTTAAGAGGCCACCAAACAGTCGACCTACCGGGCCTCGTTTAGTAGCTTGAAATGACATCAAACACATCGAGATAATGTAACCAAGTTTCTTGCAATACTACAATTACATAGGTGTGGAATTTCAGACCCAATGCAGGATTATGCCCACTGGTCCGGTATTAGCGTTTAATCACGCGCAAAAGCCAAGACCAGTCTTTGGTTTCCTAAGAGACCTTCATTTTTTAATTTAGAGACTGGTTCTCAAAATCATAAGAGCATTCTTTCTCAGACCCTCTAGCACTCTCACCTTTTGGTATTATTCCTTGGACGTGAGAAAGGTCAAAACCAAAAACCCTCAAGCTATCTATCTCCACCATAACTGCGTTAAATACCACTCCTGACCTGAAATATACCAAGCACCTATCAATTATGTGGCCTTGAGGAAAATCCACCCTCTGCAAGTCCCTCGTAGAGATATACTTCAAAATGGATATCTCTGAAAGGAGACACAGGATAGAAGTTCGTCTGAGTACCACAGACCAATTTCCCGCTAAGACACTCTCAAACAAGATGATATATGAGTTCTCTGGGTCATTAATCTCCTCCTGGTACACCACCCCTGTATTCGGGGAAGCATAGCAGAGATCCTCTCACGTTCAGAGATCGGATAGCTAAAGGACAACTTGGAGCATGATTGCACGCTCTTCCAGCATTCCAGTTCAATGTATCTTTATATGTGAGTCCATGGGGGTTATTTTCACAAGCACATGGGCCACAAACAAATGCTTGAAGCTGGTAAGTTAGTTGAGCTTGGCTCAATGTTTATTTCTTGTTCAATGTATATGCTGGCCCTTTACAATGACACGTGTTTCGGCATATTCTTTTACCTTTTTCAAATCAGGGCAATGGCCTTGTTTCCCTTGGTTAACTTCTCAGTCTGAGGATTCCACAACTGCATGTAATGGGTTAAATCCCACCTGCAAAGTCAATACCCATAGTGCCCATATACACAAAGTTGAGGGACTCTATATCTCTGTTGATTTTTCACAAAACATGCAACACTTTGTCTAATACGACCAAGCAATTTACTGCGCTGAGGTTATTAAGTTGATATCCCCGAAAAAGTGCCTCTCAAACTTCACTATCTTTATATGTGACACTTATTGCTCCCACCTGTCCCTTCACTGTAAAAGCGGACCCCCGAGATCCCAACAGAGAGAGCTGCCTGGCTTTGGTCATTATAAGCAAGGATTCAGCCCCACCCCCCCTTCAGACACCACCAGATTCCACCATCTCCAAGAAAGGTGTGTTTACTGACCCATCACTTATATTCTGGATGGATCCCCCCACCCAAGGGGATCGGCTGAGCGGTTGTGATCCATTGGCCACCCAGTGTTGAAATGTGTCCCCCTGATTGAAAACAGATAAGGGGCCCAGGACAGACCCTGACCTACATCAGCAAGAGCACTGTATACCTGGGAGGATTCACACGTAATACTCAAAGAGTACAGCTCAGTAATTCTCAACGCCTAATGGAATTCTGAGGTGGTGCCCGGGTGCCGGCTATCTTTGATAGCTGGTTCCACAAGAATTACATCGGCAGACAAATCATTACTCAGAGTAATACAATGATCATCCACTTCCGAAGCAGAGGTGGAATACGTATAACCCGGGGCCTTACGTCCAGTAGCATCTGTGGATGACTTAGTCAATAGAGCTTTCGCAGTAGGCTACAAGAATAGATTCCTCAAAAAGCTGTTTGTAGTCAAGTTGTTCCTTTTAGTGGCCCACGGGTTCTTGGATTTCTTTACTTGCGGCCCAATGTTTCCCACATTTTTCACTCGTCCCAGTCGAGTGGCCGACACTGTAGTGGTCAACATTTGAGGTGCAGTAGTTGTCCAGTTTGTAGAGGTTTCTTTCAGCGCATCAGCGTCCAGAGCATGATTAACTGATATAAAATCATGATCCACCTCCTCTACATCCTGTTCCCTGGGATAGGCTGCAACACTGTGCTGGATGAGAGGATACAGCCATCATCTACATTAACCCTTGCCCCGTGTTCAGCGTGTCGGTTCCGATATTCAAAGTTGGTACCCTTAGTGGGCCATCCAATGCGTTTTGCTTAATGGTCTTGTGCCATCCATTCCTTTGATGTTGTAAACATTCCTTTGAAGCTTTTCATTGTCAAATTTGAAAAGTAAGGATTCCAGGAGAAAAGAGTTGGATTTAACCTCTTTTTGGAGGTTCTCGTATAGAGAGACCAACACACACACAATCTGGTTTGTATCGGTCACTGTAGAGTACACTGGCTTACGCCTTCCACCAGTAGCCTTGGGGAAAAGAAAAACGCTTGCTGGGGGGATTAAATTCAGCGGAAGAGTCTATCGGGGACAGTGTGGAATCAAACTCCAGTGCGTATCTTTCCTCCACTGCCGCGGGTGAATTATCCATCCTTTCCTCTGAGTCATTTATATTCCCCCACCATTTGTGGGTGACACGTCCAGTCAACAGCAACCCTAATCTTCTGCCGCTGATGCTTGCGCAGGCCACGCCCGCACATCACTTGCGGTAACCACATCTGTGATAGCCCCAGAACACACAGGTGCAACATCCCCCAAAGATCCCCTTTTCTCCTTCGGTGAAAAGAATGAAATTATAGTTTTAGCTTTTTTAGGCTGTTTGGACACTGGGGGGCAAAGCAGAGCGCAACCCAGCGGGAGGCATACAGCCCTCTTTTGCGTTTGTGGTTGAAAGCTCCCCCAAATTGCCGCTCTCATCGCAGGGGGACAAAGATGGCATAGATGTAGAAGGTTCTGGAGAGGGGGTCAGCGGCATTCTAAAAGCAACTAACATCTCTGCGTCAGTAATGTAATGGTTTTTCAACAATTTCGGATTTCCCGTTTCCCCACTCCCTAAATCATACATCCACCCACTCTGAGTCTGTCGGGGTAATTCAGGAGCATCGGGGGCAGGGAAATCCAATACCTTTTACTGTGGTCTTCTCATCGTCTGTGCATTCCCTTACTTACCTATGTAGAAATAATCTCGGTGGGGTACTACCCATATGCAACTCAGAGCACGCAGACCGCACAGACTGCAAGAATGCCACTCGTCGCCACTCCGCGCCACTCTGTGCCACTCAGCGGCACTTCCAAACTGAAAGGGAGCAAGGAAAGAATTCAACCACTCCTGCTGCCAGACTGCCACTCGACGCCACTCTGCGCTGCTCCACGCCACTCCACAGGGAAAGGAATTGTTCTGTGCACTGCCTCCAAAAGCTTCCAAACTGAAAGGCAGCAATGAAAGACTTCAACCACTTCTGCTGCACGACTGCCACTCCACGCAACTCCGCCTGTGGTTTTGTTTTCAGGAACCATGTGCTGTGTACAAATATGTTCGTTAAAACAGTGAACATGTGTTGTATTACAGTTAGAATCACTGCCTTTGGCGGACTCTTTAACTTGTAAACCCATGACACATACAAACCAGCATTAAAAAAATTCATTTTTCACACTAAACCGTTGTCTTTGTCATTACTTCAATTAAGTCAAAATAAGTCACAAGATCCATTTTCGCATATGATAGATATTTGGCAAAACACTTTTATAATTTGGTGACCTCTAATTTTATATGGCATAAGACCAACCCTTCATTGGCTTCTGCCAGGAACAAGCTTTTAAAAATCGGATATGCCTTTTCCTAGTATTTATGTGTATAGACGATTAAGCAGGTTGTCCAAAGAGCTAAGGTTATAGGGCACGTAAAAAGATTGTGAGCCAAAAGGACAGTCTGCTGGGGAGATTGATTTTGTGGCTAGAATCAAAATCTGCCTTTTTGGGGAAGCCCACTTCTGGAATGTCAAGACAGAGAAATAGTATTGAATATGTGTACTCTCGGGGTCCGGCTGTTGGCCCCTCCACAAGAAGTAGTACAGCTCAGGGGATAAGACTCTATGATGATATTTTGTCATCTCCCCTGATTTTTACTCCTGTAAAAATTACTTTAAGAATGGCAATGAACATGCCACTCCCTCCCTCTCCTCCTGAACCTAGTGACTCTCTGTTGTTGGAGTCTGAGGGAGCAGCACATTCTTCCATGGTTTTGCCAGGGGGCCGAGCACAGATCCAACAGGACGAAGAGTCTGAGGTAAACTCGACAGGGACTGTACCAAGAGTAGAGGCAGTAGTGATACCAGATACCTCTTTTCTGGATACGCCGCCTGATTTCTTTTCACCATATGTGGATTTGCGAGATTTGTCTTTACATCTGATGGATCCTTCAAACACGTCTGATCCTCAGATGGACTCTCCCTCTGAATTGGGAGGGTTACTCAGCCTAATACTGCAGGAACTAAAATCTCACTCTATGGAACTCATGGAATTACGAATCTTGACAGGCAGACAGCTGTCGCAAGGCAAAATTTGGCTGGAAACTTTGGAGCTTATGCCCATAAAGCTAGTGTCAAAGTTGGTAGCCTTAGGATTACCATTAAATAAAAAAATAGATAGTAGCGATGACTTAAGAGAGGAACCAATTCAGACCACCCATGCCCAAAATGAATGGTATCCAAGCAATTTTCCAAGAATAAACAACCTGTGGAGAAGGCGGTGCCTCCAAATCCTACTAATAAAAAGAATCAAAAATCAAAAAAGAGAAATAGGGGGAATGGAAATTCATCAATCGAAGAAATAAGAATACATGGAGAAATTTCATCAGGGAAGAAAAGATACAAAATATGGACTCTGATGTAGAAATAATAGAGCCCATAGATTTGATAAACAATCAAGGGGACAGATCTTACTTTAATCCATCCAATACCCTCTCAAATGAAATGTCCCATAAGTCATCATTAACAAAAACCAAATCTACTAAAAACAAAACATCCTTTGAAAATGGTTTGGAGGCATTACACATGGAACACAAAGAAAGTTATGGCCTATTTCTGAAATCAAATTCACATAAGCCCGAGTCCCCAACCCAGAACAATTCGACAACTGAGCCTCTGAAGGAGGGTGATCCATTGGTACAGGATGGACAGGATTCAGTAATACAGAAAGGGGGAGGCCTATCTCAGAAAAGCAGCATCTCTGAGGCACAGGGAAGGGTGAGTAATTTGGATTTTAATCCCTCGGAAATGACATCAATGAGTAAATCCGAAATAGCTCAGCTGATTAGTGCAGCGGTGGATGAAGCATTGAGAGAAAGAACTGTGTTGGATGCTGAAATCCCCATATCTGGTGGGACTGTTAATCCCGCAAATAAAACAGCCCCACAGAAGGCCCCATGCTGTACAAAAACCCCATTGTTCAATAATAATATGCATTCTCAGACGGGGCAGTGTAAAAAATTAAATGAAAAGCTTCCTGTATTGAATCCTGAGGCAAAGGCTTTTCAGTCTAACAAGGATCTATTGCCACGTGTAGAATTAAACTTATTGCCGCAGACAGAGGGTCCCCCATTCAAGATAGACAATATCTTAGAGGCCCCATGTCCCATGATTACCCCGACTTCGGGACCACGGGGTACAATCATGATGAGTAAGAATGCGATTGCGCTGCTGATTGGCTCAGCCGTAGAGGAGGCAATCAGGAGCAGAGCCATCCAGGAAGCGGAAGTTCACCCATCTATGGGCGTATCGAACTCCGCCTTTAATTCGATGCAACAGGAAGACGATAGTCATTCGGTGAAACTTAGGTCTCATAACCCGCTGCCTCAGGATTCGAATTCCTGGGAGAATAATCCAAGATCCAAGTCCGTGCCCAGGCTCAACCAAACACCTGTAGATGGAATATGGGAAGGAGAAACTGAGGAACGTTCTCCGAAACACTATATGGAACTTAGACATATCCAATGGAGAAAACCTTGCTCTCTCGAACTTCCAAGTATACTGATATTTCCTCTTTTTTATTGCGGATCACAACGTGCAATGAATCGCAATAGAAGTATGCAAATCTTGAATGATATTCCAGCATTGGCCAATTTGACCACTGCAGATATCAAAAGGGTAGATTTCATTCATCCACACGGCCTGGACCATGTACAACTAGTCTTCTATTCTAAGTTGGTTTTCAGAAATGTCTTAAGGGAACTTGATCAGTTCAATAGGAGGGGATTTGACATACTGATCTTCGGGGATGGCAGCCCTCAGGACGAAGGCTCGAATAGACAGGGACAAGTGATATCGGGTTCCATGGGTGGACTTCCCACAACAACAACTAAAACAAAACCCAGTGAGCCTCGAGGATCAAGATCCGAGCTGGAGATGTCTCGCCTTGAGTCTTCGAGACTCAATATTTCAGCTCCAAAATCTCAAACAACAGACATAAATCAGGACACTACCTTTGCAATATTGTCATGGAATTCTAGAGGGAATTTTCATCTATTCTCATCTATTGAATTATGTCAGCTATTAAGAACTAAAAGCATCATATGTATTCAAGAGACATGGATGACCACCAATGCCCAGATGGATGGCTTTGAGTGCCTCCACCTACTGGCTACTAAAGGCCAGAGAGGTCGACCGAAGGGGGGACTACTCTTGGCAATCAAACTGGGCATTGGCATCACCAGGATTGAAACCTTCTTAATTCCTCCATCTGCGCTGGGGGCACTTGTAAAGGTGGAGAGTATGGCCTATGTGCTGATATGGAATATATACTGGTCTCCAGGGCCCAATCTATGTGAATTAACTACCAAAATTGAAGTAATTACGAGAAATGTTTTTGCACATATATCCAGGGCTTCAGATATTGATGATGGGGGATCTGAATACAAATATGTTGATATCAAAGGAGGGATCTGCTATGCCCTTCGATACCTCAAGTGTTGAGTCCACTAATGAAACTGAGGATAAATACAGGCCAATGACTTATAGAAAAAATGATCGTTATTGCTGGAGTATGTTATTTAAAACGTGGGGCCTGAAAGCAACTTTTGATTTGCTGGGCCCGGATGCCCCTTACATCACTTGGACATCAGGAGAAAAATCTTCCTCAATCGATTATATCTATATATCAGCTGACCTGTTTAACCTGATCGAGAGTCTTAGATTAAGCCCTACATTGGTGAGTGATCACAATATACTCAAATTGAATTTGCATATTTCGAGTAAAAGCACTCTGGGCAAGCAGATGGCAGGTAATCTGGTTCTAAATCCAGGAAATAATAGAATCACTTGGCACCCAGGCAATGTTAATGCATGCAATGATCTTTTTTGTAAAGACCACGAAAATACTACTTTTGAAGAAAAAAAAAATTAGGTTTACTCACAATCGTTTTGGCCTTCATGTAAAAAACCTTATTGAAAAATCAGTAAAGAGATCCAAAACTCAGGCACCCTATAAACATATTCATAAATACGATTAATTAGTGTGTGCAAGTAAGATTTTATTACGCCGCACTGTAATACAAATTCGTCTGCTTGAACTTCCAGATAAATCAAGACTACAGGGAATCAAATATGTGAAACAGACACACAGAAACTGGATCAGAAACTACAAATTTATGTTGCTACAAGCAGATAATGAGGAAATGTTGAGCTCCTTAAAAAATAATTCTGTAAAACCATTTTGGCAGCTCATAAATAGTACCTCAAAATGTCCAGTTGCACATAATCTTAACCCTATTAAGGAACAAACATGGAAAGAACATTTTGAGAAATTGTATGCAAGCGAGGAGCACATCCCAAAACACTGTTATAATGGGGAAACTCGGCAATGGTCGGGCAACTTTTCAATTGAAAAAATTGCTGAGAGGATAACCAAGGCAAGCTCTTCTAGAGCAGCAGGTCCCAACAGGCTTTCAAAGCCCTCTTATGGGTAATAAGGAAAAATGGTCAAAAGGCCTTTATCTCGTCTTTGAAGATATAAGTAGAACAAAGATCATCCCCAGCTCTTGGAACATGAGTTACATCATCCCTATTTATAAAAAGGGTGACAGGTCCATGCCTTCAAACTATCGGCCTATAGCCCTAATGGACTCAGACTCAAAGATATATGCTAGTCTTCTTCTCCAAAGGATCGAACAATGGGCTACTAGTGAAAAGGTTTATTCATCTTGTCAATTTGGCTTCAGAAAAGGTATTGGAACATTAGCGAGAGGGCTGCTGATCTCCTTGCTTCAAGAATTGGGGTGGCAAAAGGGGGGCGAGTCTGATATATTTGGCCAGCATGGATCTGTCTCTCGCCTTCGATCGAGTGAATCGAATAACCCTGTGGAAGAAGCTTGCCTTACCGACACTCCCGAGAGACATTCTGGATACCCTGATACACTTACATGAAGGGTCTATGATCCAAGTCCGTCTGAGTTCTGACGGCCGGCTTTCGGAGCCAATTAAAACATCTAATGGACTCCGACAGGGGTGTATTTTTGCCCCGACATTATACAATCTATATACATCTGATATAGACCCTTGGCTCGAGAAGGCTGCCTTCATACAACCAAATTTAGAAGGCAAGAAATATTGTTGTTGTTCCTACGCTGATGACTATATATTATTTGATAGATCGCCGGTATCAGCATTTGTGAAATATATGGAAGAGGTTAACCCATTAAAATCACATATTCTATGCTTCAGTGGAAAAAGATCTCTAACCTCAAAAAGCTGGTTTTTAGATAAATCCAAACTGGCAATTAAAAACTCAATGATCTACTTGGGTTTTTTTGTAAATGCAAAAGCTAATAGTGATCAAATATTAAATCACCATCTGTCCAAAGTTAAAGCATGTAGCAACCAGTTGCGACTAGTGGACCATAAGTTTGGAGGATTTTCTTACACTCCTGCCATGAGATTTTATGAATTAAAAGCAACACCGAAAATTCTTTATGGGAGTGAAATACCATTTATCAACCGTAGATGTGAGCAGGTTAGAATCCACCATGCTCAGAAAATCGATCTATTGCTTGCCGAATTGCGTCCCTATAGTAGCAATTTGGTATGAATATGGACTTCAATCCTTTAAAAGTATGGTGGAGTGGAAATGTCTCCAATTATTTCGGAATTTAATTGTTCAAACAGAAAAGAATTTGTATAATGATTTGTCAGTCAGGCTGTAGCAGGGCAGTCCGAAATCGACATTTCTATTCAAACTGTTGGAAATATGCAATACATTGTTGGTCCGAGTAGGTGCATCTTTGACAACACTTATGGTGAACCCAAAAAAAGTAAAACAGCTTTTACAAAATGCTGATTGGGCAAGGACAATCCAAGGACAATCCAAGAATTAACTCAATTTGAGCTATACGCTCATATGGATTCTTATTATAAATATATGGGCGTTATGGAACCATATCTGTACCTCTTTCCTAATAGAGGGTGGAGAAATTGTTTCTTAAGATTCAGATTTAATGTCATGCTAACTGGAGAAATAACTGCTGTAAGGACAAAACATTGAAAATATATTTGTGCAAAACCACAAAACATATGAAGAACGAATTCATGCTTGGCAAATGATTTCCATGAAGCTAACACTTATTGTATCTACAATCTATAATGCAAATCAGACTTAAATTCTTGGTTAGGCTGCTGAATTTGGAGGATAGCAACTCTGCCTCTTGTTTAGTGGCCCACACTGAACAACTTCATCTGTTTCACTCTTTATTTGGATCAACTGAGCCCTTTCTCCCCCCACTCCTAGATTTCCACACCTCCTCTGGAACTCATGCTACACATGTTAAGCTTTTATGAAAAAAGGCACTTAGTAACATCAAAATGTTCCTCCTTACGTGAGGTCTCCAAACATCTCTTTCTTTCAATGTACAGACACTTTGAGGACAAAAAGTAACCCTCAAAGATGTTTCATTTGTGTCACTTTGCCTCTGTACTCCTGGACATCAAAATCAATCACTCCTTGAAGTGAAGTGTACAGCACTTCTCTTGAGTCTAAATCCTGCTGCTAACATTTCGCCTTTGAGCTATAACGGTAGTGCTTTATCCAGGAGAATATTGTAATTGTAATTGTCATTTACATAGCACACTTTCCTCATTTGTATGGTGTCAATGCGCATTGTGGTTGGAACACCCTCAGGGACTGAAGTCCATGTTTGGGAGGTTCTAAGAGTTAAGTTTAGGATGTGTGTGTGCATTCTGCCAGGTTAGGACACAGGAGGGTTGGCTGGGCCCCAGTAAGCAGCCCCGAGGCCAGGCACGTGGGTGGGTGCTGTTGGTGGAATTGTGTAGAGTGCTGGTGCAGGAGACTCGATGTGTGCCCAGCTAGACCGAATTTCTTTTCATAGGTTGTCGATGTATACTAGTGGCAGAGGTGTTGAGGTACGTCAGTGTTTTCAGTGGGACGATTATGATTATGAAGCAATAAGATATTTTTGTTCCTCTGATTTTTAACAATAGTAAGATGTAACAAACAAATAATATCTTTTTTTCTAACCCCGCCAGAGCAATACTGGAGGCCATTCTGGTCATTTTGGCGTCCTTAGGACTTGGTACATTTTAATTCCTATAAGGAGAATATATTTACTATATAAACTTTATGATGTTTTTATTTGTATAACTTTATTTGGAGAAGGTTTTCATTGTATTGTTTTTACAGAGATGCAATAAGGAATATCAGGCAATAAACGATGAATCAAGGCCTATGCATTATGCAAGAAAGGCCAGTTTTAAAGCTTCATTGTTTATCGTACTGTCTGTCAAGTCCATTCTCTTTGTATTGCTTTATTGAATTCATTATTATGACACGCAATACGAACACATCTATTTCAAATTAAGAATCAGATTCTATCCAAAATCCAAGAATACAAGGAACTTGATTTGAGTGGTAGACATATATATTTATGGCCACCTTGCAGCAGGATTACAGCAAATTGATGCAGTATCCTAACTCTATATGGATGTGAGTGTACTGCGGTCTAGACATGCAGACAGCCATCCTCATCCTCAAACCCGGAATCCCCTCAGCCTCTCCTTTTCATTAATTATCCAATGTTCTCAGTTTTGGCGAGGGCAATCACTATTTGAGAAAACCAAAGGATTGTAAACCGTATTAAACATTGTATCCTCTCATCTAAATATTGAGGCTTTCTGAATGAGTATGTATTTAATTTGTACTGTATCCTCTCATCTAAATCTTGAGGCTGTATGAATGAGTATGCATTTAATTTGTACTGTATCCTCTCATCTAAATCTTGATGCTGTCTGATTGAGTATATAGTTAACTGTTACTGTATCCTCTCATCTACATCTTGAGGCTGTCTGAATGAGTATGTATTTAATTGTTACTGTATCCTCTCATCTAAATCTTGAGGCTGTCTGAATGATTATGTATTTAATTGTTACTGTATCCTCTCATCTAAATCTTGAGGCTGTCTGAATGAGTATGTATTTAATTGTTACTGTATCCTCTCATCTACATCTTGAGGATGTCTGAATGAGTATATAGTTAGTTGTTACTGTATCCTCTCATCTGAATCTTGAGGATGTCTGAATGAGTATATAGTTAGCTGTTACTGTATCCTCTCATCTAAATCTTGAGGCTGTCTGAATGAGTATGTATTTAATTGTTACTGTATCCTCTCATCTAAATCTTGAGGCTGTCTGAATGATTATGTATTTAATTGTTACTGTATCCTCTCATCTACATCTTGAGGATGTCTGAATGAGTATATAGTTAGCTGTTACTGTATCCTCTCATCTAAATCTTGAGGATGTCTGAATGAGTATATAGTTAGCTGTTACTGTATCCTCTCATCTAAATCTTGAGGCTGTCTGAATGAGTATGTATTTAATTGTTACTGTATCCTCTCATCTACATCTTGAGGATGTCTGAATGAGTATATAGTTAACTGTTACTGTATCCTCTCATCTAAATCTTGAGGCTGTCTGAATGAGTATGTATTTAATTGTTACTGTATCCTCTCATCTACATCTTGAGGATGTCCGAATGAGTATATAGTTAGTTGTTACTGTATCCTCTCATCTAAATCTTGAGGCTGTCTGAATGAGTATGCATGTAATTGTTACTGTATCCTCTCATCTAAATCTTGAGGCTGTCTGAATGAGTATGTATTTAATTGTTACTGTATCCTCTCATCTACACCTTGAGGCTGTCTGAATCAGTATGTATTTAATTGTTACTGTATCCTCTCATCTACACCTTGAGGCTGTCTGAATGAGTATGTATTTAATTGTTACTGTATCCTCTCATCTACATCTTGAGGATGTCTGAATGAGTATATAGTTAACTGTTACTGTATTCTCTCATCTAAATCTTGAGGCTGTCTGAATGAGTATGTGTTTAGCTGTTACTATATCCTCTCATCTAAATCTGGAGGCTGTCTGAATGAGTATGTATTTAATTGTTACTGTATCCTCTCATCTACATCTTGAGGCTGTCTGAATGAGTATGCATTTAATTATTACTGTATCCTCTCATCTAAATCTTGAGGCTGTCTGAATGAGTATGTATTTAATTGTTACTGTATCCTCTCATCTACATCTTGAGGATGTCTGAATGAGTATATAGTTACCTGTTACTGTATCCTCTCATCTAAATCTTGAGGCTCTCTGAATGAGTATGTATTTAATTGTTACTGTATCCTCTCATCTACATCTTGAGGATGTCTGAATGAGAATATAGTTAGCTGTTACTGTATCCTCTCATCTAAATCTTGAGGGGGTCTGAATGAGTATATAGTTAGCTCTTACTGTATCCTCTCATCTAAATCTTGAGGCTGTCTGAATGAGTATGTATTTAATTGTTACTGTATCCTCTCATCTAAATCTTGAGGCTGTCTGAATGAGTATGTATTTAACTGTTACTGTATCCTCTCATCTAAATCTTGGGGCTGTCTGAATGAGTATGTATTTAAATGTTACTGTATCCTCTCATCTACATCTTGAGGATGTCTGAATGATTATGTATTTAATTGTTACTGTATCCTCTCATCTACGTCTTGAGGATGTCTGAATGAGTATATAGTTAACTGTTACTGTATCCTCTCATCTAAATCTTGAGGCTCTCTGAATGAGTATGTATTTAATTGTTACTGTATCCTCTCATCTACATCTTGAGGATGTCTGAATGAGAATATAGTTAGCTGTTACTGTATCCTCTCATCTAAATCTTGAGGGGGTCTGAATGAGTATATAGTTAGCTGTTACTGTATCCTCTTATCTAAATCTTGAGGGGGTCTGAATGAGTATATAGTTAGCTGTTACTGTATCCTCTCATCTAAATCTTGAGGCTGTCTGAATGAGTATATAGTTAACTGTTACTGTATCCTCTCATCTTAATCTTGAGGCTGTCCAAATGAGTATGTATTTAATTGTTACTGTATCCTCTCATTAACATCTTGAGGATGTCTGAATGAGTATATAGTTAGCTGTTACTGTATCCTCTCATCTAAATCTTGAGGATGTCTGAATGAGTATGTATGTAATTGTTACTGTATCCTCTCATCAAAATCTTGAGGCTGTCTGGATGAGTATGTATTTAATTGTTACTGTATCCTCTCATCTACATCTTGAGGCTGTCTGAATGAGTATGTATTTAATTGTTACTGTATCCTCTCATCTACATCTTGAGGCTGTCTGAATGAGTATGTATTTAATTGTTACTGTATACTCTCATCTAAATCTTGAAGCTGTCTGAATGAGTATGTATTTAATTGTTACTGTATCCTCTCATCTAAATCTTGAGGCTTTCTGAATGAGTATGTATTTAATTGTTACTGTATCCTCTCATCTACATCTTGAGGCTGTCTGAATGAGTATGTTTTAAATTGACTGTATCCTCTCATCTAAATCTTGAGGCTGTCTGAATGAGTATGTATTTAATTTGTACTGTATCCTCTCATCTAAATCTTGAGGCTGTATGAATGAGTATGCATTTAATTTGTACTGTATCCTCTCATCTAAATCTTGATGCTGTCTGAATGAGTATATAGTTAACTGTTACTGTATCCTCTCATCTACATCTTGAGGCTGTCTGAATGAGTATGTATTTAATTGTTACTGTATCCTCTCATCTAAATCTTGAGGCTGTCTGAATGATTATGTATTTAATTGTTACTGTATCCTCTCATCTAAATCTTGAGGCTGTCTGAATGAGTATGTATTTAATTGTTACTGTATCCTCTCATCTACATCTTGAGGATGTCTGAATGAGTATATAGTTAGTTGTTACTGTATCCTCTCATCTGAATCTTGAGGATGTCTGAATGAGTATATAGTTAGCTGTTACTGTATCCTCTCATCTAAATCTTGAGGCTGTCTGAATGAGTATGTATTTAATTGTTACTGTATCCTCTCATCTAAATCTTGAGGCTGTCTGAATGATTATGTATTTAATTGTTACTGTATCCTCTCATCTACATCTTGAGGATGTCTGAATGAGTATATAGTTAGCTGTTACTGTATCCTCTCATCTAAATCTTGAGGATGTCTGAATGAGTATATAGTTAGCTGTTACTGTATCCTCTCATCTAAATCTTGAGGCTGTCTGAATGAGTATGTATTTAATTGTTACTGTATCCTCTCATCTACATCTTGAGGATGTCTGAATGAGTATATAGTTAACTGTTACTGTATCCTCTCATCTAAATCTTGAGGCTGTCTGAATGAGTATGTATTTAATTGTTACTGTATCCTCTCATCTACATCTTGAGGATGTCCGAATGAGTATATAGTTAGTTGTTACTGTATCCTCTCATCTAAATCTTGAGGCTGTCTGAATGAGTATGCATGTAATTGTTACTGTATCCTCTCATCTAAATCTTGAGGCTGTCTGAATGAGTATGTATTTAATTGTTACTGTATCCTCTCATCTACACCTTGAGGCTGTCTGAATCAGTATGTATTTAATTGTTACTGTATCCTCTCATCTACACCTTGAGGCTGTCTGAATGAGTATGTATTTAATTGTTACTGTATCCTCTCATCTACATCTTGAGGATGTCTGAATGAGTATATAGTTAACTGTTACTGTATTCTCTCATCTAAATCTTGAGGCTGTCTGAATGAGTATGTGTTTAGCTGTTACTATATCCTCTCATCTAAATCTGGAGGCTGTCTGAATGAGTATGTATTTAATTGTTACTGTATCCTCTCATCTACATCTTGAGGCTGTCTGAATGAGTATGCATTTAATTATTACTGTATCCTCTCATCTAAATCTTGAGGCTGTCTGAATGAGTATGTATTTAATTGTTACTGTATCCTCTCATCTACATCTTGAGGATGTCTGAATGAGTATATAGTTAACTGTTACTGTATCCTCTTATCTAAATCTTGAGGCTCTCTGAATGAGTATGTATTTAATTGTTACTGTATCCTCTCATCTACATCTTGAGGATGTCTGAATGAGAATATAGTTAGCTGTTACTGTATCCTCTCATCTAAATCTTGAGGGGGTCTGAATGAGTATATAGTTAGCTCTTACTGTATCCTCTCATCTAAATCTTGAGGCTGTCTGAATGAGTATGTATTTAATTGTTACTGTATCCTCTCATCTAAATCTTGAGGCTGTCTGAATGAGTATGTATTTAACTGTTACTGTATCCTCTCATCTAAATCTTTGGGCTGTCTGAATGAGTATGTATTTAAATGTTACTGTATCCTCTCATCTACATTTTGAGGATGTCTGAATGATTATGTATTTAATTGTTACTGTATCCTCTCATCTACGTCTTGAGGATGTCTGAATGAGTATATAGTTAACTGTTACTGTATCCTCTCATCTAAATCTTGAGGCTCTCTGAATGAGTATGTATTTAATTGTTACTGTATCCTCTCATCTACATCTTGAGGATGTCTGAATGAGAATATAGTTAGCTGTTACTGTATCCTCTCATCTAAATCTTGAGGGGGTCTGAATGAGTATATAGTTAGCTGTTACTGTATCCTCTTATCTAAATCTTGAGGGGGTCTGAATGAGTATATAGTTAGCTGTTACTGTATCCTCTCATCTAAATCTTGAGGCTGTCTGAATGAGTATATAGTTAACTGTTACTGTATCCTCTCATCTTAATCTTGAGGCTGTCCAAATGAGTATGTATTTAATTGTTACTGTATCCTCTCATTAACATCTTGAGGATGTCTGAATGAGTATATAGTTAGCTGTTACTGTATCCTCTCATCTAAATCTTGAGGATGTCTGAATGAGTATGTATGTAATTGTTACTGTATCCTCTCATCAAAATCTTGAGGCTGTCTGAATGAGTATGTATTTAATTGTTACTGTATCCTCTCATCTACATCTTGAGGCTGTCTGAATGAGTATGTATTTAATTGTTACTGTATCCTCTCATCTACATCTTGAGGCTGTCTGAATGAGTATGTATTTAATTGTTACTGTATACTCTCATCTAAATCTTGAAGCTGTCTGAATGAGTATGTATTTAATTGTTACTGTATCCTCTCATCTAAATCTTGAGGCTTTCTGAATGAGTATGTATTTAATTGTTACTGTATCCTCTCATCTACATCTTGAGGCTGTCTGAATGAGTATGTTTTAAATTGACTGTATCCTCTCATCTAAATCTTGAGGCTGTCTGAATGAGTATGTATTTAATTGTTACTGTATCCTCTCATCTACATCTTGAGGATGTCTGAATGAGAATATAGTTAGCTGTTACTGTATCCTCTCATCTAAATCTTGAGGGGGTCTGAATGAGTATATAGTTAGCTGTTACTGTATCCTCTCATCTACATCTTGAGGCTGTCTGAATGAGTATGTATTTAATTGTTACTGTATCCTCTCATCTAAATCTTGAGGCTGTCTGAATGAGTATGTATTTAACATTTACTGTATCCTCTCATCTAAATCTTGAGGCTGTCTGAATGAGTATGTATTTAATTGTTACTGTATCCTCTCATCTAAATCTTGAGGCTGTCTGAATGAGTAGGTATTTAAATGTTACTGTATCCTCTCATCTACATCTTGAGGATGTCTGAATGAGTATGTATTTAATTGTTACTGTATCCTCTCATCTACATCTTGAGGATGTCTGAATGAGTATATAGTTAACTGTTACTGTATCCTCTCATCTAAATCTTGAGGCTGTCCAAATGAGTATGTATTTAATTGTTACTGTATCCTCTCATTAACATCTTGAGGATGTCTGAATGAGTATATAGTTAGCTGTTACTGTATCCTCTCATCTAAATCTTGAGGATGTCTGAATGAGTATGTATTTAATTGTTACTGTATCCTCTCATCGAAATCTTGAGGCTGTCTGAATGAGTATGTATTTAATTGTTACTGTATCCTCTCATCTACATCTTGAGGCTGTCTGAATGAGTATGTATTTAATTGTTACTGTATCCTCTCATCTAAATCTTGAGGCTGTCTGAATGAGTATGTATTTAATTGTTACTGTATACTCTCATCTAAATCTTGAGGCCGTCTGAATGAGTATGTATTTAATTGTTACTGTATCCTCTCATCTAAATATTGAGGCTGTCTGAATGAGTATGTATTTAATTGTTACTGTATCCTCTCATCTACATCTTGAGGCTGTCTGAATGAGTATGTTTTAAATTGACTGTATCCTCTCATCTAAATCTTGAGGCTGTCTGAATGAGTATGTATTTAATTGTTACTGTATCCTCTCATCTAGATCTTGAGGCTGTCTGAATGAGTATGTATTTAATTGCTACTGTATCCTCTCATCTAAATCTTGAGGCTGTCTGAATGAGTATGTATTTAATTGTTACTGTATCCTCTCATCTAAGTCTTGAGGCTGTCTGAATGAGTATGTATTTAACTGTTACTGTATCCTCTCATCTAAATCTTGAGGCTGTCTGAATGAGTATGTATTTAATTGTTACTGTATCCTCTCATCTAAATCTTGAGGCTGTCTGAATGAGTATGTATTTAATAGTTACTGTATCCTCTCATCTACATCTTGAGGATGTCTGAATGAGTATGTATTTAATTGTTACTGTATCCTCTCATCTACATCTTGAGGATGTCTGAATGAGTATATAGTTAACTGTTACTGTATCCTCTCATCTAAATCTTGAGGCTGTCTAAATGTGTATGTATTTAACTGTTACTGTATCCTCTCATCTACATCTTGAGGATGTCTGAATGAGTATATAGTTAGCTGTTACTGTATCCTCTCATCTAAATCTTGAGGATGTCTGAATGAGTATGTATTTAATTGTTACTGTATCCTCTCATCGAAATCTTGAGGCTGTCTGAATGAGTATGTATTTAATTGTTACTGTATCCTCTCATCTACATCTCGAGGCTGTCTGAATGTGTATGTATTTAATTGTTACTGTATACTCTCATCTAAATCTTGAGGCTGTCTGAATGAGTATGTATTTAATTGTTACTGTATACTATCATCTAAATCTTGAGGCTGTCTGAATGAGTATGTATTTAATTGTTACTGTATCCTCTCATCTAAATCTTGAGGCTGTCTGAATGAGTATGTATTTAAATGTTACTGTATCCTCTCATCTACATCTTGAGGATGTCTGAATGAGTATGTATTTAATTGTTACTGTATCCTCTCATCTACATCTTGAGGATGTCTGAATGAGTATATAGTTAACTGTTACTGTATCCTCTCATCTAAATCTTGAGGCTGTCCAAATGAGTATGTATTTAATTGTTACTGTATCCTCTCATTAACATCTTGAGGATGTCTGAATGAGTATATAGTTAGCTGTTACTGTATCCTCTCATCTAAATCTTGAGGATGTCTGAATGAATATGTATTTAATTACTGTATCCTCTCATCGAAATCTTGAGGCTGTCTGAATGAGTATGTATTTAATTGTTACTGTATCCTCTCATCTACATCTTGAGGCTGTCTGAATGAGTATGTATTTAATTGTTACTGTATCCTCTCATCTAAATCTTGAGGCTGTCTGAATGAGTATGTATTTAATTGTTACTGTATACTCTCATCTAAATCCTGAGGCTGTCTGAATGAGTATGTGTTTAATTGTTACTGTATCCTCTCATCTAAATATTGAGGCTGTCTGAATGAGTATGTATTTAATTGTTACTGTATCCTCTCATCTACATCTTGAGGCTGTCTGAATGAGTATGTTTTAAATTGACTGTATCCTCTCATCTAAATCTTGAGGCTGTCTGAATGAGTATGTATTTAATTGTTACTGTATCCTCTCATCTAGATCTTGAGGCTGTCTGAATGAGTATGTATTTAATTGTTACTGTATCCTCTCATCTAAATCTTGAGGCTGTCTGAATGAGTATGTATTTAATTGTTACTGTATCCTCTCATCTAAATCTTGAGGCTGTCTGAATGAGTATGTATTTAACTGTTACTGTATCCTCTCATCTAAATCTTGAGGCTGTCTGAATGAGTATGTATTTAAATGTTACTGTATCCTCTCATCTAAATCTTGAGGCTGTCTGAATGAGTATGTATTTAATAGTTACTGTATCCTCTCATCTACATCTTGAGGATGTCTGAATGAGTATGTATTTAATTGTTACTGTATCCTCTCATCTACATCTTGAGGATGTCTGAATGAGTATATAGTTAACTGTTACTGTATCCTCTCATCTAAATCTTGAGGCTGTCTAAATGTGTATGTATTTAACTGTTACTGTATCCTCTCATCTACATCTTGAGGATGTCTGAATGAGTATATAGTTAGCTGTTACTGTATCCTCTCTTCTAAATCTTGAGGATGTCTGAATGAGTATGTATTTAATTGTTACTGTAGCCTCTCATCGAAATCTTGAGGCTGTATGAATGAGTATGTATTTAATTGTTACTGTATCCTCTCATCTACATCTTGAGGCTGTCTGAATGTGTATGTATTTAATTGTTACTGTATCCTCTCATCTAAATCTTGAGGCTGTCTGAATGAGTATGTATTTAATTGTTACTGTATACTATCATCTAAATCTTGAGGCTGTCTGAATGAGTATGTATTTAATTGTTACTGTATCCTCTCATCTAAATCTTGAGGCTGTCTGAATGAGTATGTATTTAATTGTTACTGTATCCTCTCATCTACATCTTGAGGCTGTCTGTATGAGTATGTTTTAAATTGACTGTATCCTCTCATCTAAATATTGAGGCTGTCTGAATGAGTATGTATTTAATTGTTACTGTATCCTCTCATTTAAATCTTGAGGCTGTCTGAATGAGTATGTATTTAATTGTTACTGTATCCTCTCATCTAAATCTTGACGGGTGTCTGAATGAGTATGTATTTAATTGTTACTGTATCCTCTTATCTAAATCTTGAGGCTGTCTGAATGAGAATGTATTTATTTGTTACTGTATCCTCTCATCTAAATCTTGAGGCTGTCTGAATGAGTATGTATTTAATTGTTACTGTATCCTCTCATCTAAATCTTGAGGCTGTTTGAATGAGTATGTATTTACTTGTTACTGTATCCTCTCATCTAAATCTTGAGGCTGTCTGAATGAGTATGTATTTAATTGTTACTGTATCCTCTCATCTAAATCTTGAGGCTGTCTGAATGAGTATGTATTTAATTGTTACTGTATCCTCTCATCTACATCTTGAGGCTGTCTGAATGAGTATGTATTTAATTGTTACTGTATCCTCTCATCTAAATCTTGAGGCTGTCTGAATGAGTATGTATTTAATTGTTACTGTATCCTCTCATCTAAATCTTGAGGCTGTCTGAATGAGTATGTATTTAATTGTTACTGTATCCTCTCATCTAAATCTTGAGGCTGTTTGAATGAGTATGTATTTACTTGTTACTGTATCCTCTCATCTAAATCTTGAGGCTGTCTGAATGAGTATGTATTTAATTGTTACTGTATCCTCTCATCTAAATCTTGAGGCTGTCTGAATGAGTATGTATTTAATTGTTACTGTATCCTCTCATCTACATCTTGAGGCTGTCTGAATGAGTATGTATTTAATTGTTACTGTATCCTCTCATCTAAATCTTGAGGCTGTCTGAATGAGTATGTATTTAATTGTTACTGTATCCTCTCATCTAAATCTTGAGGCTGTCTGAATGAGTATGTATTTAATTGTTACTGTATCCTCTCATCTAAATCTTGAGGCTGTCTGAATGAGTATGTATTTAATTGTTACTGTATCCTCTCATCTACATCTTGAGGCTGTCTGAATGAGTATATAGTTAGCTGTTACTGTATCCTCTCATCTAAATCTTGAGGCTGTCCGAATGAGTATGTATTTAATTGTTACTGTATCCTCTCATCTACATCTTGAGGATGTCTGATTGAGTATATAGTTAGTTGTTACTGTATCCTCTCATCTAAATCTTGAGGCTGTCTGAATGAGTACGCATTTAATTGTTACTGTATCCTCTCATCTAACTCTTGAGGCTGTCTGAATGAGTATGTATTTAATTGTTACTGTATCCTCTCATCTACATCTTGAGGCTGTCTGAATAAGTATGTATTTAATTGTTACTGTATCCTCTCATCTACATCTTGAGGCTGTCTGAATGAGTATGTATATAATTGTTACTGTATCCTCTCATCTACATCTTGAGGATGTCTGAATGAGTATATAGTTAACTGTTACTGTATCCTCTCATCTAAATCTTGAGGCTGTCTGAATGAGTATGTATTTAACTGTTACTGTATCCTCTCATCTACATCTTGAGGCTGTCTGAATGAGTATGTATTTAACTGTTACTGTATCCTCTCATCTACATCTTGAGGCTGTCTGAATGAGTATTTATTTAATTGTTACTGTATCTTCTCATCTAAATCTTGAGGATGTCTGAATGAGTATGTATTTAATTGTTACTGTATCCTCTCATCTAAATCTTGAGGCTGTCTGAATGAGTATGTATTTAATTGTTACTGTAACCTCTCATCTAAATCTTGAGGCTGTCTGAATGAGTATGTATTTAAGTGTTACTGTATCCTCTCATCTACATCTTGAGGATGTCTGAATGAGTATATAGTTAGCTGTTACTGTATCCTCTCATCTAAATCTTGAGGATGTCTGAATGAGTATGTATTTAATTGTTACTGTAGCCTCTCATCTACATCTTGAGGCTGTCTGAATGAGTATGTATTTAATTGTTACTGTATCCTCTCATCTAAATCTTGAGGCTGTCTGAATGAGTATGTATTTAATTGTTACTGTATCCTCTCATCTAAATCTTGAGGCTGTCTGAATGAGTATGTATTTAATTGTTACTGTATCCTCTCATCTTAATCTTGAGGCTGTCTGAATGAGTATGTATTTAATTGTTACTGTATCCTCTCATCTACATCTTGTGGATGTCTGAATGAGTATATAGTTGGCTGTTACTGTATCCTCTCATCTAAATCTTGAGGCTGTCTGAATGAGTATGTATTTAAATGTTACTGTATCCTCTCATCTAAATCTTGAGGCTGTCTGAATCAGTATATAGTTAACTGTTACTGTATCCTCTCATCTAAATCTTGAGGCTATCTCATCTAAATCTTGAGGCTAGTTAACTGTTACTGTATCCTCTCATCTAAATCTTGAGGCTAGTTAATTGTTACTGTATCCTCTCATCTAAATCTTCAGGCTGTCTGAATGAGTATATAGTTAATTGTTACAAACACCCGCAGATGTGCGGATTTTGGTTGTCAAAATAAAACAAGTGCAAGGCAGTGTGCATTATGTTTTTAGTAACTTGAGTATATAACTCTTTTATCACAGACCTTTTTCAAATACCAAGATCAAGGATCATTCCAATGTTTATAAAATGCTCTTCTATTTCATGAAATGCAGCCGGAAGCACTCACTGATGCTATTTGTGTCTTTATCTTTTCTCATATGTTTTTTTTTCCTTTATAGATAAGACCCTATCAGAAAATAATCGCTATAATTATTTTACATCATTATAAGGAGCTTTGCAACTGTCTTATTGTGACTAGAATATATCCTAGATGTGATCATAGCTACTAAACATTGCACACATTTGACATGATAACATAATTAAAACAATGAGTTTGTTTCTTCAGTCAGTCCCCAGGCTATTTTTAACTTTGTGTGTTTGCCAGTGACTGGGTAGCAGTGCAGCTGAATTTGCACATGTGTTACAATGTGCAAAAACACTAATATTTAAAACATGAAATAAACAAATGTGTTTGGAAACTCTGGATCCTGGTCCTCTGGTCCCTTGCAAGGTCTGCCTGGAGAACTCCAGCACCCACTGAGAATCCTGTGCGCCCCTCAATGTACAATGTGCTGTTAGTGTGATGGCAACATTTGTGCAGGACACACAATGAGAATAGTTCACTACACATACCAGGCCATTGCCCAACTTGGAAGAGGCTTCTCCACCACCACGTATTTCCTGTTTACTTGCAACATGCACTCATAATTTGTTTTAGATATGTAATGTACTGCTGTGCTGCAGGCCTGGCTGCAGTCAGCGTGCATCTCCCATGCAAAGCTGCAAACATTGTTGGGCTTTTGGGAGAGTGGCATTCATCCCACTGATTGGCAGAGGGGTGGGGGTGGAAGTTGCGGTAAGTTGGGAAGATAAACAAAATGTGCCTGACATGTGGGTAACGTTTACGGGACAGCAGTATCCTTCTTGGATTACCCTCGTGAAGTACTCTCTTTCTGGCCATGCTGGGGTCACGATTCTCTTGGGCGCAGATTGGATGGTGGTTAAGACACTGCTGGAATGAGCAGGGGGTTGGGCAATCCTATGAAAATGTGAAAGCTCCAATTATATATTGAAAGGCATAAGGCCCGTGTTTTATTCCTGCAGGAAACTCACACACTTGCAATGGGATGCAACAAATATTCCAAGACCCGGGGTACACAACGTCACTACATGGTTTTTTCCACTCAATGTCGGGGAGTCATGACACTGTTTCATAAAACAATACCATATGTACACAAGTCTTCACACAAAAATCCACTGGGGCGGTACGTTGTGACACACATGGTACTTATGGGCCAGGAATTACTGTTGATGAACATATATGGACCAAACATCGACGACACAGAATTCCCCTCCCAGATTTCAGACCTATTGGCAGTGTACCCCTTAGTGTCCATTCTGTGGGGTGGAGATTTCAATACCATTATAAATGCTGGCCCCAACAGATCTTGGTATGAAGTCTGACAACTGTCTAGAGCTGCCCATGTGATAATAGAAGGCCAAAGTAGGCTGTGGATGGTAGACACCTGGAGTCTGTTACACCCGTAAACCAGCAGGTATTCCTTTTACTCTACAGTCCACGATTCTCACTCACGCATTGACCTATGGCTGATATCCGACACCCTGACCGGCCGTATTGATGAGGCTGGTATACTGCCTAGGACCTTCTCCGACCACTCCCAGATGACACTTACATTCACACTGGGGGTGGCAACTGAAACAAGACATCCATGGAGACTCAAGCCACTGGCACTGGCTGATCCTATGTTTGTGGCTGAGTTGGGGAAGTAGCGAGTTGAGGAGTACTTTGAGACGAACACTGGCTCAGTCATCTTTCATGCATACCTATGTTATGCCTTCAAGGCTTATATCCGTGACATGGCCCTGGCTAAGGAATCCGGGTTGATTAAGGCAATATGCAGGAATATCCAGGAGTGTGAAGTCACCCTCAGTCGACTTGAAACACAATACATGGCAGCTCTGGCTGTTGTTACACTCTGCCAAATAAAAATGAGCTTGATAAATTTAGGGAACACGCTGACAGAGAGTGTAATTTCTTGGATAATCACAGGAAATACAGGGAAGGGAAACGCCCCAGCAAACTGCTAGCCAGGGTCGCGGGCAGGAGGGTGGCAGCCAGCACATTCCAATCGTGCATCACATGTCTGTAATGCTAGTCCACTTAATATCAGAGGTGAACCGTGTGTTTCATTCTTTTTACGCAGCGCTCTATGCTAATACTAATGCAGCGACCACCCCCGAGGTACAGTCGTTCCTGGACGGTCTGCCACTCTCTGTTCTGTCCAACGAGACTAGGGAGGCACTGGATTACACAATGTCAAGTGAGGAAATATCCCTGGCTATTGAGGCACTCCCCTCCGGTAAGGCTCCGGGCCCTGACAGACTGACCATGGAATTTTTCAAATACTTCAAACCCTGCCTTGTCCGCCAACTTGCTGCGCTATGGGAGGAACCCTGTGCACTGGCGGTGCTCCCTCCTACATACGAGAAGCAGTAATTACAGTACTGCTTAAACCTGACAAGCCGGCGGCGCAGTGCGCCTCCTACCAGCGCGCCTCCTACCAGCCCCATTCACTAATCAATTCAGATGCAAATATATTTGCTAAATTATTCGCCCTCTGACTTGCCCTGTACATGACACATATAATCCACCCTGATCCGTCAGGCTTTGTTCCCAGACGAGCTAGAGCACTAAAGTTGAGGTGCCTTTTCAATATCCTTGCCCAGATAGAGCGAGGTGCACAGTCGGTCGTGGCTACACTAGATTTCCAGAAGGACTTTGACTCCATGTCCTGGCAATTTATGTGGGTGGTGCTCAAGAAGTGCAACTTTGGTGCTCGATTTGTCTCCTGGGTATGTCTGCTTTATACGCTCCCTGTAGCCAAAGTCAGCACAAATGGGCTACTCTCAGTTCCTATTGCTATTTGTAGGGGGACCTGACAGGGCTGCCCACTCTCGACTTTGATATTTGCAATAGTGATGGAACCACTAGCTGATCTGATCCGTCACAGACACGCACATAGAGGGAACAGATTCTCTGGCACACCAGAGATCATCTTGCTATATGCTGATGACGCGTTACTGTTTGTGCGTGACCCGGAGCTACAACTAGCCCCTATTATACAGGATGTCCTCTCCTTTGGCACCCTATCTGGCCTGCAGTTAAACTGTGTTAGATCTGAGCTATTTCCATTGACAGAAACTACTGTGGCTCCCCGGGACAGCATGGGATTCTCCTGGTCTCCCCAAGGGATTAAATACCCGGGCGTTACTGTGACAGAACAGCAGGCCTCTTTATATGAACGCAACTATAGCATATACTTGCTCCAGCTCTCGCAAACGTTGTGCGGCTGGGCAAAACTCCCTCTCACTTTCGATGGGCAAGCAGTGCTACTGAAAATTGTCATTTTACTTTATTACTTCTTGAATGTCCCAATGTGGCCAGGCACCAAGCAATTGAAGACACTGAAAGGCGAGATTTACAACTTTATGTGGCACGCAGGAGTGGTGCGGCTAAAATCAGACACACTGACAAGACCCTACAACCTGGGCAGGCTAGTTGCCCCCAATTTCGAAAAATATTTGGTAGCAGTCCAGGCACAATTTGCAGCTTACTGGTTCAATGATGATGCCCCTCCCCCGAATGTTAAGATCGAGCGACTCACTGCTGACACGCGCGATGTGCGGTCATTGATTCTGCCACCATGATGGAAAGATTCTAGAGTTTCCGACCCCACCGGTGCAACAGCACTTGCTGGGGGCAACATATGGGAACTTGTGGGCAACCCCCATCCGTTCCATGGTAGCCTTCCCCTGTGGAATTGTCTACGACACTCCCCAGAATAAGTAAGAGAGCTGAGAATAAGTGGGATGGGTGTGCTGCATTGGGAGTTGTCTACGACATGGGCTCCTTTGTTGAGTAGCGTGACCTGCTGTGGCCCCTGCGGATGCTACCCTCTAGTTGGCTGCATTATGCCAGCCTGCGTCGCGTGATTGGAAACATGTGGACGGAATTTCCTGGAAAACGCCCAGATGAGCCCCTTCTTGGCTTGGCTATGGAGAGCACCCCGGCTCATGGCCTAGTAACCAGAATATATAACTTGCTGCAAAAACGGGCTAATAAACCACTTACAAAGATCTTTCTTTCTTGTGATTTTAGTCAACATTATGACTTTTTACACAAAATCCAGCATACAGAGAAGAAGGAAAATCAACCAACCTTTACGATAAAGAAATGAAAAATGTAAAAATCTAAAATGTTGTATAGTAAGATAACCAAGAATCAGAAAAAAAAACAACCAAGTTAACCAATTAATTCTTCAAAAAATCTAAAAACATTCCTTATCGAACTAAAACATTCTAATCTATTTAGTCAAATAAGAAGAAATTTTAAAAAAATCAGTATCTAAAAAATACATTCTTTTAATTAAACAATCAAGTTAATTGCAATTATTTTAAAACAAAGATCACTTCTGACGTAAGAAAAGTTTCTTGACCCAGTTACAATCTTTGCCAAAACTATTTCATATTGAGAATTCTCGGATCATGCACAAATCTTCGAAATCTTTTCAATCTAAGATTCCAAGTCCCTAGACACTCTGATAGAAAATGAACAACCGTTGTTTTACACCTTCTGAATATCTATCACATACATTTGAAGGAAAGGACACCGGATCCCTTATATGCTGAATTTCCTGAGAAAATACCAAGTTCAGTCTGAATCTTAAAAAAATTCATTCTAAAGACAGGGCTAACTGATCTTTTTATGAAGGCAGGAAGAAAGGATCTAGGTTTATCTGTTTCAGACCATGAGGTAGATATTTTGGCAGTTTATGTTTATTATGTTTATGTTTATTGAGTTTATATAGCGCTTTACACCAAAGCGCTTTACAGAATAACAACAGGTACAGTAATGAATGAAGCATAATTTACAAACATGAAAAAAACAGTGATACAGTATTTAGAACCATTTACACAGAGGAGTGAGGGGGAAGGAGGGAGGGGAAGGGGGGACCCCGGGTGACCTCCAACGCACTAAGGTGGTTGCAGTATCGAAATTGGGGTTATCGGGGGGAGGGGGAAAGGGGTGGTGAAGGGAAGTGGGGGCAGGCATGTGAGGTGGGAGAGAGGTAGGGAAGGAGAGTCAGGGGGAAGTGAAGAAGAAGAGCTTTGAGGGAGGAGTGGAAAGATGGGTAGGTAGGGGAGGAGTGGATAGAGAGAGGTAGGGAGTTCCAATCAAGGGGGGCCAAGAGTTGGAGGGAGCAGAATCGCGAGGAGGCACAAGGGGCTGGGGGTACAGTGAGAAGGTGGAGATCAGCTGAGCGGAGAGAGCGGAAGGGAGAGTAAAATGAGAGGAGGGAGGCAAGATAGGGGGGGGCAAGGTCATGGAGAGATTTGTAGACAAGGCAGAGGAATTGGAATTTCAGTTGTGAGAGGAAGGGGAGCCAGTTCTCATCTTTTCAATGGTTCTAGTCCAATCTGTTCGTTTAATACAGTCTTTGACCTTCAGAGGGTTTTGACTTAAGATTCCATCTGAAGTATCGACAGCTTCTAGAACTTCATGACATTTTGATCTCAGAGAATTCAAAAAGAGATTATTGTTCAATTTCATTTGTTGTGCAATTTCCCCAAATAAAGTCGCTTTCGGTGGTAACAGCACTAACCTATATAAACTGAGCCATTTCCATTCCATAATTGAGATCGGGGAAGCTACACCTATTTCATATTGAACACATGAGATAGGGACAGAGTTTGGAAGACCTAATATTTATTTCCAAATTTTTCCTTCAAGCCTATCCCAACTAACACTAAAGGCCTGCAGATTACATTCCAAACTGTATGTAATAGAAGGAATCACCTTTCCAAAATATAATTTTATTAATGGTGATAATGTGAATCTACAATATTCAGAGGAAATTCTCTTCATTTGAGCTAGTAGCTTTATCAACTTGGTCTCAATGGTTGAAAGGAGAAGGGACATGGTCGGAATCGCTGAGATCTCAGAACCCAAATAAGTCACTTCTTTGGCTGTTGGAATATCGAGATTATTTAAATGCCATTCATATGACCTGGTGAATCTTAATGGATGTTTAAAGATCACAATTTCTGACTTATTAGGGTTAATTGTCATTCAGCAAGGCATAATCTTATAAAGCCGTTGACAAATTCTGAAGACCTACTTGAGTGTGGTCAATGACCACAATATCATCAGCATATGCAAGCCAATACATTTTCCTACTTCCAATTTTAGGAGCTGCCAAGACCTTCTTCATCAGCCATTGAGACAAATCTGCAAGGAACAGGATAAATAGGAAAGGGGCCAACTGACAGCCTTGGCGAACACCACTCTCAACCTTATTGGGTTGGAAGAGATCACCCATTTTCGACAACCTCACTCTAATGATTGTTCCTTTCTGTAACTGTACTAAAACATTGAGCAGACGGTCCGGTAGACCCACATTTTTTTTAATTTCGACCATAGTTTGTTTCTTTTTATGGTGTCAAAGGCCTGGGAGAGATCGACCCATGCACCGAAAAACAGGGGGCCAGCCTTAACCGGTGAGGATAAAATAATGCATCTTAGTATCAGTGCGTTCAATGAGGTAGATATCCCTCTTCGGAATCCAGTCTGTTCTCTAGGGAGGAATCCCTTGATCTCCGCCCCAACTTTCTAGTTCTTCCAGAATCAATCTACAGACATTTTTTCCATCCGCGTCTAACAATGATATGGGGCGGTAATTTGCTGCAGCCAGAAGGTCTTCCTTTTCATAAATGGGTATAATAATTGCGTTTTTCCACGACTCACAAATTATTTGTGACTACAAAATATTCTGAAACAAATGCTTAAAAATACAGGCCCAAATTGTTGGATTTTTCTTCAGGATTGAATTTGAAAGGCCATTAGGACCAGGAGCTCTCAAAGTAGATGACTTCACTATCAAACGCTCTATATCATCGGTGTTAAATCCAGAGACCACTTTTCTTCTTGCTGATGATATTGCTCCTTTAAATTTACAGGGGCATAGACCTTAGAAAAGCTATTGTTCCGTATCCTTTCATCAATATCAAAATCTGTGAAGAATCAGTAGGGGAATGGTCCGAGTAATCAACCGACCAGAAATTCTTTGAATTTCTCTTAGAGACAGCTTTCAACATTTCTTCGCCATCTCTGTGCAATAGCATAAACCTGTGTGTACGTGCCCAATTCCTATAGGCAGTGTTCACCTTTTTCAATTTAGCAGTACGTTCCCTAAGATCCTTTATTGTTTTTTTAATTCTGTTTTTATCTGCTCTTCCTTTCCTCTTTAATTCCTGAATTTCATTATCAAAAGAGTGCCTGTGTTTCTTCACTTACACTTTCCAATAATCAGAGGATTCAGATCCCACAGGAAATTGGTATAATTATTCGGTTCACTTTCAACAGTCAGTTGGTATTAAGATAGGTTCTTTAATGCCTCTCCCAAGTTATCAATAAGGGTTTGTCTCCATCTCTCAAATTTCACCACTCTATTGCCAGCCACATTAACTTCAACTGATTGTGTGTAGTGGGGGATACATGGGCTATCCTCAATTTTGAGATCAAAATCTAACATAGCATGGCCACTATCCCCCGTTTGCTTGAGATTTAAGGTTAAGCATTTTTCAAAACTTTTTTTGAGACATATATGTAATCAACTATTGAGAAAGCACAACCTCTCTGCCAAGAAGGAGCACAAGGGATGTCACCCTTCACATTCCGATTCAACATAATCAAATTCCATTCTGTCATAAAATGATCCCACATTTGACCATTTAAGGTTTTAGACTTCAAAGGTAAAAAGCGAACCTGCGTGGAGATACATTGTGAGTTAAAATCGCCCATGATTACCAATTCATCTGAGAGAATTTGGGAGAAGACATCCAACAATAGGTCTGATAGAGAATGCAGGAAAGCCAACAAAGAAACACTCATCAGGTTCCAATAAATAGTTATAATGACCCAATGGACAGAATTACTGCCTTCTCTAATCAACACTCTTACTGCCATAAGACCCTGTATAACATTAGATATCAAACAACATTCCTGGAAAAACTCCCTTCTACATGCCAATAATAGACCACCACTGGGGCGCCCCGAACCATTATAAGTTGATAATTGTTGAAAGACTGAGAAACCGTCAAAGCTCAACAAACTTGCATCCAAGTTTCCTGAATTGAAATCAAATCGAATCTTTGATGAATATACAATCTCTGAGAATCTTTTAGAAAAGAGTTAAACCCTCTGGAGTTCCAAGATAAACATTGTAACCCGTGTTGGGCTAGAGACAGACCCATCTTCTGAAACACTTTGATTTCAGGCACAATTCCCCAGATATTCATGGAGCCCCCAGACTGGGTAACTCCCTTCAGATTGTTTTGATTCTTCTCCACATTACACCTGGTTAATGCATTTCCCTCAATTGTGGGCAGATTTTTTGTGATCGTATATCCCCTTTTTTGCCACTATTCTTTCAATTCCAATACTGTTTCCATCGCTAATCTATATTTCATTGACATTTCCGCGATACTTGTGTTTGGATATACCAGAAAGCTGACTTGTTCAATGCCACTAGATGATAGATACTTTAATAGGGTAATTGATTTCATTTCTCCCATAATAACTGGATGATTCACTGGATTGTGTTGTTTCCTGTCAATATTCTGTAGATACATCTTCACAGTGGAGGCGTTACTAAGACTGGACTTTGTTTTTGAGGAACAAACTAGGTCTTTAGTTGTTTCCAGTTGATAAATGGGAGAATCAAATACTGGATTGATCAGCAAGTCTTTTTCCAGCTGAGGATTACCCAGAGGGCCATCCGCAATGCTTCCCTATAATTTCTTAAATCTCCTCCTTGGTCAGTTTCTGCTTAAGTCGGTACCTGCCCTATTGGCCAAAGATCTTGGAGGGATTTGAGATTTACCTATCAGAAATATAGGTGCCGTTTTTGTATTTGGAATCATAGCCAATTTGGGTTTTTGCTTCTGTTTTAGAGAAATTGGAGCAAGTTTCTTGGGGGGTTCCATGGAGTCTGTTTGACTGCTCACAGTTACTTTAACAATAATAGGTGTCACTTCTTCCCGGTTATTTTTAGGTTCCTTACAGGCCAAATAACTTTTTGGAGGTTTACCTAAGCCCGATTTTGTGTCTTTCGGTTTACCCTTTTTCGATTCTTCCAGATTGATCTTTTTCAAATTTTTGATAAAACATTTGGTACTGTCTGTAAGGGACTCAACCACCCTTTTCCTTTGCAGAGGATTATCTTTTTGGATTATTTTTCGCTGTTCCTCCTGTCTTCTTCTTCTTCTTTTGGTTTTACCATTATCCCTCTTCTCAGATCTATCAGATTTCGCCATAGTTGGGCACTTTTCCTTTATTGGGACATTATTTAGACTCTGGGCAAAACCTTCTTCTGCAATTATGGCCAGATGCAAAAGTTCTTCCATAACGGACGCTGATATTGGCGTATCATCCCATTTTTCTTTGATAGGCTGGGACTGTAACTGTGGTTTCCCAAGGAGAATCAGCTTTTCAGGGCTTTTCATGCTCAGCTCCCATTTTTCATTCAGTTTCAATAACTCCTTCTTTAAATCACCCCCTTGAGTAATTATAGAGTCTAATTTCTCTGATTGGACCTTCTGAAAAAGTTCTAACATTTCTGCGTATTTCATTCTTTCATCATTGGCCGCAGATTTTAGCGCCACCAAATTTATATCCATGGATTCCATGTCCTTTGTTAATTCTAACAGAATCCCTGAATGTTGTTCCACTTCCAATTTAATCATTTTGAATACTTTTTCTAGGGAACTCAGTTTGAAATATAAAGCCGCAATAGTGGGTGGGCCAAATTCTTTATCATAATTTTGTTCTTGGATAGCTATTTTTTGCATAGGTACATCCCTACCCAAATATAAATGCTGGGCCCTGTTGTTTTCTTCATCTGAAATTGTCCACTGCTCTGGGACAGAGTATAGCTCAAATGACATATCAATCTGAGGAGCAAACCGATCTTTTTCTACAAACCTCATTACAGGCCGCGTATCTTGAGAATTTTGTTTATCTGTAGCGGCCGGTAGGTGCTGACTTTCACTGGTCTCTTCCAAAGTTAATGTACAATGCTCCTTTGTCAGGGGAGCCAACGTAATGGAGAAGTGATCTTCGATCGTATTTTACATCGTGGTGGCAGTCTCAGTGTAGTTCAAATTTGCCAGAGCAGGGTGATTGACTGCTAAAAATCCTCGATGTGGTATGATTAGCACCACACAGATTGTTCAACTGCAAGCCACTCATTCCAGAGCTCATAGGGATGTGGGCATCTAGTGGAAAGGAGCTCTTTGGAGGGTGAACATTACCCCTCCCTATTTTGCTCGAGCGGAAGGAGTTAGCTTCAGGCATCTCCGTAATCTGCATAGATTGAGAATTATTGGAAGAGTCAAGATGAGACACTTTCTCTCCCATCGGGGCACTCCTCAAATTATATGTTTTGGCCATTACTTCTTCCACCTTGTAGCCAAGGAAAGACTTCCTATGAGGAACTAATTACTGAAAAAGCCTATATTAAGTGTAAAGTGGTTGAGTTAAAGGCACAGTAGTACCTGCAGTCCTCGATCCACTACAAAGAAACAAGAGCATAAAATATTCCCAAGTATGTTTGAAAAATGATTAGGGGCTTACTTTCATGCAGAGTGGACTCCCAAACTCCCTGCCAAACACCACCAAACAAAATCACTTACGCCTCACTTTCGCTTTGCTACTGCTCAAAGCAGCTGTTTTGGAGAGCGGGCGAAAGCGAGTGATCTCAGCGTCAAAGGGGCCGCTCTCTGTTTGACCTACGGCAGTCAGCTGATTATACCGTGCTCACAATTGTAGCAATTCCACAGCAAAGTCTTTAAGATAAAGCACACGTTCCAATGTTCCAATGGAAATCAGCAGGTAGGAGGGAGAGCGTAGCACAATACCGCCAAACACAATCACTTACACCTCACTTTACTTCCAAAGCTCTAAGAATCCTGGGACCGAGATTTGAGTATAAACATTACCAGCAAGATCTGGGAAGCTATGTGTCTACAAACGTGGACTGTCACTCAACTCCAGATTCAGACTGATACAATTCAAGCTACTAAACAGGTTTCACTACACCCTAGCCAGGCTCTTGTCACAAACGGGGCTCTTCCCAATGTCCGAGATGCCATACAGATGGGGTGGGTTACTTCCACATGATATGGGAGTGCTTGAAACTAAGGGAGGTCTGGTGGGGGCTTTGTGACGTAGTATCCAAAATGTTTGACTGTTGACCTGCTTATTCCACAATTTTGAGAAGCTCCAACCACGGTTCCATAAGCTCTCTACTCTCTGCATGCTCCTTGCTGTACGAAGAATATTACTGTTGTGGCTGCGGTTCGTTTGCCCCCCTGTGGAGCAATGGATGTGAGCTGCTACATGGGCCTCTGACCATGAAGAGTAGTGGATTTCACTGCAACCGATTCACTGTAAACCTGCGGACATATGGTTTCCCTTCAGGAACTACTTGCACATCCTGCAGTGATGAGCCTGTTGCTGTGGTTTACAACTTCCTGCTCTTGATTCACTCTACTAACCACTCAAATGCTACTGTTTGGATGCGTGTCATCACCCGCACCTATTATAAACAGCCCAATAAAATGAAGTGATTATTGATTGTAAATGTAAGAAGTACCTCACTTTTCTATACTGCCAAATCTGTCTCTTGTTGTAATGTCAAGCACTCAATAAACAAAAGGTTTAAAGAAAATAAGAAAAGCAGTGCAGTAACAATCCACATGTGACACAATCTGGCATCATGAACACCATAAACCCCATCCCAAAATAAAAAATGACAGAGTTAATTGACAATTGTGAGAAAGAGGGCGACACACCAGAATGGCCACATCCAGACATGCAGCAACTAATGTAGCCATTCCGTAAGGATCAAGATAAATGCACATTTTATCTGTCCCCTGGGCTTGCAGTCAACAGTCAAAATTCATCCAAAGAAATAGCCATCATTGCCTGACGGAAGGATCTGCAGACAATGAAAAAATGAAACAGATTGCAGCCAACACATCCATGCACCCAATTACTTAAGACCCAGGTACCCCCCTCGGTGACATACAACACATGCAAACACATGCAAACAACAACTCACAAGATAACCATCAACATGTGTCCCAGCACACATGCAGCAACACCTGCACACTGCAATTCAAAAACACAAAACACACACACCGGGAAACAACAACAACCCCCACACTGCCTGACCCCCTGAATGACATGCAGCAAATGTGCATGTCACATATCCCCATTGCCAAACTGATAGCTCATATACAACACATGTATCAGTCAACATGCTGCATGACCATGAGAAGACATCAGATATGCAGATAATCAAGCCCTCAAAAAAGCAGGGACACCCCTTATAAGGCATGCCACCACCAGCGTAGTATTGGGCCAAGCCAAGCAGCGAACACAGTCATGGGAGACCATGATGCAAAGCACAGGGAGGCCAGCACACAAATAATCACCTCTTGCACTCCAGGCAGGATCATGCATGAGGCAGCATTTCACAGAGGCTGATGTCAGACTGGAAGGCTGGCCACAGGGTCAGCTGCCATGGAAGATATAAGCAGACATAACCAAGCAATGTGATACTACAAACAAAGATAAATGCATGGAAAAGGTAGCATGCAATGGAAAAGTGCAAGGTCAATACACACTTCATTGTGACAGCACATAATTGGTCTAATTTTGCATTCAATTAAATGCATCTGCACCATGTACCCAGCTGCGGTCAACTTGAAGCTGTAAACACCATGGTGCAGCATGCATGGGATATGCATGTGAAAACACCAGCAACGGAACAACGTAGTGGCCTATTCACAACATGGCATCCAAAAAAGGTTCATCAATGGTTCCATGGTTGTGAATCATAACTGGGGCTGCACACTATAATTGGGGAACCCTAAGCAGGAGAAGTCAAATGTGCAGTAGAACTATTACCCCACAAACAATGCAAGGGATGTGAAGTGCCACTCAGTACACGGGTGCAAAGTGCAATGAGACACACACCAGCACAACCATCAACACCTGCCAGAGGCCGCAAGCAGCTGGCCCTGCCACCCTCTCAAGAAAGGCCCACACAATTAGGAATCTGGAACCTGTATCCCCACCAATCCATAGAAACAACACCATGCCCAGACCTATGATCAGAATCACACCATGTGACACATGCCGCCATGAACTAGTACTCGTGCCCCACAAGACAAGTCAATCCCATGTGATCACACACAGTGCAAAACTCCCAGCTAAACACCACACAATTGTCTGCAAATGCCCTTCACTTACATGCACAGGGTACCCACCTGCCATGCAAACAATGCAACCCACTGGGAGACACATAGGCTAAATGCAATGACATGCATAGTAACAAAAGAAAGAACATGCACATACATGACAACACATGAATGGAGCATGAACATATGCTGAGACCACCCACTGCAGAAGGACCACAGGGTGCAAGAGGGTGACAGGACATAGATTGTGATCTGCTCATGAGTGCAGCGTAGAACAAGAGAGAGAGAGAGAGAGTGTGACAGTGAGAGGGAATGCCAAGTTAGAAACACATCAAGGAGTACACCGCCTGGATTGGAGATGGCCAATGACATGGACTACACCACAGTAGGTGCAGGCATAGTTGAGATGATCGAGGGAGGAAGATAGTGACATGAGTACTACTTAAAAAAGCATGGTAGCATGCAAAGCACATATATGGGAAATGTCCACATGTAGCAAACACAGGAAACAATGACGCATGCTGAACATGCATGACAGTGCTCATGCTTACCCGCTGATTTAGCCGGCATGGTGTGAATCCAGATTCACCTTCACAGGGAACTGTGCCTCTGAATGAGTGACAGGAGGCCCAGTGCCAGGCCGAGGGCATTTGGAGCATGGATGTCAAAGGGTAAAGGTGTCTTCCCCAGGACTGCAGTCATCGCCTCATTACAGATTACTGGAACAACATGGGACAAGACATTACAACAGGCATAGTTAAGTAACATTCACACAGCACAGACGTGTGATAATACAAAGAACCCAGAGTTACTTGCACATGCCATCCTCAGCACTACCATGCAAATATGCTACTTGTCCTCTCTCTTCATGCCGGCATGGCCACCACTGCAAATGTCATGTCCTTGAGAGTGCAACTGCACAAATCAAGTAATCAAAACGACACACCAAAAAATAAAAAAAAATAAACCTGGAAAGGGCAACTCAAAAATAACATGCCAATATCCGGGTCTTGGTCTACAAAAGTGGACAATAAAAAATCAAAAATGGGCAGTGTGAGGGGGTGGGGGTTGTTCCACCCAGGAAGGGGGAGGGGCAGGGTGGATGTCAATGTCCACATGGACACCCCCCCAAAAAAAGTTAAAAAAACAACCTCCAAGGGCTCACGGGCTCACGGACTGCACGACTATGGTGGAACGGGAGGCCTGTGTGTGCTGGCTCCCCCATCCTGCCTTGAATCTGCATGTGGAAGTGTAGCTGGAGGCTGACCACACAGTGCCCTGACCCGGTCCTCTGTGGCAGCCGCTATGGTGACACTGATGAATGCGCCAGCAGACTGAGGGCTTGGAGGTCACGCATGGGTTGCACAGGGTTCCTCCGAGATTGTCTGCCTCAATGTGAGTATGGCAGTCCAACTGAGATGGGCAACATTCCAAATTCTAGGGTGCAGCTGTAAACAGCCTGCAACTCAGCTTTTTGTTTGGCTATTAGTTACCAGGGGACATAGGCCTTCACCATGATAGCCATGAAGGCAGCCAATGGGTGTCCAGAATTTGGGGTTGATTTAATCATTAATATTTGAAATCACACAAGTATTATGGGAAAGAGATATTCTGTGTTAAGCCCAGTCACATTTGATGAAAACTCTGAAATTGATGGTGACAAGTCAGTCCCTGATGTAATCACTGTTCATCCTGTGTCATAAGCACACAGTCATGAAGTGTGCTATATGCACGCTTCACAATACGGAAGCCCAACGTGTCCAAGCGCAGACATAGCTGCTCTGACCATTCATTAAATGGGTCTGATTTGCTGCTCACAACTGTGCGCAGTTCTCTTGCCGCTTAATAATTGCATATTTAAATGAATCTCCTGCGGCTGAATCAGCGAAGCAGGGAGAGGATGAAAGCTCGACTGATATGTTCCAGGAAAGAGAGCGGTGGCTACATGCTGTTTACCCAGTATCCGAAGGCCCTTATCCACATGGTTTGCGACAGCAACTTGATGCTGGCAATCATTTTTTTGTCTTCTATTTATTTTTTTGCAGGGGAAAGCTCGAATGCAGTCCCCCACTACCAGAAATAATGCAGTGGAGTATCCCACATTTGGGACATGGCAGGGGAACACTGGCAATCCTGAAAGAACTAAGAATAACATTTCTGAGACACATGAAGCTAAGCACTCACCTCACAGCGCTGTGCGAAACTTGAAGATTACACTACTATTAGGATTGGCTCAGACTTTTATCTTTTCACCATTTAATTGAACAAATCACTATTAAACACAATATCACAGTGTTCCGAAAAAGAAGAATCTGGTGCTATAAATGGGATGTTGTTATTATTATTATTATTATTATTATTATTATTATTATTATTATTATTATTACTATTATTATTATTATTATGCCTTCCAATTCCGACCTTGGACTTCTGCACAGTCGTTCAAGTTTTGGTGCCCTCCCGCCCAACACTCCGCTTGTGTGAGTCACAATCCTGTCCTACTGAAAGCTTTCCGGCAAACCTTGTGACATGTGTGAAGGAATTTGACCATATCACCCCCTCTCTCCCCACACATGCTTCACCAGCTAGCCCTGCATGCCCACATCACTTTCGAGACCATCTGCATCACCTTCACATCACTACTGGCCCAGCAATCATCTTCCTTGGCCTGGAGTATCACTATCTAGTGATTCCAATGAAAACCAGGAGCCGAAAACAGTTCTGGATTTCAGTCCAGAGGTGTTTTTGAAGAGCACCAAGAAGAGAGAGAGGGGGGGGAGGAGGCAGCTACTACACCTCCACAGCCATGAACAACATAATAAGAACATCAGGTTGGCGCCATCCCACCTGCACTTCAGGAACACAGTGAAACCCTGACTCTTAGAAAACGTTGCTCCTTTACACAGCCCCAGGAACGACTCTTCTATAAGAAAGGTGGTAATCTAAAAAAGGGTACAACCAGAGAAAGAAAGAAATGAAGTAGATTGGGTATAGCTAACAAAGACTTTCTGATATGTTTATATATAAACCCAGACATTTTTGAGAATTATATCACTTAAGGTTAAACACACTATTAGCCTACATTATGGCTGAGCGATATGGACCAAAAAGTCATATCTCAATATTTCTGGGCTGAATGACGATAAACGATATATATCTTGATATTGTGTGTGTGGGTTCAGTGCTCAGGTGTAAGCCAACTACATGTGAGATGACACAAACACCTTTATTTATAAGACATTGGGAGGGAGTACGGTGGAGTGTTCTTTGTGTCCAGCAGTCTCAAGGCTCAAAGCAGACCCATGGTCTTTCTTTCATTTCCATTGGCAGGCGGTATCCACATTAGAAGCAGCAGCCCGGACATGGGAGCATTGTGGGAGTGCGTTGAGTGTTCTTTGTGTCCGGCAGTCTCAAGTCTCAAGCTTCAAGGCAGACCCAAGGTCTTTCTTTCATTTCCTTTCGGAGGCGGTATCCACATTAAAAGAGCTGCCCGGACGCAGGTGCGACACAGTAGTGTGGTGGAGTGTTCCATGTGTTCCTTGTGAGCCAGTGTAGCCTCTCAAAAGATGGATGGGATTTAAATCCTGGCCCTTGCTGCTCCAGGGTAATCTCAGATAACCTCTGACTCTCTGCCTGCTCGTTGCTGTCAACCACCGCTTTGTTGGTTTTGGCTGCACATTTTATTACTAGTCAAGTTTGTTGACTGTGGACTGTGAACTGTTTATTATTCCCACTCCCGCCCCATTGTTCACCACCTTTGTTGCCCGAAAACTTCTTTGTCTTCTTTTTCTGGAGTGGGGGGGTACGTGTGGGTAAAGACAGACTAATGCTGCTAATTGAGCCGATGGGCGTTCCCGAGTCTTTTATGTGGACTGACCCATGGATTTGTTGTCTCTCAAACTAACAAATTAACATAATACAGGACGGTCGATGGCCACTTGCAACCAGTCAACAATGTTTTATTTATTTATTTGTATGGATTATACATAACCTTTACAAAATGAGATGCAATAACACATATTAACAACATAGTCAAATACATATATTACACACAAAAAGGAAAACAGATAAAACATTTCTTTAAACAAAACAATTTTGCAGCTAAGAAAAAACATGTAGAGAATAAAGTGACAAATACTACCATAATTTAAAATCATATATATACAGAATATTCTTTTGTCTGGGAAGATACCTCCTGTCGCATATTTCTTAAAAACTGTAACGTGCGCACATCAAAACCCTTACACTCAAATCACTGAAGAAATGAACCAGCTGTTTGGTAAATCATCATTGCCCACTTAGATGCTTGGATGATGCTTAGATAATGCTTCATATTTTACAAACATATCTCAAATATTTAACAACTGCGAGCTGAAGCTTAATTTCATTTCCAAATAACATTTCCAGCCATAATCTCTCCATGTCTACATTATCACAATTCACAAATTTCCCAAAATACTCAATACGATCCTTTTTCAGGGAGATGCAGTAAATTAATAGGTGTTGCAGTGTCTCTGTCAACACTGGAACCCCATAATGCCGACACAAGGACACATCCTCCTTTCCCCTCTCACTCTGATCCATGATTTCCCGAGTCAACAGCACATTACATTTAAAACGCATAAAATAATTACAGAACCTTTTATCCGGGAATCTGATCAAATACGACTCCATAATACCTCCTCATTTGTAGCCTGATACCATATGTTTATATAGTTTTGTTTCGAGTACTTTAACACAGGTATTATTCTAATCTAATTGATCCCAATATTTTTTTACCTATTTAGGGGTAAAAATAAGTGGCTCACATGTTATGCCACACTCTTGAAAGAATAATAAACACTCCCGTGTTAAATCTCTGAGATATTCAGAGTCACATTTTCCACTTCGGATCCAGTTACCCAACAGATCGTACATAGGGACTCATCATGAGTTTGGCAGTAACCCTTAAATCCGGCGGTAGCGCTGTTATCGCTGTTAAGCTCTGAGCTGGGGGGAAATCCACTGAAAATTCTCGGTCATACCGCCGGCGGGAAATCCGCCGGCGGTATGAGCGTGAAATTTCCCCTTTGAGCCCAATGAGGAATGGTGCATTCCCGAATGGGCTCAATGGGGAATGGGGATTTCCAAATCTGCCAAACCCGTGATCCGGCGTTAATAGCGCCAGTGGGTTTGGCGGTAGGGCAGATAGCACCAGTGCTATTAGTGCCGGCGTTACCGCCCATCTCGTGATGAGGCCCATAGTATCCTTAGAGCTAGTGATCAGTTTTCTGAAAAGACAGAGCCTACGCCAATTGACCATACTATTGATGGAACTTAGGCATAACTCATAACTAAGCACTTCTACTGGCACACACTTGGGTAAACATTTGAAAACAAATCTTAAAAGCATAGCCTCATATTTGTTTATTTCCTTAATCGCCCAGTCAGGGAAGAGCTCCAACCCATAACATAACTGTGGTATTAATTTGCATTTATAGTAGCGCATTGTTGGTTCAAAGGAGAATTTCCCATACTTATAGTCCATTTTGTTTTAAATTGAACAGTTTTTGAAATTCACCTTCTCTCAATATATCCCCTATAATGTATTTCTCTCTTATTTACAAAAACAGGATAGCCGAGATAGCGCATGTATGACTTCAGTTTTAGCTTTTCATGATTCAACAACCAGACAGAATTTACCCTTTTGACTTTATGATGTAGGCACAATATTACTGTATTCTTTACATTAATTAAAAGAGAATCTGCAAGTGTATATTCTCTGAAAACAGTCAATAGTGGTTGCAGTCCTCTGGGTGTGTCGTCAAACAGCATAAAATCATTTGCATATGCAGTCCAGCAGATCTTATGTCCCTCAACTCTCGGTGGTACAAAAGCACACGCCACCAGTTTTTCCCCTGCGTCATAGACATATAAATGAAAAATTGTGGGTGCAAAGACGCAACCCTGCCGCAACCCATTCATAGCATTTATTTTTTGCGAAAGAAGACCAGCATTGCTCAGGTGCGCCTGCAGCTTCGAACCTTCAGGGAGATGATATAATATTGATAGAAGAGAAGGAGGCAGTTCCATCCCATATAATTTCCCCCACAGTATGTTCCTGTCGACCATGTCAAAAGCCATGGTCAATTCAACTGATGCTATGTACATTGGGGCGCTTCCTTGCTTCCATGCTTCAGTTTGAAGGATATTCACCAAACCACCACCTGCATCTGTGCCAACATTTTTGCGGAACCCAAATTGCTGCCTGGATAGAATCTTATTTTCTTCAGCCCATTCTTGGATATGTTTCAACACCAACCCAGAAAATATTTTAGAGTCTGCATCCAAGAGAGCTATAGGTCTATAGTTGACTGGTGACTGCCTATCTCCCTTTTTATACGTCGGGACAATATAAGACACATGCCAGGTAGTCGGGAGTTCACGTGTCCTCATGATATCAGAGAATAACTTAAAAAATATTTTTCCCAGATAGATTTTTGTATTTCCCTTAAAGACAACATTTGCCAGTCTATTTGGCCCTGCAGCCCTAGAGCGTGATGCCTTACATATTAATGTTTTTACATCGTCGTATGTAAAGAAGAAATCCCAGGGATGGTTTTTGATCAAAACAGGTAAAGGATTATCAATTTTATTCGGGGCATATATGGCACCAAAATGGCCCCTCCACTGCATCTCTGGGACTGCGCATGTTTGTACTGATACCTGAGTCGTCTTTCTGTCACTAATCAGGGCCCAGAATGTTTGAGCAAGGGGTCCCTTAGGGCATCTAACAGTTCCTCCCCATCTGCTTGATACATGTCTACTCTGTGTCCCTTGATTTTATCTTTCCATTTTTTGTTCTCCAAGATCATTTTTACAGATATGGATAGAGACTGTTTATGCATGTGTCTCAATTCTCTACTTCTATTGTTCTCAATTTCTATCACTACTTTGTCATATGTATGTAGGTGTTTAACCTTCCTGTGATTGTTCTTAGGGAACTTAATAGTATTCTTAACAACACTTTGTAAATAATTATCACATGTATTTCTGGTATATAACGTTAGTTTTTTCCCAAAATCTGTGTTCAGAAAATCAGATTGAAATACCACATTTGTGCGTACCACATTGCTGTCATGCCAGATTATTCCTGCAACAGTTTACCAAATAGGCAGATTTACAGATCTCACTGTTACCCTTTCCTCCCCATTCTGCAAAAACCATCTCTAGAATCTTATGATCACTGCAAGTAGTAAACCTCAAACACATCGCACAGGGCAAAGCAAAGAGAGGAGCAGCCAGAAAAACATAGTCGATTTCCGTAGCAGTCTGTCCATTGAACCATGTAGAAGTATCTGCCCTTTCACTCAATAGGTCAGCTGTGTTGATGAGGCCCCATGATCCCAAAAAAATACACCATACTTGCCCTTGCGTCTGTTTATTGATGTGATTACCTCTGCCCAGTTTAGATCCTGTGGCCCCCGTGCTACCCCCCCACCTTATCCCTTGGCATTCCAACGTTAAAATCTCCAGCCACAACAATAATTAGGTCTGGGTGTCCGCCCAATGCTTCCTCCATGATTTCCCCGAGAGTTTCAAGGGAGCCCACCAAGTTATATTTGGTGTTCCAATAGATATTTACCACCAAATAACACCTGGGGCCTGATGAAATAGTTAACTTGAGCAAAACAGCCAGGCACCATGGAGGTGCTCGGAACACCTTTATAATCTCGGGAGCCCCATCAACACGAAAGGCAGTGATCAGTCCACCCGACGGCCTGCCCAATTTCCCTTTGTGGCCAATTCATTGCACACAACAACACCATCCAATACATAAGCATATGTAAACCAAGTCTCTTGCAGACAAAACATACTACATTTAGACAGAAAGAGGCCAATTTCAGGGGAATTTTCCAAGTGCTAATGGCCCCTGGTGTTCCCAGATACCAGAGAATAGTCACATTCAGAATTAATTATTTGGTTTGAAACTCTGCAACTGTGTTATGGATTCTCACAGTGCCAGTGCCAGTCACCTTAGGCTCGAATCATTTGCAACATCCTCTATTGTAGCCTTGTTATTTTTCCCCACGCTCTGTTCCACATCCTTTGCATTTGGCGCTGGCTGCTCATCTCCTTCTTGACCACTCAGAAGTCCTCTACTGTAGCTACACAAATCATAACCATACTTGTAGAAGAACAGCTTCATAAATTGCCCGTGAATAAAATACAATTCTTACCATACTTGTAGAAGAATTCAGACTCAAGAAGAACAGCTTCATAAATTGCCCGTGAATAAAATACAATTCTTACATAATCCTATCTTTCTGGATGGACGTAATCCACCAGTTTAACGTCCCCAGAAGAGATAAGATTCAAATTTGGATCTTCATCAAAAAGTGCAAGAATTTGCCTTCTATTCAAGGAGGGAGGCCCCCACCCCCTGTGGAAACAAATGGTACAATAACACACTCGGATATTCCGGATGGTGGGGCTGTCTCATCTGCACATCATCACGTGCAGGTAATCGATTATTCCCTCTATCCCCATTCGGTAAATATTTGTCAGCAGAGTCCCGTCTAGCCATTTGGGTTTTGCATTCGCCTCTTCTGCACTACTCTTCTCAATAGTACATTGGGCCGCCTCCCTACAGGGCACCAGCCGTACTGTCTCTGTGGCTGCATTTGTCTTAGGCTGATCCTTCATCATTATCTTCATAACTTTCCACACAATTCTTTCAGTTATAGATAATTTGTCTTCTGCTTCCTTCTGCTCCCCCCCACCCCTTATTGGTATCTCCTTCGATGCTCCCCAGCACCTCTGTTTCCTGTCAATACTGTGACACCTGTGGGGGCTTTCCAATGTGCTTAACCGCACCTGAGCCATTAGATTGAAAGCACTGTTTATCTCCAAAAATCCTGGAGTATGAAAGCGGCGATAGTTTGCCGTAGTCAGTAGGCACAATTACTGTCTTAAACGTTGGCATGGTCACATTTGTTCTGGCTGCCATACCTTCTAGCTCACCTCAGTGAGACATATTGATATCCTCGGTTGCCGACATAGACATTGGTATTGTTCTGGCTTCTACAGCTGCAAGCTCACCAAGGTGAGGCATATTAAAATCCTCAAAGGCTGACATAAACGTTGGCGTAGTCAGCTTTCTTCTGCTCTCCACACCCACTAGCTCACCTAGGTGAGGCATGTTCGTAACCTCGGTGACCAAAGCCATAGTTGTTTCTCGGTGCTTTCTAGGGGTATCAAGAATAACTATTTCTTCTTTTTTTCCCATGGGTTCCATCCCATTCTCTATATTGCCTTTTATTTTTATTTTTAGGGAAGAAATTAAGGAGACTAGCCTTATTTGTAGGATCTTTTTTCTGCGCACCCTGGAAATGACACAACCCTCCTTGTTGTTTTTTTAATTTTTCCGTTTCTTTTTCATAGTATCCGTGAGTGTATCTGCTGCCAGAGATCCTCCCTCCCTATTGCACATCATATCTCCGTCCCCTGACAGATCTAAATAGGCCTCTAAATATGTGGCCACCATATCTTTCCTAATCAGGTTCCGCCAGTTTTTCTTGGACACCCTGTTCCGACATCTCCCTGTCTTCTGCTTCAGCTTATTATATATTTGTCTTTTTGTCTGAGCCTCCGGAGATTTATATCGCGCAGGATGAGCTTGTTCTCCTCTTCACCCCCATTTAATCTCCCTTCCAGATTGCCCAGATCAACTCTAGGGACAAGCCCTCTAGTTGGTTTTGCACAGACTATTCCCAATGCCTCTTTCACTTTTGGTTCCGGCACCCAATTCTCAAGTGTCAAATCTGTATTGGTTCCCATGGTAACAACAATTTTAGTATTGTCTAACACATGGGGACCTTTCTGCAGTTCAATGGCCTTAATTCGTTTACCTATCAAAACAGAATGGTTCTGCAGTTCCATCAAAATATGCTGATTATACTGTTTCTCATTATCCCCGCCCCCTCCCCCAATCATCCTGATGAGGTCTGTTTTCCCTTTGGGCCGATGCCACTTCCCATTCTGGTTCATGACTTAATGGGTATTGTGAAAGGGCTAAACGAGAGCCGCCTGTCGATGCAATATTGTTTCCATCACCTTTGCTCTCAGCCGAGTGTAGTAGGAAAGTAGAGGCCTCTCCTGGGATCATGCCTTGGTGTTCCCTCACACTCTCATTGTTTATTTCGCCTCCTTTACTCTGCCCAGATGCTATCAAGAGTATGGCTGTATCCCCTACATTCAAATTCAGATGTTCTAACCCACATTCATTTAGAGGCGAAGCAGGGAGAGGCATCTCCATGGACATTTTCATGGTACCCTTGACTCGGGTAAACACTAAAGGAGCAGACAAAATATCATCAAAGGGTCCAACCCCTGTCATTGTTCTCTTCTGGTTCGTGGGACCGTCCTTTTGTCGGTCTATTTAGTATGTTTCATTTCATAGCAGCCTCTAACAGCTTCTCAACCAGCGTATAGATCTGACAGAGTTGTCCCATCTCTTATAAAGAAACCGTGTCCATATAGCACCATGTACAGGCACTGCGCCAACAACGTTCAGTTTGAAACAGTAAATCCTCCGGAACAGCGCATTTCGAGCAGTCCTATTAACCTAGGAAGTGCCGTGCTTACACAGCGTCATGCATGACATTTTCGTTATATAGTACCGCCACGTGCAACAAGCAATGTATTCTTGCGCTTTCTATTCGCATACGATGTGCACCGCCCCCATAGCGTAGTAGGTAGACAGCTTGTTTTCAGCTATTTTTCTGTTAAAATTAGTAGTGCACTACCCATACAGCAAATCATTTAAGGAGCGTATTTCTACAATTCCTGCTGGATATAACATACCCCTACCCCCACATCTTTATTTAATTTTTCAGATACCGAGCCCTAGAGCACCGTCTGTCTACAGTTTCTACTCTTGCTCATTCGGCAACGTGTGCGTGCTCTCTCCGTACTGCAATGGGAGTAACCAACACATTCAACAGTCCCATTAGGGTCTGGAATACTCTACCAACACAGCAGGATGGTTATAACAACACGTCTCTCCAGGCGTCCCTCTGCACAATTAACAATAATAGCAAGGGAATGTTTAAGGAGCAAGAGATCGCGGACAGTAGTATTTCAAATCCAATTTACCCATCATGCATTAGATGCATGTGGAGGCGTCTGGCTCCTGTGTTTCTCATAACTGGAAAACAAAGGATTAGGAAACAAATATATAATTTGGCAATCCTCTTTCGTCCGCCTCGCCGTGACCGCGACCCGAACAGCCAGACAGCTCACTTGAACTCAATTGCACGCGCAAGCGGGTGCGCGATGACCCCAACAGAAGTAGAATTCTGGGAATAAAGGGGCGGGGCCACGAGGCATGATGTATGATGGTTCCAGGTCACATCGCCATGTTTCAGCACACCAGCCGCTTCCTCTTGCCAACACAAGGCACAAGGCGGATACCAGTCCCGGTCCTTCCAGCCAAACAGCTCACTTGAGCTCACTTGTGTGCGCAAGTGGGTGCGCGATGACCCCAGTAGAAGTAGAATTCTGGGAATAAAGGGGCGGGGCCACGAGGCATGATGTATGATGGTTCCAGGTCACATCGCCATGTTTCAGCACACCAGCCGCTTCCTCTTGCCAACACAAGGCACAAGGCGCATACCAGTCCCGGTCCTTCCAGCCAAACAGCTCACTTGAGCTCACTTGTGTGCGCAAGTGGGTGTGCGATGACCCCAGTAGAAGTAGAATTCTGGGAATAAAGGGGCGGGGCCACGAGGCATGATGTATGATGGTTCCAGGTCACATCGCCATGTTTCAGCACACCAGCCGCTTCCTCTTGCCAACACAAGGCTCCAGGCGGATACCAGTCCCGGTCCTTCCAGCCAAACAGCTCACTTGAGCTCACTTGTGTGCGCAAGTGGGTGCGCGATGACCCCAGTAGAAGTAGAATTCTGGGAATAAAGGGGCGGGGCCACGAGGCATGATGTATGATGGTTCCAGGTCACATCGCCATGTTTCAGCACACCAGCCGCTTCCTCTTGCCAACACAAGGCACAAGGCGGATACCAGTCCCGTTCCTTCCAGCCAAACAGCTCACTTGAGCTCACTTGTGTGCACAAGTGGGTGCGCGATGACCCCAGTAGAAGTAGAATTCTGGGAATAAAGGGGCGGGGCCACGAGGCATGATGTATGATGGTTCCAGGTCACATCGCCATGTTTCAGCACACCAGCCACTTCCTCTTGCCAACACAAGGCACAAGGCGGATACCAGTCCCGGTCCTTCCAGCCAAACAGCTCACTTGAGCTCACTTGTGTGCGCAAGTGGGTGCGCGATGACCCCAGTAGAAGTAGAATGCTGGGAATAAAGGGGCGGGGCCACGAGGCATGATGTATGATGGTTCCAGGTCACATCGCCATGTTTCAGCACACCAGCCGCTTCCTCTTGCCAACACAAGGCACAAGGCGGATACCAGTCCCGGTCCTTCCAGCCAAACAGCTCACTTGAGCTCACTTGCAGCCAGTCACATTTTTATCATAAAATCCCATTCATGTACTGTGGCCCGCCGGAAGACCCCACTGTAGAGTTGACATTTAGAGATTCAGACATTCAGACATGGAGGCTATTCGTGGAATGGTGGCCTATATTGTTTTATCTGTTTTATTTGTTTTATCTCATTTTTAATTATTTTCTAAATCAATTTTCATATTCAATGTATAAACAGCTCACTTTTATTTTTTCATTGATCCTGTTGATCTTAGGTGCATTTCTCTGCGTAAAGCTACCCAACAGAATGTTTCTAATAGGTTGTGTGCAAGGTGCTGTGTAGCGTTGCCCACTACCTTTGCCACCAGGATGGGGAAAAGAAAAGCAAAGGACGAGGAGAGACCAGGGCAGGTGGGTAAAAGTTCAACAAAAAAAAACCCACCTGAAAGCGGCCTGGGAGCTTACCATTGTTACGCCTCATCTGTTGCAACATTGCCTTGACTCATATCTAGAAGATAGTGAACCACATCGCCATTACCGACAAAGGTAAAGAGAAAGCAACTTTGGACTCAACAGGGAATGCCAAATTGCAGGATCCTCCACCCCCTGGTACGGAAGAAGATAAAAGCGTGGAAGGGGAAGGGACCGGACCCAGGTTGGAAGGGTTGGTGGAGAGGAGGGGGGAGATAGCCACGGATCCATTGGCAAGCGGCCCTCTGTCCGGGAGCCTGGAGAGGGAAGCGAGCCAGGATCTAAATTCCTCATTTGTGAGGGAGGAGGTTAAGCTTTGGCTGGAATCACTATTAGATGTACAGTTAAACCCCTCCAGACGGTTTTGGAGTCACTGCAGGCCTTCAAGTCTGGGGAGATGCATACATTGGCAATCCCAGACGACTCAATTAGACTCTTATCAAAAAAAGGGGCAGAAATAGGGACAGTAGGAGCTGGGGCAGGGTTAACAGAAAATGGCAAGATAACATCAGGGGAGGCTGGGGGCGGGGTGAGAGGTGAGTGTCCGGTAATGGGCATTGTGGATGGTGGCCTGATGTTATGGCTGAGGACAAGGAAATAACCCCAGAGTCATGCGCAGTAACTGCTACCTCTAACGCCATGGGGTCTGGGAGGTTTGCCTCAAGCTCTGGCCTTTTCATAGGGTATACTGGGGCTGATGTGTGTTCAGGAGCACAGGATAAGAGTATCTTGAATTTCACACCTGCAGCAGTCCCCTTTGTGGGGATCTTTTCGTGTGTACCGGGGCTCCCGAAGGGGGGTTTTGAATCCACTATCTCTCTGAATAATAATCGTCCCATTGGATCAATACTAACTTGATCGGACCGAGCATTGACCCAAGCCATATATTAATGGCAAGAAGGGTGGGATAGGTTGGGCCAAAACCCAAAGTCTTGGACAGGGATTGCATAGTAGTTTCCTTCTCAGACCCAAAGATGGTTAGTTATCTGGCCAATTCTAACCTGTCTAGATCTCTAAAACCTAATAGCTATAGTCTCCATAGTAGGCTGGTCTCCTTTGACTATTTTTACACCTGCATTGGGAGGGTGGCTGATCTGGGGAATAGCATAGGTGAAATGGCCAGGAGTAGGGCGGTATCAAGTGATGCCCATGCATGAGGGTCTGTGCACCATTCATTAGGCAAGAGAAGGTTGTTGGGGGGGTGGTCTCACCCCAATCTAGAAAGGTTGAACCGACAGAGGGGAAGAGCTGTCACGCCTCAGGGAACCTGGCGGCTTTGGAAGAAGTGGAAGCTGCGCCCGCCATAGCGGGTCCCATCACGTGTTTTTTTTTTGCGTGCTGTGCAGGTCTAGTTGTCGTTGCGGCGTTCCTGACACCGGTATTTAATCCTTTCACTTCCGGGGTCAGGTGCGTTGCAACGTACAGTGTTTTTGTCCTGTTCCTGCGCCGCTGTATTTTTTCGTGTAGTTTCCCTTTTTTCCCTCCGTGATCCTTCTTTTCTTTTCCTCCTCCCGTGCTTTCGCTCCATGCCTTTATCTCGTTTATTCTCCTCGTCTTCTTATCCCTCCTCCCTGGTCTGTTCCGTTCCCATCTAGTATCCTTCCTCCCTTCCGTCTTGAGCTTTTCTCTCTATTCAGTTTTTTCCGTCTATTCTTGTCTTCTTCCTGTAAGGAATCACCACTCTTGGACCTCCTCTTTGCCCTCCTCTGTTCTATCTGTGATATCCCTGTGTACCGACCTCAGCCTGCCTTTTGGATTGCCTCGTCCAGCCCTTACCTGCTTATCCAGTATCGGAATTACTTCCTGTTGTTATCCCATGTACCGACCTCAGCTTGCCAAGTTGATTGCCTCGCCTAGCCCTCTACGGTCTAATGTTTCGGGAACTTACATTGATCGGGTATCATACCCGATTCTTCCTGGAATTTCCTCTATAGCCGGACCGTGTTCATCAGATTCCTCTCCTTCTACTGCTGCCTCCGGAGTGTGTAACTACTACCTCACAACGTTTGAAGATCCTAATCTTCCGGGGTTTTTTGTGCCATTGGCTTTTTCCCCATTGAACAGCGACCGAGGAGGGTTGCCACAGATCACCCAAAGGGTGTCACTGTGGCGTCCTACCTTGGTCGTTCCTATCTACAAAAAAAAGGAGTGAAGGCTCGAACAAAGGACAATCCTAAGCTAACTCAACGCCGGAGACTTCAAGGTGAGGAGGAAGGGGAGGAAGGGGAGTCTGGGGTGTCACAGGAAGAAGAGGAGATTACCGACCTTCCTGACAGTTTGCAACGCCACGAATTCAACATGGCCACTCCGCAGCAGGTTCAGGAACTAGTAGCAGCCGTCCAAAACTTGAGCCTGGAAGTCCAGAATCTAAAGGGCGCGAATGCAGTGCTACAACAGAGGATAGCAGAGCGGGAACTACCGACTACAGATTTGCCTCCTCTACCGTTAGTTTCTGGGAAGTATGATGGGACGCCCAAAAGGCTAAAGGAGTTCTTGGATGCTTGTCACTTGCATTTCTCATTTCATCCACAGGCCTTTACTTCTGGTCATACCAAGGTTGGGTTTATGATAACCCACATGTCAGGCAATGCCTTGGCTTGGGCCACCCCTTTAGTCAATAGAACTGATCCAGTGCTTCAGGATTATGAGGCCTTCAAGACCTTGATGAAGCAAACCTTCCTTCGAACCGAGAGCACCTTTCTGGCCTCCGAGGATCTGCTGGACATCAGACAAGGAAATTCAGACTTAATGTCCTATATCACCTCATTTAAACAGATCGCCGCGGAAGCCGGTTGGCAAGAACAAGCTCAGTATGCCATCTTTCGGAGCGGTCTGCGAGAAGAGTTAAAAGATGAACTTGCACGTATCGAACGCCCCTTAACCTTTGCTGATCTAATCACTGCAACACTTCGGATCGATTTCCGGCTGTCTGAACGGCGAGCTGAGCGACGTAAGATTAAGAGTGGTCTTCCGATGCCCCCAGTTCCTTCTCCTTCTGCACCACCTCCCTCTACTCGTCTCTCGCGTGAAGAGCCTATGCAGATCGGCATCACCCGTTCCCCTCTCTCGGCTGAGGAACGCAGGAGAAGGCGAGAAGGGAACCTATGCATGTACTGTGGATCTTCAACTCACCTACTTTGAGATTGTCCTGATGTGCCTCCTAGACGCTCGGGAAACGAGCACCCTCGGTAAATTTAGGGACATATTACCGAGGGAAGGATTCCAGTCCCTTTGTTACCCTCTCAGTCACCACTTTGGAGTGTTCTGAAGATGATCGACTTATGGTGATGACAGTCACTCTTCTGAGCGGCCAGACCTCCATCCAGACTCAGGCCCTTCTGGATTGTGGAGCCGCAGGAAATTTCATTGATACCCACTGGGCAGAGAGTCAAGGACTGACTCGGATAGCTAAGACCGAGGACCAAACGGTGGAGGGAGTAGATGACGAACCTTTGAGCTCAGGCCATATTACCCATTCTACTGAAGTCCTCACCATGCGTATCATGCAGCATACTGAACGCCTTTCCTTTGATATTATTAGAGCTGCTCACTTCCCTTTGATTCTAGGCATTGGATGGTTGCGTCGGCATAACCCTACCATTGACTGGTCCAGAAACCTGTTAAGTTTTCATTCAACCTTCTGCAAAGCAGGCTGTTTGCCGAAACCAACCTTTTCCATGATGCAAACTTCCTGTGGGATAGAATCTAAGTCCATACATTGCTTACCATCCCATTTGAGTGGTTACACTGAAGTTGTGACGGAGAAGATCCCGTTAGAGCTCCCTCCTCACAGACCCGAAGATTGCTGCATTGAATTGCACCCAGATGCCTTAGTCCCATTTGGTCGTATGTATCCCTTGACTATGCAAGAAAGGCATTATTTGAGAGACTACCTAGATAAGAACTTAGCCAATGAGTTGATCAGACCCTCCAAATCTCCTGCTGGTGCCTCTTTATTCTTCATTCCCAAGAAAGACACGCAAGAGCTACGCCCCTGTATTGATTACAGAGGATTAAACAAGGTAACCATCAAGGACAGATATCCTATGCCTCTCATCTCTGAAATCATTCATGCTGTGCAGTCGGCCACTGTGTTTACTAAACTAGACCTACGCAACGCTTACCATTTGCTTAGGATACAAACCGGAGATGAGTGGAAGACTGCCTTTAGGACCCCTTTTGGTTTGTATGAGTATCAGGTGATGCCCTTTGGCCTTGTAAATGCTCCATCGATATTCCAACGTTTCATGGACAGACTTTTTTCGGATCTTCTGGGACACTCTGTTATCATTTATCTTGATGACATATTGGTCTTCTCCCACACACAAGTTGAGCATAACACTCATGTCAAGGAGGTATTTCACAGACTCAAAGACAATCATCTCTCTGTCAAATTGGAAAAGTGTGTGTTTTCGGCAACTTCCATATCATATTTGCGATACATTCTTTCCTCTGAGGGAATTGCCATGGACCCTCAGAAGGTCAATGCTATTCTAGATTGGCCGTCTCCCAAGTCTGTTAAAGACATCCAAAGATTCCTTGGTTTATCGAATTTCTACCAGAAATTTATACCCAACTTCTCTCAACAGGTACTCCCGATGACCTCACTCCTTAAGAAATCTTCCTCTCCTTTCCAATGGTCTTCTCAAGCCGAAGAGAGTTTCCAACAACTCAAACAAGCCTTCTGTTCAGCCCCCATATTAAGGCAACCTGACCAGCTCCGTCCTTTTATAGTGGAAGCTGACGCATCTTCTGCTGCTATCGGGGCAGTGTTACTGCAAGAGTATGAGGGGAAGGAACATCCAGTGTCCTATTATTCCAAAACACTGAACTCCAGCCAACTTAACTACTCTGTGATAGAGAGGGAATTGCTGGCTATGAAATTAGCCTGCACAGAGTGGCGACACCTCCTCCAAGGTGGAGAACACCCTTTTACCCTCCGAACAGATCATAAAAATGTGCAGGTATTGCGTCAATTTGAATGTTACAACACAAGACAGGCAAGGTGGGCAAATTTTTTCGCACAATTTGATTTTAATATTACTTACATTCCGGGTGAACAAAACTTAGTGGCTGATGCCCTGTCTCGACGTAGTGACTACCTGTCTGAACAAGAAACAACTACAGAACTGATGTTTGCAAGATCTCAGAGGATAGGAGTGGTGTCCTCGTTCCTGCAACAGGTCAAAGATGATTCTGGAGGGAGATTTGAAGCAGAAAGACATAGTGACAAGACCGAATATGTAATCAAGGATGGATTGTATATGGTTAAGGACAAGTTATATCTGCCAACTCCTTCGTTAAGGAAAACAGCATTATCCTGGTGCCATGATACCAAGATTGCGGGCCATCGTGGTATTCGGAATACTCAAGAACTCTTATCGAGATATTTTCTTTGGCCTAGGATGAAGGAAGAGACCAGACAATACGTTCAGTCTTGTGTTACCTGTCTTCGTAACAAGTATTCCACACAAAAACCTCTGGGATTGTTGGAATCCGGTGCCATTCCCACAGGTCCATGGACCACTATCTCCACCGACTTCATCGTAGAGTTGCCACAGTCTCAGGGTTGTACCTGTATAATGGTGGTCATCGATTCATTCACTAAAATGGCACATTTTTCACCTCTACCTGGGGTACCTTCTGCATCTCGCATGGCTGAAGTCTTCTTGAGAGACATATTTAAGCTGCATGGTATGCCTACTAAGATCGTCTCTGACCGTGGCAGCCAGTACACCTCTCATTTCTGGTCTGCCTTATGCAAGAGATTAGGCATTGAAAGGGCCTTGACCTCGGGATTCCATCCACAATCAAATGGACAGACTGAACGTCTTAATGGTACATTGGAGCAGTATCTCCGGTGTTTTGTAAACCAACAACAAGATGATTGGGTCCAGTTACTCCCGACGGCTGAATTCTCATATAACAACACTTGCCACTCAGCCTTAGGTTCCAGCCCTTTTTTTTGTACATACGGTTATCATCCCCGTACCTTTCTTCCCTTGGCCAACATTGAGACCTCAGTGCCTTCTGTGGAAGCATCGTTAGCAACTATTCGAGAAGCCCAAAACAAGGCTAGACTGGGACTCATAGAGGCTCAAGAAAAGAATAGATCCCAAGCTAATAAACACAGGAGACCAGTGCCCAATTGGGGAGTTGGATCCAAGGTACTTCTGTCCACTAAATTTTTACCACGTTGGGTACACCCATCTAAGCTGTCCCCTAGATATATTGGACCATACAAGATAACACATGTAATCAACCCAGTAGCCTTTCGCTTACAGTTACCTGCTCGATTGAGTCATGTGCATCCGGTGTTTCACACCTCTCAATTGAAGACCTTCATGGAAGATAAGTGGTCCCGAAAAAGAAAAAACACTCCGGTCCCACCAGACCCCACTGAAAACGTCTATGAGGTATCCTAAATTTGTGACTCTCGATACCATAAGGGACGTTTAGAGTACTTAGTCCACTGGAAAGGATACCCAAGGTCTGAAGACACATGGGAACCCAGAGCGCATTTAAATACACCTCTCCTGTTGCGTAGGTTCCATTTCAGACACCCCAATAAACCTGGTGGGGTGGACCTTAGGAGGGGGCATACTGTCACGCCTCAGGGAACCTGGCGGCTTTCGAAGAAGTGGAAGCTGCGCCCGCCATAGCGAGTCCCATCACGTGTTTTTTTTTTTGCGTGCTGTGCAGGTCTAGTTGTCGTTGCGGCGTTCCTGACACCGGTATTTAATCCTTTCACTTCCGGGGTCAAGTGCGTTGCAACGTACAGTGTTTTTGTCCTGTTCCTGCGCCGCTGTATTTTTTCGTGTGGTTTCCCTTTTTTCCCTCCGTGATCCTTCTTTTCTTTTCCTCCTCCCGTGCTTTCGCTCCGTGCCTTTATCTCGTTTATTCTCCTCGTCTTCTTATCCCTCCTCCCTGGTCTGTTCCGTTCCCATCTAGTATCCTTCCTCCCTTCCGTCTTGAGCTTTTCTCTCTATTCAGTTTTTTCCGTCTATTCTTGTCTTCCTCCTGTAAGGAATCACCACTCTTGGACCTCCTCTTTGCCCTCCTCTGTTCTATCTTTGATATCCCTGTGTACCGACCTCAGCCTGCCTTGTGGATTGCCTCGTCCAGCCCTTACCTGCTTATCCAGTATCGGAATTACTTCCTGTTGTTATACCATGTACCGACCTCAGCTTGCCAAGTGGATTGCCTCGCCTAGCCCTCTATGGTGTAATGTTTCGGGAACTTACATTGATCGGGTATCATACCCGATTCTTCCTGGAATTTCCTCTATAGCCGGACCGTGTTCATCAGATTCCTCTCCTTCTACTGCTGCCTCCGGAGTGTGTAACTACTACCTCACAACGTTTGAAGATCCTAATCTTCCGGGGTTTTTTGTGCCATTGGCTTTTTCCCCATTGAACAGCGACCGAGGAGGGTTGCCACAGATCACCCAAAGGGTGTCACTGTGGCGTCCTACCTTGGTCATCCCTATCTACAAAAAAAAGGAGTGAAGGCTCGAACAAAGGACAATCCTAAGCTAACTCAACGCCGGAGACTTCAAGGTGAGGAGGAAGGGGAGGAAGGGGAGTCTGGGGTGTCACAGGAAGAAGAGGAGATTACCGACCTTCCTGACAAGAGCACACACCACTATTGGGGTCGAGTTAGCTAATAGATGCCCTAACTTCCTTTGAAGAATTTGACTGAGATACAGCCAAGCACCCTAGTCAAGATGACAAGGAGGGCTGCAAGGGTGAGGGATAAAGTCCTGAGATGGGGAGTCGGGGACAAGTGTTACTGATTCCTGCTCCCGGGTGGTTAGCTTGATATCCTGGAATATAGTTGGGGCCAGGGGGAAATTTGAGGGGGAATTCACTGTGGAGTTCTTGACGTCCCACAATGTCATCCTCCTCCAAGAGACCTGGGCCTTGGAGACCCCTTTGCTAGATGGCTTCTCATCATATGTGCTTCTAGCGGGAAACAATGCAAGAGGAAGATGCTATAGGGGTCTGACCTTTCTGATTAAGTCTTCATTAGCCTGCAGGGTTAGGGCAGTGGAGACCAAGATGGATTACCTACAAGCTATTCCTACCTTACCACCCGAGGGGGACACGATCATTATTCTGAACATTGCACTGCACAAATACACTTTGCACAGTTCCATGAATTCGGGTTTGTGTCGGCAGTGCAAAGTCACTTTTCAGCAGTGCAAAGTCACTTTGAACCGTGCAAAAAAATTCCATTAATCGGGCCCTTAATGTTCCCCTTTCACGTAAGATAGGGTCTCATTCCGAGTATGGTGGTAATCATGGCGCTATTTGCGCCATGACTACCTCCCATACCGGTACCGAGTCCGCTCTGGTTCAATGGGGACTTACCGGTCTATTCCGACTTTGGAGGGACCGGTAAGTCCCCATTGAAAAATCCATTCCCCATTCCCATTTCAGCCCCCATAGGGCTCAATGGCAATGGGGAAGTAGCTAATAACGGTACCGCAATTTGCGGTACCGTTATTAGCTCTAAAGTCCCTTAACGGGTCCCGTCCTTAACACCTGGTCAGACCAGGCGTTAAGGAAGGGACCCGCTAAGGGAACTCGGAATAGGGTGCAAAGGGATTACCGGCACCGGTGTCCTTACCTGTGCCGGTAAGCCCTTTGCACCCAACTCGTAATGAGGCCCATAGACTAAGTACAGAGATAAAGTGCATAGAGATTTGTAGGTCAGTGTTAGGCACATTAGCCATAACTATTAAATAGTCACAAACATAACAATTGGAACAAATTTAACAAATAAAACTCATGGATTGAATCATATCACAATATTTAGCGTTGCCACACACAGTGGTTATTTGCTTGGACATGGAAAGCAGTGAAGCCATTGGATAACGCTGTGATTAAAGAAAGCTATGGGGAGGTGTTGGCATGGAGGTAGTACACAGTTATTCGATCTGAACACATCTGGAAAATGGAGTGCATAGCAGCTGTCCCTTGCTAATGTAAGCCACAGGTCAACATGATGCCACAAGCCATTGTATGTGTAAAGGGGGCTCCCACTGGAAGCTCTGGGGCTTCTAAGTCTGCTGTTTACTGTAGCAATGCGCTATCCTGAGTCAGAGGCGGGAAGTCTGAGATGCCCTGGGAATGTGAGGTTTCGAATGAGGGTCTGGGTGTGGCCTTGGGACCACCCTCCTTATGCTGAGACTTCCGGTGTCTCTCTCTTTGTTTCTTGTATCAGAATCTTTGTCCATTGATCCTCTCTCAGATAAGTGGCTGCATGCCATATCAAGGGTTGGGATGCCCATGGAACACCCTCATGACCTGTGGGAGCCACCCCCCCCCCACACGCCCTGCTGTGATTATCATTGCAGTCAGTCCTAGGGTATCATGCTAGCAGGTCACATTAAATGTTCAGCCTCCAGTCCCCCTTTTCATGATCAGGCTGGCTCTTGCTACATAGGAAGTGGGGTGAATGGGACCCCTTTGCTGGTCCAGGGTGATACTGGGTATCATGCATGCAATCACTGATACGGATACTCTCTTTGATGTATCGACAAGAGCTACGCGCCTGCGCTAGAAATAGTTGTAAATGCCTTGAACATGTTTCTTTGCGTTTGCCTTCAACAATTTCAGCTTTGTTGCAAAACAAAGAACACAATGCTTGATATCCGCAGAAGTTCATTTAATGTTATATTTTTTTCAATATTATCAAATGCTGAGGCAAGTGCATCAAACTAAAGGTAAGTGCTGTACACATATACACAATTACAGTATTACACAGCAATGGACAGATTGGTGGTGTATGGTGGGGAGGAGTGACAGGAGAAGTTTGATCACTAGCATCAGCTATCTTGCAAACCTCCTTAAAACGATCAAGGATCAAGTAATCCCAGACTACTGGAACCTATACCATGACAAAAGCAAAAGATTTAAGAATGCCAACATGAATTCTGATTTCCTTGGAAAGACTTACGGGATAAATCGTGGAATTATTTGCATGGAAAATCAGAGATATGCACACCATTCTGTGTGCAAAACCGCAATTGTCGATTCTTGGAATCGACTGCGCAGCTCTTTTTTGTTACTTGTGTGAGCTTTGCGCAGGCTTGGCAGGCTCGGCAAGTTTCTGCAAGCAGTCGAATGCCTTGCGCGAGTCACAAAACGGACCATGGGCGAGTCCTGTGCAGAGGGTGGAGTAAGGGGCGGAACTGGGAAAATGAGGAAGAACAAGGGAAAAAGTGGGCGTAAGGAGGGACGGTCCGCAGTCAGTCCATAGCACACCCGCAAATGCGCATGACAAGGCGTATTCCTGCATGTGACTGTGCAACCTCTCACCTGCGAAATGCCCACGCAAATCCCTCCATCTCTCCGCCACCCAAAGGCAGCTGATAGTACACTTGCGCATAGGAATCACAGCGTGGAGGGGGGTTTGCATGTCAGATTTAGGGGTGCGTGTATGCATCCGGAGATCTGATTGGACTTAAGTGTGCGCGTACTCAGTGCAGTTATGGGGGTTCACATGCAGATTTTCTGACTTTTACCCAAGTTACGATACATCGTACCCATATTGTTGGGATGCTGGGAACAGTTACGGGGGACCCCGCACAGGGTCCTCAAGATGCAGGTCCACTTGCAGGTGTCCCGACGCACTGTTTGAAGGGTGTGTGTAAGGTAGCTGTTCTGGCTGTTTTTGTTTTGGTGGAGGCGTGTTGGTGGCATTCCGGCCGTGAATTGCGTTTAGGGGTACTTTGCTCAGGAAATTCCATGGCAATGCAGGCGCACATTTTTTATTCTGCATGCAGGCTCACGCAGTGTCATTCTCGGCGCGCAGCAGTTGTGGAATTAATGTGCTCTTTTCCATGAATCGCCTCTTAAATGTCAAGGGGTTTCCCTTGCCGTAACACCTGTCTCAGAGCGTCCAAATTTAATAGAGTATCTTGGACTTTACATGGCACTAGATTAATTTATTCAAGTCTTAATAAATGCAACAGGTTTTCAGTTTATCTGCTCCTTCGATAGCATATAGATCCTTAGCTAGATTTGTGAGGAATGTTATTGGTTCTTGTTTTGTCCCACAATGCTTCTGCGCTAGATCTGAATGTAGTCCCCACTGTGGTAACTTAACTACTAACTCAACGAGGAGTGTCATAATTACACTTGTGACCAATCAAGGCCTGCCACGTCCTAATTTTAAAAAGAATAGACTGGTAGAAGCAGTTGTTTGGAATCGCTGACAACCATGCCACTGCCGTATCGAGCTAATCTGAATGAGAAAATTATTACAACATCAATTCATTTGGACAGCTCTTGCATCTTTCAACCCAAACAATTTGGTTTTAGACATGGCAGAGAAACAGCACCAGTCTGTGTTTCAGTGTTGGAGGACCAAAGATGTCAAGAAGGTGAAGGAAGGTCCGCTGTACTTGTACTTTTGGATCTTCCAGTCCTTTTGATATGGTTGCTTCTCTCCAGGTCTATATGCCGGCTTTAGAATGACGGCAGTGAAAATGCCAGGCAGACATTCTCATGTCGGCCTGAATAACTCATTCTCTATGATGTGTCCTGTCCCACAATTGTTTCAGAAATGTGAAGGGGAACTTAGAATCAAACAATAAGGATCACTGGGAACACATTCTGCCAAAAAGTCATGTAAACTCTCCTCAGTGTTATTGTCCTGATGAATGCTGCTAACCATTGTCAGCAGAAACCGGTTGACTTTCCAAGACATGGAGCACCTCTAATCAACATGATGACACTTTTGAACAATTGTTGTATACCCTCGCTTTACATGTGTTCCAGCAACACTAGATATACCATTTGAATTCATATTTAACCTGCATTTGTTTTTCATGTGTTGCTTGATGTACAATCACTTAGCATTTGTGGGGAACATGCATGGTGCTGTTAGATCAACAAGTAAAGTTAGAGGATAACCACCCCCAAAATAGCGTGACTACAGTGTATACCTTCTAGGATTATCTTTCCTCCTGACTTGGTGAGGCGTAGGTGTAACTTTTGACAAACTGTCACTTTTGTTTATTTTTATTAAATGTTATATGTAATACCTTTCAACTTAACATAGTACTTCTTACATAAACATGTATCTAAATGATATAACAATGAAGGTGAACATCAGAGATGACTGTTGCACTCTGTTCATGCACATGTTATGTTAATGTTCATGTTAAAGTACATTTATACCGCGCACTATCACCACTGTAGTGGTCCCCTGGCCCTCTGGCTTCTTTGAAAGGCCAGGTGGTAGGTTAAGGTTGCAGGACAAAGCGGGAAAACGAGCAAGAGAGTTGTGATGTGCTGTTGGCAGCTTCAGTTCGGTTTTCACCGTTCGTTGAGCTTTGGTGTATTTTCGGTTGGTAGCCTTAGTGTACTGTTGTGTCATACATACATATGACATTTAACATTGGACCATCAATAGTGTATTACCCATGCGTGACTATCATGAAACGCTACATATGGAGCATAGGGTGTTACGTCATACCCACATTACTATTGGTGTCTATCGTTCATGAATTTAACACACACTGACCAACAGTCTTTATGCTTAGGCCAATGGACTCTTATTCTCTATGCATGTGTTCTGGTATCCGACAGCAACTCAGATATCTATACCATGCTTGTAAGGTAGAGCCGGACATTTCCATCCAATGGAGGGCTATTTGCCTCTCTGCCTGTCATAGACTCAGCCTCACAAATGATATGATATGATATGGCATTTATGTCGCACCTATACACAAGTGTTTCAAGGCGCAACGAGGCAAGGGAGGGGGAACAGAGGGAAGACAGAGACACACGGTCCTACTAGGCCAGGTGACATTGAGATCCCAAAATCTAAAAAGTCTTTTAGGCCCCTGCTGAATATCAACCAGCAGGCAAACCACAGGGCCATATGGAATCACAATGAACTGCTATGTTTAACTCTCCAACATGGACTCTTCCTCCATTTTGATACAGTTGGTTACATGCCTAGACCACAGTTGAGTTACTAATGCTATCATCAGTCCTCACTCTCTCTAGTTAGTTTGCCTTGCTCTTCCTTCTGTCCCTGTTTGTTCTTATTACTTTTCCCTTACTTATTTTTTTGATTACAGGATAGCTGGGAATCCTACTGGTGAAATTGGTTCTTACAATCACAGCTTGCAACACATCACTTAATTAAGCTTTGGATACCTGTGGCACGTTGTGCTTGTGGGTTAGCCTTTCATCTTTCGCTTTGGGGGATCTTGCTTTAGTTGTTTCTTACCAAAGTGTCTCTTTGGATCCTGCATCATGTACTTTTATCATTAAACAGTTCCAGGTTTGCAAACACAAGGTGCTACTTCCTTGAAATAACTATTTGATAAGAAATGGCAATCTGAGGTTAGAATAAGGAGCACGTGTGATGCACTCAAATGCCACCTCACAGCACCAGAGCAGTCTGTAGCTGGAATATAATTGCTCCTGTAATTAGCGCAATAACAAAGATGTTCTGAAAATAGGGTTGCTCCCCGTTTGTCCCCTGGCACTTGCTTCTCTAGACCTTGAAGGCTATAAAAGTACTAATCTCGCCCTATCGCGACTTATTGCAGGAGAAGAAGCGGCGCTGCACTGTAAGTTGCCTGCAATTAAGATTCCTTTACCATTCATTTGATTCATGGAGGGTTTTCCTATGGGATTGCACCATTATAAAACACTTCTGTGAATCAGACCTTTGCACAGAAGGTAAAATATTGCGATTGTTACTTGGCCTTCCGATATCAGTGCCTGTGGAGGCATTACGCCTAGAATGGAGGCTACCATCTATAATTTCACTTTGGAAGGTGGCATTTTATAAACTGTTTATTAAGATCATGTCCAGGGAAGATGACACGGATATTTGATTAACTTTAATTGCTAAACAAGAACGCATTAAACAGGACAATATGGCATATTTTGACGTGGCCGAAACTGTATCTTTGCATTTGACGGATATTGACACAGAATTGCCTACAGCGATTGAGATCGCGACATTTATTAAAACATTAAAAAACAGAACTTCAAACTGGGATAGATCGCTATCGATCGCGGCATTAAGACACATGTGAACGATATTTTCAATATCCTGCTCAAGGCCAAGATACGATGTACCTCGGAGCTATTTAATGAAATTCTGCAATATCTCATTGCAACGTTTTATTACAGATTTACGGTTTAATATTCTGCTGGAGTATGAGGATACAGGGTCATGGGGCCTCATTACAACCCGGGCGGTAAGGGATTACTGATACCGGTAAGGGCACCGGTACCGGTAATCCCTTACCGCCCTATTACGAGTTCCCTTTGCGGGTCCTCCCTTAACGCCTGGTTTTACCAGGCGTTAAGGACGGGACCCGCAAAGGGACTTTGGTGCTAATAACGGTACCGTAATTTGCGGTACCGTTATTAGCGCCTTCCCCATTCCCATTGAGCCCTATGGGGGCTCAATGGGAATGGGGAAGGGCCCTGATGAATGGGGAATAACCGTCCCAGCCAACCTTGGAATGGGGCGGTAATAGCTCCATTCACCAGGGCGGAGTCGGTGAGGTTTTGGAGGTAGCCATGGCGCTAATAGCACCATGGTTACCTCCAACCTTGTAATGACCCCCATGGTAAGGAATATCCCATGAACTAAGTTGTTTCCGTATATTTGTAAATCTAGCAATGAGTGCTCAAGCCATATACTGACAGGATGCCCTGACGTTAAGGACCGATATCTAACGGGCTAAGGTGACTTCAGATCTACATGGAGTGGTATGCCATCGGACCAATGTTAGTCTGCCATATAATCAGCCGACTCTATTGTAATTAAGTTAGCGGCATATCACATCTGGACATTGGGCCTCATTGTAAGTGACACGATCTGGAAATAAAGGTGCCGGAAACAAGTTAAGGACACCTTTTGCGGACAGGTCACTGCGAGTCTACCGGTAGGGTCACTGAACTACCGGCAGGCCTGACCTGCCGGTAGTACAGGCCACAAACGGCAGGTTTTTCACTGAAGCACAGTGCTTCAGGGTTCCCCTTCCCATGGGAATGAGAGCTTACTGTACCGCCGCCTGTGATATGCCGGTAGCACCGGGATGTCAGGCAGCGTTAACAGTAATACAGTGTTACTGGCAACCTTGTAAAAAGGGCCATTGTCCTTGCTGAAAATTAAGAACTCTGGGACGTTATGATGTGAGGAAGACTTGATTTTACCTTGAAACGTGTTTACAAATATATCACCTTGAAAGTTTCACTCATATTGAAATGTATTGATTAATGCTGCATGATTTTATTGTTTTTGTTGTCATTTTTTATTTTATTTTTTTCTGCACTATTTTTGTGATATATGTTGCTTTCTATTTCTTTAATGCGAGTTATTTTTAATATTAGTGCAAAAGGCTATTTTAGACAGAAGCACTAAATAAATAAATACAGTAAAAAAGCATTTAATATGACTCTTGTGCGTGCATCTCTTCAGCAGGCACAGGTGGGCCTTTGTTTTGCTTAAATACATGAGCAAGCAGGAACTATGCAATTCAACCTTCACTGGCAAAAGGAAGGCCCTGGGATTTATGGAGACATTGTTTAACCAAGTTTTTCTTTACATCATATGTACTAAGGATCTTGTGTGCAACTCCTTTTTTTAAAATTTGGAACCTAATCCACTCTTCCAAGCACTTGCAAAAAATCTGGAATTTGGAAATGAAACAAAAAATATTCAATGTGCATGAATAATTTGGGCTATTTCAATCCTTGCTGATTAACCAAACTGAAAGATCATTTCAATGTGATGCCAGTGAGTGAGTTACAATCAACAGGATCAGCAATGAACAGGTGAGGCCCAATCAGTTGCAAGCTTGGTGTGATCTCTGACCGATGTCGTGGCATTAACACGCGATCCACTTACGTTTAATTCTCTAGTTTACGGATTGATCTAATGTTTTGACAGCGAGGTTAATTCGTCAGTTCAGATATCTGTAAATGTTTTAATTTTTGTAACCAAGTTACTTTGGTAACATTGAAGTAGCCACATTCTTATAGAGGCGCTTAAGGTGACAGAGATATGAGACGAGTGCTTCCATGGGTAAGATTGCAATTGCCTCCTACACGCAGAGGAGTGTTCGCCAACCCAGCCGTCGATGCTCCGTACCATCACTGTCAGTACATCTCACATTTCGAGGTCTTGGGACCTCAAGGCAAACACCAGTGAATTGCTTTGGTGTCGGCGCGCGCACGCACAGTGTGTGCTACAGTGAATAATGTGCCCTTTCCTCTTCTATTGCTGTCCATTGCCTTCCTACAGTCAACCCTCAGCCCCCCCCCCCATATTGTATTTTCATGTTCTCTCTTCGCTTCCCCTTACTCTCTAATGTCTCACCCCGTGCTCTATCCCGGCCTCCCACGCTCTCTTCTTCGTCCCACTCCTTCCACTTCTAATCGTGCTCTCTTAAACCATATCTCACTCACTCTGGCCCCCACCCCCCACACACAAGTTCGTGTATTTACTTGGCGTTTTACAGCACACTACATGAACATAGAGTAACTTGGCATCGCCGAGAATAAAATGGGCAGGGGTGGATAGACCAGGTCGCCCACGTAATGGGCAGGGGTGGATAGACCAGGTCGCCCACGTAATGGGCAGGGGTGGATAGACCAGGTCGCCCACGTAAACATGCGCACATCTTTCACAGCAGGAAATGCAGTAGCATTCCTGAAAAGGCAAACTAAAATTAACCCCTTAAGTGCTTAAAACAGTGGACAGCACCTCTTGTGCTATAAAATATAGGGGGGAGGCGAGGGGGGGGGGGGGCAGCAGAATGTCAGAGGCACAACACATGATATCGTCCAAAATAGGAAAAGGTTCTCATGTTACCAGACAACCTCAGGCAGTGGATTACGGGGGTGGGAAGGCCATGCATATCCCACTCCGGTGGGTCCAGGGAACCTTCCCTGCTTTTTCGCCATACACCAGCCTGCACATATCCGTGTCTAAGCATGCAGTCTGTGCTCTTACATTCTATCAATCCTTCACTCACGCACTCACTCACGCACTCACTCACTCACTCACTCACTCACTCACTCACTCACTCACTCACTCACTCACGCATTCACTCATATACGGCACACAAGTGCAGTGCATAGGAAACTGAGCTATCTCAATTCTAGCAGGGGTGCAGTGTATAATGATAACTTGTTATATAGCACTTTTATCCATAGCACATATTTAAAGGCTGAACCTGTGACCTGCAGATCAAACACAGATCTCAACAACGAGCGCTAAACCCAGTGAGCTATCTTACTGGCATAGTACCCCCCCCCACCACCTTCTAATGTGCCTCCACTGCCCACTAGCCCCCAGAGCTGCTTTACCCACTGGCGTTTGCTTGGCCCTAGAAGGCCTTAATTCTCTCTCATCTAGCACCTCAACTCCTCATCTGACACCTCAACTCTTCCTCTAACACCTCAACCACTGGGCCTCAAGGCTGGTACAGCGCCAGGCAAAAAAAAAAAAAAACCTACACCAAGGCTAGCATTATCTGGGCAGCGTGTTTGATTAATGCCTGACCCACCTGTTCAGAAGAAAGAACATCCTTTCAATGTGTGCCGTCCAAGGTGTTTTTAGGGGACAGAGAATCAGAACTATAAGGCGTTTGCCTAGTTTTGTTGAATTTGTTTCAGAAAGTTCAATTTCTCTTGATCTAATCTTTTTTTTCAATCAACATGCAGGATTCAAAGATCTCCACTTAAAAAATGCCGGTGTCTTTTCTTTGTGTCCTATTGAGGTATCAAATCCCAGGCAGGGGAGGGCACTAACAGGTGTTATCCTCCCACACCCGAGTTATGGGATTTTGATGAGTCTGAGGGTGCATGCCAAGAGTAGCACCTGTTTCAGCTCTTACCCGAGGGCTTCCATGCAAGTATAGGTTAGACATATGCTAGAAATAGCTCAGAAACAGGTTAAAAGAGTGTTATGAACAAAAGAAAAGCAGTTGCAGAATGTACTCGAACCGTAAAGTGAGCCCAGTGGGCCATAACACTGGTTACGGCCCTCTGCGTGGCCACCGTTTACATTGGCCCACCAAATTCCAATGTCATAATGTGCCTTTAATCACAGTAGAGCCCCTTCAACCATTCTTGCCAATCATTTCTAGCTAAATGCGTGCTGGGCCTCCCGATTGTCTGCACACGTGAACGTGTTGAGTCCTTGTGCACAGGGAATGATTGTTTCACGTGTTTGGTGAAATCACTCTAAAAGTGTTGTTATTCATGCCAGCCCATACCTTTGTTATTCTTTCGATTCTGGGGCTTGCGTGCCTGGATTTTAATGGGGACATCAAGCACTGCAACTCCCAAGATGCAAAGTAAAAACCAGGACTAACATCTCACAGATTGAATAGGAGATGTTTGCATCGTGCACCTTTGTAAACGCCCACAGCGTGACAGGCATTTGCCATCTTCCATGTTGGCAAGTTAGAGAGACTGAAATGACAAGGTCAGGACTATTTTAAATGTGTTAAGGTTTTGTACATTCAAAATGTGTCCTCCATTGTTCAGGTGACGGTTTGAGTGGCACTGTCTCATAATGGCCCCTGTGATAACGTCACTGCGCTCGCGTGATGACATCAGTATAAAAGGTGCCACGAAGCATGTGGTGTGCCGTGAATTTTCGTTTTGTGGTGGGGGTATTTGATATCAGAAGGCCTGGCCTCAAGTACTGCAGCAGAACCAACTAAAGGGTGAGCTACTTAAGCAATAAACAATGAAGGGGAGGTGGCAGTTAGAAGCCCGAGTGAAGAGCAGGCTTTAACATTATTTATTTATTTGTTCACTTATAACGTGCGGGAAGCCCGTGGGCATCAGGGCTCATACAGGACAAAGATGATGTGAGCACTGGCGTAACGAGGGCCCCCGCAGCCCCCTTGGTGCGGGTGCCCCACCAGCCTTGGGAGGATAGCTCAGTGGCAACATGCTCGCCTTGGAAGCAAGACGACACAGAGCAGCAAAGGTTCGATCCCGGATCCGCGCTTAGAAACCTCTGGGTGTTAAGCACGTCATAAATAACCTATCATATCATGTCCTGGGAGGGGGCCCCATTTGGAGAAAAAAAAAATGTTCCCCTTTGCATTCATAAAGAAATTGTTTCTGTAACAGAAATAATGTCTTCATGAAGGCAAAGTGACTACAAAAAGAAAGGTTATTTTTGAAGTCCGAGGGATCCCTCCAGCCCATGCAATGGAAGACCCTTGGCTGGAGGCCTCCATGTCATGAGGTGGGAAGCCCTATGACTTCAAAAAGAAACAGTGGGCCTCATTATGAGTTTTGCCGGTCCGGAAACAATGGTACTGGTAAGCTTGCCGGTACCGTTTTTTCTGGACAGGCAAACTACGAGTTCTGCAAGCGGGTGACTTTCAGCCCATCAGGTCTGACCTGGCGGGCGGAACAGGACAGGCGCGCAGAACTCGAAGGATTCACCAACACCATTCATGAATGGTGCCGGTGTATCCGGCCTCCCCATTCCCATTGAGTTCAATGGAACTCAAATGGGAATGGGGAGTAATATTTTCCGGCGCCCGGGAATGGGCAATTACTGGGTCCGCCGGGGCTGTAATGCACTGGTAATTGCCCATTCCCAGGCACCGGAAAATGTATGACTCAGTATTTACTGGCACGGCTACCGCCAGGGTCATAATGGCACTCAGTATCTTTTTTAAGTCACTCTGCATTCATTAGAAATTATTTCCGTTATGGTTCAGTCCTTAAAGGAAATCATTTCTTTATGAAGTCAACATGACTTCAAAAAGAAACTATTTCTTTTGAAGTAATAGGGCTCTCCTTAACCCCATGACAGGTGCGTGTCTGAGTGTATGGTGAAAGGGTGCACACTTAAATGTACGGGTGACTGCCTGGGTGTGCCTGCAGGGTGAAAGGGTGCACACTTAAACGTATAGGTGGCTGCCTGTGTGAGTGTATGGTGAAAGGGTGCACACTTAAATGTATTAGTGGGTGCCTGGGTGTGTGTGCCTGTATGGTGAAAGAGTGCACACTTAAAGGTATGGATGGCTGAGCGTGCATGTGTGTATATGGTGAATGGTGTGTGTGCTTGTGTTCAGGGGTGCACCAAAACCTACATTCCGGGCGGGCAAACCCTTCAAATGTTGGGAGAGCCGCTAACTTTACGGGCGCTGGGGGAGGGGCAAACTTATTTGTGTTGTGGCTTCAAATTTCTTTACACATTTTAATGAGACTATTCTAGTGCAGCTTCAATGTTACAAGCAGTTAACTCTCTCCTTTAAGGTTTAAAGCTCCCACTTATGGACTGCTGCGAGAATTGAGTGGTCTTCTGTTCCTTCTCTACACTTCCAATAACTCCCCTGGTATGCAAGTACTAAACCCACATCACGACTTCAATTGGCTATACAATTTGGCATTTGAATGAAGGTACTAACAGTGAAAAGCTTTATGTTAGTAATTGCTAGGCTCTTGTTAACAGCAAAACCCCGGTGCCATTTAACATCTTTGTCCTGTTCTGTCCGGCAACTGCTCTGAAGGTCAGCCAGGTCGAGTCAACATAGCCCACCAGTTCAGGGGGAGGAGTGCAGAATCCCAGTCAACTCAATGGCTTTGCACCACTACTTGTGTTTAATGCCTTGATTACTTATTGATAATCTTAATTACTCCTAGCCCTCTGCTCATACAAAAGTACTGGGATGAGGTAGCGGTACATGGAGGTAATGCCTCATTTAGCTGCCTGTAATCTTCATTACTCCTAGTCCCACTCTTCCTCATCCCATACTTACCTATGAGTGAAGGATCCTCATATGTAAGTTCTGGGACAAGGAAGAGGGACGTGGAGGTATTGCCTCATTTAGCTGCCTGTAATCTTCATTACTCCTAGTCCCACTCTTCCTCATCCCCATACTTACCTATGAGTGAATGAGCCTCATATGTAAGCTCTGGGACAAGGAAGAGGGACGTGGAGGTAATTCTGGGCCAAGGAGCTGATTTTGGAGGCTGGAGTAGGGGGTGGGAGGGAGAGGGGATGTTTGTGGGGGGACGGGATTGTGTGACAAATCATAATGGTTGTCCATGTCCAGTCTATGCAGGCATGATATGTGGTATTAGTGGCTAGCGAGGTATTTTGGTGCAGCCAATCCAGTCATTCCTCAGTTTGGTATGACTTTTTTTTATAACTGCTAAGTGTGATTACCTGGCTAAGAAGGCATTTGGGTGCTACCAAACTATTCGTTTCTTACTGGGGCATTGTATTTTTTCTGGGCATCTGTGACAAAATGATATGATATAAGTAATTTATAACGCGCCTGTACACAAGTGTTTCTAGGTGCGACAAGACACGGGAGGGAAGATAGAGGGAGGACAAGACAAATTATCTCACTAGGCCTTGTGTCATTCAGATCGTGCAGGTGTGAGATTGAGAAGTGCAAAGGGAAAAGGAGGGGGGAACTGCAAGGGAGAGGGGAGGGACAACATGGTAGCAATTCTCTGAGTAAGTGCAGCCAGGGCAGTGCAGCTCTGGGTAGTGCAAGGAGAACAAGGGACTTAAGGGTTACAGTTACAGCTCGTAAGTGTGTGGTAGGCCCAGAAACAGTGCAGGGGTGACTGATCAAGAACGTTTCTGGACATAGTGAGACTCTGAGAGTAGCCAGGCAACCAATCGGTACAGCAGACAGGCAGGTCATGTAGGCCAGGAGCGGAGGGAGAGAGAGAAAGCAGAGGAGAAGAGAGCTGTTTCCCGATCTTCAGGTGGTCCGACTCAAGTTTGAGAGGGGCAAGGAGGCCTTTCCAGAGGGAAGCACCTGCATAGGAGAGAGATATACCCCACCACCCCCCACTCTCTGCCAGGGGAAGTGTCTAAACCTTAGAGAGTTGGAGGTAGCTGCACGAAGGGCTTGAGAAGGAAGGTATTTTGGAAGCGAGCGATAGATGTAGTGTGGGCCGGGCCCCAGGAAGCTTTGTGGACAATGCAACAGGTCTTGAACTTGATCCTTGTAGCAACTGGGAGCCAGTGGAGAGATTTCAGGGCTGGAGAGATATGATCCCTGGGCTTGAGGCCAAGCATAAGTCTCACAGTCCTGTTCTGGATTAGTTGCAGAGGGCAGAGAGTACAGGAAGGCAGGTTGAGAAAGAGGCTGTTGCAGTAGTCCAGCATAGAGACAACCAGGGCTCTGGAGACAGTGAGCCTCTGGGGGAAAGTGAGAAAGGGAAGAGTCCCTTTGAGGAGAAGCAGCTGGTAGTGGGACTTCTCGGTGATGTCCGAGATGTGACGAGAGAAAGAGAGAGTGAAGTCAAAGATGACAACCAAGGTTTTTGCCTCACAGTAGGTGAAGGATGAGGGCCGAATGTGGGCGGAGAGAGTGTGAGAGGGAAAGCAGGAGCAGGGTTCCCAATGAGAAGATCTCCAACTTACTGGCATTAAGGGAGAGATCAGTGGATGCACACCAATCCTGAATTGCAGATAGACACTCAGGAAGGAGAGAGAGAGGAGAGGAGTATGAGGGGAGCCTGAAGGAAAGCTGAGTGTCATCTGCATAAGAGGAGATGGTAGAGATCAGATTGAAAAACCAGGGTGAGAGGATGGAGCCCTGGGGAATGCCACAGGTATGGAGAGATGTGGCAGAGAGAAAGGGACCAAGTTGCACCTGGGAAGGGCAGTACAAGAGGGAGGAGGTCAGCCACTCAAGGGCCTGATCTGTGATGCCCAGGTTCTCATGGACTCGATTAATCAGGATGGCATAGTTGACGGTGTCGAAAGCAGAGGAAATATCAAGGAGGATGAGGACAGAAGGAATGCTGTAATCAAGGTTAGAGAGCAGATCTTCACAGGTGTTCAGGAGATCAGTTTCCATGCCTCTGGCAGCTCTGAAGCCAGACTGATGGTCATGGAGACAACCAACAGATTCACGGTGGAGAGTAAGCTGGAAGATGGGCAGTTTTTCCAACAGTTTGCCAAGGAAAGGGGTGATGGATATTGGGCGATAGTTTGCCAGGCCGGCCAGAAAGGCAGACGGCTTCTTCGGGAGATCGTGCACAAGGCAGTGCTTAAGGGAGAGGGGAACATTGCAGTGGTGAAAGAGTGATTACAGAAATCGGCCAAGGCTCGAGCGAGGGTGTCTATATGGTTCTTGATGGTTCTAGAGGAGCAGGGAAGCACCTGTTTGGACAACGCTTTCATAGATCAGACTTGTCTAGAAACCTCATCAGGTATTGTCACAGAGAAAGAGGAGAAAGGAGGAAGAGAAGTAGAGCAGGCCGATGGGGGGCCAAGAGAGGAGGAGGAGATGGGGGACTGGATTTCATGAGTTTAAGCGGAGAAGTGAGAGAACAGAGCCATACAGATGGCCTGGGAGGGAACAGGAGGGGTAAAGATCGCTGATCAGTTACTTAGAGATTTTTAAGAGTTTGGCTGTGTTGTTAGAGGCCACAGAGACGCAACCTTGAATGTGTGTTCTCTTCTTGATGAGTGTTATTGCTTCGACTGGCATTTTGGTGCAACCAGTCTAGGTATGTCTCAATATGGCATAGCATGCTTTACTGTTGTGATTGTGCCATGGCATTTTTAATAGCAAAGCATTTATGTTCTTGTGTACTGTTGGTGACTTGCATGTATTGGATTGGATTGGTGTTACCCTACAAAACCATTGCAAAGAATCTTGCTTTTTAGCCAATTTTTCTCAGAAAGTGTGTTGTATGTTCCATTAAAACACATATTTATATCTTTCTCCTAGTGCATTGCGTGGCATATCCCTTCAACAGCACATTCGTGCGTATTGCGCAAGCATGATGATCTAGGCCGGCCCAGAGTGTGGTGCGACCCATGATTTGTTGCTGAGTTGGGGGGGCCCCCTCAGCATGGCTCGCAGGGGGGCCCCCACATTTTGTATTACGCCACTGGGTGTGAGATCAAGAAGATTGGGGATTGTTTAAAGAGCATTGTTTTTAAAAGTTTCCTGAATCGAAGAAGATTTATTTCCTGCCTTAAGTTCACAGGAAGGGAATTGTATAGCTGGGCGGCTCGGACATGGAAGGGACTGTCTGTGCCCCTGGAATGTTTGAAAGTGGGGCAGGAGACCAGGACCAAGTCTGCTGAGCACAGTCGTCTACCTGGAGTGTAGCGAGTTTCCACCCTTTTATAATAATAAATACTATATTGTGATATAATCCAAATTATTAGGATTTTACACGATTTAACACATAAGCACAACATAAACCATATAAGCCATATCAAAATTTCAAAAGAAAAATAAAATAGTACATTTGCATAAGTAAATAATTTCTAAAAGTATAAGTAAGTAATTTCTAAAAGTATACGTAATTTCTAAAAGTATGCATGAGAATACTATATTTAACTACTGAGTAGATCAGAGGTGAAATCCAACATTTTACAGTCCTGGTTCTGCTAGCAAAAGGGTCTTTACTTGGGACCATATCCTAAAGAGGGCCAGCTGGAGTCCCAAGGCCTCAGCATTTAAGCAACAGATCCAAAAGTCTTCCTTCATTATGGTCTCAAAGTTATGGACCCATTTTGCAAACATACACATATAAAGGGCTCCAAGTTTAGAGCAAAGAGTTAGGACATGCCTGGTATCTTCCATCACTCTTGGGATTTGACATATCCGGCAATTTCTCGCTTCAGTCAGGATCTTCAGGCAGCCCCCCGTAATGGCTAGCACCGGGAGCTGATTTGTCCTGAGGCTCAGTATGAAGTGTCTCATATCTGGCGCCGGACACAAGAGCAAGTAAGGATGAGGTTTTTGGTATCTGTGTGTTACATGAACTAGTGCCTCATACCAACTTAGCTTAGCCAGATGGGTGGAGTTCATGCTCCAATCCCACGTGTTCAGTTTTTCCTCAAACAATCTTTTTTGATGGATATAAGGCAGGTGTATCTTATTCTCGTATGACCAGTCAATCTCCTTTTAAAGCGCCTCATTTAGTTCTTTAAAATTAAGGCCCCTAGGATGTCTCTTAGCCTCATAGTTTTCCCCAGCCAACCTCAAGAGTCTACAAGAAGGCTCAGAGCGCGCTTTCAGGTATAAAGCTCCTCTTGTGCGTAATGCCATACCTCTCAGGAATATGAGGCCCAGCTCTAGGCGTAGGTACTGTATTGAGCAGGAAGGACCCAGCCCCAGCACTGCGCGCCAGTAGTGGCCCTCCAGTGTATTCAGCCACTTTATATCTTGCATGGCCAGAGCCTCCAGGCCATAGAGAATGGCAGGCACAAAACACTGTTGGTATAGTTTTAGTGTTCCTGCCATACTAAAGCATGCCGTTCCCCTGCCAAATTTGCATACCTGGAGTGTAATCAACTTAGCTCTGCGCTTTTTGTGTGTGATTATTTCTTTATAATTAGCAGGTGCTTTAAAGTCCAACCCCAAATAAGGATAGAAGTCTACCACTGGGATGGTCCCCAATTTAATGTCAATGCCAGTATGGTTAGGGCCTTTACGGGCTATAGCAATTACTTTAGTCTTATCCAAGTTGATGATCAGCCCCAGCTAGGAGGCATACTCTGCCAGCTCATATAGCATGCTCTTAATGCCGGATAAAGTGCGATCGAATAGGATTAAATCGTCGGCATAGAGCATGCCAATAATAGGGATGTCACCCACTTTAGGGGGCAATTTGATTTTGAAGCCATACGATCTAGAAGATCTGCGGTGTAAAGATTGTACAGCATGGGCGCCTTTAGGCAGCCCTGCTTCACCCCACATTAATAGGAATCAAAGTGGATAATTCGCCATTGTCGTTAAGGCGTACTATGGTAGAGGTGTCGCTGTGGAGTGCAATTAGGATTTGTAGTATCCAAGGCAGCCAATTCGTGTTTCTAAGTTTTGACCATAGGGTATCAAGAGCCACCAAGTCGAAAGCACTGCTGAAGTCTATGAAGGCGATGTATAAGGTGCACTCCCAGCTGCTGGAGGTGTTGTTAATCAACTGATCGAGCATCCGGATTTTGTGGGTGGTGCTAGTCGCAGGTCTAAATCATGTTTGTGCATAATGACGAATCTGATTTTCGGTTACCCAGGCTTCTACTTCTTTCAAGACCAGTGTCATAAAGATTTTGCTTGTGACATCTAGCATAGACAATTGTCTATAATTAGCAGGTAAGCCCCTGTCGCCCTTTTTATGTACAGGAATCAAAGGAGATTGTTTCCACAAAGATGGAACTAGGCGAATCCTGCAGATGCGAGAATATAAAGTAAGCAGCACCTGGGCCCATTTGTTAGGATCTTTTTTTAGGACTGCATTTGCCAGCCCACTAGGGCCCGGTGAATTGGAAGAATTTAATTTCAAAATTGTTTGATTTATTATATTATGGCTAAGTTGGAGGGGCCGCGGTTTTTCACTCACAGGCAGCCTAGTAGTTGTCACCCCATCCTTGTGGAATTTATTAGTGATATAATTGGTCCAAGCTTCCCCTGAAATAGGATTCAGTACTTTTAACTTCTGCTCACCCCTTGCCCTGGCTATGAAGTGCCATATATTGTGGGTGTTTCTACTACAGAGTATTTAGGTGAATTTGTGCCACTGCCCTCTCTGTATGGTAAGACGATAGACTGGTTCTCCACTGTTCAATCTCCTTAGGATGTTTTCCCCAGAGCAACTGTTTAATTTCTGTTTGAATTGGGAAAGTGATGGTATTCATTTTTTCAATTTTACGCTGAGTCCACCGAATCCTAGTTCCAGCATGATTTGATTTTTCCCCCTTGGCAAGTCCCAGCGTATGTGGTCTTCATTCTTCCCTCCGTGCTAAGTTTTAAGGTTGTGTGGTCACTGTAATTATTGAGGGAGATAGTCAATCGCAAAACGTAACCCAGGACGCACTCTGATACTGCCATATAGTCTAGCACTGTGCTCTTTACCCCAACAGCCCACGTGCAATTGCCCGGGCAGTCGCCCAATGTGCGCCCATTGAGCAATGTCATGTTCCACTCCTTGCAAATATCCAGCCACAATTTCCCTTTGGGGTTGCTCCTAGACACGGGAAGGCTTACCACAGTTTTGAGGTAGGCGGGAGCGTTGTCATCGAGGCAGCGGTGGACAATGGTGCTTGCTTTGAAATGTATGCGGTCCTGTATGGACGTTAGCCCGGGGCTTCACCTGTCCGGGTAAAGCCCCTGCCTGGAAGGGTTTATTGCTACTAGTAACCAGGCATGTTGTGCTGGGATACTAATACATCCGGCGTCATCTGTGGAACATTTTGTCCGGCTGGGCGAGGGTGGGAAGTTTCCATACGAATTTTAATCAAATTTTGAATAAAGACACATTTTTTTAACTATTCTCGGACGGTGGTGCAATGTGTGGTATGGAAGCTCATAAACCTGAAAGCGGAATCTCACTCTGGGAGTGCGGCTCAACATCACGCCGTTCAGTCGGTGCGATAGAAATTTGATATATATATATATATATATATATATATGTTTTCAAAAGAACTGGCTGAACGTCAGTTATGCGAGGAGCACTCTCCTTCATACCATGCTTCAAAAATCAGTCCGTCACCAGCAAATCCATGATGGCTTTTTTATTAGTTAAACTACAACATTCTAGCTTCTAGCTTCCCAGAAAAGTCGACACGTATATAGTTTTTTTTTTTTTTTTTCATGCTGAGAAACATCTTATTTGCTGTTTCTTAACTAGGAAAAAGAAACTACAATGCAAGATGTCTGCCATGGATCAGGGAGAAGGGAACTATATGAAATCCCTTCTCACTTTCCATGGCGGCCATTGCCGGGACAGAGATGCGCCAGGAACAACAAATGTTTTCTGGGCACCGGCGAAGGACAGTGGGCCGCAAAGGAGATGGGGAGGCGGTGGGGGTTGGTGGGGGATGTGAAAATTGGGGTTGGGGGTGGGGAAGGAGTGGCAAGCGCAGGCAGGGCTGCACAATTATCTGATTCCCAGTGGGGAATATGGCAGCCTCTTGCTTCTATTTCCTTCTCCATGTGGTAAAGCCCCCTTTCTGAGCCTCCTGATTGGTCGGGAGGCCATCACCCCTTCCCCCGCCGGGCAATATATTGTTTAAAACAGTGCATGGTGTATTGTCAAGTTAAGACCACTTTAGAGAAACTCAATGTGATCAAGAGAGAGGGGCAAACATGGCATTTTGGCAGTACCAGTGACGCCTTGTACAGGTTTTATACATTAACAAATGGTTTTTACAATTTTGGGGAAAAGAATATAAAGTAACTTTCCTACATTCACTGCATGCTTTCGTCAAAGTGCCAAAACCAGGAACAGAACTCACGTGACCTCATTTGAACAAGTTGCATTATTAGCAAAGGGGTCCCACTAAACCACACCCCCTCCCACTGTGTGGAAGCCTCGCCATTACTGTGGAAACCGCCAAAGATCACGCTACAAGTATCGTTTCCACCATACAAAGGGTAGAAAGTGATGGCAGCAAGTTTAGGCAGGACAACAGATTAACAAGTCACAGTGAATATTCTTATTTTCAACATCTGTTTTTCACCTCACTTTTTTGGACCTGTAACTCAATGCTTATTGGCTCAGAACTATATAACATAGATCTGCAACGGAAGTCCTGCCAAACCACAATTGCCTGCAAAAAAAAAAAACATTGCATACCATTAATCATTATTAATAACCTCCGGTAAAATATATGGAAAGAGAAAACAGCCAGTGCCAAGAAATCTCATCAGTATCAATATTCACCAAGAAGCACCCCTTACCTCTGGTATTTTAGGACAAGGAGCTCCTTCTTAGAAGGCCAGGAGTCCTTGGGCCTCATTACGAGTTTGGAGGTAGCCATGGTGCTATTAGCGCCATGGCTGCCTCCAAACGCGGGTCCGGGTCCGGTTTTCTTGAATGAGAAATTACCGGGCCATTCCAACCTTGGAGGACCCGGTAATTCCTCATTCAAAAAACCCATCCCCATTCCCATTTGAGCCCCTATAGAGCTAAATGGAAATGGGCAGGGAGCTAATAGCGGGCCCGTTATTATCTCCCTGGTCCCCTTGCGGGACCCGCAAAGGACGTCTGGTCTGACCAGACGTGCAGAGCGGGTCCCGCAAGGGAACCTCATAATAGGGCGGAATGGGTTTACTGGCACCGGCACCATTAAACACATTCCGCCCACCTCGTAATGAGGCCCTTTGACAGGTGATCTGGCCATTCCAGGTCAGAGTGGTCTGGTGGTCTGGCTTTACCCGGGCCGGACACTGGTTATCTGGCTGTTCTGGGGCATGTGAGTCGTGGTCTTGATATTCCAAGCGAGTACTAGATGGTCTGGCTGTTCCAAGGGCAAAGCTTGGTTGTTTGAACCCCTCCCCCCAAGCCAGTAACAGGTGTTCCGCCCCTTATGGGGCCCATGACTGGTGATCTGGCTTCACCCAGGCCACTGGCAGGCAGCCTGGCACTTTGAGGGCCAATGCCTGGCAATGTGATCATTCCCAGACTAGTGACTAGCAGTCAGGCTCCACCCAGGCCTGTGACAGGCAGTCCCTCTCTTCCCAGTTCAGTCACTAGTGGTGTGACCATTCCAAGGGTGCTAACTAGTTCAGGACATTTTGAGTGACTCAGCAAATCTGAATCAGTGATTCACCATATGAGTGTTGCAAACTTCTAGGCTTCCAGGCACTTCACTGCATGCATTCATGCATGCAGTAGATCATGTATCTGACCCACCACACGCAGCAGCAGAACCACTGTGGGAAGGTCAATTGTTGAAAAGATAGCTGCCACTGCAAACCCCCTGGCTCCATCATTGCCCCAGATTACAAAATGTAACGTGGTGATATTTAGAAAAATTACCTCAGTGTGTAGGAGTGGACATGCTTATGCCTCCTGACATGGCACTCTACAACACTGGCATGTTTTAAACAGATGTGTGCAGTAGCCGAATGTCCAGCAAAGCAATGCACGCACAGAGGGAAAGTTTGTCTCGGCAGTGCCACTTTGTCGACCTTTGACGCCCTTCCAAAGGAGGTCCTGATTGTATGAGTGAATACACAGTGCCTGCTCACAAGATGTGAACCATGCATTATTAGAAGACATGGTCTGCAACCTTTGACTCCAAAAGATGTTTTAGACTACAACTCCCATCAGACCTACCCAGCTATGTCAATGCCGAGGAATCATCTAGACATGTCGAGAGCCGCAGGTGGGAGGTACTCAAGCAGCATATTAATGTGCACCAGCAGAACGCTGGAATGCTCTTGCGGTCCCTGGCAGAACTATTCGAATGTGTATCTTATTTAGTTATTTTGAGTGTTATGCAGAGCACTCCATAAACAATTGGGTATTATATGCACATGGTCCTTGGCTGAGATGGAGACGAGACAATCAGTTAAACACTGTGGACATCTATATAAATATGGCAGTAACTTAGTGGTAAATCCATAGTATTACCACCCAACTTGTTTGCCATTAGGGCTGATAGATCTCGTGGAACTGTCTCGAGGGAGTGTGTCAATAAAGCTATCTTTTGGCCATTGTCCTTATTAACCTGGGAAGCCAGTCAAGGATGCATATAGAAGGTTATTCAGAGGAGCTGCAATTGGTCATGGGGAAGATATTCTGTGTAGCCGCAATTGGTCATGGGGAAGATATTCTGAGTAGCCACAATTGATCATGGGGAAGATATTCCTAGTAGCAGCAATTGGCAATGGGGAAGATATTCCGAGTAGCCACAATTGGAAATGGGGAAGATATTCTGAGTAGCCTTAATTGGTCATGGGGAAGATATTCTGAGTAGTCGCCATTTGTCATGGGGAAGATATTCTGAGTAGCCCCAACTGGTCGTGGGGAAGATTTTCCTAGTAGCAGCAATTGGTCATGGGGAAGATATTCCGAGTAGCCGCAATTGGTCATGGGGAAGATATTCAGAGTAGCTGCAAATGGTAATAGGGAAGCTATTCCGAGTAGCCAAAATTGGTCATGGGTAAGATATTCCTACTAGCAGCAATTCGTAATGGGGAAGATATTCTGTTTAGTCACCATTGGTCATGGGGAAGGTATTCCGAGTAGCCGCGATTGGTAATGGGTAAGATATTCCGACTAGCCGTAATTGTTCATGGGGAAGATATTCCGAGTAGCCGCAATTGGTCAATGAAAAAATATTCGAGTAGCCGCAAATGGTCATGGGGAAGATATTCTGGGTAGCCGCAATTGTTCAATGGGAAGAAATTCTGAGTTTTATATACATTGTTGATCGATTGAATAGTATGTCAACTTTTGGAATGCTGATTGCATTATAACAAACTTACAGAAGTGACCCTCGTGGGCTTAAACATCTTCTGTAGGGAGTTGGATTGGGCTTACAAGGTTCCAACAAATCAACGAGGGACTAAGTCCCACAAGGTGTGCAGCATAGGGCTACCAGCTGGCAACAGCTGGTGTGTGTCTGGTGCTTTTGTTTTGTGAATCCCCAGTGGCCTCGAGATTCTCCCTGCTGCACCTGAAATCCTATGGAAATGAATCACATGGATTTGCATGTCTATACCTTACCCTACTGACCTGAGAATATACTACAACACTGTTGTGCCTCCCACCCTACACTTTGTTCTATTTTCGCTACAGTGACCACAATCAGGGAGTGCACACTCTTTACTTAACTCCTCCAATCTATTCTTATTTAATTACCTTATCTCAAAACCGTACAATAAACATACATAGGACAATGCCCTTTCCAAAAATTTACGCTACCACCAATAATAGAGCCGAATCGCTGGGCTTTAGCAAGGAAGAAGCAAAAAGGATTTTAGGCCTCATTAAATTAACAGGAGAAAAGCTGATCTCCTCTGACAAACCGGAAGCACTTATCAAACAACTCGAGTGGAAGATACGTAGAGAAATAAACTTGAAGCTACAGGCAACTACATTAGCACATTACTACAAAGCACAATAAATTCTGCGAGGACTAAGAGTGAACCTAGGCCGACCTTGTGCAAGGAAAATCCAAACTTCGTGAAGAAATGGAGACAAATCCTCAATAAGTGTTTGTTGGACCTTATCTTACTGAGGATTGAAGAACTTTCTTATAACTTAACAACCCTTGATGAAGAAATTGACATCATTAAAGGAACTCTCAGTAAGAGCTTTACTGCAGACCAGCTGAAACAAGTCTTGGATGAAACTAATGAAAAATTGGCTAAGTACAAACAGGAACTGGTGACCAAAAAGATACGAAAATTCAGACGTGATACCCAGGACTACAAACTCGACATAGTTTATACCTGGCAAGAGTATTACGGTCAGAGGACCCCCAGACCTTTCCAACAACGCACACCTAGAGCGGGACCTTCAAACACAGACACCACCTCTTCAGAAGCATCAAGTGCGGAACTTGAAGTAACTACTGACACAGGGATACCAACACCTTCAACCTCAGGGACGGAGGAGAACGCTCCAAGGACAGTTCCTTCTTTAGAAAAAGATCATCCAGGCGTGGACAAGGGAAGAAAGAAACAGACAGGGAAAAAGGTACAGTGGTGAATATCTCATCATACCAACTGTCATGCATGGAATCAAGAGTCCTACACAAAGGTCTTTCTTTTGTACCACAGTACAATACTAATCTTCTGAGAGAAAACATTGATTTTTTTAAATTGATGAGGAAACTCAAATTAAAAGTCTTTTTTAATGACCTTGCAGAAGAAGAGGACACGAGCGAAACTTCAGAATTTCTCGAACTCACACCAAAGTGTGTATTCAATCCTCCCATCAACAATCATGTCCTGACAGTGTTGGAGAGAACTTTGTTGGACCAGTTTAAGAAAATTCCCTTCAAAACCAAGGAAAGAGGTAACTTCATGAAGACTGAACGACAAACGCTCAAAAGGTTACTTGACAACAGCGAGATCATCTTTAAACCCGCAGACAAGGGAGGAGCCCTTGTCCTGATGGATAAGATCAAATACATTGCAGAAATTGAACGACAACTAGCGGATCGAGAAATCTATCAGGAAGTTGACTACAATCCAACTGAACAAGTTAGGAACCTGATAAAGGAGGTCCTGGACGAGGCAGAAATAAGAGAAGTGATCTCAGAAAAAACACGTAGATTCTTGGAAAAGACACACCCAATCACTCCGGTGATATATATCCTCACAAAAATTCACAAGAGACTTACAGATCCTCCTGGGAGACCCAATATAGCGCAAACAGACAGCATCTTGGAACCATTGGAAAAATACTTGGACAAAATCTTACAACCCCTCATTCAAGAATCCCCAACCTATATCAAGGACACTATCCACTTTGTGAAAAAAACTCAAGAAGATTGTGTTCGTAAAAGAAAGGGATGCTCTGTTTACTATGGATGTAACGTCTCTCTACACTAATATTGCACATGAGGCTGGTCTTGAGGCCGTCAAATGGTTACTGCTAAATTGTGACAACTGTCAGGGTGACAAGCTATTTGTGTTAACATTGCTCAAATTGGTGCTAATGAACAATTTCTTCAGATTTCAAGACAGATTCTACTTACAAGTCTCAGGAACCAGCATGGGGGCCGCAATGGCCCCAGCTTATGCAAACACCTACATGTATCATTTAGAAACAGAGCACGTCCTGACATCAGCAAGGTGGCTACGTCATCTAACCATCTTCATAAGATACATTGATGATGTGTTTGGCATTTGGTCAGGTTATGACGAGGAATTACAGGAATTCTTCTGTATGATGAATGAAATGCACCCAAGGATTAAGTTTACCACCGAAACGAGCAAAACCACGATCCATTTCTTGGACGTAGAAGTCTATGTTAAGGGGGATAATCTGGAGACACGGATCTTCACTAAAGCCACTGACAGAAACAGCCTCCTACTGGCAATGAGTTGTCATCCTGGCAGGACAATTGACAGTGTCCCCCTAAGCCAGTTTTTACGTTATCGTAGAAACATCTCAGAAGATACTGAATTTGTGAGACAAACGGCATCTCTACGTCACAAGTTCATGAAAAGAGGCTACAACCCTACCACTTTAGGCCGGATTGAGGAGAAAGTGGCAACCATAGAGAGAGACACCCTACTGAAACCCAAAGAGAGAAACAAAGATGACTCAATGGTCTATGTTACCACATTCTCAGCTCAGAGCAAAAATATCAGGAGTATTATCCAAAGAAATTGGCCAATGCTGCAAATGGACCCTTCAACACAACCACTCTTTCAACAATTGCCAATTTTTGCTTACAGGAATAGCAGTGCCCTAAGGAATAGTCTGGTCAGAGCGGACTTACCCTTGCCTCAGGGGACTCAGACAAAACACTAGGGGACCCATCCCTATCATAACTGCCAGCATTGCAGTAACATCCTTCTAGGTAACACAATTTCACACCCACACACTGGAAAGCCCATTACACTAAAACATTAATGTACATGTGATTCCACGAAGGTTGACTATGCACTTAAATGCCCCTGTAGTTTCTAATATGTTGGGATTACCATGAGAAAGGCGAAACTGCGTTGGACTGAGCATAAGTCCAACAGCCGGACAAAAAGTCTCAGATCCCCAGTATCAATGCACTTTTTAGAAGCAAGACATAGCATTGCCCAACTGAAGTGTATGATTTTGGAACAAGTAAAGGTGGGACCAAGAGGGGTGGATGTCCACAAGAGACTGCTCCAGAGGGAGATTGCTTGGATTGATCTTTTGGATTGTCTGAGCCCAAGAGGAATGAAATGTGAATTCGACCTGATGTGTTTTCTTTAGTGCTTTTAGTTATTAGTGTAATGTTGCTTGTAGACTGTCATTGTAGAATGTTAATGTAGTGCTTTTAACAGTGTACCTCTAAGCACCCAGCATAGCATGTTTGAGGCCAGCTCTTGAGCAAAGAGTCACGGTTATAACTGAGTTCACTTGAGACTTGTGATTGTATGTCCTGAAGGCAACCGATATATTCAACTGTAAGGTTCACTGTGATATTCCAGATTGTGAACGGCTTAGGCACCGGGAGATCTAATTATAGTCAATATCATATGAGTCTTGTAACAGGTAGTTAGTTAACCCACCGACTGATCAGAATGTGAACGGTATCTATACCGCAAAATTGACACAATGGGCATGTATTTATTGGTTATGTCTAGAGGCCTCACTGACGTCCAGGAGTAATGTATCTTGATATGATTGGTTTCGACATCATACCATTAATGGAGTGACCCTTGGGTAGAGAGGGGGGACTGGGTTCTCAGATCGCCCTGCACTCACCAGATGGTCACCATAACTAACTAGTGGGATGCAGGGGCCACACGCAGTAGATTACTGCCTTGGCGCCCCTCCTCCTGCACTTAATGCTCTTAACCCCAGTTACCGCACTCCAAGTGACAGCAGAAGGTAGGGGCACCACGCAGGCACATACTGCCCTGGTGCCCCCTTCCGCCCTTAATCTTCCTTTGAGAACCTCCGCATCTTGACTTACCTGTGATCTCTATTAGACCACTATCTCCTCATTGTACACTCCCTATTGTGATACCATGCAGCATTATCCCCTGAACAACTGCACTGGTATACATTATCAGCTGCGCCTTACAGGACACCCAAATCCACACTGATTTCCTGTTTAATACATGGACACGCGCACACTCAAGTGCCGTCGCACAGTTGGTGACGCGCATGCGCGCAACAATTAGATCGGCACCACAGTGTTTAGACACATTTTTTTTTAAATCTTGTTTGTTTTGGGTCCTAGACCCTTGCATTACTCCAGTCTAGTGAAGAGCGGATGAGCTATTGATGTACATACTGCAAGCTTCATGCTGCAGACGCCCAGTCACACACAAAGATGGAGGTCAGGAGCCGATACGCGCATGCCCGCCGCCTCCATGACTACCATGTAAACAGGTCACAAATGAGCAGCGTGTCTTGGCGACGGTCTTCCTTGGAGTTACGTGGTTTTACAAGGTGAGGGTCTTTATGGAGATACCCCTAAGCATTTACTGCTCCGTGCTCAATGAGACGGTTACTTATTGCAGTTTGTTGCCCGATTATTGAAAACGAGTCAGCATTCCGACAAACATCAGACCTTGCTAGGTGTATGATTAGAGTGAAATTTTCACCCTGCATGAGTGGAGTGTTTCGTTTTAGTCACGGACGTTACCATGTCCAATAACTCGGTACGAGCGCAGTATTTAGAGCAAGTCATTTACTGCACTTCTTGTTATGCCCCACTATATTCTCCATGAATGTATATATAGTAGGAAGCTCACTTTACTCCCTGCAAGAGCATAAGAATTTTCGATGGAAGAATCTTAGTTAATACTTAACCTCATTGAGTTTAATGCCTTAACAACTGCCAGGAGACACATTCACCAAACATCAACTGAACACCTTTTACCTCTCTTCTTGCCTCCAGCCATTGAGCTCTGGAAATCACAGCCTGTTACCATCACATTACCCGGGGAGAGGTATTTGTCTTCCTTCCGGGGTGAGTAGACCAAACTTCATATGTATCACTTGAGAATTCGACTCTCGCCTTAGAATCAACACTTACCATGTATTCTATCTTTACATTTACCACATAGGTAGTTACCCGTATATTCTACGTACACAGGAATTAAGGTTAGTGCTTCGCTTCACTTGAGAGCTACTTGATGAATCTCCTTGGTACCATAGAGGTCTAATTAGTTAATCCTTACCCTCTTTAGGAATTATGAATGAACACTATTGAAACTGTCACACACCCTGCCCTGAAGATGGATTTTGATTAATTCAAAACGCGTCGGCACACATGGTTCGATATGAGTGTGTTTAGGAAGCTCTATGCAGAAAGAATTACACTGCCCAGAAGGACAATAATGTTACTGTGTTTTTTTTTGTTCAGCCACAAATGAATCCCTTTGTTAATTAATATGTTATATTGTTTATAAACCTCGGAACACATGTTGGTGTTTGTTAGTACTGTTTTTCAGCTCAACTATATTACTGTCATGGTTTCAGAATTTGTGAATATATTATTTTGCTGGAATGTTATCCCACACTATGATATAATAGCGTGGTTTCAAATTTGACTTTTTTCGTAAAACATAAAAATACTTCATATGCCTAATTTCTGTCTTGTCTCAGCCTTGTGGTTCCTGTCTGTAGACGAGCAGATAGACAGAGTTTTATATACATTGTTGATCGATTGAATAGTAGGTAAACTTTTGGAATGCTGATTGCATAACAACAAACTTACAGAAGCAACCCTCGTGGGCCTAGAAATCTCCTGTAGGGAGTTGGATTGGGCTTACGAGGTTCCAACAAAACAATGAGGGACTAAGTCCCACAAGGAGTGCAGCATAGGGCAACAGCTGGTGTGTGTCTGGTGCTTTTGTTTTGTGAATCCCGAGTGGCCTCGAGATTCTCCCTGCTGCACCTGAAGTCCTATGGAATGAATCGCATGGATTTGCATGTCTATACCTCACCCTACTGACCTGAGAATATACAACGACCCTACACTTTTTTTAAAGATATTCTGACTAGCCACAATTGGTCATGGGGAAGATATTGTGGGTAGCCACAATTGCTCATGGGGAATAGCCCAACTGATTGAGCGACCATTCAGTCAATCGCACATCTTGATTCTGATTGTCCCTAACTTTAGCATTGACAGATTGTGAATCACCCAAAGCAGGGGATGAAGGGTGAAGGAAATGCCCAGGCAGTTGTGCCCTTGCCCATCACTGCATGAAGGCAGAAAATCCCGGGTGGTTTCTGACATGTGAACATGTGCACCTCCGATATTCACAAGGACGGCTTAAAGAATGGATCCCACCATTTCCCAAATTATGTCAACCGTCAGAGCCCGAGTCTGCGGTAATCAGAAGGCCTATTGCCCATGGCACGAGGAGTTTCCAAATTGACTCACACAATTGTGGAAGTGTTGTGGGAAATACAGAAGTCAGTGGGAACTCCTGAAGCTACAGGAATTTCGAAAAGGAGGATGCATACAAAAACATTAGAGCAGTTTGTTACCCAGCTTTTTTGCACAGGAGCACACAAATTAAAATGTGGTCATTATTATTAAAGAGCGCTGAGGTCAATAATTCTGCCCATTGACCTATTCTAAATGATCTCACCCACTCCCTGCCATCTAACCATCTCTTTCTCTGCACTCATTTCTCTGCTTTGCCTCGAATGAGTGGTGCCTTCGGAGGGATCAGGAATGGTTGGTTGAATGGGGATAGTACAGATTCATAAAGCTTAACAAATGCATAATGTATTCTACATTTCATTAGCCTACCATAATTCATTATTGTTAAGTTATGTTAAAATTTCTTTTACCGTGCACCGTCACTGCTTGCCTGGTTCCTTGGTGCTCCGGCAGATCTGTAAAATCACCTGCATCATCAGAAATACCCAATAAATGAAGAGAATGAAGTAAATCAAGGAGGTGGTGGTTAAGTTAATAGGACTAAGCGGGAGAAAGGTGCAAGAGAGCTGCGATGAACTGTTGGCAGCTTCAGTTCAGGTTGACACTGTTTGCTGAGCGGAGGAGTATTTTTCGGCTGTTGTGCAAGGCTATGAGTCGTTTGTTTCATTGCTGTGGCGTAGTGAAGTGCCAGTGGATCGAAGTGCTGTAGAGGTATGGTTGTTGCTTAGTTCAGAGTTTGGGAGTTGTATGCAGAAGGGTGAGTTGTGTAGTAGAATTGGTTTGTGGTGGTACCCTATCCTACCCTTCTGTTTTGTTTGACTGTGGCCGTAGCCCTTCCCCCCTTTTTCAAATTCTGTCATGTCCCCATTTTCAGGGCTCTGTCTTCATGGCGGCAAATCTTAGGGCCTCATTCCGAGTTGGCCGGTAAGGGTTTACCCTTACGGTCCAATTCCGAGTTCCCTTAGTGGGAACCGCAAAGAACGTGTGGTCTGACCACACGTCCTTTGCGGGACCCGCTAAGGGACCAAGGCGCTAATAACGGGCCCGCTATTTGTGGGCCTGTAATTAGCGCCTTCCCCATTCCCGTTGAGCCCTATGGGGCATCAAATGGGAATGGGGAATGGTTGGTTGAATGGGGATTTACTGGGTCCTCCAAGGTCGGAATGACCCGCTAAGCCCCCATACAACCAAACCGGAGCCGGACACGATTTTCGAGGCAGCCATGTTGCTAATAACGCCATGGCTACCTCCCAACCCGGAATGAGGCCCTTAAACTCGTCAACCTATGGAACTCAACCCATTGTCATCTTCCAGTCTGCTAAAGATCTCATCCCCGCCCTTGTCCTTAGCAGGAAGGATTACTGCTCCAGCCTCCTAATGATATTAAATCCTTGCTTCTTTAGTCCCACAACATATGGTATTGACTTTGTCATTGTATCCATATCATTCCTCTACTGGTCATCGCCCCCCTGCGGGCATGTTGATGATTTTGATTTAACATTCATTTTTTTCCAGACTACAAATCTATCCATGGACTTCCCCCACAAACTGGCTAGTTGCATATCATGCTCCTCAGCCCCTCATACTCTGCGATCTTTAGGTCACCCCAACGTCTTTGTTCCCCACCTGCCTGTCCTGCCTCTCATTGTCATCCAGTCACAGTATTCTCCATCCACCATTGGAAATCCTTTCCCCCAGATATCAGGTCCATCAACGCTCTGTCATATTTCAAACATGCCTTAAACCATCTACTCTCATTTCAATGACTTTCCAATCAGGCAACTGTTTCCCCCTCATCCTCTCATCACTCTTCCTCTCCAATCTCCTCTAGACAGGTGTATGTCCTATAAATGATAATGATCTATTGTATTGTATTACAACATATTGTTAAAATAGTTCTATGTACATGTTAACCTGTACTGTCACCATTACCCCTCTCCGTGGGCTATTCCCTTTCTATTAATCTTGGTTGATGCATAAGCCATTACTGCACCTTGTGTACTATCAAGAGGCCACCATTGATGGGTTGCACAACCATCAATACCTGCTCATGGTCAGAGGATCTCCTCAAAGCTCTCCTTACTATTTCAATATATAGATTTCAATGGTGTTGAATAAAATGCCGGCAGGGTAGATCAGGCCGATGTAGCCCCTTCCTCCCTCCCTGCACATGGGCTCTGCACCTTTCAGAACAACAAACTCTGACTGGAGAGAACCAAGAATAGTCTCCTCTGCTGCAGTAGCTCCAGTAAGAGAAAGATCATTTCAGGAGAAGCTGGTCCTCTACAGATAACTACATAGAAACAAACATGTCAGTTATATTAAGCACAAGTCAAATAGTCCTTGTTCCTTCGTCTACTGGGCAAGAATTAGCAACCACATATGAAGGAAAGGGAATGCATTCTGAGCTCATCAAGCTACAAAGGCATGCCCTAAAAAACATCACTGATGTGTAGGAAATACCATTCTAAACATTCCACGCCTCACATTTACTAAAGATCTGAAGCACAGATGATTTTGCAATCATAATTAGACTACACACATATGTGCCATTTTGGAGTCTAGAACAATGTTGCTGGTGAAGGGTCATTGACACCTTTATTGAATAAACGAAAGTTCTCAACTAGATGACCTGTCTGGAAAATGTGGACTTGTAGATTTATAAGTCAACATTACATTGTTGCAGCTTGTGATACAAGTATCTCTCCCAAGCCAATTAATATGCCAATATGGTGTTGTTTCAACTAACATTGTCCACAATGTGACTGTGGCAAATATTCCGGGCCCTGGTTCAGAGTTGCCATGGCAGAAATGCAGATGTGTTTACTGTGCATCCGATGTTTCTAGGATGAGCCATTTTTTCGATGGGCACGTCCATGGTTTTCTGCACTAAAATGCTACTCTGCTCTTTTGGTTCTCCGGCCTATGGTGTATTGCCATATTGTAGGTGTAACCCGACAAAAAATATTTTTTAAATTCAATGGCTTTTTATACAGTTTCTCCTGACATCTGTATTGTATTATATACTATTTGGAGGAGTATTTTTAAACATTTCTTAGGAGGGAAGCCCTCTCTGCACCCCCTTGATTTGTATCCAGCCGTCTCACTTCGCTTGCACACACTGCTTGCTGTAACTACCTTAAACATCCACCAGTCCCCCCTGTGTATTATAATGCTCTTCATTTTCACCTATGTTGCTGCCTGTGAGAGGTCCTTCTGAATCCAAACGAGCCCCATGTCCATTTGAGATTCATGCCCTCCGACATAAAGCCTCCTCTGTTACTGTATAATGAAGATTTCCACATGTGAAAGTATTATTTTCCAAAGTGTTTTTAATTAACTTGAATTCTGTAGGAAGCATGCATATTTTGCTTTTTTATAAAAAAACATTGTTGTGACTATTTGTATTTATTTTCCAGGTGCAGTTTGAAGAGGAGACACATCATATTTCGAAGGGTCACTCCATTTGACAGCAAATTGATGATGAGCGAGCGTTGTCTACAGTTAATACCATCTTCGTTCTGATTAATTCATAGAATGCATCCCTGGGCCAACAATATATCAGTAGCGCTCATCATCCTAATACTGCAATTAAAGCGTCTTGACAGGCCAGCGCCTCCTCCGATAATGCAGTCATACCAGCCAGCACAGTGACTGCAAGAGGGATACAGTTCATAATTATATGTGCCTGGTTGATGGACCTGTGCATGGACAAAAACCTGGTTGCATATCCCAAATGTCCATATCTTGATATCCTAAGTCAGTTTCCTTTATTGAGTCCTAGCACAGCAATCGACTATGGATGTGCGTCTCATCTTGAAGGCTATCGGCTTCCTGTCACTGGAAGCCATTGGGATTCCGGGCAACTTGATCATTTTGGCCTGTTTTGCCCATTACCGCCTTTTCTTGGGTAAATTCATCCCAGCGGATGTCATCCTGTCCAAGCTATCCTTCATCAACTTGATGGTTGTTGTGAGCCGAGGCATCCCGCTGTCACTTTCCACTCTGGGAATCCAAGGGCTTTTCAACCAAACTGGGTGTAATTTTGTTATCTTCACCTATCGCGTCTGCAGAGCCATGTCCATCTGCTTGACTTCTCTGCTGAGCTTCTACCAGTGTGTACTTCTAATCCCGTCTTCTAAATTCTGGTCCGCCATTAAACAAACTCTGAGTCAGAAGCTATTACCTATTATAATATTCATTTGGTGCTTAAATATAATAATCTACTTTTTTACAATATATTCCTTTTCCTGGGGACTCCACCCAAATTCTACTGCACATGTTTTAAACCTAGAATTTTGTTTAATTTTCTTTCCATCTTATATAGATTTCCTAATAAATGCGTCAACATCTCTTGTTCGTGATCTTCTATGTATCTTCCTGATGAGTCTTTCCAGCATGTACATTGTTATGGTCCTCCACCGACACCGTCAACAAGTAAAATCCATCCGGAGAGACAAAGGGAACGGTCAGAACAGTATGGAAACCAATGCTGCCAAGGCCATAGTCATGTTGGTTTCAACCTATGTATTTTTCTTTGGGTTGGACAATGGCATCTGGCTGTTTTCCATTTGTACCTCGACTAATGTATCCCTTCAGCTTACAGACGCCAGAGTCTTCTTCGGCTCGTGTTACTCTGCTTTGAGTCCGATTGTGATCATCACCACCAACAAAAATATTCAATTGAAGCTGAGGTCGATCGTAGCAAAGAGAATCCACAAGAGGCCAGGATCAGAAATCTCACATATAAGCAGGTGACCCTTCCAATAAAGAGTGCTGATCATTTGCAATGGTTTATATAAGTATTCACACAATCTACCAAAATGGCGTGAGAGTGTCAGATATGTATGGACAATCACAGCTAGTGACACATTTTCTGTGTTTTTCTCCCAATTGTTAAAAGCACATTTTAGAAGATGTTTTTGTTGTATTGCAAACACAGTACAGTCTTCAATGTAATCATTACCCTGTTTTAAAAAAACTGCCTACATTTTAGTTTTGTACAAAGAATGATAAAAACAGCACATTTTAATGACATTCAAAAATATAACCCTTGGAGATAACAACCTTTCTGAAGATAGTGTATTCTTCTAGTAAAGGTTTATCAAGAGCCTGAGATGTCTGCCTTGTTGAAACTAATGTAAAACTATGTACATCAATATGTAATTAATTTATTTGTAAACATTCTCTCCTTTTGTACCCATGTAAAACCAATTGTAATTTGCAAATGTTGTCCATTTTTATTTGTAGTAATTCTCATGTTTTTATCATATGTTTTTTGTTTAATACATTTCTAGATTTTGTTTTCACTTATCTAATCACATGTGTTTGGTGTCCTGGGTAGTCATGTACCCTGCCACTGTTCCTCCTCTTCTTCATGGAGTACCTGAGGGTTCTGTGTTGGGGCCCTTTCCTTTCTCTCTCTCTCTGTACTTCCCCTCGTGCTTGTATTATTTTGTCTTTTGGATTGTTCTATTATTTCTACTCTGATGACATTCAACTCTTCCCGTCTTTAACTCCTTCTATTCATGATGTTTTGCCATCCTGCCTTGAGGATATTAAATCTTGGATGGATGCTCACTACCTTGTTTCAAATTCTACTAAGACAGAAGTTCTCTTTTTCCAGCTATTACTTCTCCTCTTCCTCCTCCTCCTGATTCAAAGGCTTGTCCTCCTTGATCTCTATCTCCTCTTTGGCCAGCAATCGGAATCTTCATCTTGATTCTGAGCTTTCATTTTCTCGAAAAATCTCACTACTTTCACGTTCTTGTCAGGGCCATCTTTTCAATATCTGCAAAGCCAGGCCATTTCTTACTTTTACTGCTGCTAAACATTTAATCTCATCTCTTATCGTTTCATGTTTATTCTTCGGCTGCTGCACATGTTTTGTCTTCCTGCTTCACAATTGACTCCTCTAAAGTTGATTTTTTTTTCAAATAGAATTTTATTGAGTTTTTCTTTGAGCTCTGGCACAACAGAAAGGAAAAAACATATAAGTACAGCCACAACAGATATCGCTTAATGTTACAGTGCGTGGTAAAGCAAAATGAATATGTCCATAAATGTAATGGTACAAAAAAGGTACCTTTGCAAAGGAACCTTTGCAGACATACTCTGAATGGCAGTACAGATCGCCACCGACAGGACTGAAATGGTGAAAATCCCATCCCTTTCTCCTCCCCCCTCCAAACCACCGACTCCTCATATCAGGGTTCATTAGAGATAAAGTTGAACTCTAGTCCAAGTGCTGTTTATTTCACAGTTCCGCTTTTCCTATCAACAAGCCAAGTTGCACAGTTCAAGGAAACAACTTGCTATCAGTTTTTCTGGTCGTGCGATTGTTTCAATAGCTTTTTGAATTGTACTGAAAGAACAAAGAAATATCAAGGCTGAGTACCACAAAGGAAATACACCAATCATGGGCTAAAAAGATTCACAGATCTTTTATTACTGAACAGTTTACAAAGCAAAACAGATAACTATCTGTCTCTCAACACCTCGCATTGTGTACCAGCCAACAAAGAGAGGTGAGAGAGTGCTGAACATCTAAACACTCGCGTATTTATACATTTCATGCAATATTGTCCATCCTCTCTTCATGTTAAGAATTTGTGGTCTAGAGTTCGTGCCTAGTTCACATACAGATTTTACAATATCATGCAAAGGATTACATAGGTTTGTATTTCGATGAAGACAGAATAGCGATGTATGTTCTCGGATCCCGCGGTAAGCTTTATTCCAAATTTCTTCACAATGTAGTTCAGCTAAAGCATGCGCTTGAGGTTTGTTCTTCTTTGTCCCAATGTTTATACAAGGATGAGGCTTGTGAGCGCAGACAACACTTGAATGACAGTTCTTATGAAGCACAAGGTCTCTTTGCTCAGTCTAAACAGTTGGCTCTCAGACAACCTAAACATTAACAGAACTCAAAGGTCGGAAGGCATGGCTGCAAGTCAAAAACATAGTCCACCATTTTAGAACAGAGAACACATGAGTGAAAATCAAAATGGTGGATGAATCTTAAAATGGCGGCGAAGTTAACCCAAAAATCGGAACTTTGCAACGCGGTTTTCCGTGTAGCGCAAATAGGCTTAGGCCAATATAAATGCTAAGCAGCCACTATATAATTATCGTAAAACACCCTGCTGAGGGTGTCGGTCCAGCATGAGTCCAACAGCATGCTTCTAAGCCGCAAATAGCACAGTGGTGAGATAGTAATGCCCTGTTGAGCCATTTCCAGTTCTTGTTTTGTAATAAAGGTACCTTTCATGGACATCTGCCCCGCCCTTACCAGGCCTCCCTCGTACTGGGGCTGAAACCCATTCAGGTCAATGAACAAGTCTTTTATAGGGGCACCCATATTTAAAAAAAAAGTAAAAAGTGGTGATGGCCAGTGCGTCACCACCCGCATCTTTGATGATGGACACCAGCGGGACCCAGACCATCACCGCTTGCAGCAAAGGCCACTCCACCCTGTCAAATGCCTTTTCTGCATTGATTGACAGCAGAGTGGGACAGTCATCTTGGTCATCTATGGAAGCGATCAGGTCTAGGGTCTTGCGTATATTATCTGCACCCGGTATGCCCCTTACATATCCAACCTGGTCTTTGTGTGCTAGTTGAGGAAGAACTTGGGTGATACGACCTGCAAAGACGCTGGCATAAATCTTAGCATCTATGTTTATTAGTGATATTGGACGGTATGATGCACAGTCCAAGCTGTCCCTGCCTTCTTTTGGGATAACTATGACTCTGTACTCCGTGAACAAGGCGGAGGCCTGGCCGGACTCCAGACTCTCATTAAAGAATTTCACTAAGAATAGGGCTAGGAAATTGCTATAGGCTTTGTAAAAAGCTGGTGTGAACCTATCCTGCTGGGGTACTGAGCCCGCCTTGAGTTTGAACAGACGCTCTGTACTTCCTCAATCATTATGGGGGTGTTTAGTATCATTAGGTTCTCACTTGGCATCTGGCTTCGAGGGGTATTCTTCAGGTATTCGGATACACCCTCTTTGGTGCTGCCACCATCTGTGGTGTATAGGGTGGTATAGAATTGGGCGAAGCACCTCGTTATCTCACCCGGGGTGGTCACCTCTTTCCCCTTTTCAGCTTTTATTTTGTGGACCGCTCTGTGCATGCTCTGGGCTCACAAGCACGTGGCAAACATAGTGTGAGATTGAGTCCGCGCTTTATTGTGCCATATATCGCTCAGCTCTTTCCGGAGCATTCTAATATTCACCAGGGTTCCTTCGTTGAGGGTTGTCTGGGTTTGGAGTAGCTTTTACTTTTCTCTAATTTCCTTTTTTTGTATTCTCTCTTAGATGCGTGGTTCTGTTCCTCAATGCTCACTCTAAAACTAGGACGCCCCAGAATGTGGCTGTGGATGCTTCACATATTGTTGTGTTTAATGCTAGCTTCCCCGTGTCATTGTTGGTGAAATAGCTTTTCATTTCCTTGACCAGAGCATCCCTAAAAACTGGGTCTTTATAAAGTGTGTCATTACAGACTCACTTGCGATCTATCTGTGGGGGGGCCCAAATCCAGTTCTAATTAACACCATCCTGTTATCTCAATGGTCGCCGATTGTATGGTGTATGCATTTGCCACTTTTAGGAGTATGTCATCTAATTGTGTGTATGTTAGGTGTGGGGGGGTAAAAGGTGAATGCCTTTTTCTGCGGGTACACCTCTCTCCATTTGTCAACCAGGTCGGGGAATCATTTACCAACTGGACAAGGGGGAGTGGGGGTTTCTCTCCCTGTCTCATAGAATCCCAATCCATGGCATGGTCTAATATCACATTGAAATCCCACCCCTTCATATCAACAAACCCATTTTCCAGCTATCTTGAAATGCGAAGCGGTCCTTGCTGAAGGCCAGCTGTTTCTGATACGGCACATAGGCAGAGCAAAGAGTAACCATGCGTGACCTTACCTTCCCGTTATCCATAATGTTTCTCCCCTCCTTGTCCCTGTGAATCTGCGTGATTAAGAGATTTAAAAATGTGTTGTAAACCATATCTACCACTAATTTCTTGCGCTCTCCTGATGCCCATAGCTCACCTACCAGATCCCTCAACCTTTAACGTTAAGGGACCCAAACTGAATCCCATCAGCCTGCACCACAATTCCCTTTGCCTTGGACCGTCGATCTGTTTGCTCAGTGTTTCCACAGGGTGACAAACTGACATGTCTGAGTCTAGTATTGCAGTAAACACCCCCACTAGGGGGACCCCATTTATAAGATACCAGAATATGGTTTGCGGAAGCTAGAGAGTCTGGTCTCTTCAAGGGATACCTGCCTCTTTAATCATGAGATCCATTAACCTATGAGATCCATTAACCATTAAGCAGTGGCTCCCTTTGGACACAACAGACAGGATGATGGTGGGACTTAGTAGCAGAGGAGTGAGAGCCAAGAGCTCTTTATGTTGAGAGAAATGCTCTGTCTTATTAGTTCTGGGGCACACCTTGTTCCTCTTTTCACCCCTTTACCTTTTCCTGTTACAAAGCACTCTGTTAATGACCTCACACATACAGACGAATGTTGGCAGGGAATCCAGGTTTGGTTCACTAAGATAGGCTTAGCCTACACCAATCACTGTGGGCCACTTGGCTGTAAATGAGGGCTGAGCCCCTCTTTTGGAAGATCACCTGAAGACTTCACAAGAAGTAAGAAAGAAGAACTCAACCTTGGACACTGGCTGAAGGTCCAGCCTGCCTTATATCTTCCGCTACTGAAGGAAGTGCCAGAGGTTCTCTGAACCTACAACCAAGGACAAGGCAGCTACCTGCAACACACTCCACAACTGTTGGCCATGCTCTTTAAAGGATGACACAAGCCCATTGAAGAAGCTGGGAGAAGTGCATCAATGAGCATCTACCGCAGTCTGCTTTAAAGGACATTTTTCAGCCAGTCGAGCACCTCGATTTCCAACCGACTTCAATGCTGACCGGGGTAGCCACAGTCGAGACATCTCGAACAATGCTTCAGAACTGTTGAATAGCACTGAGACAATGATTCCTGACACCAATCCACTGTGTAGACCAGCCTACAGCCGTTCATCCAGCTGTGTTTGCCGAATTGTCTTGCCGCCTGATAACCGCAGCTTACTCCATCTTAAACTCTGTCACAGAAGCCGGCAAAACGTCCTGAAGCCGTTCTGACCGGGTTGAGCACCAAGAGCACTAACAGCAAAAGGTACATTGTGGTTCTGGCCCCCCGGTCCTTCCCAAAAGGTCCCTAGAGACATTTGAAGGCCCTTTTCCCCATTTGCTGAAGAATGGAAACCCTTACCAACTATTGTGGTTATTAAGTGTAATAGCCACCCTCCTGTCAGTGTCCAGAGTGCAACCCTTTCCCTTCTTAAAGCTGTCTGTCCTCTGCATTCCTTTACAGGGTGGGTTGTATTTTATAGTGTTGTTAGATTGTCTGTTGTGTAATAATAAAGTAGATTGTTTATACAACCTTGACTGGACACTCCTTTTATCAATGAGTAGTAATTGCATTGTCACTGTTTTACAACTAACCAATGATCCACAATCTTTAGAGGAGATAAACGTTCCGTACTTGTTACCAACATTGGACACAGAGGTGTACCATTGTAATTGTATGCTTGTTTAATCCAATCTGTTCGGATCCGTTCTGGTGTGTTAGAGCTGTGGGGCTGATCGATGGTTTAGAAACCGATATTCGCTTTCTCCTCGTGACCCTATTTCTCGGTCATCATCGTAAAAAAGGCCACCCTGAAAAAGGTGGTGGAAGCTTCACGAGGAACCCTTTTCCCATGTGTATGGAGGCTGGGTAGAGGACAGAGAGATAGAAGGAGGTTGCTGAATGAAATATGAGCCATTTTCGTACAGCATTTTAGTAGCCACCATCTTGAGACGTAAAATCCATTAGCAGGAAGAGCTCACTAGGTATCTTATTAAATTGAAGCCATACTTTGTCCAGGATCTTGGCTAAGATCCTGCACACTGATGCGCCACATTTCTATAACCATGTACGGAAAGATTAATGAATAACATGTTAACAACTCATTGGCTAGGGTCTTTTCCTTCTCGTTATACAATCTTATATCAATTTGGTACAATTGCCACTTGAGCCTTTCCATCACTTTAATACTTTCATTCCTGCATTTGTTCTGTTATTGCCCGAATCAATGAGCGGAATTACCTTTCGTGAGGGCACACACATAAAAACAGTCCTATATATGCATTTGGGACAAGATTCAATAAAGAGAGCAGCTGTGGTAATGATGAGAAGGGTCACATAGGTTTAACAGAGCTTCAAAATCTGTCCCCGTTGATCTGCCTATGGCCAAATCCGTTAATAATGTAATTCTCTGATTGGTGGAAGTAGAAGACTGGCACCACAGTTCCCCCTTGCCCCCTGGATACATATGCTTCATTTTGAACATCAGCACCTGGGTCGGGGGTAAGATGGCACTGGTTGCTTGAAAGGCCGTATTCATCTTCCAGAAAAGTAGTGCTTTCCCAGTAAGCTGTTGTCAACTCTTGCCCTCTGTCAAGGCTTGACCAGAAGCGAGGTAGTTGAACTCGGAGTGTAGCCGTAGAGTTCTTCCTACCAATGTATCCCTTTGTACCAAAAAACTCAAAAACAAAGGAATCAATTAGTTGAAAGATGGAACACAACAGAGGAAGCACCAGAGGCTGTAGAGGGAGAAAGATCAGGATCAGTTACAATAATGAATCATGAATATCTGTGTTTAATTATCTACAAGGTTAGACTGCGGCCTGAACCAGCAAATGAACAACGGCAGGCAGAATAAAGGATAGAGACAAGGGATTGCAAACACAATACTTGACTTACCAGAATTAGAGGATGGTGGAGGCTCAACCAGGATGACACTCTGCACACCCCAACCCTAACTCCTAACACACGACGGCACGAGGACGCCTAGACGGAGTGCAAGAAGTCTCTAGTCCAAGTGCCTGTCCCGACGAAATGAGGACGCCTTTCGCTCTATGCGAAAGGTGTCAGTCTCTAGTCCATGCACAATATTTTGGGGTCATGAAGAGTCAATCCGGGTAGGAGCTTTCCTTCCTCCAGGTAATGGAATTCTGGTGTAGTAGTAAATCTTTGCTGGAATTGGCAATAATTGAATGGAACAGGTTCCAAAGAGTTACTTTTCAGTTTTCTCCCTAAGAGGGTGCATAGGGGAGAAATGGATTCCCATAATCCGTGGAGATTGGATGTGGTGGTCTGAGTCGTTACCTTGCTGACGTTAGCATTGTTATTAATTTAGGCAGAAGAATGGTCGATTTGACGGTCCGGGTCGTTAGCGTGCTGACTTTGTCTGGTTGAAGTGAGTAGACAGAGGGATGGTCGTTGAAGCGATCCGGGTCGTTACTGTGCTGACTTGCCTTGTTGAAGTGAGTAGAGAGAGGGATGGTCGTTGAAGTGGTCCGGGTCGTTACCGTGCTGACTTTGTCTGGTTGAAGTGAGTAGACAGAGGGATGGTCGTTGAAGCGACCCGGGTCGTTACTGTGCTGACTTGCCTTGTTGAAGTGAGTAGAGAGAGGGATGGTCGTTGAAGTGGTCCGGGTCGTTACCGTGCTGACTTTGCCTGGTTGAAGTAAGTAGACAGAGGGATGGTCGTTGAGGCGGTCCGGGTCATTGCCAAAGAAATCTTCCAAGAGTTGGGGACAAGGACAAGGAAAACAGGGGAATCAGGAATACAAGTACCGAAGCAGTACACAAGAAATGCTAGCCTAGATTCAAAAACAAAACCAGAAGCGGCGAGTGGGCAACCCGGAAGCATTATAATGGGTGGCCGCGAACTCGCCTAGCCCCGCCTCTTCGAGGCAGCGTTGTGAAACCGGCATAGAGAGGACGCCAAAATCGCCATGGCAACCCTGCACCGCTAACCTTTGGAGAGCGGCAGAAATAGAAAGGAGTTACACGCTTTGTGTGATTCGTACAAGCGGAGAGAGCTTTCTTTTGGCATCTCATAGATGATGTATGCTTTTGCCTATTCAAAGAAGGCACAACAAAGGCCATAAAGGCGGAACTGTTGCTGTATTCCTGACACCCTCCTGCTTCCCACCCACCTTAACTGACTCAACTGCTGTTCGCACCTCTTTCTGCTTCTCCCCTCCACACCCACCTGCGTACCCTCTTGCCTAGCCCCTCTCACATGGTAAAATGACTTGCATTCCTGATTGACTAAAGAGGCCATCAATTAGTATCCTGGATGTTATCTGGGGTGTTCATGGATTAGTGCCTTCCCCGGCAGGACATACAAGATGGCAGCGCTCCTCTGCCCTTGTTAAAGGCCCTCATCTACGATGAGAACTATTTACTAAAGCAGTGGTCATTTGCTTCCCCATATGACATCAGGGAAGGCATTATTTGCGAATTATTGATTTTTGGAGTATAAAAGAGATGGCAGTTCAGTGTAATGTCTGCCCCACGTGTTACAAAATGTTATGCTCCATTTAATTGAATGCAGTTAGTAGTGGGCCATCATGGGTGATAATGGCCCACACCTGATTTAACCCTTTAAGGAAGTTACTAAGTCATTAGCATATATAGACTGCCACTTGCTGCGTTATCCAAATTAGAGCACCAGATGCGCTGATGGCTTTTTAATTGACAGGAAAAAAAAAAGCTCTTATGAGAGTGTAAAACACTATCACGTAAGATGGCTGCCCAGGAACTGGCCACGAGAGCTTTCAAAGGCATCAATTTCACATATAGATGGTGGCCTGCAGGAGCCATGTACAGCAAAGGGAGGTGGCGAGGGCGAAAGAGGGGGGGGGGGGAGCAGGTAAGTGCTGCTTTTTTGACTTTGAAGGGAATACGGTGGGAAGAAAGGGGGATGCGAGCAGCCAAAGCACTACTCAGAACATGTAATTGTACTGTCGTGTAAAGCGGTGACCCAAACAAGGCGCTTGATTGTGCGCCGAGCCCATAGTACGACATTCTGTTAAAAGAAAGACACATTCATAACATCCAATCATTCATTTATGTGAATTGTTTCAGAAAACCCTGAAGGAAAAAATAAATGTTCATCTTTTTTTCATGAATGATTGAACATTGAGGTTTGAGTGTTGCGAAGGATGTTGGCCAAGGGGCGAATGGTGCTGAATTATGAGAGCAGCGTGGGACAGATTAATTGGCGAGAACATATTTGCTGCAGCTGAGTGATAATGGCCCCTTCGCTACATCATTAAATCACACCCTGATAATGAGTCGAACACTCCAGCGACCGCTCCAGGGCACGCCGACTGCACGCAGGCAGGTCTTCAAGAGTGCAGCGAGGAGGTGATGTGCTGCTCACACGAAGCCCAGTCCATCAGACGAGCAGAACAGTAGATTACAAGTCACCTGTTTCTCTATTACCTTGCTAAGTTCCTCACCAAATATGTGTGTGTTAAAACACCTGCGAAATGTGTCTGACCGAACGATATATATATGTAACATAGTTTTTCACGACACATACATCAGAATGTGAAAAGCATCAAGCACACATTTTGTTTTTAACGAGGGCTACTTTTTGATATATGCATTTATTTATTTATTTATTTATTTATTTGCGTGTTTATTTATTTATTTGTTTAATAAAGTGAAAAGGAAAGTAGACGATACCTCGATGGTCTCAATCAAGGTTTCACTTTGTTTTCAATAGATTAAAAACACGTTTCTTGTGCATTGTTGAGTCCCGCAATTATTAATCTTGGAATGCATGCATAGTGGAAGATGTAATTAAAAACATTTTAAAAAAAGGGATTTCTTGTGCTAGAGACCGGATCATATCCCTGGCCAGCACGTGCAGTGGGTGCAGGGACCTAGCTCCATCATTTGCAGGAAATGCTTGCGTTATTACTTGGAATTTGTGTTTGTAATTATTGGAGGGCACAGAGTCATTTCAAGCAGAGATTACTTAGATAGAAGCAAGAGCCGGGAGTGCAGACAGCCCTAAGGTAAGGATCTTTTGCATAAGAGCACTGCTCTATTGAACAAGGTCTACCAGGCGGTGAAGAGTAAGAACAGAAACAAACCAGTGACAAGGACTGGAGGCCCGTATCTACGCATTAATACATTGCAAATAGTAGATAAGGGGCAACATGCAGAAGAGGTTGGTTGGGCAATTAGTAGGGATAGATGGGAGAATGGGGTTTGGGGGCTCCTTCTGTTGCTAGCAGTGTGAGGCACAGGTGGGAAAGAGCTCATAGGTGGAGAAGAGTCGAGGAGCAGAGAGTTTGACAGGGAGAGAACAGTGAGGTGCATTCAGTGAGGTTGTGTGGGGGTTAAAACGACAGATATTAGCTGGGCTGAATAGGGAGAGCAATGGTGCACAGAGAGCCATCAGGCCAGGAGAAGGTGGTTAAAGATGGGAGGGGATCTGGGTAGGTTCCAAAGAGTGTGTGCCACAAAGCTGAGGTCTTTTTTGAGGGGAGCAGAAGAGTAGAGGAGAGGACCAAGAAGTGAGCTTGCTCATTAGTGCAGTTTCCAGAGAACAGTTGTAGAGATTGCTTGATTGATTCACTGATTGGTTTGTTAATTATTATGCCCTTATGAACAAGTGATTCAAGGGGCAGATAAGAATTCTAATGTGTACAGTGGGAGCACATTACACTCATGTTGAGTCTTGCTGCAGGGACTGCAATGAGAAGGTAGAGTTTCAGGTCATTGTCAGAGAGCACATCAAGGCTCTGAGGCAGCGGGAAGACGTGGAGAGGGGTTTGTCTTTGGAGGCAGGGAGAAACATGACATCCGTCTTTGAGGAATTAAAGAAAAGGCAGTTTAGAGCCATCCAGTGGAGGATGGAGTTTAGGCAGTTGGCCATGATATGAGAGATTTCACAGTAAAGGAGCGGGCAGAGATGAGTATAGGAGTATCATCTGTGAAGATGTACAAGATGAAGCCAAAGTCGGAATTAAGTTTGCCAAGGGAGGAGGTATGTAGGGCAAAGCGAAGTGGACCCAGGTCTGATCCTTGATGGACACCCATTGGAATAGGTGTTGCCGAAGGAGGTGCTGGAGTTCCATGAGATGGAGAAGGGACTCTTAATGAAGGAGGAAGACACCTCGTTCTGTACTGTCTCCTTGAAGCCAAGTAAGGAAAGAGATGGAATGGGGAGGGGTGGTCCACAGTGTCAAAGGCAGTTCAAAGGTCCCAAAGAAAGTGGCAAGAGAGGTGACAGTGTTGGGATGTGTACAAAGGACTGGAAGTGTGGATGAGTGCACTCTCGGGGTGTTTGGAGATGGTTATCAAGTGTGTGTGTTTTAGAATGGTAGGAAATGATAGAGACATGTATGTAGATTTTATTTTTGAGTGAGCAATTGTTTTTATTTTTATTTTTAAGAGCATGACTGTGGACGTTTTATAACAGTATGTGAAGGCGCCGATTGAGAGAGAAATATGCAGAATAATGCTAAGAGGTGAATGGAGGTGATATAGACGAGTTCCATAGATATTTATGGCACAAAGCCATCAATTGGAGTGCAGGATGGGTTTGGAGAGGGAAGGACTTTTAGACATTCGGTGACGGAGGTGAGGGAGAAGTGTGAAAGAGAAGAGAGTGTGCAGAAAAAGGGAGGAAGGGAGATTGGGGAAGGGAGGGGGACTGGGAGAGATAGAATAGTGGACATGGTGTTACTTTATTGGTGATTCTATTGAGGACTAGGAGTCAAAGAAACCATCCGAGCTAGGAGGAAATGGAATGGGTCTTGGGGTGAGGGGGAGTGGCCGTGAGGTTCATGGATTGTTTGAGAGGAGATCGGCAGAGATTAGTCTAATAGGAGAATCTCTCTGTGTTAAGAGCTATCGTCAGGTAATAAGAGAGTCCTTGTCATCAGTGGGAAGAGTGGAGAATCAGTGTATTGCCAGCAGTGTTAGCAGCAGCACAGTGTTATCACTGGCACCTGGATGGCATGGAGGATCCATTGTTGAGGACATGAGCTGACGTGGGTGAAGGAAAGTGCAGGGGAGTGGTTATTGAAGTGGATAGGAGTTGAATTTGGTAAAGGTGACTTTAATGGAGTGTGAAGTTGTGAAGAGAGAGCATGGCATGAGATCCTGACTCACCTAGAAGACAGCAGCACACTGCAAATGGGGTGCTTTATAATGCCAGCTGAGCATTTTGCAAACATATCCTCAGCTAGCTGCCCACAGCTCATGGAATTATCATGCCAATGTTTATGAACAATTGAGCAAAAACTTTCCTATAGCACACACTACACACTTGCCATCTCTAGATGCTAAAATGCAAAATCTGCTTGGGTGGAATTACAACACCATTGTTCTTTCCTAGAAGATTCACAGATAAAGGAACACATCTGGATTTACTTTTAAAGGTCAATCCCATAGCCCTCGTTTTTATGCAAGTCACAAGTGCACTACAATGTTATAATTTACATGACCTTGAAATGTGGTGGTCCAGTCTTATTTAAACATGATCCCTGTGTCGCATGGTTGGAAATATATCAGGAATGTTGGTGAGGTACCACCAATCAATAACGCTAAATGATAGCGCAGTGACCAGTGGACCACAAGAGAAGAATTGTAGATCATGGGTGAACAACCAGAGGCTCTTAAAATGGCTCGGCCCCAACTCCCTTGATCCCTCAAAACTGACTATGTTGGCTAGTGCTGATGGGAGTTTTTGTCCAACGCATCCATGTCTAGCACTGTTGTTGGGAATAGCACTGCGGCTATGCAGAACTGAGTTATTCTTCAAATTGCGCCGACGTGCATCTAAACACGTTATGAAAGAGAATGTGTGCATGATTTTAGGTACATTCAAGACGTCTGTAAATGGGGTTGGATATGTAGAGACAGAAAGACTTGAGTAGACCTGCATTTACAGATCTGATGACCAAGTAGAAGTTCATGATGTTAGGTACATTCAAAAACTCTATAAATGGGCCTGGATAAGAAACAAGGGAAGGGAGTATAAGTGCTTGATTGTAGGTAGATGGAGGAGGTCTATAAATGGGCCAGGATAAGAGACAGGGAAATGTTATTAGACCTGCATTTACAGATTTTATGACAGAGTATAAGTGCTGGATTTTAGGTAGATGGAGGAGGTCAGACTGCTGTCTGACAATGCAGTCAGGAGGACCAATTCAATCTTCCTGTATGAAATCCCGATCAAATTCAGGATGAGATTGGACTCAATAATGCATCTGTGTTTGCTCCATCGTTTTGGAAAGAAGAGGTACGCAGAGCTTGACCACTAGTTATCACTGTCATGGTGACTAGCCCTTATTTGACAGCTGTTAATCATGGTGCCATGCATGAGGGGACTTTATGAGGGGAACATAGACTGCGGGCTGCTGGGGGCTTCTTATAAATGTTAATAAATAAATAAACAACTAGGCTGGAGAGAATGTGACCTTGAATGAGCGCGCGCGATTAGGGAGAGCAAGTCAAGACATGGCTGCCATTTCTACTTCTGTTCAAAGTCAAACTCTTAATAATGACAATGACCCAACACTGAAGACAAAACTGAAACTCACAGCGTTGTTTGGTTGTTTTATAAAGCAGATTAAATGTCTCGGGAGTATAGCCCACGGGCAACGCAAGCAAGATGATGCAGAGCAACACAGGTTCGATTCCAGTCCGTGCTTAGAAACCTCTGGGTTTTAAGAGCATTAAAATAATCAATTATCATTCATGTCATATTTTGCAGGGCCATTCTGCACACAAAACCCCCTTCGTCGATTAATGGAATTTACTTTGCTGGACTTTTCCGGGACTTGCAGGGACACAGTGCAGGTCCGTTAAGTCTCTGCAAGCAATCAAGTGCCTAAATAGGGGGCGGAACATGCATAATACTCCTAATCCATGCAGAATGAGGAAGAACAAGGCATAACATGGGCGTGTCCAGGGAAAGACCTGCACGAGGAAAACTCACGCGCAGCACTGCGAGAAATCAAGCGTATTCATGGATCTGACCACGCAACATCACACCGGTGGAATCAGCACGCAAGGCTCCAGAGCACACCGTAGCTGGAAGGCCCCAATCGCATACGAATCACTATGCAAATGTATGGTTCAATCAGGGATTTGGGGGTGCTTGAATGCAGTTGGGGTGCCATTCGTAGTTAGGGGTGCGCATAAGCAGAGTAGCGGGGTGTAGCCACGGTTTATGGAGGTTTGCACGCAGATTGACCAGAGAATTACCTGAGTTACGGAAAGTCGTAGGTATTTTGTTGGGGTGCTGGTAACAGTTATGGAGGACCACACATGGTGTTTCCATGGTGTTGGCTTGGATTGGCGCAGCCCACGCAGTATTACCAGGGAGCATGTGTTTGCAGACGTGGAGTCCACAAATGTAGGTGATGTGGCTTGATTTGTTTGTGTCGGGACGTGTTGAGGGCGTTCCAGACGCTACTTGTGCATAAGGTTAATTAGCGGGACACATTCATGAACACGCGGAGCACCCACAACATTTACTGCGTACAGGGACCCGCAAAGCCGTTCTCTTTGCGGATACTTTGTGGGATCAATGCACACTTTTCTATGAATCAGGCCCTAAATATCAGTCTGTGCAGAAGAGGATCCCTTTGAACGCTGAAGGCTACGAAAACAGCAAGTCTGTGTGGGCAGAATTACATTGATAAGCACTTCAGTTCTCATGAATTCAATTGTTTTTAAGTCAATCAAAACAGATGTGCACTCATTAAAGTAGGTACCCCATGAGCAACACTGAAGCTTGGTTAAAAAGAATCCATGGAGGAAAAATGGTTGAAAGGAAATTGTGCACTACTGAAAATGACAAAAACACACACTGAAATCCTCCTGGATTTCTGATACTTCTAAATTGTTTTTTTCTAAAAAAAATAAGCAAATCAACACTCTATTATTGCTAGGTGTTACTTGCTGTCTGGTGGGTCTCATTTAGTGTGTGTGTGCTTGCTAATCAATTTTCCTCTGCTTTTCCTGATTAGGAATTTCACAACATGGTGTGTTGATGACAGCATAACTGCGATAGGGAGTGGGCACACCTAACAAACATTCAATTTCCAATAGGACTTGCTGCATTTGGTTCACCCGAGAAGCTCCCTGGCACTATGAGAGCAGCAGGCCATAAGACATGGACCTAGTTCACCTTAACAGGTACTGGGTGAACACAAGTGATAGTACCACTGACATCGATTTCATAAACAAATTCAAATATATATCACAAATGTAAAGGTAAACTGGAAAACCGAAGTCTAAGCAGAACAGATAGGCTGGGAAATCCCACGCCGAAAAACAAAATAGTCAACCTAAATGGCAAAACCCTGGTTTATTGGCAATCCAAATAAAGCAGGGACAGCATGCAAAATAATTGTGAGCTCTCCTTCTCAAGTATGACAAAAAAACAGAACATACGTCAACATTGACGTTTCATTGCAATCTTGCTTACAAAAACCTACGGGGTGCAGGGATTGGTTAAGGGAATCATCTACATATAGAACATATTCTTTTGTATTTAACCTTGTTAGGTGCCTTGATTCAGGAACATGTGGGGAGCTGAAGCAGGTGCATGTCTACCCTTTATGAATAGACACTGGTTTTGAATTATGGGTCATGTGTTAGGAAACTGTGTTCTTAATTATCCTGGCTGGTATTTGTTGCGATTGTAGCTAATTTAACTAAACAAAGTTCTGCAACAAAGTCAGAGGCAGCTGTTTCGGAGGTGGCTGTTGCTATAGGCACTAGTGCAGCTTGACTTTTCTTCTGGTTTCTCCTGTTCTTGGTCCATACCTCTAACCTCTTTACGAGGTGCACTGGCTGTTAGAGCTGCTCTGCCGGGGACTGAAGCCATGGTTGTGGCTGCATCTGGACTGTTAGGTGGAACGAGTCTCCTGTCGTCCTTTCTACTGTGAAGCAACGAGGGACACTGCTGTGAGCCTGACTGGATGGCCTCCCGCCATGTCCGTCCTCCTTACGTTAACACTGAGTAGTGCTCTGTGTGAGTATTGAGTGAGAGAGTATCTTATTGTGTCTTTCTCCCTGAGCCTTGGGTCTTACGCCATGAACCTTAACTCCCGCCTTGTCCTTCAGATGCTGAGGGGAAGGAAAAATGTGTCTGAAACATCTTGGGGAGCTCTATTACCTGATAAAGGGTCACAGACCCCTCCACGACAGGTCCTGGGAAGCACTCCATTAATTAATCCGCTGTCGATATCTTCCCCTGCTGTGGTTGAAGCCCAGCTGTCTGGTGCCCCGACAGTTTTGTCTAAAGCGATTCCTCTGGCTCCTTTGGGGGGTCTTATCACAGAGGGTCAGGCTCTAAGCCAAAGCAGGAACCAAAGGGTATGACAAAAGTGGCACATGGAGATGTACCATCTGTCCCCTGATGCAGATGACACTGCCCCACCAAACAAAGGAGGTAATGGATCGACTGTGGTGAACTGGACAACTGAAGAGGATGTTAATATTGGGAAATCTCTTCCCATTATAGGGGATTCCTGTTCGTCCCCACTGCTTATATTACCTCGCCCGGATCTGGATAGCTCCAGGGTTAAACCCAAATCCCAAGTTCTCTGGACTCGAAACCTTCCCTGGGGTTACTGGCTCTGCCCAATCTGGATACGGACTCCCAGATTATTCCAGATAAATGGGATCTTGTTAAAGCTAAAATTATTGAAGATCTGACCTTCTGTAAACATTTCACAGATTTCTGCGCCTGGATGGAATCCTTGGACAATTGTGTTAGGAATTACCACCTCATTAAAATGGACAATTCATCTCAAACAGAGACTCTAACTATTTCAAGGCTGCAGCAACCTTTCAGCCTTGTAAATACCTGTGGCCAGTCGGCTCCCCAATTGAAGAAAAAAGACAGTTCTCCCCAAACTTCTCAGCAGATTCATGAGGAGGTTGATAATCCTCACTCGGAAGGACATGATGAATCCGGGTTCCCTCTATTCTGTACCTTTGGTGGAAATGGTTAAGCCTAAACCAGGCCCAGGCCCTATTGGAGTAGGTCACCCTGGGGCTCGATGTTTGCTGCCATCTATTCCAAAACTTTTCCGAGTTATGAAAACACAATTACCAGTTCCCAAGGATAAACAACTATGTGACTTTGTTATGGATGAAAGAAATGTTGTCATCACTAATAGAGAAACCGACTGGGCCTGATCCTAGAGATGCATTAAGGAACAAAGCCCTGGCTTGGCTGCACCAGAGAACTGGGCCAAGAATAGTTGGGAGCTCAGACTTGAAATTGGTTGGCAGATTACAGTTAGATGAATGGTGTAATCAGGACAACAGGGACTGTATGCTGGTGGGTTGCGGAACCAGCAATCTCCGCCTCTACTTCAGTAATTGTAAATACTTCCCCAAGGGTCTTTCAAATCTGAAATTTGTAGTTTAATGACTTGGATAAATAATGCCCCTATTTCAAGATGCTAAGGCTGTTGTCTGTGAAAAGACTGCTTTATTGCCCTTGCTTTGATGGTGTTATTTTTGTAAGTTGTGCTTTGGAATGCTCTAATGCCGGCAGGTTTTTAGCACTATACAAATATATAAATTTACTTTTCCAACCACTGGAGACTTGGTCAATCTATCCCTTATGAGGTTTTAACTTATAATTACATGGCACCTGACATTCAAAGGCTGTTTGTTCTTCCATTAATGTAAGAAAAATATGTCTTGTGCTTTGGGAATTCTTATCTCATGTTTTCTTCTGGAATGTTCAAGCCCTCTCTTAATTCTTCCATAACCTTAGAGCGGGGCCGCGCAGCCACTGCCTGGCCCCTGCACACATCTGTATTTCAGTGGATTCAGCAGTTTGAGTTTTCATAAGGCTTCGAGATCGGTATTTATTTCAATGCGTGTTACTACTTCCATTTGTACAAGGATAGCAGCCTTTTACAGTTTTGCGTTTCTACATTAATAAACTATTCATGAATATCATTTGTGTTGTGCTTCAGCTTAAACATTGCTTGTGTTATATTCTTTGTGTCTTTTGGTGCAAGCGATATTCTTTATGTCTAAATGTACTTTTGACCTAATGTCTGTGTGTCTTCATGGTGAGTGCTCTGAAGGCATCATGGAGCAAGACACAGGCAACAAACTCAAGATTCAAACACAATATATTTATTAATTATAATGTCAGGATGGTATAAGGCCTAACTTGCCCTATGCTAAAGTGGGATGTTCCTATGTGAACAAAACTAAGGAAAGTCTGATTCAAAGAGGTAAATTTAAAAGTCTGTCTGTGTTCAAAACCTACACTTGCCCTCACAACTAAAGCTAAACAGTCTGTAGGGAAGTCAACAATCAAAAAAATGTTGATTACCATAAAGTTCTGAGCTTCTTCCAACTTTTAGTTTCCTTTTCAGCTCTCCTTCCCTACATTCAAGAAAGTACCAGAGAAGTCTCAGAATTACCTCTCTCCCACTCAAGGATAATACAGTTCCACACAATCCACACAGGTTCACTTCCCCAAGTTCCAATTTGCACAGCTCAAAGGAAAGATGGTCTCGAGACTTTTTTCTCAAAACAACAAATGCAGCTCCCCAAGTCTCAAGGCTCCCTTCCTCAAGACTTCAGGTCCGATACTTATACTTGTTTCAGTTTTTCAAACAAGAAAGAGGTTTAACACAACTCAAGGTCAGCTTGGCCCTGTTCCTGGATTGCCTCATCCATTCAGTGGCACTGCCCCTTCTTAGTTTATTCCACAATGTCTTTTGGTTCTCACAGTTCAGGGCTCACTGTTCTAAGCGCAGTTGTCAGACCACAAGGTCCACCCATCACAGGTCGTGCAAACCAGGATCCTTCTCTTTCTTGGTCTCTTGGCTGCATGGATAATGTTTACACTCTCTGGCTTTTCCTCTGTGGCCTCCTGGTTCTGCCCCACACCTCTTGCCAGTCTTTGGCCTCGCTGCACTGTATTTGTTTGTAAAGTTCTCTCTGTGGTGGTCTTACTCCTGATCCACCTTGTTATGACGCTCTTTCACACTTGTGCTTTTTCTTAAATGTTGTTGTCATATGGGCACTTTCCTTTTTTGTTATTTGCTTCGCCAAAAAAGTTTCACTTAATTTTATATTCAACAAGCTTAATTTACGAGATTTCACTCTGCTCGGTATTCACCAGATATTTAATGTGCTTAATTGTAAGGTTTAATTCAGTTTGGTGTTAAAACAATTGTTCAAATATGCTTAACTGTAAAGTTCCCATTTGGTTCAGTATTCAATATGCATCTAGCATGTGAAATTTCAAGTTTCCCTTTTTCCCTTTTGATCAGTATTCAATATGCAACTAGCATGTTTAAGTTCAAGTTTTCCCTTCAGCTGGGTAAAGCATTGCCTTTTTGCTGCTTGCTAGGATTGCTCCTAAGTGCCTCTCCCCGACTTTCACTGTTGTTCGGCGTCGTTCCTCAGCGGCTTCCGTGGATTCCTTCCAGCCTCACAGGTCGGCAGGCCTGCTGCTGCGAGCCCTGCTTGCAATTCGGAGCTTGCTTTGCCCTCACCAGTTGTTCCGCAGCCACTGTCGGACGCGGACAGCGTCCCGCTCTCGCCTGCACTCCTGCAGCTTCCTGCTGCTGGTTTCATGCCACAGGCGTAACGTACCAACTTGCTTTGGGAAAAGCTTTCTCGTTTCTGGCTCCTCCACAGGTCCCACCATGGCTGTCTCCTCTGAAACTGGGGCGTCTGTTGGTCTCCTTGCCACAGGCCTCTGTGTTTTGCATTTAGCTGCATATTTTGTCTCCCTTTATACACCTGCAACCTTTTGACAGGTTGCAGGTGTGAATTTCCATTTGGATTTGCCTGGCTATGAAGAGGAGGACATGTCTGACCTTAACTACACTTTGCAGGCATCTTCCTTGTCCGAGTACTAAAGTGGTGAGAGGGCATAGTGTGCATTTCTCTCAGTCTCTGCTTCCTCGTCTCAGTACTGTCAAGTGTCACATGTGGGGAAATGAAGAGAGCTGGTTTACAACAGCCCATAAAGGTCGGGGAGGGCTAGGTTGGTCGTCATTAGGGAAAGGGGATATACTATGGGGGTCATTACGAGTTTGGAGGTAGCCATGGCGCTATTACCGCCATGGCTGCCTCCAAACCCGGGTCCGGTCTGACTGAATGGGGATTTACCGGGTCATTCCGACCTTGGAGGACCCGGTAAATCCCCATTCAGTAAACCATTCCCCATTCCCATTTGAGCCCCAATAGGACTCAATGGGAATGTGGAAGGTGCTAATAACGGGCCTGCAAATTGCGGGCTTGTTATTAGCTCCAAGGTCCCTTAACGGGACCCGCAGAGAACGGCTGGTCAGACCAGCTGTTCCTGCTGGGACCCACTAAGGGACCTCGGAATAGGGCGGTAAGGGTTTACCGGCACCAGCATCTATACCGGTGCCCGTAAACCCTTAACGCCCAACTCAGAATTACCCCATATGTCTCCTCCGAGGGCCCCTCACCCCCAATCCTCAAGAACCCTACACCCAGGAGATCTTCCCTCGCTTCCCCACCCCAAGGGTAATGATCCAAAGGCAATGGCCTTTCCCTGGGCACCTACACAGAAGATCCAAGTTGAGCAGGAGTGAGAATACCTCAGGTTTCTCATAGTGCATATCTGCTTCATGTCTATTGCATGCACATATGCACATATGTCAGTCGAACAACGGGTTTGCTTACTCTTGCCTCTTCAGTTACATCAGGTCCTTGTGTTTTTCTCCAGTATTTAAAATTGCATTGTGAAACCTAGTATTGTTTCCCCTTTTGCAGGACTCTCAAACTTAGGTGTATTTTCTCAAGTATTTAAAATTACATTGTGAAACGAGGGCCCGTTTCCCCTTTTACGGGACTCTCATACTTAGGTGTGTTTTCTCCAGTATTTAAAATTCTATTGTGAAAGGTAGGCCTTTTCCCCCTTTTATAGGACTCTCATACTTGAATCTGAACTACATTGCAAAATTACTGCCATTCTGAGGTTATGACGTCTTAATAAAGCATTCATCTAGCATACTTTCTATCATTGTCTGGACGCCTGTCTTGTCCAATTGTCTACTATTGTCTCGTTTCTCTCTGTCTAGTCTGCTTGCACCGCTACTTGCGCCCTGCCCTAGTTTTCTCCCCACCCCTACCCCCACCCCCTTTTCCTCTTCTCTACTCTCCCCACCAACTCTATGGTGCTCTCAGTCTCTCCTATATTTTCCAACTGCTTCTCTGTCGAATATCCTGCTCTCCACACTAAATCTGGTAGGAAGAAGTTTAAAAAGGACATCCTGGTCTCCAACCCAGGCCTCCCTATCGCTGACAACTATACCAGTGCCATCTCTAGGCAAACCTTCACTGACATCCTCTTTGACGTTCCCTCACTAGACCTATGGACTCTTCATATGGTCTCTGTGCTTTCTCCTCTTTCTTCTTCTCCCATTAACAGTGGCACCCAGTGGTAGGCCCTCCTGGCCTCCTTCGACTCCTCTAGGGTCATCATAATTGTTTACTTGAATGGTACCATCTTGGTCCAAAGCCCTCAGGCAAATCTTCTCCTCTTTGATAGACGCTTGCCGTGCCTCATCAACTTCCTTCCTTTTCCTGCTGTTCCCTCTCTTACCTCCATGGCTTCCTTGCCTCCCCCTGCTGTCTCCTCCTTGGCTTCCTTGCCCTCTCTTCGTTCCTCTTCTGCCCCCCCTCAGGCTTCTTCTACAAATTCGATGGGCCTTGCTCTGATTTGTACCCCTCCCTGGAAATCTTTCAAAGATGCCAACCTACTCCGTATTTCCACTCTTAACTCTCCCTCAGCTGTCAAACACTCGTCTGACATCTGCCACCTCCTTGAAGAACTTGACCTCAATGTCCTCAGTCTCACCGAGGCATGGTTCATGGCCAGCTCTGTCACTAGCTTTGACACTCTCCTCCCTGATGGCTACAAGATCCTCTCTGCGCCCAGGTCCAACTGTTCAGGGGGGGGGGGTGTAGCCCTGATCTTCCCTGAGTGGATTCCTGCTTCTGTCATTCCCACGCAGGCCTACTCCTCTTTCGAATGCCTCATCTGCGGGCTCTCTCTCATAGCCATTCTCGTACTGTTGCTATGATCTATCAGCCACCTACCTCTCTGAGTGGACGGACCTCTCCTCTTTCCTCCTGGTATTGACCACTCAACTCCTCCTTCTTGTAGACTTTAACCTCCACTTGGATGCTTCCTGTCCTTCCTCTGCAATCTTTCGTGACCTCTGCTACTCTCTCTCACTCTCTATTCTCCCCTCTGGCCGACTCACTCTGCAGGGCACACTCTGGATGTTCTGATCTCTTCTGACCTTCCCCTTGCTATCCTTCTCACCCCTCATCTCTCCTGGAATGACCACTTTCTCTTTTCCTCCCAGCTCACCCTCTCTACCCCTCAGGCCACGCCACATCCAGCACTGCCGCTCACCATCTCGATTATCCGACCCATGAAGCGTGTGTCAGTTGAGGCTTTTGCCGCCACTTTCTCCCCTGCCCCCTCCCCCTTTGGCTGATCCACACCCTGACACAGCCCTTTCCATGCTCAACTCTGCTATTTCTGATACTCTAGATGTCCTTGCCCCTGTCATGAGGATCCGCTTGAAACCCAAAGCCAAGTGCAACTCCTGGTATGACTCAGTCCTTGTCACCCTCAAATGCAAATGCTGGGTGGCTGAGAGGAAATGGTGTGCTTCCAGTACATCCCCTGACAAACTGGCCTGCCGCATGCTCCAAAGGCAATACCGGCTCTCTGTCTGCAACAAGAAGGGAGCTTATATCCAAGCCTGCCTCTAGGCAACATCTAACAACTCGGCAGAACTCTTTAAAATCTGCAGGGAACTGGCCAATCCTGCAACAACTCCTTTGCCACTGGAGTCTTCCCTTCCCCCGAAGCACTCCCTTGTTCACCCTCTTCTTAGGAAGCCCTCAGCCAACCCCTCCTGCCCAGCTAACTATCGCCCAATCAACATCACCCCTTTCCTGGGAAAACTCCTGGAAAAGCTGGCCTCTCCCAGCTTAATCTTCACACCGAATCTCTTGGTTGTCTCCATGACCATCAGTCTGGCTTCAGAGCTGCAAGAAGCACGGAATCTGCTCTCCTGAACATCCTTGAACACCTGCATTCCAACCTTGATTCCAACATCCCCTGTGACCTCATATTACTTGATCTCTCTTCTGCTTTTGACACGGTCAACCATGCCATCCTGCTCAACCGTCTCTGTGATAACCTGGGTATCACTGATCAGGCCCTGGCTTGGCTGACTTCTTTCCTCTCCGATCGACCCTCCCAGGTCCAACTTGGGTCCTTCCTCTCCTCTATCTCTACCTGTGGTGTTCCCCAGGGGTCTAAACTCTCTCCCTGCTGGATCAACCAATACCTGGCACTTCTTGCCCACTGCAGTGCAGCTCTCTGCCCAAACTTTCAGTGCTATGCAGATGATACTCTGCTCGTATTCAAGCTCCCCTCTACCACCTCCTCCCCTTCTCCCATCTCTGACTGTCTGCTATACAGGAGTGGTGTGCTGCCAACAATCTCTGCCTTAATGCCAGTAAGACTGAGATTCTCCTGATCGGCACACCCACCCCCTTCTTTCCTGTCTCTCTCTCTGGCCACTCTCTCTTGGCCCTCTTCCTGCTCCCACCGGTGAGGCTAGAAACCTTGGGGTCATCTTTGACTCCACATTCTCCTTCTCTCCCCACATCTCAGATGTCTCTAAGAAGTCACACTACCAGCTTCACCTCCTCGGAGGTAGTCTTCCATTACTCTCCTTCCCCAGAAGGTCACTGTCTCCAGAGCTCTGGTTCTCTCTAATCTGGACTAGTGCAAGAGCCTCTTTCTAAATCTGCCTGCCTCCACTCTCTGCCCTGTGAAACTCATCCAGAACAGGACTGTGATGCTTATGAGGGTCCGACCACCCCCATTTTGTGGGCCTTGCCATCTCTTACGGTCAAAAGGAGACTCTGGAGCAAGCAGGAGACTGAGGCAGGTTGCAGAAGTCATCAGTTTATTTTCTTTCAGCAGGCAATACACATCATACTTCAGGGACATCTCTGGAACTCTGCTCAAATAACATAGTTTACCCAGCCTTATAGACAGTTCTAGGGAGGTGAAGTATTGCTTTGGTCACAAAGACAACACCTTCCTATCAGTGATTCTTTAACTCATATGGCATGATGAATGAGCTGTTATTCTTTCTACTTTGTTATTTGCTGGCCTATCTGCTACCCGGTCCTAGTCTAAACCAGTTCTGTCCACTCCTTGCCCCCTCCTTTGTCCTCTACATGAACTCTTTATAAAAAAGATCTCCACTGGTGTCATCATGACTCATAGCAAGCCACCAGTCTAGGAATCACCTGACCATGCCTGACTTATCACAAAATGCTGGATCACCCTATTTCTGGTCGTATTTTGATACCTGGTCTGATTCAAGTCTAGTTTTTTAGTACAATATACTTAGCATGTACTACTTAACAAGCCGTCTATTATTTAAAACTTTCTGGCCTCATAAACATGATTTGCTTTTAAAGCGCTTTGCTGCACAGACTATATTTCTAGTTGTCTGCAACATTTGAAGGAATTGTTCACCCCACCAAGTTATCTACGTTTGGTTTGGGGGCTGGGGGGTTCTATCTCCACTACATTCAGTTTGGGAGGAGGGGTAGTAATTCCTTTACACTCCCCATCTGTACAGTATTTAGTTATTTATTCAATACTTACAACCACACCCATGTCCACCCTCCTTAATTTCCAATGTACCTACACATTTCTGAATTAATCACCCTTTTCTACAAGTAATTTTCTTTAATCTAAGAGGTAACCTAACACATTTCTACAACGTCAGGACTAACACATTATTCTCTCCTTGTCTGAACATGTATGTTTCCCTAACACTACTTTTATTTTCTTTTATTTAAGCCCTACCTCCATTCCCCAGTTTGCTTTTAAACTAACTATATGCCTCAGATAATTTTTACAGACACTATGGGGGTCATTACGAGGTAGGAGGTAACCATGCCGCTATTAGCGGCATGGCAACACCTTACCGGGTACCGGGTCCGGGTTCCTTGAATGAGGAATTACTGGGCCATTCCGACCTTGGAGGGCCCGGTAATCCCTCATTCAAGGAACCCAGACCCTGAACATCCCCATTCCCATTCGAGCCCCCATAGGGCTCAATAGGAATGGGGAGCATGCTAATAACGGGCCCGTTAATAACAGGCCCGTTGTTAGCATGCTGGTCTCATCGCCGGACCCGCTAAGGACGCCTGGTTGTACCAGGCGTCCTTACCATGTCCCGCAAGGAGATCTCGTAATAGGGTGGCAAGGGGATGACGGCTCCAGCACCTTTACCGGCGCCGTTAACCCCTTACCGCCTATCTCGTAATGACCCCCTATGCCTTTTTTGAGAGACAGTCACTATTTGAGGTAACCCAACAGCCCATCATATCATATGTATACAATTTGTCAATTTCATGGCTCATGTTCCATATCTTTTCTGCAACTTCCAACCCACAACATCATTCCTTGCTCCCATTGTCTTGCCCATTCATATTTTCAAATGCACAAAGTTCATTTTTTCTTTTCACTGTTAAATCTTCCACCGGCTCATTTCAGGTTTGGGCATCTGCGGACCGTCTGTTTCCTGTAGACTCTTGTCCTCTCTTTTGAGTTGTCTCGCAGCAAGATTTTTAGGCCTTTTTAGTCCATAGGCCAGTCTTCTCGTGTTTTGAATGTCTCTTTTTGCAGAAATATTTCAACACATATGGCCATTCGAACAGGGCTTTTCATTGGGTTCCTCAGTGACTTTTTTCTGCTTTTGTGGTACGATATCAACCCTTTGAGGCATACAGGTCCCTCATTGTCCATCTGTAATATAAAACTGATTGAGTTTCCTTTGTAAAATACATATGTCTCTATTATCAGTACATTTCCTGTCAACCAATCCCCTTAAAAACCTTGTTTTGCATATTCCGGCAACTTCACCTGCCTTCTAAACAAACTACATATACACATTTTCTGAACATCCCTACCTCCTAGAAAAACTATGTTTAAAACATTTTCAGATTATTCCTGCCTCCTAGACAAACTATATCCAACATATTTTGTTTTTGGTGTATTAAAGATACTAATTCTCTCCATTTTCTATACATATCCTACTGTATGGTCAGCCTGCTGGAACCTGATTTGTTTACAATAAACATATATATTTTTTTCCCTTGTCCTTTAGGTTCCTCTTAAGGTCAACACTTTCAGACCAAGGAGACAAAAACAACAAAAAACAAATAACAACATTAAAAAAAAGACATGAACAGGAGGGCGTCTTCTTCTTTTTCTGTCTTCCTAGGCGCATCAATAGCAGATGGGAACATCTTTCGTCAGGGATCCCTGTTCCTTCCTTTAGCTCATTTAATTTATGACTTCCTTGGACTCGGACATAAGAACAAACTTGTTTACCGGACCTGTTCACGGATTAGGCCTATACTTTAGCCATTTTTTCCTCTGCTCTGCTGAAAGGTCTTCGTCCGCTTAGCAGAAGGTGCTTGCTGCTCAGCTGTTAATTCTTCATTCAGCAATGCTGTAAATGATTCATGTCTTTGTTTCTCCATCCTTCTCCCGATTGCATTGGACCATGGTCTTTTCTTTTGCGCTTTGCTTTCATCCTGTTGAGACAAACAGAAACGTTTTGCTGCACAATATCTCTTCCTTATCCCACTATGCTTAATCTAGTCTACCCCTGTTTTTCTAGACTATGGCACCAATTATTGCTACGTGCCTTTATATTTTTTTATTGTTTTATTTGGTTGGCTGATTAAATAAACCTTTCAAATACAAAAGTAAAATTCAATGACCAAAATTCAACCAACAACAAAATGTACAGTTTGTTATTTACATATAGGGAATAAAATCATTTATAAAATGAACTCACTAACTATATCATCAATTTTGCTTACAGTATAAATTCATACAACATACTTTAAAATTTTAGATCATCATAGTTTCATCTAGCTCATAATCCAATTATGCAATATCTTGCATTAAGCCACCATTCAAGATAGTTTTCCATCATTCACTGGATAAATAGTGTCCAAAAATTGTACTATAGCAACTCTTATTCCCAGTTTTCTGCTTGTAAAAATGTTATACCAAATGTCATCTTCATTCATTGGGGTATATATCTGTGACAACTTATTGAAGTGAGTATGTCTCACTAACTCTATAGCTGGACAAGTCACTATCACATGTTTGAATGTCTCTCGACACTGCTTGTTTTGACAAAAGCAACAATAATTCAATTCATTTGGAATCATCCCTCTCCTAGACATGATTTCGGTTGTTGGTATTAGGTTGAACCTAAATCGCAAGTACTGGTGTTTTATATAGGGTGATGGAAACTTTACCAGGTAATCAGAGATAACTCGAAATTTCTTGTAACAAACATTTGAGTATCAAAGTCCCTGTAAGTACCACATTTTGCCCGAGAACAAATCCAATCATATTGATACAATTTCATCTTAGCATGATTTGGATTTGTTAGAAGAAGATCTAATGTTATTGAGGCATCAGATAAAGCGTTTAAGGCACAATTTCTCCAATTACAAGCAAAATAATGAGTAGAAGTTATAAGATAATATGCAACAGTACTTAGAATGTTGTTATTCTCAAGACGTAATAGGCATTTCCCAAAAAAAACTGCACATTTTCCATATCAGTTGCACATACAATGAAAGCAAACCAAGTTCATATCTAATCATAGGTAATGGGACACAGTTAGTTAATTTCAGCACTCATCTCCAAAATCTGGACTCAAGTAGATCCCATAATTTTAACCCAAACAACAGCTTGGTTTCAACACTATACAATAGAATTGGGACCACTTTTGCTTGGTAAAAAGTCATAACATGCTGATATGAAAATTTACCATACTTTGATGTTAATATCGTGGCCTGAGATTTCAATGGTAGCAATTTACAGTCCAGTGATGTTATATATGCAGTGTCAGACAATCAAATTATAGATGATCATAACTAAGTATTTATATTCATGTACATTCATTAACTCTAAACCCTGCAAATGTCATTTATATTTTTTACCAACAAAGTTGGTGTGTGTAAGGCAGGTAACAGCTTGAGTTTTTTCCAAGTTAATGACAAGATTGTTTTTCTCAGAATAAACAAACAATTTATCTAGTAGATTCTGTAACCCACTGGGTGTTGTTGACAAAAGGACTAAGTCGTCCTCATATAGCAACCAAGCTATTGGTTGTGTACCCATTTCTGGTGCATCACTTATTATAGTGGCAAAAGAGTCTCCCAAATCCAAGATAAACTGATTAAATAAAAATGAGGCTAATATACAGCCTTGTTTAAGCCCTCATTCTGTTGATATTGGGGCAGAGAGAGTTCCTTGTGTTGTCAGTCTAACTTGCAGAGTAGTGTTGGTGTGAAGATGCTTAATTATAGAGAGCAGTGCAGATGGGCATTCATATTGTGTCAGTTTCTTATACAATAGATCTCGGTCAACAGAATCGAATGCAACCCGGAAGTCAATAAATGCCAAATATAATGGTTGTTTCCTGGTGCCACAACTAGATCTTATCATGTTTAGACTGATGATATTTGGGGAGGTACCTAAGCCAGAAACAAACCCTGCTTGGAATGGATCTCTTTTCCGTTGGCTAGTAGCCCAGATGTTAAGGTCTCTAAGAACATTACGATTAAAGATTTTCCTTGGTGCTTCTAGCAAAGCAATGTGTCTGTAACTGGCTGGGTCTGTCCTACTGCCCTTCTTGTAAACCAGTAAGACAATGGAGTGTTTCCAAGATTGAGGAATTAATTGAGTTTGATTGATGTTATTGAACATGTTCCATAGTGTGTTGGTGCAAATTTCTGGATGCTGTTTTAATATCAAATTCGATAGACCATCAGGTCCCGGGGCCCTCGTACCACTTGCCTTATTTATATAATAGGTTATATCTTCTTTGTCAAATTTGAGATAGAAGTTACCTTGTGCCAAGTTTTCTATTTTAGAATTTGTATTTAGAGGTGCCTTGTATAGATTTGAAAAGTGTGTGATCCACGCCTGTTCTGAAACATTGTTAGATTACAGGGGGCGATTTGATATCCTGTTGTCATTCGATTTATAATTGCCCAAATTTGGGCATGTTTTTCCCGGCTATATTTTTTTAACATTGTTGACCCATCATTTTGGTACAAGACTGCTTTCTGTACCCGCATCCAGTTCTTATGTTTAGTTTTTAGTTTGGTTGATTGCTCATCTCTGGATTTCATTGGCAACCTTAAGATTTGTCTCTTCATCGATCAAAATGATTTCTTTGCAGTTTGAAGTTCTTTGTTAAATACATGCAAATGTGACACTTTAGGCAATGTTCTAATAGTAGCTTAAACCTGAAACATTTGCATCAAATCATGATACAAAACCTCTTTACCTACTACCCCACTGGCTTTGTGTATTTCCATTGCATAGAATTCATTAAATCTTTTCAGGGATGTTTCAGAACAGCGAGCTCTATTACATCCTGTATTAATTGTGACTATGTGTCATGATGCCTACCCCCGGACTTCCGGATCAAGCCCATCAGTCCAGAGGGCAGACATCCAGCCCCTTATTGGAACCCACAAAGCCCCGGTTAGGGGCTCTACGGATTCAGACCTGGCGCCGTAGGCGCCAGGCTCATATATGGGATCAGTCCTGGCGCCATAGGCGCCAGGCTCATAAAGTCAAACTTACCTCATGCAGACCATGCCGCAAGGAACTCAAGCATTGGCCTTTGTGAGGCCAGGGAAGGACTACCTTTCTTCAGGGACTATTTTTTACTTGGGTGTGGTGCTTGGAACTATTTACCTGGGACTACTTTGGAAGCTATTTAAACCATGCCCGAAGAGCAGAACATGCTTTGCGTTATTCTGCATTCAGCAGCGTAACGCTCACTGTGCCTACAGCCAGCACATCCTGTTACCTGAAATACCCGCTCCGAATCCGGACCGCATCCTGGGAAGAAGGGAAGAAGAAGAAAAGGTTAGAGCAAGAACCTACCTTCTAATCTTCATCGGCTCCCGAATCCACCGCATCCCTGCACAAGGAAAAAGACTTTGAAAAAATAAACGCATCACACCGCTAGCAGCTGTGCCGCGCCATACTTACCAGTCTTCACAGCATCTACACGATCCGGCGCAGCTTACATCTCTTCGTAGCTGCATTCTCGGCATCTAGAGGAAGACAAGAAAAAACAAGGTGAGCCTAGAGCAAACATAGACAATCTTGGTTACCGCCAGGCACTTACTTGATTTGCCGCCCGAGTTATAATTCTTAGGCATCCAGCATCTTCTTACGCCGCACATGTAAAAGGACAAAAGCACTTGGTTAGAGACATTTAGCATCATTATTTTCTACCGGACAGTGCTGGGTAATGCAGACTGTTACCTTAGCGTGACCTGCTGCCAATCAGGAGAATTCCTTTTGGACCAAGCTGCAAGATAAATAAAGGAAAAGGGGAATGAGTGAATAGCAGACATTGGAACTCTAAAGACTATATAATTACGGCTCCACGCCACATTCCCCAGAGCCCTATTTCATCTGGAACTCACCCTATTCCTTCGATCCAGTGGAGTAACAGGAATTCTACGTGCCCCTGCAATCAGCGCAGGATGGAGAGCTCATCATTTCAAGCACTAAGGTGAGGACATAAAGGGAATATCGGAGGTGTTCAGTGGGAACGAATTGGGTGCAGGTATCCTCGCAATCCACGGATGGCTAACTCCCTTCTATTGTTTTCAGGAAACTACTCTTACGGGTCAAGCAAACAAAACTAGGAGGGCCAGTCCAGTCAGCCATCTCCGCCCTACGAGTCACGCTGGTGGAGACCACAGTTGTTCAGTCCCGTTCAACGCCGCACTATGTTTGCTGGACAGTTAGATGGAAGTTCTTTTGCGGTTTCTATTATATTCCAGTTCATGGTTAAAATGTCATGATCACTTAGAGAAGTTGGATTAACTCAAAACTTAGTTACTTCTGTGATTAATGCCTGGTTAACATAGACGTAATCAATTGTTGATGTGGATGTACCTCGATGCCATGTGGGGTTTGGAGGGATATCATCTATGAACGTGCCATTTACCATTTGGAGATTTTGTGTCTCCACAAAGTGAGACCATATGGCTAGTCTAGTGGTGTTTGTTGATGGTTCTAAACAATGCAAGTTAAGATCCCCTGCTATAATAACATATATTATTGTTTTGTCAATGCATATCATGTCCATCAAACAATTTATGTCTTTCATTAACAAATGATCTGATATACCTGCCGGATTCCAATACGCATTGATTAAAGTGTAAATACATCCACCAGCCTTGAGTTTCACAGCCTGCATACAGGGATTAGGACAATGCCAATGTTCAGATTTAAATGGGGATTTCTCCCTAAAAGCAATCAGTAGGTCTGGTGTTGGTCTTCCTAGTGACACTTCTAGGGCAGGATTGAGATGCAGGTCATAATTATCCCAGATTGGCACCTCAGAGAGCCATGTTTCTTGCATCATAACTATATCCACATTTTCAATGCCCATATTGGAATTATTAACAAGATGGTGAAAGCCTCTTGTATTCCAACTAACAAGAGACACTGCAGTTCTTTTCATACTGTGGTGGCTTAGTTAGTGCATATTTTGATCTTGTTGACACTTACATACCATCTTCACCACTTCTCTTGCATTTGCTTCGGTGTTGTTTATAGAGCATTGTTTATTGGCAGTTGTGGTAGTCTGAGGCTTAACAGTTGGTAATGGAAACCATGATGAATTAACTTCTATGATGAATCCCAAATCATAAAGTTGCCTTTTTTGCAAGCCATATTGTGTTCAGCACTACCCTGGAATTAATCCATAGTTTTACTGAAGACAATGTATGTACATCATGAAATTCCACTAGTTGAATGTCGACAGAGTTGATGTCTTCCAATTCAGATATTTCGGAAAATATTGTTAGGATGGACTTGCGGTTCAGATTATATTGAACACTTGGCGACGGTCGGCATGCTATGGTTAAAGAATATAGTGCTGGCCGTTTAACATTCGTTTTCAATTGTTTTTTCGAATTCATATGTTCTAGCCTTGTACAGGTTTTTGTAAAATGTTTGGTTTTTACTTATTTTATGTTCACTATTTAATTCCCTATCCATGTATTCATTCACCCAATCATGGCTTCATTCATTTTTCCCTTTCATTCATTTTTATTTATTTATATATGTATTTACATATATTTCTTTTCCATCCAAATGGCGTACATTTTTTAAACTTAGCTCCTTACTTTTATACTGTTTAGAATACATTTTTTTTATATACTACTAATTCATTTTTCTGGACCTATGCCAAAAAAGTCCAAAGTCTACCTAACGTTTTTTGACACTTTTTCCAATCATCTTTTTATTTATGCTGGGTGCTGTTACATCATTTGCCATGTATACTAAAGAAAAAATCCTTTTCTCATAGTGATGCCCTATAGAAAACGCCACTTTTACTACATTAAGCCCTATCTAGGCATATCGTCATCTGTGACGCTACTTAACCTAAATCATTTTATGAGAACCATTATTGTCCTTTATGATCCTATTTTTATCATTCACTCCTTGATCATTTGCCATACTTCCTTACTTTATGGCTGTCTCTAATTTCATGGAGGTCATCTGTCCCTCTCTTTGCTCATAAATATCCGTGGTCTGAGACTGAATTCATCAGATACTCTCACCACCTTTCCACTAGGTTACACAGTTATCTATAATACTGCGCTTTTGCCACAGCAATAAAAACCTTTAGTCTCTATAAAAACAATCTCATCGGCCTTCTGCCTTGTGCATGTCCCTGTAAAAATACCCATAGTCAAATAGTGTATTTCTCAAAATTAAACAAAACAAAACACGCTTTTCTTTGATTACCTAAACAACATGATCAGGCTTAGGTTTTGTCATCCAGTCCTTTCCTAAACCACTGGCAGGTGCCTGTTGCAATTACACCAAAAATCTGTACACTTTCTTCCAGAGACTACATTTCTCACTAGAGAAAGACGACATTTATAGTCTTAAAAAAACCCTTCAATCTTCTAATATTCATTCACCACCTTTCTGTCTTTGCTGCATAGAAGCACAGTCACAACGTCTACCACTAGACCTAAAATTGTTCTCTTTTTGCCATATTAATTATTTGCACTTGTCAAATCTAGTGCCACTAACAATTCTGAAAGCATCAGGACACCCTATGAGGTTGTCCTACTATGAACGCATGCATTCCTCTGTTTTTGTGAAGGTATTTCTTCTTCTTAGGCTAACCCTTTTATTCCTATGTGTCATTATGTATTCTGTGTTTGCATATTGCTAAATCTGCATGTAGACTTATCTGTACTTAACTTCTGTAGTGAGTTCATTTTATGTATGGTGCACTTTACTTATACAACATGCAACGTGTTCTTCTTTATTCAAACCGAACCATTCCTTGCACACATTGTGGGCTGGTTCTTTTTTATTGACATACTCAAACCAGTGTAGCTATTCTATCACCCTACTATAATGACTACTGAAAGTCGTAATGCTTGCTTCCATGGGTCTATTCAATAATGCTGCATGCTGCACAGGAGTGCCCCCCACTCGGAGGTCACCCCTCCTCTCCCAACATGCTAGTTCTGCACGTACTGTAGACGTCACATAGGCGGAGTCACCGTACACCATTACTTCCATATCTTCAAGATTTCTCTAGCGTGACAATCAGTGCCATTAATTCAGCAGCCTGTGACGAATAGCAAGAGTAGACATATATTTCGTCAATACCTCAAACCACTCCATTAGTTGTTCGCTTTACCCCAGCAGCTCCTGAATTTCCAAATCTATTACCCCGATTGATTCTTGAGGAACCGTAAAAAAAGGAGAATATCCCCAACTGCCACTATCTCTTCCTTTACCCTAAAGGGTTTATCATAAAATTCCTCAAAATACAAACAATTCTTTCAAAAAATGTAGCTTGCTCAGTGTCTGCTAGTGCTTTTTGCTGCACCCATAGCAGAATTCTCTTTTCTCTGTCTGGCTATTTGATAGCCAGTATTAACACAATCCCCTCAAAGGCAGTAGCCCTTGGAGACACCCACATACCCTTAGATTTACCTAAACAGAAAAACCCCTACATGTTCAATACTTTACGTCACAAAATCATCTTATCACCGTACTGTCAGCCCTCATTATGGCATACTCAACGGCTGTCATCTCTAGTCACAAGGGGAGTGATCCCTTTTGACTGGGTCCAAAAAACCCCTGTAGTGCGCACGATGCCCACCCTAATATGAGTCTCTGCATGTGCATATTTAATATATCAATTCCATTTGCATATGGCAAAAAGAACATTTCCTCAGTACAGTTTGAGCGTCCTTAAACTGGAATCTCCTCAGTATTTCTTCTCTCACTCACCAAAAAGCCCCTCCTTGATTTATAAACTGTACACCAGCATTATTTTTCTTGCAATGCTTTTCTTGCAGAAGCCTGCATTATAACACAACGGTCAGCTGCATTTCTAATCATGGCCTTACTTCTAAGTCCACTAATTCCTTAAGTTGCATCAGCACGAGCTCTGACAGCTTCTGGCATTTTGATAGCTCTCCCATCTGGCATGTCTGGATACAGCCAGATTACCGCCCTTCAATTGTTTAAACAGCGCTCCATTTTGAGTGGTAATGCTTAAATATTTTACCTTTGACTGTCATAAGCTTTTGTCCCCAAAATAACAGCTAGAAGACTTTTACTCTCTTCTGTAGCTACCGTCCCTCTTTCTGACCCTTTTTTCTAGTACATGTATACGCTTCTCAGCGCTAGAAATCAAAACTCGGGAGTTTGCACCTTAATTTAGCCTTGGGGTCAAGGTACATACTGAGATTTGGCTTGCCCTTTCTCTTAGCAAGAGAAACTCTGAAGCCCCAAACTCGTTCTCAGTTTTCATTGTCTGTCTGTCCATAGCGAGGGCAATGGCTCTGCATCGCCTTTTACCTGCAAATGATCTCAATTTTGCTCCCATGAGGTGGCAACTTCCTTGCACGCACCATGAGGTTACCATTTTAAATTGTTCTCACTGTGCCAGTGATTCTGACGTCCGAGATGCAAATGCATGTAAAACTTAACTATTGTCAAAACACCCTTCAAGGCCACACTGTCAGGTTGCTCTATCCTGGCCTGCATGTTTAAGGCAGAACAAACCTTTCATATTTCCAATCTGCATTGGTGCAGGCTTTTTACCCAAGAGCCTACTAATGATACATTCACTTGTTTGTGATTTGTAACTTTTCCCCTTCTCTGTTAAACAGCTGTGGCATTCGCAAGTTGTTGTGTACAGAAGTTTGATCAATTATTTTTGCTTGTGAAGTGCAAGTGCGGCATTCCTTACTCTCCCTTAACATGAGCCAATTTTAATTTGACAAACCTTTTTTTCCCAAGGTCGTCCAGTGCTATGTTCCTGTTCTGTGAATTCTTACTCCCACTTTTCCCAACCTGCTGCCTCATCTATTTCAAAACAGCCTTTTTGGTTAAAAATGCAATTATTGTTTTTTATTCTTGCATACTATGTGTCATGTTTTCAAATAATGTTTTTCTCATATATTGCTATCACTTTCCATAACTTATTTACTGTGATTGGTCCAAGTAGCATCTATTAGCACATTGGCCTGCTTTTTGCTGTAATCTGCAAATAAAAACACAATTTAAATCTCAGCTACACCTCTCTCAAATTGTGTGCTCCTGGGCACCTTTTCTCTGACTTCACGGCCAAATGTCTTATAAATTCTCAAACATAATATATATACATATATAACGCTAGGAACATCTCTTCCTCATTTAACACCTGTCTTCTGCTTCAAATTCATTTAGTGAAATTTTATAAATGAACATACATTTCTTTTTTCACTTCATGCTATTATTTGCACGGCAATATGTCTTTTATTCTCAACTCTTGGTCATAGCGCAAACTGAAAATTCATTTAATTTAAACCAAATAACTCATGGGCATTTCTCAAACCATGCATCTATCAAAACAATTATTGCCAGCTAGCCTAACATAATCAAAGCACTGCCTCAAAATGAGGCATAATTTATGATTCAAATATTCAAAAAAGATGAAACCTCCATCTTTGTTTTATTATATAACAGTTTCTGTGATTACTGTCTCAGCGTGGCTTTCAACTTCAACTTAGCCACTTCGCCTTAATTCTAAAAATGCAAATTTATTCACATAAAAAGATACCTTGCTTTGTTCTTGAAACAGAGGCTTGCTTCTCTCTCATCTAGTTAACCATTACTCAATGTCATGTTTTTCGCGCACAGTTCTGAACCACTTTCCTTTTCAACAGACCGTCCACTGCGACCATGAATCTTCTTATCTCCACTCCGTAGGTCATTACAACAACATTTATTAATTCCTTTAGCAGCCACAACTATCTTGGAACTATGCCAACTGAACCAATTCTTTTTCCCTGGTCATGAATCCTTGTAAATCTAATGTGATTCCATACCGTACAAAGCCTATTGTCTTACACAAGAGAAGCTTCTTGATCTCTGCCAGGGAAATTCTTCTTGCCAGGGAAATTGACCTTCTTGTTTATATCATCCAGTTTAAACTATTATCCTCAGAGGTTGGATGGCCAGTTGATGGTCTCTTAACATTTTTTCGCCGATGACTCACTGAGGAGTTGAAGGACGAGGTTTCCAAATTTCCTCGACCAGCCAACTTGGCTGAAATGATAACCCTCACCATGCAAATAGACTACCGACTTCAAGAAAGGGCGCATGAAAAGAAGAAGCCTAAGGGAATCCGTACTCATTCTGATCCTCTGCCCAGTATTCTCAAAGTCCCTATGGGTGAGGAACCTATGCAGATTGGATCCTTCAAAGGGTCGTTTAACAAACACCGAAAGAGAATGAAGGAAGACCCTAGGGCTTTGTATGTATTGTGGCTCCTCTTCTCACATATTACGTGATTGCCCGATTGTTCCTCAGCGCAGAAACAAACCCCAGACTGCGGGAAACGCCAAAGCCCTGCCGTAGAGGGAACCACGGTAGGGAAATCTATTCAGAGTTCCCCACATATTTTAGGATTGTCTCCTGAACAGCCCGTCTTCCACCAATCCATGATTGTACTAGCATTGACCTTTAGCCTTCCAGATCGTTTAATCCAAAATATCCCAGCTTTACTCGACTATGGGGCGGCTGGAAACTTTATGGATGACCATTGGGCAGCTACAAATGGCATCGCAAGGACTCTTAAATCTTGCTCCACTCCAATCCAAGGAGTAGATGGCAGTCCCTTAATATCTGGACCTATTAGAGAACAAACCAGTCCTGTGACTTGTATGATTGCCTCACATAAGGAGAGTTTGACTTTCGATCTGATAAAGGCTGCCCACTTTCCTGTCATTTTGGGACTCCCTTGGCTACGCACTCATAAACCGTTTTTAAATTGGACAGCAGGGACTTTTTTTTTTGGGTTCAGAGTATTGTTTAGCCCATTGTATACCTCAAGAGGCAGTTGGAATTCAAGTTGCATCGGAAAGTTTCCAATACTCCCACAACTTCTTCTATTAATCAGTTACAGACAGTGCCTGAATGTCATCAACAGTACCACAAAGTTTTTTCAAAAACCCTTTTTCCCTCCTTACCACCTCATCGTCGGGATTATTGCCGCATCGCCCTGCTCCCCGATCAGCCTCTTCCGTTCGGACGGATGTATGTCCTGTCTCAAAAAGAAAAAGCGTCTCTCAAGGAGTATCTTCATTCTAATCTACAGAATGGGTTAATTACTGAGTCCAAATCTCCAGCTGGGGCCTCTCTCTTTTTTATCCCAAAGAAAGACTCAGAGGAGTTACGTACTTGCATAGAGTATCGGGGACTCAATAAGATCACCATCCCAGATAAGTACCCAATGCCACTGATTAAAGACATCCTAGAAGCGGTTCAAGGAGCCGCACTTTACATCAAACTAGATCTTCGCGGGGCTTACCATCTGATCCGAATCGCCCCCTGAGACAAATGGAAAACAGCTTTTCGCACACCTTTTGGACACTTTCAGTATCAGGTGATGCCTTTTGGACTGATAAATGCACCCGCTGTCTTCCAAAGGTTTATGGACCATTTATTCTCCGACATTCTTCTTCATTTTGTAATCATCTATTCGGATGATATCCTAGTGTTCTCTGCAAATGAGGAGGATCATATTCATCATGTGAACATCGTCTTGGAGCGCCTTCAGGCTAATCAACTGTATTGTAATTCTGAAAAATGTGAGTTTCATCAAGCACAGATCTCCTACCTGGGATTGGTTCTACCAGCTCACGGTATCTCCATGGACCAGAGGAAGGTTTCAGCCGTTCTAGATTGGCTATCCCCCACATCGGTTAAAGAGATCCAACGATTTCTAGGATTTGCATTGCATTTATCGAAAAGTTTATTCCTTTTTATTCTGAGACTGTTTTACCCATAACAAGGTTACTCAAGAAGGGCGTACGTTTCAAGTGGGATGAACAAGCTCAACATGCATTTTATACTTTGAAAGATCTCTTTACCTCTGCATCTATCTTGGTCACTCCAGATCAGACTCGTCCATTTATTGTAGAAACTGACGCTTCTCATCATGCGCTAGGGGCGGTCCTATTGCAACAATCAAGTTCTGATAACGAAAGACCCATAGCCTATCTTTCGAAGACATTCACGCATTCCGAAGAAAATTATTCAGTACTTGAAAAGGAGCTTCTGGCTATAAAGAAAGCCTTTGAAGAATGGAGACACCTCTTATTAGGTTCTCCCTTCCCAGTAGTGGTACGTACTGACCATCAAAAACTTAAAGTACTTCAGCAGGCTCAAACCACCAATAGCAGGCAAGCAAGATGGGCACATTTTAACTCCCATATCGGATTGAGTTCACCTTTTACCAGGGAATCAGAACCTACGAGTGGATGCTTTATCCCATAAGAATCCTCATGCTACTAGATTCTGTTCTGAAAAAATGTTTCCCATGCCCGATTTGTCTCCATCATATTTGATTTTCTCCAAGCCCTTAAAACTGAAACCTCAAATCAAAGTCAACTGTGTGAAGGATTCGCTACTTCCTACCATCTAACCAGAGATCAGGGATTGTATTTTCATGAAGGGCAAGTAGTGATTCCTCAGTACCCATTACAATTGGAGGTTCTTCGGATGTGTCATGACACCCGTGCAGCGGGACATCGAGGCATTCAAACTACTCTTGACTTGATTAAAGGTCACTTTTGGTGGCCTACCCTTCAGTCGGACGTCACAGATTATGTAAAGGCTTGCAGTGTTTGCATTCAATCGAAGACACTACAGACTCCTCCCTTTAGATTGTTGGCCCGCATGCCTATACCAGAAAGACCGTGGCAAGTAATCTCTACTGACTTCATAGTAGATCTTCCACCTTTTTCTCAGAACACTACTATTATGGTCACTGTCAACTACTTCACCAAGATGGCCCACTTCACTCCATTACCCAAGCTTCCAGGAACTGCCCAGATGGCTAAGATATTCATCTCAGAAATATTTTGAAGACATGGTCTTCCTGATACTATCATTTCAGATAGAGGCCCTCAATATACATCTTGTTTCTGGAAGGGAGTATTCCAAGCCTTAAGCATCAAGAGAGCTCTAAGTTCAGGATATCATCCCCAGACCAACGGGCAAACTGAGCGCTTGAATCAGACGTTAGAAGGCTACCTCCGCTGCTTTGTGTCGGCTGCTCAATACAACTGGGTAGAGCTTTTACCTTTTGCAGAGTTTGCCTATAACAATGCCAAGCATGCAGCATTAAAGACAAGTCCCTTCTACTGTTCTTATGGATATCATCCTTCATTTGTACAATCCATCTCCTCAACCTCATCACGAATTCCTGGAGTAGATAGTTTGATAGCTGATATACAAGAGGGACATTGAACGGCACGAGTGGCACTGCAAAATGCACAAGATCATGCCAAGAAATATGCTGATAAACGCCGTCAAGCCAAGCCAAATTTGAATCCAGGGGACAAAGTTTGGTTGGCCTCTCGCTTTCTACCCAAACATCTGATCCCTTCCAAACTATCCCCAAGATTCTTTGGACCCTTTGAGGTGCTAGAGCGGGTGGGTTCAGTGGTAGTGCGACTGTCTTTACCTCCCTCTTGGTCTCTCATTCACCCTGTTTTCCACTTGTCCCAGATCAGGCTGGATGTACCAGACCATTTCCCTCGGTCCACCAAACCTTTACCTCCTCCCGTTATGACCTCTTCTGGGGATGAATAAGAGGTTGCCGAGATCTGTGATTCCAGATATCGTCGAGGCCTTCTCCAATTTCTTATTGATTGGAAGGGTTACTCCCCTGCAGACAGAACATGGGAACCGGCATCAGGAGTACATGCGCCTCGATTGGTGTGCTGTTTCTTTCGCCTTCACCCGGGTAAACCGGTTCTCCTCCCATGAGGAGGGGGCATACTGTTACACCTTTTCGCCGATGGCAGCTTAGGCGTCATTGGTCCCTGTGTGGAGCTATGATTCGAGGAAACTCTGATACAACAAAAGAATCCTATGCCAGCAGTCTAGTTGTTTCACGTTGCCGTCAGGAACACGTGATCAGTCATCTGATCCCTCTTAAGGAACCCGGAACTCCGCTTCAACGCGTCGCTTCTGCTGAATGTGATGCTCCGTAAGTTCGCTAAGATTCAGAACCCCGAACCCTATTCTATCGACAGCTATTCAACTCTCTTTTCTCACTAACATTCCTTTTTGTTATAGAATTGTATCTCGTCTTGGACTGCTCACTTCCTCTCCTTCGTTCAGTCCAGGGAATTCCCTCATCTCTTCAAGTAGGGATCTCCATTTGATATTCTGCTCTAGTCTGAAGGTCCGCCTATCGAAGTAAGTCCAATTCCTACATTTGGTCTATCTTTTCTTTGCTTAGAACCATACTTACCATTCTTCCTTTGTCAGTTGTTACCCTCCTCTTTGGACTACCAATCCTTCAACTGCCCGGGAAGACCCATTCGAAGGATCTAACTCCAGTCATATCCAAAGTTAGTTTCGGCCTTTCCTCATCAATTTACCCTTCATTCTGCCCTTCTTAGACTTACCTGCTATTCTCGTTCTGTAGGTCTCTTCCCAATTCGCCACATAGAGAAGGGCCATCCTGAGAGACAACCAGTCCTGACGTCCAGAGTCTTTCCTTACAAGAAGGCTGATTCAAGATCTCCAGGGTTTTCTTCCCCAGAGGGTTTCCCTGTGGTCAGTGTTTCCCCTCACTGATTCTTTTATGTTTAATAGTAGTAGGAGGAACAGGGATTCCTGGGTGATTCTTCTCTTCTGCTGTTGCTGCTCTAAACACGTTGGCATCCGATCAGGTTAGTGTTTTTATAAATATCCTTTTTGGGAATTGGCAACACAATACCGAGAGGTATTAACCTCAACAGAGTTATAACTGTTACAATAACATTGGGGATTGGACTTGTAGTGCATTGATTTGGACAAGATGGATGCCCCCAGATATTTCGGTTCCCTGAACTGCATGTACAGTCTAGTCTTTTGGGTGTGGTTCAGCCCAGAGACACCTGGGATACCCAGAGACTATTTAAGCCATGTCCAGGCTGAGAAACATGCCTTGTGTTTTCTGCACCTGCAGTGTGATACTCACCGTGTTCAGATTGGTCTCCAGTAGGCCTGCATCTTTCTTCTGCACTCAGCTCCTGCAAGAACAAGAACACCGTTAGGAACAGCCTTACCTTGCAGCGCTTCTGCACATCATTCATCGCTCCTTCTGTTCTGCAGGCATCTTCGGCGGTGTCATTCCCATCCCAGCATGCCGCTTCCTAAGGAAAAGGGAACAGAACAGAAAAAAGGCATTAGTAAGCATTCAGCAAATCTTCACTTATTTTTAAAGACTGAACGAGCTTCAAACGCTTACCTGAATCCCAGCCACTCTGGGGGAACTCTGTCTCTGGAACTTCTCATCCACCTGCAAGAGGGAAAAGACACTCCAGGTTAGCGTGGAAACATCTAGAGGCACCACATACCGCGCTTACTCACTGCATTTCTTCTTCATAACCTGCATCCACGCTGAAAACGTTGCAGCTCCTAAAAGACACAGAAAAAGAACTCAGTTCAATACAAATACAAAAGGGTCGCATCGTGCATCGCGCTCTCACTCACCTTCAGCGCTACTCATCTCAGCACCACGTCGCCATCCCCGGACGCCGGCCATTATCTAAGGAAGGAAAGGAACAAAGTTAAAGAACTGTTCAAAAGACTCATTATACTTAACTATCGGACTCTTGCCAGTGAAGTAACTAGCCAGCAATGAGCCCGCATCAAACAACGTGCCCCTGTGCTGAAAGCAGGACGGAGAGCACACTATCCAAGAAAACAAGGTGAGCTGTGGATCAAAGGGAAGGGTTGGACCCCAAGGAAGAAGGGGTTCAAGCACACAGAGACAATAGGGAGTTCAACTGTACCAATCCTGTGTTTCAGGCCCAGTCTCCAGTTGAGTAGACTCCATGGAAGGGTTTGAGGTCATAAGAGATCAGAACAGGCTGAGTGACGTCCCCGTGGATAACAGGTGAGCGTTACAGAACACAAAGCCTCACATCAAAATCCACCTGGGCGTCATGGAAACGTCAGAAACTGACCAGTTAGCCCACATGTTGGGGCAGCTACATTCCGAAGTACATGCAGACAGGCAGGAGACCAACACCCTGAGGAGAGAGCTGATAGTAGCCAAAGAACGCACTGATGATTTAAGCAGGCAACTTCTCCATTCAAAGCAGGACATGCACCATTGCCGGGAAGCGTGAGCTCGATGCCAGCACCATCAGCCAATCCCGTTCAGATAACCCTTCCTGGGGCAGTTCTCTTGGCCCTGCCCGAACGATTTACGGGGGATCCCAAGAGGTGCATGAACCAGTGCCGTCTGCACTTCCTTTGTAGACCAGGGCCCTTTCTGAATTAACAATTACGGGTCGATTTTGTGCTATCCTACCTGAGTGGTAGCACCGCGGACTGGTCTGTACCCTTTGTGGCCCAAGATGATCCTTTGCTGCATGACTTCAGGGGCTTCCAGCAGGAGATGGAAAATCTGTTCGCCTGTCGTACTCATGGCAGGCATTAGGCAACGAACTTCTGTCCCTACGCCAAGGGAATCAAGACCTATTAACATACATAGCCACGGTCAATAGACTCATAGTTGAAGCAGAATGGCCAGTGGAGAAGAGAACCACGTTATTTCATCAGGTGTTGCGGGGGGAGCTCAAGGATGTTCTCGCACAAGTAGTGAACCCCCCGAAAGACTGCTCAGAATTCATTGACCTTGTTGTTCAACTGGATCATAGGTTGCAGGACCGAAGAGCAGATCGAACCAGACCGGACCCTCGCCATATGAATGTGCGTTCAAAGGACAATATTGCCCGCACAACAGAAGGTTCAGGAGAACCAATGCAAATCGGGGGATTAGATTCCCCTTGACTAAAGCGGAAAGGGATAAAAGAAGACAGCAGCAGTTATGTCTGTACTCTGGAAGGTCAGGTCATTTCCTTAAAGAGTGCCCTGTGAAGCCACTGAGGAGGGCGGTAGGGGCCACGGACAAGGAAGGTACCATCAAGGAATCGGAAAACTCCCCAGCCCGGCAAGTGTAGTGGTCCACTTGTCGAGCGAAGAAAGTGAACTACAGACCTCCCATTTTGCACTATCTGTGGTCTTGATCAATCACCAACAACCATCTCGGATGCACGCAGTAAGAGCGTACATTGACAGTGGTGCCGTTGGGAATTACATCGACCAGGATCTTGCGGCAAAGATGAGGCTTCCGTTATGCACTAAATCAACCACTGACACTGTTACCACTGTCGACTGCACGGAAATAGCTTCTGGTCCAGTATCCCAGTGCACTGCAGCTTTAACACTTCTGTGCCAGAATGGACACCAAGAATCTATTGTTTTCGACCTCATTAAGGCACCACAGTTCCGGTTGATTTTCGGAATGCCTATGGTTGGCAGCTCACAATCCGCAAATCGATTGGCGAGCAAAGGAATTGGCCTTTCCAGAGACTTGCGCCCACACATGTTATCGTCAAGACAAACAACCAATAGACACCACAACCTCCACACTTGCGACTGTGGCAATCGGAACCCTACCAAGTGAATACCAGGACTTTCAAAATGTCTTTCAGAAAGAACAGGCTAATAACCTGCCACTGCTTAGCCCATACAATTGCCAAATTGACCTGATACCCGGTGCACAAATCCCCTGTGGGCAAATTTACGCACTCACGGAACCAGAAAACCAGCACCTGAAGACCTATCTTGACCAATACCTGACCAACGGGTTCATCTGTCCCTCGAAGTCTCCAGCAGCCAGTCCTCTATTCTTCGTACTGAAAAAAGGAGGGGGACTTGAGAACGTGCATCGACTATCGCGCACTGAATTAGATTACCGTAAAAAAACACTACCCCCTGCCACTGATCCCTGAATTGCTTGATCAAGTCAAAGATGCCCAAATCTACACAAAACTAGACCTGAGGAGGGCATATCACCTTGTTCGCGTAAAAGAGGCGGACGAATGGAAAACTGCTTTTTGCACTAAATACGGCTTGTACGAATATCAAGTAATGCCCTTTGTCCTTTGCAACGCACCTGCAGCATTTCAATACTTCATGAACGATGTCCTACGGGAATTGATTGATGTCTGTGCTCTAGTGTACATCGACAATATTCTAGTATATTCTGCATCAAAGCAGGACCACGTTAAACACGTCTGATCCGTATTGGAGAAACTCCATCAACACCAGCTCTACGCCAAGCTCGAAAAGTGCTCATTCCATGTTTCCGAGGTGGAATTCCTGGGCTTTATTCTCAGCCCAAATGGAATCCGAATGGATGTACACAAGGTAGATGCTATCCTGAACTGGCCATCCCCAAATTCATTCAAGGGGTTTCAAAGTATGCTGGGTTTTGCAAACTTCTACCGCCGGTTCATCCCAGGATTTTCGCAAATCGTGCATCCCATCACATAATTGCTAAGGAAAAGCAACAAAAAGTTCCAGTGGACAACAGAAGCTGAGGAAGCTTTCCAGGAACTCAAAGCAAGAGTCACATCTGTTCCAATCTTATGCCCCCTCGCCGTGATCTCACATATCTGGTGGAAACGGACGCCTCAAGCATGGCTATGGGAGCCGTCCTCTCACAAAAGGACCCCAAAATAGGCCAGTTACACCCTGTTGCCTTCTGGTCGCGTAAATTCACACCCCCTGAACTCATTTATGCTATCACAGACAAAGAACTCCTGGCCATAAAGCACAGCCTTTAAGGCATGGCGGTATTACCTCTTGGGCGCCAGACACACAATCACCATAATAACTGACCACCGGAACCTCTAGTAGCTAAAAACGGCAAAGGCCCAATCCTCACGACAACTATGTTGGGCTCTTTTTTTTGCTGAATATGACTATGTGATTACATTCGACCAGGGGTGAAAAACGGGAAGGCCGATGCCCTTTCCCGTATGGTGGTGGAAGAGCAAGGGTACCAGACCCCTGACCAAATAGCAATAATCCCAAGTGACAAGCTCCTAGGAATCACCGCAACCATAACTCAGAAAGAATTACATGAAGAAATACAAAATCTGATGAGTCTGGAGCAATTACAAGTGTGGAGTGCACAAGGAGAACATTACATGATAAAAGATCAGTTGCCCTACTTTAGGAATCGTTTATTCTTACCAAACCAAGAACTACGAGAACAAGTCATGTCTGGTTATCATGATTCCTTGATCGAGGGCCACCCCGGAATCGCTAAAACCGTAGCCGAGGTAAAACGAAATTATTGGTGGCCCACGTGGCGTAAAGACATTATCCAATTCATCCTATCTTGTGGAGTGTGTGCTCAAAACAAGTCATCCAGGCAGAAACCGGCTGGGCTATTACAACCATTGGAAATCCCACCAGCACCCTGGCAAACGTTGTCCCTCGATTTTATTACTGACTTATCACCCAGTCAAGAGTTTAACACTATTCTTGTGGTCGTGGACCTATTTTCAAAAATGCCACATTTCATTCCTCCTAAAGGGCTCCCAAATGCTTCCACTCTCGCAAAGGTATTTCTTGAAGGCATTGTACGGCTCCATGGCTTTCCTTCAGTTTTAGTCTCAGACCAAGGTACTCAATTCGTATCTAACTTCTGGAGAAAATGCTGCTGTATGGCCCAGATCGACATCCGGCTATCCACCAGTCACCATCCCCAAACGGATGGTCAAACTGAGAGGACAAATCAGATGCTAGAGCAGTATCTGCGTTGCATGTTACACCAAGCTGAAGGAAGCTGGTTCGACCTATTATGGATAGCTGAATATGCTTATAATAATTCCCTACACACCAGCACTGGGCAGACACCCTTTTATACCATGTATGGCAGGCACCCACGTACTTCTGAGTTGGACGTTCCTACAACCCTGGAAATGCCAGCAGTCAAAACCTCACACACAATCATTTCTCAAACCTTTAAAAGGGCAGCTGAACACCTACTTCAAGCTCAGAATCGCCAAAAGAAGTTTGCTGATCAACACCGAGCAAAGGCCCCCAACTACCAAGTGGGAGACAAAGTCTAGCTGGCATCTAAACACGTGTCCATTAAAGGAACCCAAACTTTCTGTCCAAGATACCTGGGTCCATTCACCGTCACCTCCATGATAAATCCTGTGGCAGTCAGACTAGCTTTGCCGTCAAACATGCATATTCATCCTGTGTTCCACGTGTCTCTCCTTAAACCTGTTCAACCTGGGACCCGGGTAGCAACGCCACCGCAGCCAGTAGTAGTCGCCGGGGAGCCAGAATTCGAAGTCAAGGACATCCTGGATTCAAAGTACGTCAGTTCCAAATTATACTACTTAGTAGACTGGGAGGGGTATGGTCCACAAGACAGGACATGGGAGCCTTGTGAGTAGATCCATGCACCTCGCTTGCTTGGACGATTTCATCAAAACCATCCAAACAAACCAGGACCAGACAGAAGAGCCACCTTGAGAGGGGCCTTGGGGGGGAGTGCTTTCATGATTCCTGCCCCTCATGTCCCCAGCCCTCCAAGATGTCAGGCTGGAGTCCGGCCACGATCATCTACATGGCCCTCAAGGGCCTCTCCATCCCTCCAAAGACCCACTTGGAGTCAGACTTGGCGCTTGTGTCACCAGAATCACTCACTCCCATAGGATAACATTGGGGATTGGACTTGTAGTGCATTGATGGGGACAAGATGGATGCCCCCACATATTATGGTTCCCTGACCTGCATGTGCAGTCTAGTCTTTTGGGTGTGGTTCAGCCCAGAGACACCTGGAATACCCAGAGACTATTTGAGCGATGCCCAGGCTGAGAAACATGCTTTGTGTTTTCTGCACCTGCAGCGTGACTCTCACCGTGTTCGGATCGGCCTCCAGTAGGCCTGCATCTTTCTTCTGCACTCAGCTCCTGCAAGAACAAGAACACCGTTAAGAACAGCCTTACCTTGCGGCGCTTCTGCCCATCATTCATTGCTCCTTCTGTTCTGCGGGCATCTTCGGTGGTGTCATTCCCATCCCGGCACGCCGCTTCCTAAGGAAAATGGAAAAGAACAGAAAAAAGGCATTAGTAAGCATTCAGCAAATCTTCGCTTATTTTTAAAGACTGTACGAGCTTAAAATGCTTAACTGAATCCCAGCCATTCTGGGGGAACTCTGTCTCTGGAACTTCTCATCCACCTGCAAGAGGGAAAAGACACTCCAGGTTAGCGTGGAAACATCTAGAGGTGCCGCATACCGCGCTTACTCACCGCATTTCTTCATCATAATCGGCATCCACGCTGAAAACGTCGTGGCACCTAGAAGACACTCTGCTCAAATTGGTAAGTTTACCCAGCCTACAGTCCTAGGGAGGTGAAGTAATGGTTTGGTCACAAAGACAACCACTTCCTATCAGTGATTTGTTAACTCATATGGCAGGATGAATGAGCTGATCTTCTTTCTACTTTGTGATTTGCTGGCCTATCTGCCACTCGGCTGACCCATCTGCCACTTGGGCCTAGTCTAAACCAGTTCTGTCCACTCCTTGCCCCCTCCTTTGTCCTCTACATGAATTCTTTATAAAAAAGATCTCCACTGGTGTCATCATGACTCACAGAAATCCACAATTTTAAGAATCACCTGACCATGCCTGACCTATCACAAAAATAGTGGATAACCCTATTTCTTTTCATATTTTGATACCTGGTCCGATTTTAGTTGAGTATTTTAGAACAATATATTTAGTATGTACTGCTTAACAAGCCATCTATTTTTAAAAAAATTCTGGCCTCATAAACATGAATTGATTTTAAAGCGCTTTGCTGCGCAGCACTATAATTCTAGTTGTCTGCCACATTTGAAGGCATGCTCACCCCACCAAGTTATCTACGTTTGGTTTGAGGGGGAAGGGGTCTATCTCCACTACATTCAGTTTGAGGGGGGTAGTCATTCCTTTGCAGCGAGAATTGTCCTTGGCCTCAAGCCCAGGGATCATATCACTCCAGGACTGGAATCTCTGCACTGACTTCCAGTGGCTGTGAGGATTAAGTTCAAAACCCTCTGCATTGTCCACAAGGCATTCTGGGGCATCAATACCTTCAACTTTCTCTTCCTAAATATCTTCCTTCTCGAGCCCTTCGCTCATCAGCCTCCAACTCCCACAGGGTCAATTGCTTCTCCAAGTAACAAGTTGGTGGTAGATCTCTTTCTTCGGCTGGGGCCTATCTCTGGAGCAGCCTCCCTACCTCTCTGAAACTGAGGAGAACCATCTCTGGTTCTGGAAGCACCTCAAGACCTTCCTCTTTGCTTCTGCGTTCTCTCTTCCTCTCCCCTGCTGAACTCCTGGCTGAAACCGAAACTGCATTGGTCACCTGGCTACCCTCTGTTCTCGGGCCCAGGTCCCCTCCCCACCAATTGCACACCTGCACTGCCCCCTGGCAACCCCTGCACTCTGGGGCTGTTTTTGTAACCCTTCTGCCCCCTATCAGCGCCTGACACCTGATGTCTACACTTACCTTTACACCTGCCACTAGCTGGCTGCACTTCTTACTTATTGTTCCTACTTATTGTTCTATTTATTGTCTGTTATCATATGTACTGCACTCCCACTCCTCCTCCCCCTCTCATTTTTCGCCTTCCCCCACTTTCCCTGCACTTGCACAATCTCAATGTCACCTGGCCTAGTAAGATCGTTGTCTCTGCCTTCACTCTGTTCCCCTCCCTTTCCTTGTCGCAGCTTGAAACACTTGTGGATAGGCGTGTTATGAATGTCATGTCATATGTTATCATCTCTTTTTGTATTGATCTGAGATAAGGCCGGTATGGTCGCCCCAGTGTAGAGCGTTTCTCTCCTTTACGATATTGGGGCGGGTATGGGCAGTTGCCATTGATTACATATTTATCTGTCTCTCAGCATTCCTCCCTCTATTCAAGTCCTCAACCACACTCTTAATCTTGCCCTTCTCTGCATAAGCCGCTTTGGGTATCCATTTGTTGTCACCCCATTCAGGACACCTGCAGGACTTATCTACTCATCTACACACAAGGTCTTCTTATCCCGTACCTTACCACTTTCTTCAACTCCTGCCTCTCCTCATCAACCTTTCCCTCTGCTTTCAAACATGCAACAATTATTCCTATTCCAAAGAAACCCTCTGCCGATCCACTTCTCTCTGCTAACTACAGACCTATCTCTTTTCTACCTTTCCTTTCTAAGCTTCTTGAGCGCCTTGCTTACTCTCAGCTCTCATCCTTTGTCACTACTTCTTCTCTCCTTCCTCCCTTCCAATCTGGCTTCCGTCCCAAACATTCCACAGAAACTGCTCTCACCTCTATCCTTAACTCCCTCCTCTCTGCTCGACATGCCAAGCAATCCTCTATCCTTATTCTCCTTGATCTCTCTGCAGCTTTTGATACTGTCGATCATCCACTTCTGCTCCATACTCTTTCCTCCTTCGGCTTTAAAGGCCCCGTTCTAAAATGGCCTCTTACCTCTCCTCCTGTTCCTTCACTGTATCATGGGAAGGCCAGACCTCTTCCTCCTTCCCCCTCCTTCCCTCTTATCTACGGTGTTCCTCAAGGCTCTGTACCTGGTCCTTTCCTCTTCTCTCTTTACACCTCCCTCATTGCCCCAGTTATCTCCTCGTTTGGAATCTCCCACCATTTCTATGCTGACGATATTCAACTCTTTCTCTCTTTCTACTCCTTCTCAACTGACCTTCACCTTAAACTCTCCTCCTGCCTCACTGCTATCAAGAACTGGATGTCATCCCGCTTTCTCTCACTTAATACCGATAAAACCAAAGTCCTTTTCTTCCCCTCTAATTCTCTTCCCCCTCACTCTCCTCCCCCTTTCATACACTTTCCTCCCTCCAATCTCTCTATCTCTCCCCAAGCCCGTAATTTAGGCGTTCTCTTTGACTCCTCTCTCACCTTCTCACAACACATTTCACTCACCTCTCGCACCTGCCGATACCACCTCTACAATATTCGCAAAATCCATCCGTCCCTCACATTCCACACCACCAAACTTCTAATTTCCTCTCTCATCTTTTCCCACCTCTTCTACTGTTCTTCTCTACTCTTTGGACTTCCCACATCTCATCTTGCCCCTCTTAAATCCAAATACCACTCTGCTGTTCATACCCTTTGTCTCCTTACCTCCTGTGACTCCATCTCTTCCTCGCTCTCTTACCTGGGCTGGCTACCATTCCACTTACAGCAAATATTTTACTTTCTCTGCCTTGTCTTCAAATCCCTCCATGGTCTTGCTCCTCCGTATTTCTCCTCCCTTCTCTCCTTCTACTCCCCCTCCCATACCCTTCGTCCGCTGACCATTTCCTTCTCACTGTACCTCCATCCCCCTGTGCTTCCTCCCGTTTCCGCTCCTTCCAACTACTTGCACCTCTGCACTGGAACTCACTCCCTCTCACAATCCGCTCTACCACGACCTTCACCTCATTCTGCACTTCCCTTAAATCCCTCCTACTCCATTCTCCTCCTTGTTTGTTTGTTTGTTTGTGCATTTATATAGCGCTACGAAGCCTCAGGTATCTGAGCGTTGCTTATTTCCCACAGTGTGTGGTGTTCATTTATCGACCTCGGAAGGATGAAAGGCTGAGTTTGGCCCTGCGGGGATTCAAACCTGCGTCAGCAGGCTCTGCACGGACATCAAAGCGAGCACTCTATTCGCTGTGTTATCTGACCGGCGGAAAACTCCCCCTCTGCACTCTCTTCTCCTCCTGTCCCCCCTCCCTTCATCTGATTTCTCTCCCCCCTCTCCTGCTCCTCCCCCTTTCCCTTCCATTTTCCCTTGTCAAATCCCCCCTCCCCTCCACCACACCCAATCCCACTCCCCTTCCCCCTTCAGTTAATTGCTCTTTGCACTGTTTTGTCGAATGATTCATGATGTAATTGCTCCCACTGTTATTTTGTTGTTGTTATCTTGTATTATGTTGTTCCACTGTACAGCACCTTGGTGTAAAGCACTCTATAAATAAATCAATCAATCAATCAATCAATCTGGATTGCAGGATACCCAGTGTCCCACATAATTGTACAACTCTGGGGGAATACAGCATTTTGATCCTAGAGGTGTAAAATGGCTTTTTTGTACATGGATATGAGGTAGGTTATTGATTTGTGTACGTTTGTGTAATTTAGTTTCTACATGTACCCCTATTTTCATACACACTGCCTTTTTGGTAGTCTTCTTGCATTGGCCTATGGCTATCCTTAAGTTGCAGAATGCTAGTAGCATCAGTACCAGTATTGCTATTAGTATCGTGAATTCATTAACAGCCAGGATGGGATACAGGAGAATAGATAAGAGAGCCAGTGATCATCGAGAATGTCTTCTAACACTTCTTCCATTTTTGTGTGTAGATCTGTTCACAGAGTTATGACCTCAATGAAGGTCCCATTTTCCTCATTGTGGGCAGGTAGGTGCGTTCAGCAAGATGGGCCAATTTTTGCACAAATGCCCCCCTTAATGACCGTTATCAGAACAAGGACGTCATTAGTCTTATGGCCATTAGCACTTCTCTTATGGTGTTAAATCCCTTGTCTGTTGTGTTGATTGTTTGCAACAATTCCCATCTCCTGATTTGGAGCCATTTTGCATTTACAACGACCAGGGAGATAAATAGCAGACATAATCATTACTGTTTGACTGAACAATGTGTGCTCTTCTGGTATGTCATTTTAGGCATCTTCTTATTTTGCTGAGAAATTGTTCTCCCTTTTCTTACAGGTGAGAGTGAGGGAAAACATTTTTCCTTAAATGTCCATCCATTTTAGGGAAGTCAGTAATTTGTATCTCACGCTGGGGAACTTCAAGGGCTGTTGTATTCAGTTGTACTATGGAACATAGACCACCCCATCCAGGGGGCAGCTATGTGTATGCTTTGTTACTATAGGCCCAATAGTGTTCCATCAACACTGATGTTCCTGTTTCATGCCTGGTACATCGAAAATATGTTTACACCTGGTGTTCCTTCCAACGATTGCTGTACCCTTATTTCAGAAACATATGGTGGCATTTTTCAGGGGTATTATTTGAACCGCCCCCCTTGTTATGAACCCATTTGAGTAATTTTGTGATTTTGGGCCATACGTTGAGACAGAAATGGTTTGCATATAGCACTAGTTATTCCGATTGTCCCAGGACCGCTAGTGCTTCGAATAATGCCTGCCCTTCAGCCCACCCGTCAGATGTGAGCACTTTTCCTTTTATTTGCAATTGACCTGTTTCCCAAAACCCGGGTATTTCTTTTCCATTCTTATCATTACAATGGAGAATCCTATTTTCTTCTCTTCTAATCCCTCTCCCATTTGTTTCGGATGGCAAATATCTTAACACTGTGTGCTGTGTTTTAGTTTCTATCACCACTTTTGTTTCTTGAATCTAGTTGTCTTCTCATGTTGATTTTCTTTTGTTCAACCATGCGATTGAGGCAGTATGGCCTTGGAATTGCACCCTCATTAGGCACAGCGCAAGGTGTGTTAGGCAATGCGCTTTGTGTGCGAGTACTTCCGTGGCTATAAAAACTTTGGAATATGCTCATGGCATACAGGCTAAGAGAGCAGACATAGCAGCTCTCATCAGATGTCTCCCTCCCAACTCATACTATGTGTCAATAGAACAATCAACATTATTTGAAAAAGGAAATGTGTTTTGGGGTCCCTTAAAAGAGCCGGGAGAAATGTGTTTCTTAATCTTAATGCATGATGGTTATCTACTAAGTAATTAAAGAGCAGGAGAAATGTTTATAGAGAAACCATTTAGCATATCTAGTTTTCTTCTTCATGAAAGTGCGAGTCTTTGTCGTGTGCTGGTATAATGTTTCAAAGAAAATGTTCACTAAAGTTGTTCTGCTGTTGTTTAAGAGCAAACACAGATTCTCTCTCTTAATCCTTCGGCTGCTGGTTAGCTCGGGTGGCAGACCACGTCTAAATACATGTCATCTCTTCTTCACCTTTGAATTCACAACATTATAGCAAGGGGTCTCTCCTTTGTTGGGTTTGACGTCACCAAAGTGCAGCCAGGCCCTTCTTCCATGCACTTTGACCGCCGTGGGTGTCACCCCCTCTACAATATGTGGACATTCAAAACACGACCTATGCCAGCGCTGTGCAAAGAGTTTAAAAATAGGGGTTTCAGTGCTGTTACGTGATCAATTTTTTTGTTGTCTTCATCAATCTTCTTTGACCTCCCCTGCCACGAATCTGTTGAGACATAAAATGACACATGCCATCATATCAGCGAGATAATCATGCATTTCAGTACCAAGTGCATTCAATACATTCTGGGCATCAGTTTGCACTCAAGGGGAAGGAGCAAGATTTACACACATGCAGCATCCCGTCACCAGCTCATGAGGTGTCATGTGATGGTCTGAGCCAGGCTGATTACAAAATGCAAATAGGGCTAAGGGTAGGCAATGGACCCATCCTTTTTTCAAGGTCACTTTTAATTTGGCAATGTGTTCCTTACGAAGGCCATTTAGGTGTTCACATATACCATTTGCTTGTGGGTGATAAGCGGAAGACAACTTGTGAGTAATACCCAGCAGGATTTTGATGTGCTCAAAAACGTAATTTACAAAATGTGATCCATTGTCAGATCTGAGCACTTAGCACACTCCCCACCTTGGGAAGACCTCACATATGAGGAACTTCTGAATACATGTGGTATCAAGATGTGTGCATGGACTAGCCTGGATCCATTGAGAAAATGGACATGCAACTAGTAGCGTATATCTGTAGTCTTTACAGACCTGGAGAATATCTCCAAATTTGATATGCAATTGCTTGAAAGGTCCAGTAGGACAGGTTATTGCTTCTCTCACCATTCACAGCATGTGCAGTACTGTGCACTGTTGACATACAAGACAATTTACAATAAGGCTGCAATGTGCTATGCCAAATTAGTTATGAACCATTCTTTCCAGATCAAAGCTGCAAGGCTCTCTTGTGTGGTATATGTTTGGTAATGTAGCTGATCTAATGCTATGTTAAGTAACCCATGGGGCATAACTGGATTCCTGGTGCTGTCCTGCTGCCACAGAGTGCAGAGGAGGAGCCAAATACCCCTACTCCAAAAGCCCCACCCATATTACCTGTCTGTTGGAAACCAGAGTATGAGACATACACGGAGCAGTTGAACAGACAAAGAGCAGAGTATGGACTCTGTGCAGTACCAGTGAAAGTACCAATAACTAAGAAGACCTGGGAGGTAAGGTACCCATTGAGACAACCGTACCTGCATACAAGAAAATATGATGGCCGTTTGAAAGAGATTCGTGAAGAAGCAGAGCAAATGAAGGGCAAAGATATATGGTCACATCACACAGAATCGAGCTGACGTCTGTAGAAGAGATGCAACGACCAGAGAATGCAGATATTTTATAAGGCATCAAGAAAGTATCAAGGATAAGTGACATTGTGAGATCAAGGTGAAAATGCTTATGCCACAAAACCAGATGAAGATATTAAGCTAAGCAGACAAAGTAATCTTGAGGCTAGCTTTACAGTAAATAGATTGTGGCAAGCGCCACTGTACATATATATGCATGTGGACGAGTAAAGGATGGAGGTTTCCACTACGCATTATAAGCAGTGCTGGACATTAGCAAGAAGGCCTCATTTCAGTGTGTTGCAGTTAAAAAACAAATTGAATTACAAAATGAATCTCAGCAGAAAGAGTTGGATGAGCCAAAGAAGCCAAGGTCTTATCAAACTGGTTTCAACTGACATTGGATACAATCTGTGTGAAATAACAGAAATTCCTGTTCAGAAGGCTTGATCAAAACAAAAGACATCAGAGGACTGTTAGAAAATATTATTTACATACACTAAAAGGCTCAGTTACATGGTCTCCAGTCACGTGGAAGAATGAAGTTGGAAGAACAAGGTGATCACACATACGCACAAGGGCAGAGTGTGCCCGCACTCCTTAATTTTCTCAGAGCACAGTACAAACTCAAGGCCAGGGTTGAAAGCCTTAATTGACACTGGACCATTGAAGTGATGATGGATTGATTTGCTTATTGGTGGGAAGCTAGTGTTAAGACAAGCTCACCAGCACCTGGATGTACAGTCTGCAAGCTGCTAGATGTAGGTGGAAAAGTACTGACGGGGGTTAGAAGGCAACCAATTGTAGAGGACTGCGTAATTAAGGGTCCATTAGTTTATGTAGCCAATGGGACGTTGTGTATTTAGTGACGTTCACAATGGCCATTTTAAGGGTAGGGCTTAGTTGCCCCACCTGATGTTATGTACCCTATCACTTCCCTTCACTGTGCTATACTGATATGGAACTTATACTTAGATATTTACGTAGAGCCTTTCACTTCCCTCAATAGGTTTTTGTAGTTTGCAATGGAGGATGACGTTGGTAATGACGCAGGTCAACACGTCACTGATGACAATTCTGCCTAATGTAACCACAGTTTTTTTGTAAGGTTCGTTGAGTAAGAGGATCTAGTGAGTGCTGATGTTCCTGGTGCTTCCTGTTTTAGATAAATGACATTAAAACAGATTTTCTTTTGCAAAACTACCTGACTAGTTTCAAATATTGATGTATGAATAAAATCTGCATCCCCAGCCCTCTCAAGGGTAGATGCTACTCATCAAAGGTGCTGGGATATCCAGTTCAATTGCATCTGTTGGGAACAATGAGCAACCTCTCCTCTCTCACCAGTCCTGCTCCTCTGGTGGGGCTCATCCCTGCAACTCGATAATTTGGCCTATGGGCCCATTACCATGTTTCGGGTTTTTGTGTGTTTATTTGAAGCAGTGTCAAACTCAGATATTTCAGGAAAATATGCTTCTTTTCTGGATTCCATTTCAGTCGCCTCGTTGCCGCCGGAGTCTAAATCTACACCTTTGGTGTGGAATGTGCACTTCACTATGGTGATGACCAATGGGAGCTGTAGTGTGTCCAATAGCGTTGCATGTTGCACTAGCATTCTGTCTGCGCGTAAGAAGTTCTGCCACTTCCAATGTGACAGTACTTTGTGTACTGTTGACATCACGTAGCAGAGTCAGAATAAACTGTCATGTCATCATCCTCTTGCATTTCAAGTGCCAAAATAAGCAATTCTGCTGCTTCTGCTTCAAAATATAAAGGCAATCTCACACTTGCCGCTGTCTCAAAGTTGCCATTTTGTTCTGCTTTTACCACTGTAGTACCTATCTGTCCTTTCACCAGTGCTCTGGTCAATTGTTGATGAGCCGTCAGTGAAGAGGAACTCCCCCTGCCTAGGGCATTTCCATTAACATGTGCTATGTCATCGTGACACTCAGTATACTTGGTGCAATCATGCACGTAGTCTCCTTCCTCTACTGGCTCAGCTATAAATCTTGTTGGTTTACAATTCTGCACCTGACAATTTTGATCGCCGGATTTAATATGATCACCTCATAACCAGAGGCTTGTTGTGTGGTTAATGTGCTTTAAGGGTTTTCAAGGATAGCATTCAGGGCATGCTCAACATATGGCATTACTGTTCAGCCCATCGTAATAATGGCAGATTTCTCATTCGCAAAGGCTGCTGTCACAAGTGATTTTTCACAAGGATGATGACCTCTCATGACTGGATCTGAGATCCTGCTCTAAAATGCTAGTGGTTTATGTCCCAGATATGTTTTTTTTGTGTAAGCACTGCTGTCATTACTACCCCATTTGAATGAGAAAACACAATTAATAATGCACTGCAACCATGGATCCCTAACACAGGGGCTGTGCATATTGTTGTTTTTTAACTCATCAAAGGCCACTATGATTTCACTTGTCCAGGCTATGTCACTGTCATCCTTTTTTGCATCCTTGAGCCCTTTTAAGAGGGGTCTGACATATGTACTGTAATCAATGACCCATGCCCTGCAGAGGCCCAGAAATTGTTACATCTCCCTCACTGTTTTTGGTCTGGCTGTTTTCATTATCACTCTGCTCTCTCGGGGGTTACTTTTCGTCCTTCTTGAGATGTTATCTGACCTACTTACCGGACTTCTTCCTGGCAATATTCCAGTCTCCGGCATTCTTTTTGATTTTTGAATCCCTCACTCCTAGTCATGCTCTTTCTCCCCCTGTTCTTAAACCTGTGGAGGAGGCTTGTGCAGCCTCTTCCGCCTCCTCTTCTCCATCGTCTTCCCTTTCTTCATTTATAAACATTGCGTTACAGTCTTCATCGCTTCCTTCATCTTCTCTGTCCTCAATCTCTAGTCTAGTAATACGGGTGCCTGTAATATCGGAAAAAATCCCCCATGGGGTCCAATGGGACTCCATAGAATGGGAAATGACACGTCACCCAGGACTCGTAATACAGTGGACATTCCACCTGACCGAGTGCCGGTAACGCTGGTAAAGGTAATCCAGTTTGCCGGTATTCCGGCATATTTACCACCAGAATACCAGCAAACTTGTAATGATCCCAAAATGTGGCCTCTGTTTTAGAATGTTCTAAATTTGCTTTTTTTTAAATCCTGCAGTTCAATCCCTAGTTAATCAAACTGCTTATAAGTGTTTATGAGTGCAGCATCTCTTTACTGTGTATTGCCCTTCTGGGCTGGGTTATCAGTGTTTGTGAGAACTCTATGTTTTTTTTTTTTTTAGAACAAATGGGATTTCCTATAGTACTTTTCCTCTGCATTACTTCTACTTTAGTAGTGCTGTTGTTTGGAAGTTTCAGCTGTAAGTCTAGAGGGTTTAGCCTGCCCCTGGGCATGTGATCGAAACACCACCCAGGGGGTATGCTATATACTTGTATCTGTTTTAACATTATAACTTAACACCTCTGAGAAAATATTCTATGTCCAAACTACTACCAGTTTGGACATAGAATATTAAAGTATGTATTAGCCCGTATGATTTTTAGAGCCACAATAGGATTTTGTTAACATTTTGATTTCGCTAGAAGGATTATATTTGATATCCTGGGGTCGATTTGCTCTCCAATTCACACGTTGCCTGATTTAATCCAAGTATAATGGCTGGTCGGTTCCAGGGCAATGCAGGTGGATGGTATCCAGAAGGTTAGCTACATACTAATTGTTTCCCAGGTATACGGCAATCCATCGGCCTAAATTACGCCACTGTCAATTTCATGGTGTTAACATGAAGCATGTTGCTACAGAATCTAGATTCACAACAGATTTAATGGCTGTGATAGGAAATCAGAAATAAATAGTAGAAATAAAGTAAGTCTGTGCAGACCTCCACCTGGTGCAATTTACGGGAAGAGGCAAATACCCTATAAAGAATTTACAGGATTTGGTGGCCATCCCAAATCACACTCAAATTCATGCTCAAATTTGACCAATAAGTCCCACACTAGCCAATGTGAATTGTAGAAGCTGTCTGAACTGTCAAACAGCTATTCCGAGTCTTAGAATCTCTACGTCAGTTTGGGGACACGCCGCCAAACAATTCTAAGAGTTTTTCTTCACAATTACTATTTGTATCTCCCTTCGCAAACAGTTGGCACACTTAGTTACAGCCACTGGTTATATTCTCTTTCCTAAGAACAATTCTAGTATCTTCACCTCTCTTCCCCTTGCCCACTGGCGACAAATGTCTTGAGGGTTTATGTCAAACAAGTGGGCCATTGATATGCTTTCCTATCCTAGTCACAAACAGGTGTCATTACCTTAATTCACTTTTCTACCTCTGACCCAACAAAATCCTATATTAATGTCCCCTCTCCCTCAACCAATTCCTATTAGAAATGTTAAACTTCCCCTCAACGAAATCCTGACTCCCCCTCAACAAAGTCAACTTTCATGATATTACCTCTCCCTGAACTGCTCAAGGAAACTACGGCCCCCCTCTGCCTACAACACTGACCAGAAATTCAAACTCTGCTTGCCTTGTGTATGGCATTGCAGACCAAAGTTACTCAAACTACTTTTCCCAAACCACTTGGGAGGTTCAGGAATGTTTGAGTTGGCCTTATGAGGCAAAATGTGAGTGGTTTGTAATTTGGCTAAAAAGGTTCACCTGGGTATTGAGTGGGACCCTATTTGCCCAAAAGGTTGTTGGTTATCGTATGGTCCTTTGGCACTTTCTGTGAGACATGCAAGAGTGAATTCCAGTTATAGAACTTGATGCTACTTCTGGAAAAATAAAAATGGGAATGTAGCTCTGTTCTTCCAAACACATTATTCCTTTCCTGTCCGGAAAAAAGAAGACATAAAAATCGTGTTTTTTGGGGAGGTGTTGAGGACAAATCAACCACAATGAAAACGGGTAGCTGCCCTTCACGGGAACTTGCAATATCTTCCTGTCGGTCAACAGAACCTTTCGGGAAAGTAATAGCCCCAGTGACTACTTTCTCCACCTGTATTTGATCATCTTTGTCAAAATCAGTTTCAGCCTCCTGCACCGCAGATGATTGAAACCACTTTCTTCTTTAGGCTGCCTGCAGTGCCACCCTCTAGACATGCAGAATTAAGTATTCACATGAACATAACATCTGAACTTACGAACACACTTATTTACCTCTTTTAGCAAGACGGGGGGAAAAAAAGCAGCCGGAATAATTCAGTGAGGACAGAACTGCTCCGGTAATGAGTTACTTGGGAAAGGTCCCAGGGTGACAGCTCTACCCTCTCCCCTTGTCCCTCGCCAGCTCTTTCCTCCTCTAGGGAGCTAAGGATGAGCTTGAAGAAGTATAAATGAGTCTCACCCTAATGACTCGTGGCTGCAAGAGAGCAGGAGCTGCATTGTCCATTTTCAGCATGTGTGCCTCCCTCGGTTAGGCCTTTACCTGTAAGTAATGTTAGAGTCAACCACCACGGTTATAGGCAGGGGGTGTTGGTGGGTCTGGAAAAGATCCGGGGCTACGCTAATGACGGGAGTAGGGGCTAGCTAGCCTTTTGGTTGCAGCCCCTGAGCTTGAATGCAGGGTTACATCCAAAAGACCCGGGGCTATATCCCCCCGAGCTTCCCCCAGCGATGCCTCTGGTTATAGGCGCCTGCTTTCGTTCTACTGCAGGGGTGATTCCGTCTCCTTTGCAACTCCTGGTGTTTTACACCACAAATCCCATCAGGACTAGCCAAATAATCAATAGTGAGGGATAATAATAGTCAATGTCTTGGGCGGATAGCTCAGGGGCAACGTGCTCGCCTTGGAAGCAAGACAACACAGAGCAACACAGGTTGATCTCGGGTCCACACTTAGAATCCTCTGGGTATTAAGCGCATTATACATAAATACATCATAGGATTTATTGTCCAAAACATCTGGAGAGTTGCAGACCCCGTTCTACTGTATCACTGATTTCTGGCCCCCCTTCAGATGACCTTGGGGATGTACTGGCATACACAATGTGTCTTTTTCAGCTTGAATGTGTAGGTCAACTATATGTACCTCTGTGCTTTCTGTCGACAGCTCCCCCTCAATTTGTTTCTGGTGGGTTGGCATCTCTAATGAAGAATCGTAGGTGGGTTGGCATCTCTAATGAAGAAGGGTAGGGGCAGATACAAGGGGCGGAAAAGATACACACCATTATCCGTGGCCCGCAGATAGCACAGTATGGATAAGGGTCCTGTGTCTCCTAAACCTGGATCCGTTTTGAGAGTTGGCCTTGTTATGGCACGGGTCATTCAAAATGCTGCATGCCCTGTCTTTCACACTGTAGAGGGCACCATGCATCATCAGTGTGCAGTGCCAGCACAGGCACTGCCAGCTACGCAACATATGTGTGGCTGCGACGGTGGGCGCAGTAGGCATTAATCTGCTGTCTTCATTGGCTACATCCTTTCTCCAATGTGATCTCTCCTCGGTGACACTCACAAAGCGCCTGGGTGTCACTGAAAGGGCGTCCCTCGACGTTCCCCATGCAATGCACTGTGCAGCGTGTTCCTGGAGACCACGTCTTGAGTAGGAGGGCTGTCTGATCAAAATACAAACACATGTGTATGTAGCGCTTCTTGCCATCTCCCTTCTGCTTCTAAGCACGGCAATACAGGGAGTCATTATTATACAAGGTACTGGCACACCAGTTGCACATGGATTCGAACCTGTGTCCTGCAGGCTGGGCTACGACATCTGAGTCCAACACTTAACATCAGATTCGTGAATAGACACAAGATGTGTCGATAGTCTGTGGTTATTTAGTGAACTCATTCTGGCTCGGTTTTACTGGACAAGGAAACCTCATGCAGACTGTGGCTACTACTGTCAGCCCGAAGGCCAGACCTCATCGACTGCTGTGTAGTGAAAGACACGGAAGTGGTCAGAACGATCCCAAAAAAGGCAAACTTTCCTATCCGGTATCCTGCTCTCCAGAGTGCTAGACTAACAGGAAACTGCCAGCCGCATTCATAATTACATTCATAATTGCATTCTTTAAAATATAATACTGCAGAGCAAATATTTAAAGTTGGCATAATAGAGCATTCCGGATGGTAGTGTGTTTGCGAATGGAGCAGACTTCCAGCATCGCTTTCTTATCAATATCTAGACATTCCTGTTTCACAGAGCGTTTTCCGATGGGATTACGCCATTATAAAACGCGCCTGTGAATCCGCTCCTTGCGCAATTAACTGGCACTTTCAATTTGTTGTTGTCTGGTAAACTTAATTCCCAAAGACTATAGATTACTAAGAGTTTGCTCTACCTAGTGCAAAGAATGGCAGAGCACACTTTGGCAACAGCTCAAATCGGTAAGATAGCTCAGTGGGTTAAGTGCTGTGTGTGTGTGTGATCTGCTGGTTGTAGGTCCAAATCCCGACAAGGTTGCGTTTCACCTTTTCAAGGTTGATAAAATGAGTAGCAGTTTTAATTGTATAGTAATCATTGTATATAAGAAATGTTCTATGTAAAGTGCTTTAACAAGTGATTATTATTATTTTTATTAACTCGTCTGAGTTCCAAGAGTGCTGCCGCCTAAATAGCTCTTGTTCCTCTTGCACAGAAGTATCAGCCTTTTCAATGGTCTCAAAGTACACTTCGTTACGCAATCAACACCAGCAAATGATGTACCCCCACATCTTACACCCCCCAACCCCCAACTTCTCCCTGTAGCCTATTGCTAAAACTACTGAGCAGCCTTTGGAGTGTGTCTGAGCCCGTTAACTGCACAGTACATAGCGCCCACCTCGCGTTGCCTAATTATAGCGCAGCACGTGGATGGCTATATTCTCTCACACTCACTATAACTAGCACAGAACGTGGATGGCTATATTCTCACACACTCACTATAACTGTAGCACAGCACGTGGATGACTATATTCTCACACACTCCCTATAACTAGCACAGAACGTGGATGGCTATATTCTCACACACTCACTATAACTAACACAGAACGTGGATGGCTATATTCTCACACACTCACTATAACTAGCACAGCACGTGGATGACTATATTCTCACACACTCACTATAACTGTAGCACAGCACGTGGATGACTATATTCTCACACACTCACTATAACTGTAGCACAGCACGTGGGTGACTATATTCTCACACACTCACTATAACTATCAGAGAACACGGTTGGCTATATTCTCACACACTCACTATAACTATAGCACAGCACGGGGATGACTATATTCTCACACACTCACTATAACTGTAGCACAGCACGTGGATGACTATATTCTCACACACTCACTATAACTATCAGAGAACACGGATGGCTATATTCTCACACACTCACTATAACTGTAGCACAGCACGTGGATGACTATATTCTCACACACTCACTATAGCACAGAACGTGGATGGCTATATTCTCACACACTGACTATAACTGTAGCACAGCACGTGGATGACTATATTCTCACACACTCACTATAACTAGCACAGAACGTGGATGGCTATATTCTCACACACTCACTATAACTAGCACAGAACGTGGATGGCTATATTCTCACACTCTCACTATAACTGTAGCACAGCACGTGGATGACTATATTCTCACACACTCACTATAACTGTAGCACAGCACGTGGATGACTATATTCTCACACACTCACTATAACTGTAGCACAGCACGTGGATGACTATATTCTCACACACTCACTATAACTATCAGAGAACACGGATGGCTATATTCTCACACACTCACTATAACTATAGCACAGCACGGGGATGACTATATTCTCACACACTCACTATAACTGTAGCACAGCACGTGGATGACTATATTCTCACACACTCACTATAACTATCAGAGAACACGGATGGCTATATTCTCACACACTCACTATAACTGTAGCACAGCACGTGGATGACTATATTCTCACACACTCACTATAGCACAGAACGTGGATGGCTATATTCTCACACACTCACTATAACTGTAGCACAGCACGTGGATGACTATATTCTCACACACTCACTATAACTAGCACAGAACGTGGATGGCTATATTCTCACACACTCACTATAACTGTAGCACAGCACGTGGATGACTATATTCTCACACACTCACTATAACTATCAGAGAACACGGATGGCTATATTCTCACACACTCACTATAACTTTAGCACAGCACGGGGATGACTATATTCTCACACACTCACTATAACTGTAGCATAGCACGTGGATGACTATATTCTCACACACTCACTATAACTAGCACAGAACGTGGATGGCTATATTCTCACACACTCACTATAACTGTAGCACAGCACGTGGATGACTATATTCTCACACACTCACTATAACTATAGCACAGCACGTGGATGACTATATTCTCACACACTCACTATAACTATAGCACAGCACGGGGATGACTATATTCTCACACACTCACTATAACTGTAGCACAGCCCGTGGATGACTATATTCTCACACACTCACTATAACTAGCACAGAACGTGGATGGCTATATTCTCACACACTCACTATAACTGTAGCACAGCACATGGACGGCTATATTCTCACACACTCACTATAACTATGGATATATTCTCACACACTCACTATAACTATAGCACAGCATGCGGATGGCTATATTCTCGCTCACTCACTATAACTATAGCACAGCAGCACAGGGATGACTATATTCTCGCTCACTCACTATAACTTTAGCACAGCAGCACGGGGATGACTATATTCTCGCTTACTCACTATATCTGTAGTACAGCAGCACAGGGATGACTATATTCTCGCTCACTCACTATATCTGTAGCACAGCAGCACGGGGATGGCTATATTCTCGCTCACTCACTATAACTATAGCACAGCAGCACGGGGATGACTATATTCTCGCTCACTCACTATAACTATAGCACAGCAGCACGGGGATGACTATATTCTCGCTCAATCACTATATCTGTAGCACAGCACGTGGATGGCTATATTCTCACACGCTCACTATAACTAGCACAGCACGCAGACGGCTATATTCTCACACACTCACTATAACTATAGCACACCACGCGGATGGCTATATTCTCACACACTCACTATAACTATAGCACAGCACGTGGATGACTATATTCTCACGCACTCACTATATCTGTAGCTCAGCACTTGGATGACTATATTCTAGCTCACTCACTATATCTGTAGCTCAGCAAACCAATGGCTATATTGTCACACACTCACTATAACTATAGTACAGCAAATGGATGGCTATATTCTCGCATACTCACTATAACTAGCACAGCACGTGGATGGCTATATTCTCGCACACTCGCTATACATGTAGCAGAACACGTGTAAGGCTATATTCTCACACACTCACTATAACTGTAGCACAGCACATGGATGACTATATTCTCACAGACTCACTATAACTATAGCACAGCACGTAGATGACTATATTCTAGCTCACTCACTCATATCTGTAGCTCAGCACACGGATGGCTATATTCTCACAAACTCACCATGACTAGCACAGCGCGCGGATGGCTATATTCTCACACACTCACTATAAATAGCAGAGAACAAGGATGGCTATATTCTCACACACTCACTATAATTAGCAGAGAACACCGATGGCTATATTCTCACACACTCACTATAACTGTAGCACAGCACGTGGATGACTATATTCTCACACACTCACTATAACTAGCACAGAACGTGGATGGCTATATTCTCACACACTCACTATAACTGTAGCACAGCACATGGACGGCTATATTCTCACACACTCACTATAACTATGGATATATTCTCACACACTCACTATAACTATAGCAGAGCATGTGGATGGCTATATTCTCACACACTCACTATAACTATAGCACAGCATGCGGATGGCTATATTCTCGCTCACTCACTATAACTATAGCACAGCAGCACAGGGATGACTATATTCTGGCTCACTCACTATAACTATAGCACAGCAGCACGGGGGTGACTATATTCTCGCTCACTCACTATAACTAGCACAGAACACGGATGGCTATATTCTCACACACTCAATATAACTATAGCACAGCACGTGGATGACTATATTCTCGCGCACTCACTATATCTGTAGCTCAGCACACCAATGGCTATATTGTCACACACTCACTATAACTATAGTACAGCACATGAATGGCTATAATCTCCCACACTCACTATAACTAGCACAGCATGTGGATGGCTATATTCTCGCATACTCACTATAACTTTAGCAGAACATGTGGACAGCTATATTCTGGCACACTCACTATAACTGTAGCACAGCACCTGGATGGCTATATTCTCGCACGCTCACTATAACTAGCACAGCATGTGGATGGCTATATTCTCACACTCTCACTCTAACTACAGCACAGCAGGCGGATGGCTATATTCTCACACACTGATTATAATTATAGCACAGCTATATGGCTATATTCTCGCACACTCACTATAACTGTAGCACTCACTATACCTATAGCACAGCACAGCACATGGATGGCTATTTTCTCGCACACTCACTGTAAATATGAATGCCTTAGTGCAGACTCTTTTTGCACCAGATAATGCAGGTAATGGTTTAATTACTGTGGGATCCATTATGAGTTCCCCGGTCAGGAATACATGCCCCAAAATGCCAGTAATTCCAGCTCGAGGATTTTTTCCAGACCAGGGAAACACAAGTTTGCCGGTGGGGGCAACAATCCGGCTGGCCTGACCTGCCGGTAGTTCAGGCGGCTACTGGCAAATAAATGCTAGAATCACTACACAGGTACTACCGGTGCCGGTAATTCCGGCAATCCCAACCATGAAGTCTTATAACATTCTGCGAAATGGGAATTTACCGGCTTCTCCACCACCCATAACATTGTGGTATTACCGGGATATTGGGTGGCGGAATTGGTAATGCAGTTTGGCCGGGACACCACTGGAATTGAAGTTTATGTCATTGGTCATTGCATTCATCGCTACGAGGCCACATTCCTGGAGGGTAAGCTCTTCACAAATTATAACGAACATAACATAAATATTAATTTAGGATTTCCTGAAAGCAAGTCGGGTTACCACTATCCAATGGGATCACTATCCAATGGGTTTACAAGCTGTTCTGAGTACAGCTGCCAGAGTCCTGAATGCTCTACAATCTTCCAACGCTGAGTTTGGATTGCTTGGGTACTTGTGCTTGTCACCAGGTATTCTTAACTTAATCAGTTTATACTCCTTCTGCTTCCTCTTCCCTTCAAAAATAGAAATTCTGCACTGGTGCAAGTGCAAATAGCACCTGGGAAAACATTTCACTAGTAAACATTTAAAAATAAATATTTGAACGTATTTTTACACCAGGGCAATTACCAGGACTAGGGAATCATGCATTGAAAGACTGTACAGCTGATTTGCAAGTTTGTTTTGGCATTTTCCCATTTTCCACTCTAGTGAGCGGATTTTTCTGGGGGCGGCTCAGTCCTTTGCAGGCATGCACTCCCTAGAACCGTGGCCCAAACTACAGGCCATCTCTACATTGAGAGGGTAATTCATAGAATCCAGCGCACAAGTAGCGCACGCGGCTGGCGCACAGCGTGCGCCTGCGATAGTCTGCGCCAGGCACGTGCGCTAAAACTGATTTCCGCGCACAGCGTATTCATGGATTTCATGCTCCCAAACCAGCCGTGGCGCAGAGAATCGCAGCGAGCCTGCAGCAGCGCCAGTAACGCCCCCAAGAACGCCCTCGCGCAAGGAAAAGCCATCAAAATCGCTAAATCATCGCTAAGGGCTGCGCTAACCCTGGACCACTTCACAGGGCAGGCAAACAAGGAAAGCAAAGCGGGCAATCTTCAAATCAGGAGTACGTGGGAAGTTCTACACGCGACTAGGCAGGGAACGTGTATTACAGGGGTACGCGTGAAGTAGAACACGCGATAGGCCAGGGAACGTGTATTACAGGGGTACGCGGGAATTATCACACGCGAACAGCCAGGGTGCGTGTATTACAGGGGTAGCGGGAAGTTCAACACGCGATTGGCCAGGGTACGTGTATTACAGGGGTACGCGTGAAGTAGAACACGCGATAGGCCAGGGAACGTGTATTACAGGGGTACGCGGGAATTATCACACGCGAACAGCCAGGGTGCGTGTATTACAGGGGTAGCGGGAAGTTCAACACGCGATTGGCCAGGGAACGTGTATTACAGGGGTACGCGTGAAGTAGAACACGCGATAGGCCAGGGAACGTGTATTACAGGGGTACGCGGGAATTATCACACGCGAACAGCCAGGGTGCGTGTATTACAGGGGTAGCGGGAAGTTCAACACGCGATTGGCCAGGGAACGTGTATTACAGGGGTACGCGTGAAGTAGAACACGCGATAGGCCAGGGAACGTGTATCACAGGGGTACGCGGGAATTATCACACGCGAACAGCCAGGGTGCGTGTATTACAGGGGTAGCGGGAAGTTCAACACGCGATTGGCCAGGGTACGTGTATTACAGGGGTGCGTGGGAATTATCACACGCGAATAGGCTGGGTGGGCCCTCACCGGTGTACCCTGTACACCCTCCACGGCCCCTGCAGGCAGCCCACAAAACAGGGGACTACCCTGCACACCTGATCATGTCCCCCTGCACCCCCATCCACCAGGGGCACCCTCCACAAGGCCCCCACCCATGTCTCCCACCACCCCCACCCCCCAGCAGTGCAGGGGCACCTGCCAGCAGGCCCCCACCCATGTCTCCCACCACCCCCACCCCCCATCCACCAGGGGCACCCTCCACCAGGCCCCCACCCATGTCTCCCACCACCCCCACCCACCAGCACTGTGGGGCACGTGGCCAGCAGGCAGTCAGGCAGCAGCAGATGGCAGGTGGGAGCGTGCTCAGGGCTCTGGGGGACTGTAATTTGGCCTCCTGGCCAGGAGCGTGGTCTTTCGTGTTTGAACGCGTGGGCAGCCTGATAGGGAGTGATTTTGCACGTGAAAACCCCACACTCAGCGAATCGCGCGAAAACCCGTCACCAGCATATGTGCGTCTATAGTTACCTGCACGTGCAGTGTCAAAGCGTGTGATTGGTGAAAATGGATCTACACGCAGGAGTGACAAAGCGTGTGATTGGTGAAAATGGATCTACACGCAGGAGTGACAAAGCGTGTGATTGGTGAAAAGTGAGCTACACGCAGGAGTGTCAAAGCGTGTGATTGGTGAAAAAGGATCCACACGCAGAAGTGACAAAGCGTGTGATTGGTGAACATGGGCCAAGCACGTACACGCCGTAAGTGACGCTGTACGTGTGGGCCTGTATATAAGGTAGTGTAGAACACCATTTCCTTGTACGTGCTTTTCGTGGAGAGCGAGTGGGTGAATTCTGTACTTCTTGTCGTTTCACACGCGATTTACTTCACGGCGTTTCCAGTTCGTACTCCCTGTTACCTCTGACAGCTTTTTCTCTTTTTCCTCTTGTACTGGTTTACCTGGGCCTGTTCCCTCAAACAGTGTCCCCTTCTACTGTTGTCCTGTCTCCTCAGACAGCGTACACATCTTCTTTTGGCGGGGGTGTTGCCAACCAAACGTGCTCATTTTTCACGCTCTTTTACCTGGCAGACGGTGAGTCACGCACGTATCTAACTTCTGTGCTTGCCCCGTGTGTAGCCTACCCCTTCAGAGGTCATTCTAGGCTGCGTGTGACACGCATACGTTCATTGTGTTACTGGATGCCACAGCGTAGTGCAGGGTTTTCCATCAGCACACGTGGTCTAGGAGGGGTATTGTGCACGTTCCTTAACTTCTCTGGGGTGCCTGTGCGTTGCGTGACCCGTCATCTTTCCCCAGGGGTGTCATATAGCCTTGCCACTGCACTAGGGTACGAATACCATCTGGTACCCAACCCCTTTGACACCCAATTGCCCAGGACAATTGTGCACACCGACTCCCATACGCACAATAACATCAGTGCCATGGTTGGGAGGCGTGCAAGCCGTAAGGGTGGCAAAGGTGGCCGAGCCACACGTGGTGGCCGTGGAGGATCCACTAGGGGACGTGGTTGTGACTTGCAGGGTGCCCCTGTCCCCCCCAGTCTGGAGGACCAGTCAGGGACACCCATGCCCCTCCCCCCCCCAGTTGAGGGTCATGTGGCTGATACCAACCCTGATCAGCCCTTGTCGGACCAGCCCATTGTGGCACCAGACCTGTCCGAGGGTGATCCCATCGCTGACATCCAGGTCAGCAGGTCCACTGCACGTGCACCGGTGCACATTGGTGTCATCAGGGCACGCGCATCTATGCCAGATAGGTCATCTGCTGGCCCCCGTAGCCAGGGTGTGGCTCCATCCACCCCACCTCTCATACACCCTGCCAAGACTGTGTCGGTCCTAGTTCATGCACCTCAGATCAGGCCTGACCCCATCCCACTACCCCCAATGCCTGCACCTACTCCCATGCTGAGTGTGCAATCCCACACACCCAGTACTGAGTCCACCACGGCTCCTGCCCCTAGTGTCCACAGCGGCGTAGGACACTCTGGATCCCCACCCCCTTCCAAGCGCAAGAGGAAGAGTGCACGTCCGGCACAGGCTGATGCCCCAGGCACGGCTGCACAGTCCGGCCCATCAAGGAAGCCAAGCTTCACAGACGCCGAACTGAATGCACTTGTTCAGTATGTGTCAGATCATGATAGGGAAATGGTCATCGTTGCAGGGTCCAAGACCACACATGCCAGACGCCAGGCACACTGGCAGACCATTGCTGACAGAATAAGTGCCCTTGGAGTAGTGAGGCGCACAGCTAGTGATTGCCAGAAGCGCTGGAATGACCTTAAGCGCAGGGCAAAGGATAAGCTGGCCTCAAGTCATGCCGCAACCTTGGTGACTGGAGGTGGGTCCCCAGCACAGGAAATAGAACTCACACCACACGAGTCCGTAGCTGGATCCTACGTCACCGAGGGACAACTCCAAGGTGTGGGAGATCTCCCTGATTACGAGGCATCATCCGGTGAGTGCACATGCATGTGCGTATTATCCATGTGCATGGTGTGTGTGTGAAGCATTCATGTTGGGTGCCTGTCAAGGGGGTGTGTGGCAGAGTTGATAGTGGCACCCATGTGCCTCATCCAGTATGTTCAGTGCAACACCATCTGCCCACAGCACTATCCCAACTGGCAACAGTGCACATATGGCCCTACACCATGGAAGTTGCCCTTGAATTGTCATTTTGTCACTACATTGTTGCTCATACTCCCCTGTCTATTCATCTGATGTCTTACATACCATTCCTATACTTTCCCCCAGCCAATCAAGTTTCATCTTCACATGCCTGACATGCAATGATACCACATGCTAATGCGTCCTCTGTATATAAATGCCAACCAACATGCTGTCATACTGTGGATGTTGCCTTGACATCCACCTCCTACCTGTGTGCTTTGGTACCGTCTGGTTTCGAGCCCCATTCCCTCACACTCCATGCTGCTCTTCATGGTCTATCTTCCCTGACTTCTACAGTTCAGACCATCGTGCCCTACTCACGACACCTGCTTGCTAACAGTCAAATGAGGGCACCCTGCCCTCCAATGCGACCCACCCTATTGCTGACAAGTGCATCTGAGCCTACTCAAAGCCAACTCTCACTGACATCTGCTCATACATGCCTTTGCCTGTCCCATAGACCCTTCACATGGTCCCTGTCCTCTCTCCTTGCTCCTCTTCCACCATCAATGGTGGGACCCGTTGGGGTGTACTCCTGGCCTCCTTCCAATCCTCAGAGGCCACAATTGATGTGCATGGTAATGGGAGCATCTCAGTCCAAGGCCCTTAGGCCAACCTCATTCTCCTTGAGAAATGCTACCCACATCTCATCAACTTCCTTTCCTCTCCTGCTGTCCCCCCTCCTCTCCTCATCAATCCTGCACTGCCTCCCTGCACCCTCCCATGATCCTTCTCCGCCTCCCACTCCAACTCCTACACATGCTGCACCTCTGATCTCTAGCACTCCCCGTAAGTCCTCCAAGGCTGTCAACCTCCTCCACAATTACACTCCTTTCACTGCGGCTGCATCAGGCATTCCTCCGATATCTGTCACTTACATGAGGTTATGCACCTTGACATCCTTGGTCTCATGGAAACATGTCTGACGGCCAGCTCTGTCTGCATCCTTCACACACTCCTACCTGATGTTCAGGAGACCCTCTCCTTGGCCCGCCACTACTGTGCAGGGGGGGTGTGCCCTTGGCTTCCCTGAGGGTATTCCTGCCACTGTCACTCCTACTTAGACCTACTCCACTCTGGAATGGCTTGTGTGACGTCTCTCTCTACCACACCTTGACATTCACAAACTGTGCGTACTGTGTCTGGGAAAACTGGTCAAATGTACTACTTCCTTTCTGAGTGTCCTCACCTCTCCTCCTCACTCATGTCCCCAGACACAGAAATCCTCTTCCTTGGTGCTGTACGCATCCACCTGCATGCTTGTTGACCCCCCCACGTGACCTTTCTGTGACCTCAGCAACTCCCTCTCACCCTCTAGACTCCCGTCTGTCCCTACTCATTCTGCAGGGCACACTCTTGATGCTCTGATCTCATCTGACTTTCCCCTCTCCGTCCATCTCTGCACTCCTCTCTCCTGGAGTGATCACATTCTCCTCTCCTCCCAGCTCACCCTCACCACCCCACAGGCAAAGCCACCCTCACCACTGTCACACACCTTCTTGGTATTCCAACCCATGAAGTGTGTGTCAGTCGAGGCTCATGCTGCCAAAATCTCCCCCCCATCCAGCTCCCCCTTAGGCTCACTCCCATCCTGACAGGGCCCACTCCATGCTCCACTCTATGTCAGGTACACTGGATGTCTTTGCCACGGTCATGACCACCTGTCTGAAGCCCCATGCCAATGCAGAGTCCTGGCATGACTCGGATCTTGTGAACCCAGACCACAGGTGCCGGGTGGCAGAGAGGGAATGTCCTGCATCATGCTCATCCTCTGGCAAACTGGCCTGCCACATGCTCCAAAGGCAATAGCGCCTCACCCTTTTCACCAAGATGAGATCCCCAATCCAAGGGCACATATCTGCGGCATGTGACAACTCTGCAGGACACATAGAAATCTGCAAGGACCTTGCCGAGCCAGATGCAGTGTGTACCTCCCCTGTCCCCTCCGAGCCCACAGCACTGCATGATTGTCTCTGTACCCCTATAGGCCACCCCCCCAGCACTTGTCTGTGCCTAACACCATCTGCCCTTGACGTTAAGTCCTACTTACCTTGTACAGCACTTCCAGCTGCCACTTCCCCTTGCACTTCATTGTGCCACCCACCCCTGCACTTGCGTGACATGAATGACACCAGCACCAGTAGGATTGTTGACTGGCATCCCCTACTGCCCCACCACCCCTCAGTGCTCCGCTGTACCTTCATACATTTCTGGACCGGTGCTTCACGAATGCTATATGATTCCTTTACAGGTGATGGGGAGGTGGAATCTCATTGTTTACTGCATTTTGTTGATGTAGACAAGGCACTGTGCATCGTGGCCAATTTGGACTAGCAGATCCATGTACAACATGTTAACTTATTGATGTGATGATGCAATGTCAGGACCAGAGTGGTTGAAATCCAAAAAAGTTGCCCTCCTCTCCCTCTTCACTTGGTGGCTATGTCACATGCCATGTGTGTGATGGCATGTGCCTTTGACATGGCAATCACCGGCCAATGTGTGATGGCAGTGCTAGGCAGCATGGTGAGCAGGCGTTGCTCTCCAATCTGTACATTGTATGCCCTGAGCCTCCCCTACAGACCCAGTGATGGTGAATGCATAGGAGGTCTCCCAGTCATGTGGGACATGTGTCGTAGAACTACTGCCTCTGTTGTTCATCAGCCCTTGTTGCATGCCATGGTGCTAATGCCTGTTTCCATTTTTCTCTTTCATGTCTTTGCAGGGGACGAAGCACTTGTTGATGCTGGGGATGTGGTGGTTGAGCCGTCCCAGGAGGGCAACCCGGGCCGACCTTCCACAAGTGAGGGACGTGGTGTGTTTGTGGGTGAAAACCCACAAGTGCTGCAGGTCGTGCTGTCGAGGGGTGTCTCTGGGGGTTCCTCCCCCGAGCAGTATTCAGGTGTAGACTCGGAGGATGACACCTATGTGCAGTCGCAGGTGAGTGTTCTTGGGAGAGAATCTCCTCTGTCCGACCCACCTGCAGCCGGGCCATTGCCCTCAATGGGGATGTCAGTGTCGGCAGCTCAGCCTCCGGTGGTTACGGATGCAGGGCCACACCACACAATCTCTGATCCTGTTCCTGGGGCTGCAGATCAGAGAGGGAATGCAGTCCTGCAGCCTGAGGCCTTGCCGGCACAGCAAGACGCAGTCCGCCTTGCCCCAGGCAGGTGTGGTGCCCGTCAACGTGGTGGCCGTATGCCACCTGGCAATACCGCTTGGGAGCAATCCATCTACGGTATGGCCAACCAACAGGCAGCATCATCCGAGATGATTGCACAGGCCATGGATAGGGTGGCCACTTCCATTGTCCCCCCAGAAAGGCTGATGGAGCGACTGGAGCAGGCTACAGAGTCCATCTGCCAGGCACACAGGGAGGATATGTTGGCGTCCAACAAGGACAGGCGGGCGGCACTGGTGAATCTGCGGGAATCACTTTCCATGGAGTCCCAGCGCCACAGGGAAGGCCTGAGGGAAGAATTCCATCACCTCAGGTCGACCCTGTTAGAGCTTGAGGCTTCATCCCATAGAAGGACAGAGGAGCAGCTGGAGCGTCTGACACGGACGCTCTCGGCCGAGATGCAGGCAACTCGTGCGGAGGTCAGGTCATCCCGGAAGTTACTGCATGGGGACCTCCGCATGATTATAACCCAGAACCAGAACTACCAGACCCGCCAGCTTGCAGCCATGGAGGAGCAAACTCGTGCTTTGCGTGGGCTGCCTCCCATTGTCACACCATCTTCTGAGGCAGCTCCCCCACCTCCTGAGTCAGCTGCAGGGTCTGGCCAGAGCGATAGCGACTCATCTCCCACAACAGAGTAGCCGTGTGGGCCACGAGCCTATGGGGTGTTTTAGTTTCCCATGATCCACACAGGTGGATTGTGGCGTGCATCCTGTCCTCGGACCTCATAGGTGGATCCCCCCCCCGCCGGCCCTTTCATGGCCATTTTTTCTCAATTTTTTTTTTCTTTTCCAAGAGTGTTGCCTTGTGTGGGTACCTGGGCATACACTGTATTGCGGCTGGGCACATGCAGGCTTGTCCTGAGTTTGGTTTCGATGCTTGGGTACCAGACATCCACACCCCTCCTGCTTCCGTTTCCATGGGCTTGCAAAGGGTGTGCCCAAGTGACAGCAAATTACACGGTGACATTGGACTCCCATGAGCTGTTGGCCAGTCCATAGTCAATACTGTGTAGACATTCAAAGTGTACATTGTTGTTGCACCTAACTATGCATGATGGTTTGATATGTGCCTCTACTTACATATGTTGCTCATGTTTTGCAGGTATTTCACACATTTCTTCACACGGGCATACTCTCTGGAGTCAGACTACATGTCGGTAGATGTGCACTGACACTTTTGCGTGGCGCCATCACTGTACATCTGGACGGTGAGGACATACCAGCAGAATCAGGTAATGAGACTACCATTGATTACATGCATTGTGTCTTGTTTGGGTGGGCTTCAGGGTGGGTTGGTGTGTAATTTGATTGAAATTACTCTTACACAGGTGTGTAGTAGTGCCTCCAGCGCGGTTAGCTGTTCAAGTGCGGCTATGTTCCATTTGGGGCACTGCTATTTGTGACACCGGTGTCATGTTGTGATGGCCAGTTTGTTTGCTCTCACATACCATGACATGGTGTCCACAGTGGCGGGACTGTGAATGGAATGGGTGACATGGCAATGTTGTCATGTAGTGAATCGCCTGTGGCAATGCATATTTGATTGATGGAGTTGTGTCTTTTCGTTGTGATGCATTGCTGGTGTATGTGTAGGTAGGGGTGCACACATAGTGACACTTCCATGTTAACAATCTCAGGCTGATGTGTATCTGACAGTTTATTGTCAAGTAATTTTGTGACATTGTCAGGTAGTGTCATCATTGATTGTCAGATGGTATGTGCCAGAGCAGTGTGCACTAGCCAGCACTGTGATTCCTAGGTGAAGAAGTTGGCCACCAGTTGCGTACGGGCTGCCACCCCCCGTGCCCTTTCCCCTCCCATGCGCAGCGGGCGTGCATGTGGTTGTGGATGTGGGGGCACCACCATGTCCACGGGCAGGCCCCGGCGTGTTGCAACGTTGTGCAGAACACATGCTGCCACTATGATCCTGCACACTATTCGGGGAGCATATAACAGCTGCCCGCCAGAACGGTCAAGGGAGCGAAAGCGTGACTTCAGCAGTCCGAATGTGCGCTCCACTATGCCCCGTGTTGCAATGTGGGCTGTGTTGTACCTTACCTCGGGTGGCGTGGTGGGGTTCCGGATTGGGGTCATCATGTGGGGGCTGATAGGGTAGGCACTGTCCCCTGCGGAGGTGGTGATGGGTATCATTAGTGGTGTTGTGTCATGACCCAGTATCTGACATGCATGCATGTGCAGTGGCATTCATGCTCACCAAGCAGCCATGTATCTCCATGCTGGCCAGCCTCTAGGTCCCGGCATAGGGTAGACATTCTGTAGATGAAGCTGTCGTGGGTGGACCCGGGATAGTTGGCATATACTGATGTGATTATTCCCTTGGCATTGCATACAACTTGCACGTTGATGGAATGCCAGTGCTTGCGGTTTCTATAGATGTGCTCTGTTGCCCTGGGTGGACGTAGAGCCACATGTGTGCAGTCAATTGCACCAAGCACTTTGGGGAATTGAGCCACACCATAGAATTCCTGGATGCACGTCCGCCTTTCTGCATGAGTCCTGGGGAGATATATGTGCCTGCGGACTGATGGCCGTGCAGTGATGATGTTCAAGACCTGGTGTAGGCAGCGTGACTGCGTGGCCTGTGACACACCACCCACTATGGCACTTGTCCGCTGAAAGGATCCAGTGGCCAAGAAGTGCAGTACATTCAGGACCTTCTGCAGGGGGCTGAGTGCTTGGGAGCACAGGGTGGGTGATGTGAGGTCATCCTCCCACTCACTGACCAGGTCCAGTATGATGTGTGCTGGAAACCTGTACCTCCCATACACCTGGTCATCAGGCATCCCGAATAGGCTGGTTCTGGGTGTGAATATTCTGGCCCTGACTCTCCTCCTCCTCCTCCTTTGGTAGCCCACTGCCACTGCTGCTAGGAACGGTATGTTCATCCTGGCATCTGGCTTGTTTATTGAAAAGTGCGCAAATTAATGCCTTGCGCGTGTTCTAGGCGAGCGTGTGACCCTCGCAACCCTGGAATCTAGTTCCCACTCCAATAGCGTGTGGAAATTCCCACGCAGCAGGCATACAGGTGCGCTGACGTACTTGCGTGTGTAAGTGGCCGCGCACCCCTGAAATACACGTACATAGGCCAATGGCGTGGACGCGCACTTTTGGCCAATTACACACGATGAAATACACGTACATAGGCCAATGGCGTGGACGCGCACTTTTGGCCAATTACACGCGATAACACTCTGACGTGCAGTATTTCCACGTGTGCTCCGTCATCACGTGCTGAGTGGGGAACACCCGTGCGGATCACGTCAGACGCGCTTACGCGGTGAGGGACTCTGGTCCAATAGAATCGCGTATGCGTGCTGACGCACTTACGCGCTAAGGGCCTTTCCTCGGATTTCACGCTGACGTGCAGGAATTTCACGTGCCAAATCACTCCGTATCAAGCTGGCCACCCGAAAACACACGGAACACCACGCTCCTGCCCAGAAGGCCGAGTTACTGCCCCCCCAGTGCCCTGAGCAGCCTCCCACGTGCTATCTGCTGCTGCCTGCCTGCCTGCCTGCCTGCTGCCACCGTGCCCTGCCATTTGGTGCCTGCACATCAGCCATCTGCAGGGGTCCAGTTGCTGTGTCCACCCCTGCTGGAACTGAAGACTCCCAACTGGGATTACATCGCTCCACAGCCCAGCCCCAGGACCCAGTTGCCCACCCACACCTGCCTCTGGGGTTGCCATGTCGGGCACTTCCACATCTGGCACCAGTGGCAACCCCAGGCCAGAGGGGCAGAGGGGCACCAGCTTCACTGCCACCGAAGTTGGTTTCCTGGTAGAGCATGTCCTGGGGCAGTATGATGCCCTCTTTGGATCGTCCCGCGCCAGCAAGGAAGGACGGGAGAGGATCTGGGCCTACTGTGTGGTTGCCATCAACGCGGAGGGGGTGGCAACCCGCAACGTCCAGAAGATCAAGAAGCGCTGGGAGGACTTGAGGTCCAGGACCCTTGTGAAGCCCCGGCGCCTCGTGGAGGGGGGCCGGGGCCGCATGAGTTCCATCCAGAAGAGGGCCCTGGAACGCGTACGCCCAGCGCTCCACGCCCAGGTCCTTGAGAGGGAGGCCCGTCTGGAGTTGAGCGGTAAGTGTGCAAGCATTACTGTGTGAGACAGGGCATGTTGCGGTGTGCTGGTTCTATGATACTTGCCTGTATGTGTGCCATGGGCCATGTATGCATGTATGTGTGCAGGGACATCATGGTAATGCATGTGCGACCAGTGATGTGTGACCCACATGGTTGTTGCATGTGTTGGAAATGCGGCATGGGGAGCCCTATGCAGATTTAGGACATGAGAGCATGCCAGTCTCTGTACCTGGACATGGATGGGGGTGAAGGATGGGTGCTGATGCCAGGTACATATATGGTAGCCATGTCTGTGTGCCTGACCTGCGTGTCTGTGACTTGTGCATGCCATGGATGCATGACACATGTGTGTGACAATGCACAGATTCAGTGACGCACCCAACTTACCCTTGTTTCGCCTGTGTTCGTTGTGTTTGGGGCCAGATGGATGTGACTGAGGTGAAGTGTGTGCATGTGATATGCATGAGCCATGATGCATGTGAGTTACATATCATTGAATGTTTCAAGAGTCAATTGGACATGCATGGAAATGTGCATGGCATGCACCATGCCTGTTACTGTGTGTGTTTTGCCTGGACTGACCCATGTGTTGTGGAGGGACATGATGGAAGTGTACTTTGACAGGGGTGCTCATCTGCTATTGCTTCCTGTCTAGGGGACCATTGTACAGTAGCCTGATGCTTGTGTCCTTTGTCTCCCTCTACGCAGCGGCTAGTGAAGAAGAGGGCGGAGACGGCGCTGTGGAGCAAGGCGGCGGGGATGCCCCCACGGCTGCAGCGGAAGGGGTGGGTGAGCCCCCACAGGGGCCTGCTACGGCGGGAGACGGTGAGGAGCCATCCAGGTTGGTGGTTTGCACAGAGGAGGAGGAGGCCGACACTGGTACACACATGGGGCCTGGTGGGAGCATCCCTGCTGGTGCAAGTGGTGCAGTCCAGGGCCAGGGGCAGGAGGCAGCACAGGTCACCGTGGAGGTGCCTGTGCATGTCGCTGTCCCTGACCCTGTGAGTGCACCACCATGCACCAGCAGGGATGCCCCGTCCCAGGCCCGTCCGCAGGTAGAGGGGATGTCCATGTCAACTGACTCCCCTCCACCTGCGGCCGTGGGAACCCCTGGCCGCGTGGAGCAGGTCCTGATTGGGGTCGCGATGCGCACGGCTGTGATTCGTGATGACGTGCGTGCTTCCCGGGAGGAGCACGCACGTCATCACGAAGTGCACCGTGCCGATGTGGCCCAATTGGGATCGGCCATGTTCGGGGGGTTCCTGCATGTGTTGGCCAATCTGACGGCCCTCTCCTCCTCTGTGCAGGCTATCCACCGGTCGTTCTCCTTGCCGTCTTCCGGCCCAGATGCCACCATGGCCCCCTGTGGACCTGCCCCGACCAATGCAGCCAGCTCGGTGGGGATCCCATCCCTGCCACAGTTGGGAGTCGGAGGTCCAGCAGGGGTGGACAACACAGCAAGTGGACCCCAGCAGATGGAAGATGTGCCGGCATCATCGGGCAGGGCACGTGCACGACGGCGTCGGTGGTTACCATCAGCCTGGATGCCGTCGTGCTGGCAGAGGCAGTGCCGTCGGAGGCAGCAGCGGGCTCGACGTGGGAGGCATCATGGCTCAGGGCCATCAAGATCAGAGGGGCAGGCATCGGCCGGAGGGCAGGGCAACCCTGGCATGGCGGTGTGTTCCGTGTGGGAGGAGTTTGGCCAGCGGATAGGTGCGGAGCGGCAGCGGGCGGAAGAGGAGCGGCTCGCCATGGCCAGGGCGGAGATCTCCATGCGTCGGGCATTGAGGCGGGCTGAGTGCCTCGAGGAGGCTCGCAGGGATTTTGGTGAGCACATGGGGTTGTCCCTGCGAGACCTCGGGGCCAGGACTGAGTCCCGCCTCCAGGACATTGACATAGAGTTCGAGGATGCCCTGGCCAGCATCACCAAGTGAGCCGCAGGACTAGCCCGCTGCCTTTGTATATAGTTTTTTAGTTAGTTAGTGCTAGGTTTCCTTTATTTATTTTTATTATTTTGGACCGCTCGGACAATGGCCACTTTTTTGTACATATTTTTTTAATTAGTTAGTATTAGGTTTCATTTGTGGTGTTGGGCTCATGGACCCTGGAACATTCCTGTATATATTGTTATTTTTTGGGAGATACATTTTTTTATTTTCTTATTGTTTACACCATGACGTAATGGTTTTTCTTTGATTTCCTACTACATGGTTTTGCTTTGGACAAATTCTATTGATTTTTTAATCCTTTGTTTTTTGGTTTATCATTTTTGTTCTCGGACATGGACCTTTTATTTACTTAGCCACATAGTTGTATGTTTTATTAGTTTACTTATTTTTTGTTTTTAATACATTTTTATATTATCTTACACTTGTGTCATTTTCTCTTTGGTTTCTTACATGTCATGATATGGGTTTTGACATTCACTTGCACCCATTGTGTATGTGTGTGTGACGGACATGTGTTCTTTTGCATACTTGCTTTTGGGGTTGTGTCATGTGATTGCATTCACTATGTGGGTGCATGCAATCCTTGCCTGGGTGTTTGTGCTGGGTATGCTGGCCATTACTGCCATGATTGTGTATCGTCAGGACCTGGGGCCAGGGGGACATGGGTGGGGGCCTGGTGGAGGGTGTCCCTGGTGGATGGGGGGTGGGGGTGGTGGGAGACATGGGTTGGACATGGGTGGGGGCCAGCTGGCAGGTTCACCACAGTGCTGGGGGTGGGGGTGGTGGGAGACATGGGTGGGGGCCTGGTGGAGGGTGTCCCTGGTGGATGGGGGGTGGGGGTGGTGGGAGACATGGGTGGGGGCCTGGTGGAGGGTGTCCCTGGTGGATGGGGGGTGGGGGTGGTGGGAGACATGGGTGGGGGCCTGGTGGAGGGTGCCCCTGGGGGATGGGGGGTGGGGGTGGTGGGAGACATGGGTGGGGGCCTGGTGGAGGGTGCCCCTGGGGGGTGGGGGGTGGGGGTGGTGGGAGACATGGGTGGGGGCCTGGTGGAGGGTGCCCCTGGGGGGTGGGGGGTGGGGGTGGTGGGAGACATGGGTGGGGGCCTGGTGGAGGGTGCCCCTGGGGGGTGGGGGTGGTGTGAGACATGGGTTGGGGCCTGCTGGCAGGTTCCCCACAGTGCTGGGGGTGGGGGTGGTGGGAGACATGGGTGGGGGCCTGGTGGAGGGTGTCCCTGGTGGATGGGGGGTGGGGGTGGTGGGAGACATGGGTGGGGGCCTGGTGGAGGGTGCCCCTGGTGGATGGGGGGTGGGGGTGGTGGGAGACATGGGTGGGGGCCTGGTGGAGGGTGCCCGTGGTGGATGGGGGGTGGGGGTGGTGGGAGACATGGGTTGGACATGGGTGGGGGCCTGCTGGCAGGTTCCCCACAGTGCTGGGGGTGGGGGGGGGTGGGAGACATGGGTGGGGGCCTGGTGGAGGGTGTCCCTGGTGGATGGGGGGTGGGGGTGGTGGGAGACATGGGTGGGGGCCTGTTGGAGGGTGTCCCTGGTGGATGGGGGGTGGGGGTGGTGGGAGACATGGGTTGGACATGGGTGGGGGCCTGCTGGCAGGTTCCCCACAGTGCTGGGGGTGGGGGTGGTGGGAGACATGGGTGGGGGCCTGGTGGAGGGTGTCCCTGGTGGATGGGGGGTGGGGGTGGTGGGAGACATGGGTTGGACATGGGTGGGGGCCTGCTGGCAGGTTCCCCACAGTGCTGGGGGTGGGGGTGGTGGGAGACATGGGTGGGGGCCTGGTGGAGGGTGTCCCTGGTGGATGGGGGGTGGGGGTGGTGGGAGACATGGGTGGGGGCCTGGTGGAGGTTGTCCCTGGTGGATGGGGGGTGGGGGTGGTGGGAGACATGGGTTGGACATGGGTGGGGGCCTGCTGGCAGGTTCCCCACAGTGCTGGGGGTGGGGGGGGGTGGGAGACATGGGCAGGTGTGCAGGGTAGTTCCCTGTGGTGTGTGCTGCCTGCAGGGGCCGTGGAGGGTGTACAGGTAATGCCTGGGAGCACACAGCCAATTCGCGTGTGGAACTTCCCGCGCACCCCTGAAATCCACGTACCCGGCCATATCGCGTGTGGAACTTCCCGCGCACCCATGAAATCCACGTACCCTGCCATATCGCGTGTGGAACTTCCCGCGCCCCCCTGAAATCCACGTACCCGGCCATATCGCGTGTGGAACTTCCCGCGCACCCATGAAATCCACGTACCGTGACTATTCGCGTCTGGAACTTCCCGCGCACCCCTGAAATCCACGTACCCGGCCATATCGCGTGTGGAACTTCCCGCGCACCCCTGAAATCCACGTACCCGGCCATATCGCGTGTGCAACTTCCCGCGCACCCCTGCAATCCACGTACCCTGACTAATCGCGTGTGGAACTTCCCGCGCACCCCTGAAATCCACGTACCCGGCCATATCGCGTGTGGAACTTCCCGCGCACCCCTGCAATCCACGTACCCTGACTAATCGCGTGTGGAACTTCCCGCGCCCCCCTGAAATCCACGTACCCGGCCATATCGCGTGTGCAACTTCCCGCGCACCCCTGCAATCCACGTACCCTGACTAATCGCGTGTGGAACTTCCCGCGCACCCCTGAAATCCACGTACCCGGCCATATCGCATGTGGAACTTCCCGCGCACCCCTGCAATCCACGTACCCTGACTAATCGCGTGTGGAACTTCCCGCGCCCCCCTGAAATCCACGTACCCGGCCATATCGCGTGTGCAACTTCCCGCGCACCCCTGCAATCCACGTACCCTGACTATTCGCGTGTGGAACTTCCCGCGCACCCCTGAAATCCACGTACCCGGCCATATCGCGTGTGCAACTTCCCGCGCACCCCTGCAATCCACGTACCCTGACTAATCGCGTGTGGAACTTCCCGCGCCCCCCTGAAATCCACGTACCCGGCCATATCGCGTGTGCAACTTCCCGCGCACCCCTGCAATCCACGTACCCTGACTAATCGCGTGTGGAACTTCCCGCGCCCCCCTGAAATCAACGTACCCGGCCATATCGCGTGTGCAACTTCCCGCGCACCCCTGCAATCCACGTACCCTGACTAATCGCGTGTGGAACTTCCCGCGCACCCCTGAAATCCACGTACCCGGCCATATCGCGTGTGCAACTTCCCGCGCACCCCTGCAATCCACGTACCCTGACTAATCGCGTGTGGAACTTCCCGCGCCCCCCTGAAATCCACGTACCCGGCCATATCGCGTGTGCAACTTCCCGCGCACCCCTGCAATCCACGTACCCTGACTAATCGCGTGTGGAACTTCCCGCGCACCCCTGAAATCCACGTACCCGGCCATATCGCGTGTGCAACTTCCCGCGCACCCCGGTATACACGCACACGTTTATTTTTTCTCTCAGCGCGTGTCTGTGTTTGTGGGTACCCCTTTGTACGTCATTTGTCCTGGAGGGCCACAGTATTGGACATTGATCATGTCTGTATATAGGTGCTATTTGTTGGCGCACCTTTTAGCGCACATTTCTTGCAGGCGCAGAGACGCTACCGCCTGCTTTCTTGTGGCGGTCGTGTTTGTGCCTGTTTGTGCCTGTGCGCTGCTTTGAGTGTGCGCTTTTTTGCCCTATTCTATTCCATGAATACGTGTTGTATGCGAGCGTGTGGGCGTTCCGCGCACTTGCCTCCTAAACTTTCCCCGTGCCGCCCACATTCTTCCCCATTCCGAGTGTTGTGCCCCATTTTATTCCCCATTCCGAGTGTCCCGCCCTGTGTTCCGCCTACTTTAGAGCTGTGCGCTGCGCTCGGAGTGATAGCGCAGTGGCCGTGGCGCACGACGTTGGTTGACCTGTGCGCCGGCCTGCGCCGCGCGCTTTTTCAGCGCACGTCCTCTGCTTTTCTTGCGCACGGACTTCCATGAATCGACGTGCGCTGGTTTCCCTGCGCTTTTCGCTAATTTTCGGCGCAGCGCACGTATTGGCCCCTCTGCGCCGGGATTTTCGGCGCACATTTATTCCATGAATCAGCCTGTGAATGTTTTCATTCAAGCTCTGTGTTTTGAATGGTGTATGTTTTCCAGACATGATGTTATATTGCCTTATGAACACACAATTATTTTCCTATATTACATAGTGATGTATTATTTTCATTTTTTTATTTTCTAGCATTGGTGATTTTGTGGTGCCAGCATTCATGCGAAATTGTTCACTTCAGGGCGGGTCAGCAGGGAAGGGAAGAGTGGGCGGAATGAAGGAAAGAGAGAAGGAAGGAATGGTGGAAGGGCAGGAGGACGAGAAGACGTGAAGAGAGGTCACAGGAGGGTCCACAACAACATGGGGTGGCCATGAAGCCGGGATACCTGTGGAATTATTCACAGCAGGGAGTACGTTCAGTGTCCTATTGTACAGTGTCCTGTAGCGCATTTTGGGGTCTGAGGACCTATAGACAAATGTAATTTTCAAGACATAGGGCCTCATTACATGGTAGGCGGTAGCCATGCCGCTATTAGCACCATGGCTACTCCCTTACCGCATTCCGGGTCCGTGTTCCCGGAATGGGGACTTACCAGGTCATTCCGACCTTGGCGGGACCGATAAGTCCCCATTCCGGGAACCATTCCCCATTCGCATTTGAGCCCCCATAGGTCTCGATGTGAATGGGGAAGGAGCTAATAACGGGCCTGCTTTTAGCGGGCCCGTTATTAGCTCTGAAGTCCCTCAAACCAGGTGTTAAGGAAGGGACCCGCTAAGGGACCTCGCAGTAGGGCGGTAAGGGATTACTGGCACCGGTGCCCTTACCGGTGCCGGTAATACCTTACCGCCTACCGTGTAATGAGGCCCATAGTGTGTTTTCCAATACTGGTGGTGGGACTGACTCTTTTGGATGGACTGGACTACTTTGCTTACAGCGTTGCCCCACTTTCAGAAGGCCTGATGAGTAACAATATTTGTAGTCATTAGTTCCCTAGACCAATGGGACCTACGGTTCTCCATGTTTTTCGGACTATGAGTGCCATGACCCCTCACCATTGGCTATATAGGCACAGTTAAAGGGAGCTGTAGTCCACAACATCTGGAGAGCCAAAGGTTGCAGACCACAGCATCATCGCTTTAGTGCCAGCGCCTAGAGGCTGCCGGTCCTAATAAGTGTCATAAAAAGTTATTTACTCATTTGTTCAATCATTTATTCATACCTCGATTTGTCGATTTACCATGTCAGTTTCCCAAGGGAATGACAAGTTGACCCACAAACATTGACAATCAAGAGAACCATGGTCTTCTAAAGCAGAATGATAACAAAATGAGTTCAGTGCTCACCTCTGAGACCGGGAGCTACCTACGGCCATTTATTTCAATTTGTCATAAAACCATTGATTATTAGGGTGCTTAGAAACGAGAGGAATAGAGTGTGTAGCGCTATGTAAAAAGTGATATTCTCATGGCTGCCCCAGATAAATCTTCGATGCCATGTATAAGTCGTGAGATTTGAGTGCCATGTTCTAGTAATACATTCATGTGTGCTGGTCGGCCAGTTTGAGCATTTCAAGCACTCGTTGACCACCGAACCTTCTCTTACTTTTAAATGTAACAGTACTTATAGCTGAGCATGTGTTTCCTTATAGGTCCTTTTGCATCAGCAGTGGAGTGCATTTCTTAGCACACTGAACCATGTACATTAATATATTAATTTAAAGATATATCACATATACATCATACAATTATCCTAGCATGTCAGTGCATTAGGTCCCATTGACATACTTACCCTTAACCCAGGCATCCGATCTCACCCCCTCGCTTATACAATTCTGTGAGTTTCCCCACTTTGGGCGAAAAAGAAGCATTCATCTACAACGAGAACCCCAACAGAATGGATTTGAGGTGTTTGGGGCCAAGTTCTCCTCAGCACTGGCCGAGTTCTTTAAAGTGAATTCCTGTCGAATCAGTCTGATTGGCTGGTGTGTTTCTTTTTCTGACCAAGTGCTTATTACACACAAGAATGTGTACTCCTAGCTACCTTGCGGGTCTGCCATTGAGGCAATGCAAACCATAACATTTAGGGAATGTGGTATGTTGTGATGCAAAAACATGGACATTGGTTTACTGGTGCAGGGAGTGTAGCCGAATCAACTGCACTCTAAGACTGAAAAGCAGAGCTGCGTTTAATGCAAATTACCCATGCAGAAACATGTGCTATATAACATGTTGTCATCATGTGTTATTTATATAGCACTTTAACATGTTGACAGGCAATTGAATAGTGATCACACATATTCCTGTGGGCCTTTACAGACTCTTCTGTGTTTCCCAAGGTGTGGGGGTCAAGGAACGGTGAAGACGTGATCATTGGCAGCCAATGGTGAAGGATCTTGGATTTGCCTCTATCAAAGAAGAGCAAATCACCTTTCATGAATTTCAGAGTTGTGGTCAAATATTAAAATCATACTAGGCGTAGAGTGGGGATTATGATCCTGCAGGCTACCGTTCAGTAAAATGGGGAATAGAGTCGGGTAGCGGGTAGAGACACATTTCCATCGAGGTTACCGCTCTCTTTCATTAAATGCACTCTGTCAGAGGAAGGACTCATCTCTGGCAATGGAAGTCTTGTCTGCGTCCTTCAGAACAGTGACACATGGGTGTTGTCCTATGCATCCTATTGTAGAAGTAGGATGTGCGGAAAGCCGTGGTAAATCTCATGGATGAAAGCCACCCATTGGCGACCACATTTGGGGGATGAAATCCCTCACTCATCCAGGAAGGACCTCTGAAAAAGGCAAGCTAATCATACTTTCCCAGCCGAGGTGTGAGCCAGTCTGCGGCAGTCCTGCAACCAGCCCACATCATTGTGTGAGGAAGTTCGTTATTTTTTTTTTTTTTTAAAACCCCAGAACACCGCGGAGCGGTGAGCGGAGCTGCGAGCCGAGGTGTGAGCCAGTCTGTGGCAGTCCTGCAACCAGCCCACATCATTGTGTGAGGAAGTTCGTTATTTTTTTTTTTTTTAAAAACCCCAGAACACCGCGGAGCGGTGAGCGGAGCTGCGAGCCGAGGTGTGAGCCAGTCTGCGGCAGTCCGCTGCAGACGCGCAGCAAGCGCAAAATGGAACCCGAGGTACGGCCAGAAGCACGACCGCTGCTAGTGATCCCATCATCGGAGCTGGAGCGGGAGCCGACAGGAGTGGACGAGCCTTTGCTGCCTCCCAATATCATCCCGGAAAGGGAACTAACAACACCAACAGAGCACGGGAGAGATGCTCCAGCATCGACTCTGAAACTGTCTAGAGGTAAGCCGTCAATGAGGACTCAGTTGAAACCTCAGAAACTCTCACAGACAGGTTTACCGGCATTATGGGCGCAGTCGCCGTTGCCATTGAGTAGGCAAACGGCAAAGGAGTATCCACCGGATGCCAACCAACAGCCTTCGGATCTGGTGGACCACGTAGACCTCGTGTGGCGATCCGGGGGGGTCAATCGAGTACCCCGAGAGTTTCGCTCGGAAAGAGCACTCGCCAACGAGGCCGAGGAGATGGATCAGGTGACGGATGTGAGGACCCAGAGGGAATCAACAGACGAGATAGGCAGCACGCCCGTCCGGCCCGCCTACGCTGCTGCTGGGGGCCCGCATACCGTCTTGACGACGAGAGGTGAGGATGCATTGGCTATCGGAGGATGGCCAGCATCGGCACCTTTGCGGGGCCATAGCGGTGGAGCGGGGGGGGGAGGTCAGATCGGAGAGGTAGACGGAACTTCGACAAACCCGGAGGGTAAACTTCCTGGGAAAACTACAACAAAGGAACAGGACCTCCATCTTGAGCAAATGGGGGAAGATCCAAAGGGTCCCGTAGGACAGAGGCCACCCTGCCAAAAGACTGGTGAAATTGGTGAAACCACAATAAACAAATCAGACTTGGTGCAGAATACACTAAACGTCAAAGCGATGATCCACTCAACTTATAAAGAGCAGATTTCTGATCAAAGCAAATCCACCAGATCAAAGAGGAGACAACTGGACAGAAAAACTCCAATAGCCAATAAGAGATCAGGAGAGATAAGCTTCGCGGAATCACTATCAGAAAGTGACGAAGTCTTTACAGACAGTGAAACAACAGGCACAAATAACAGACAAACCGATCAGGAAGACTCAACTAAGGAAACAGATTACGAACAAGTAAAAACAAGCCGTAACCAACAAAAAAAGAAAAAAATGAAATCGAAGAAAAATCAGACCCCGCGAAAGAAGACCATACCTCAAGTAAATAAGAAGAGTTTGAAAAACCAAAATCAGAGAAGTAGAGTGGAAGGAAATGCGATAAAAACAAAAAAACTCGCAACCACAAAGCTGCCGGCACCACTATTATCGTGCTCCTTAAAAACCTTCTTTACGCAACAGTACAAACGAAAATTAACAGTGGACTCGGAGGTATCTGACGCAGAAATGTTAGAAGTGCTGCAAGAAACTATGCCAGGGTCGAAAGTAAGAAAAACAGCGGAAACCTCAACAAAGGTCGGAGGGTTGAAAAAACATGAAAACAACATAGAAAGTGTAATAAATAGAAACAAGAACAAAAGTGAAATTAGTGTCACAACCAAGGGTGACACTCAAACTCAGATCAGTAACCTAGAGTCTCCAGGTATAGAGACTCAGTTGGACCGAGAAAACAATTCCCGGGATCCAATTATCATAAAAAAAACAGCTGCAGAAGGGATCAACGGAGGGGAGTCAGAGGCGACTGGAGTACGCCGTATCCAAAGCCAGCCTGTGAAGGAAAAACAAAATCTATCTCAAATAAACAAAGAAAAAGACATACGGCTGGCGTGGACGCAACCCCACCAGACTGCAGGGCTTCAAACCTCCCCAGAGACTGAAACAAGCAACGAAGTCACAAATCAAGACCTGAGAGCAACCGGGCAGGGCCAACAAGTAACAGATGAGGCTAACATCTCTCAAATGGACTGCCTGGGTCCTCAAACTTTGGAGACGCCAAAAAAAACAGAAAAACCACAGTCATCACAAAAAAATCGACGGTTAAGCGACATTGCCATGGCTATTCATAAAGATTCTTCAACCAAAAAACCGGACATGACCACAATCATGTCGGCAATGTCTATTGTTTTAACACCCTTTTGCAAGCTATATGAAGCACTAAAAGAAGAAATCCAGGACAACACAGCAATGCTCTCTAATATGATAGCAAAAATGGCTCATGTAGAAAGCTATATAACAGCAGTAGAAGCACAAAAAAGTATTCAAGAGATCCTGTGGGAAAATAAAATCGAGACTCTAGAAAGGAAAATCGAACTGCTGGAGAAACAAAAAAATAACCCGGAAACAACACAAGACTTAAAAGGGGACAAGCATGTGGTAGACAAATTTAAAAAATTAGACTATGAGCTGAACGGCCTGGAGGTCATTACAGAGAAGAGCTCAGTAAATCCACCATCGACTCAAAATAAATCAGCTATACCGAGAGCTTCACATACACTCTCATCGGAGGCTAGAGCAAAACCACCATATTTAGCCAACAGTCCAAACAAAACAGAGATGAAGAAAGATGAGATCCAAACTCTTGACGCCCAGTCCCCTCAGAAGCCCTCAGATCGGAGATCACCTAGGACGGTGGAAGAATTCATTTCAGATTCAGCATTGATGAATATATCACAACATGATAAACAAATCCAAACTACCACGAAGACACAGGTGTTAACAGCCGCCACGATAGACAAGTTAAAGAATGATGAAACAAACATCAAAGAAGGAGAAAGATCGCTGAGTAACGATGAAGAAACGTGGGTGCTTGTGAAGCGAAGGGAAAAATTGCCCGAAAAAAGAGATGTTAGCGATTATAACAGTAAAAGTCAGAAAGACAACAAAGCATCACCACAAAGAGTGAGGCGAAGAAGCAGAAGTACCCCGCGAAAACAAGTTCCAGTGAGGGGAAATGGGAAAATGACAACAGAAGAAAGAGGTAAAACCCGATTGTTCAAACTTGAGCAACAGGTCATCAAAGAAGACAATTTAATTCTAAACAGGCCAACGGTTCTGCAGATCCTGAAAAAATCGAAAACTCTTAGGGACCTCAGAACAAAGGACCTAGACTTGGTCGAACCGTACCATAGGGGTAAGACAGCAAAAGCATTTTTACATGTAAAAGCGGAGAGTATAATGCATCTGGACAAATCAGTGTTTGAAGAGCTGAAAGATATGGGCTTCTACTTGAGAGAGCTAACACACCCACAGCGGGAAGAGCGAAGCAGAAATCCAACAAAAATGAACGATCAGAGCACACATTACCATTCAAAAACTGAAAGGCTGTATTCTCATAAGCGATGGAACGAAAAGAGGGACATCAAGCACGTTCGTGAAGACCCAAAATATAGCCGAAGAAATGGCCCGCTGAATTGGGAGGGGGCCTCAAAGTGGGGAAACAGCAAATCACGTCTGAGTAGCCTCCAAGAAAGCAGTAGTGACCCACAGGAACGGAGACCTACCAATAGAAGCAGAGAAAATGAGAAATCCCCACAACAAATCAAACATTCCGGAGGAGAAATAATGGTTCAAAAGAGTTTAGCTAAAACACAAGAATCAAGATCGCCGAGAGGACCGTGGGACTGGTTTACATCCACCTGGTCAAAGAAATCACAAAAATAGCAACAAATAGGGCGGAGTCCCGAGACTTCGTCTTCGGCCTCAGCCCTAGAGGAACGGCCCGAACAAAACCACTACAAGGTAGGCTCATGGAACACCAGAGGGCATAATCATTTAACAGTACCGGGGGATGTAAATCTGGGCTCACTTGATATAATATGCCTTCAAGAGACGTGGCTACTTGAGAAACCCTCGCTGGACGGATTCTGCTTGGAAACATCGGCAGCAATTAGAGGTCCGTTAGGAAGACCATCGTCCGGCTTGCTCACAGCCATCAAAAACGGCTTAGGACTGGAACCTCCAAAGAAATGGAGTGAAGCATACGAAATGCTGGTGACCCTTTCCACATGGTCTCCCCCCATGGAAAAGGGTAATGGCACCACAAGAAACACCCTAGCAATTATAAATTGCTATTGGAACCCCCAGCGGACGACAACAAAGGCTTTCTGTGCAAGAATGAGTGCGACTATTGATCAGCTCTATGAAGATTTCGATGATATCGAGATCATGATATGCGGCGATTTAAACGCCAATTGCAATGAAGAAATAGAGAGAACAGAAACAACTGCAACACAAGAACGGGGAAAAGCCTGGATGAAAGTAACAAGCTCTAGAAACTTACAAAACATAGCGACACTCTTCCCAAGTCAACTGAATATCCCGACTTGGGAAAGGGGAGAGTCAAAAGCAACCCTAGATTACATCTTTGTATCATCTGGATTGGCAGCAAACATAGTGAGTTTTAAAGTGCTGAAAACGAACAACAGCGACCATAACTTACTTACTTGTAAGTGGAATGGCCGGAGACCAACTAAAGTGGTATACAAAGCCACACTTGAAACAAATGTGCAACAAACCCGTCTACGCATAACGGAGGCAAATATTCAACAAATAAAATCAGCATGGGATAAAAAAGTAAGAGCAAATCAACAAACAAAAACAACTGAGAAACCGGACTATCTACCACTCTTAGTACCATACCGGAAACCAATAGTCGCTAGAAAGAAGCCTGTACCACAGGCCGCCCACGCATACAACAAAGAACTGGTAGAACAAAGGAAACTAGGGCGGCAACTAAAAAGAAAGGCAAAAAAAACAAATCAGGCACAAGACTGGTTAAACTGGAAATTGGAAGTAAAATGATATACTGCCTGGAGAAAACAAACAAAAGCAACACAATACCAGTTGGACGCAGAAGAAATGATGAAAAAACTGATCACCAACAAATCCAGCGACTTCTGGTCTTTAATTAAAAAAAGTAACGCATCATATAATCTAACACCAACAAATGCAGTATCAGAAGCAAAATGGATGGAGTACATTTCGAATGAATTTGAGGAACCTCAGAACCTGACAAAAGTCCTGAAACCTGCAATAAACACGCCTTGGGTGTCGATAGCCAATGTGGTAGACATTGAAAAAAAAATAAGAAGCTTGAAATCATCCAGAGCACCCGGCCCGGACGGATTGACAAACAACATCCTAAAAGAGTTCCCAAAAGATTGGGCAAAAGTGATTGGAAAGATTTTCGAGATCTGTGAACAATCCCATCAAATTCCAGATACTTGGTTAAAAGCGGTCATCGTCCCAATCTATAAGAAAGGTAGTCGGGAGGACCCCGCTAATTATAGACCGATTGCTTTGTTAGACATTCTGGGAACGATCTTTTCATCCCTCATCCTGGACCATCTGAGGATATGGGAAAGGTCAGCAAAATCGAAAGACATATTACAAACAGGCTTCCAGAAAAACGGAACGACAGCAATCAACATTCTGATAATAAACATTTTCAAAGCAAAAATCAAAGAAGGAGCACCAAAAATATATCTGGCTTTTGTGGACATGTCAAAAGCATTCGACAAAGTGGATAGAAATATGCTTTGGGGAAAATTGAATGGGTGGGGATGCCCAAGATCATTGTTAGATCCACTAATTGCCCTGCACTCAAATACAACGGTAAGAGTGAAATTAAACCAACAGGGAATTCTCTCAGAGGAAATTCAAGTAAAAAGAGGCGTAAAACAGGGTTGTCCTCTTGCGCCCGCACTTTTTATCGCCTTTCTGGGAGATTTGCAATATTCGGAAAATGAGATCAGAACGTTCCCTCCGAAACTAGGGAAAACTCCTATTCCCCGTCTTCTATACGCGGATGACGTGATTCTCATCGACCAGACCAAAGTGGGTTTACAACGGAAATTAACAAACTTGAAAAAATACACAGATGAAAACCTTCTGGAGATAAATAGAAACAAAACAAAAATCATGATCCTTGAGAAACATAGAAAGAACCTAACAACAAAGGAGGCATGGTATCTGGATGACATAAAAATTGAAAAAGTAAAAAATATCAGATATCTAGGGTTTGAAATAGACAATACAACAACAGACAAAGCTATGCAAACAGTACTCTGGGACAAAGTGAAGAGCCTGATAGCGCAAATGAGAACAATAAACAAGAAATTTGGTAAATTCACCTTAACTCCGGCAATCAACTTCTATAAAATGAAAGTAGTGCCCTCGCTAACAAGCGGTATGGAAGCCTCTCTTTGTATTCCGGAGAACATTTGGAATAAGATAGAAGGTATGGTCTGGAGATCTGTTTTGGGATTGCCCAAATCAACTGCAATTGCGGCCATTAGAAGGGAACTTGGGCTAACGTCTTTGGCCTCGATAGTCGACGTTAGCGCAATGAGGTTATTTAGAAAAATCATTCTGGCAGACTCCCTCCCGATCTATGCTGTAGTTAAAGAAGAAATGTTAAACGGGAATTGCATGATATTCAAAAATTGGGCCGAAACTAGAAAAGAAAGACTGTCGCAAATAATGTGCACGGAAACAGATTTAAAAGAAAATCCAGACAAAATCAAGCGGAAAATGCAGGAAATGGACTGGATTAAAACAATAGAAATAGCAGCAGACAACAAATTGCTACAGCATCTTCCACCTACATGCAATAAATTAAAGGTACCTATAAAATACGTCAGCAAATTTCCAGAAAAGAAAAAAAGACACTTGTTTATGAAAGCGAGACTAAATACACTTCACACAAAGCAAATACTTGCCATCCGAGGTTTGGTGGAAAACCAAGCATGCAGGTTATGTAAAAACGTGGATACCGTGGAAACGATTAGGCACCTGGTTTTAAACTGTCCATACACCAAACAGAACAGAATCACTTATCTATCTCCGTTGATTACAAATCCCTGGATGTTCGAAGAGGATAACATATGGAACAGATTGATCTCAGGTGAAGCTACGCGGTGGACCATGGCCATGACAAACCTAATCGAGTTGGCTTTCAAACAGATAAATGAAATTCTCCTCATCGAAGACGCCTCATTAGTACAAACCTAAGGAGCTTCTCAACAATGATATTTGAAACGTATCTACTGTTTATAAAAAGATGTACCTCGATCTGTTGAAAGCCAACTCTCCGGAGAATCTTGAAGGGTTAAATGCGTAGATCTTTTTGATAAAATTACAGGTCTTGGCCTGAAATATAAATCAAATAAATAAATAAAAAAAAAAAATAAAAAAAAGGACAAGGGGGTGGGGTTGCTTGGCCAAGTGTTATTATTTATGAATACAACTGGGGCTTCCAACTTCATGGACATCTATATTTCACTTTTAAAATTGTATTAAACAATTGTCTACATGTTGGGCAAGACTGACATATTGAAATGTTTCCCTTTGTGCTAGTAAACCTGCCATCGTCAATTTAGAGCAAACAGACACATGGTTAATGACTATGAATTGACCTAATCCCCTTTTTTGTTAATTTCAAGGTGCTGTTCAACTCGTACATTTCTGAGACAAGTTCTAAAGAATATGTTAATGATCGTTAAAGGGAATGTCAACAAAGATGCGGGATATTGATTTTTTTTGGACAATTATTAGCATCTCACTGCCACATTCACACTACAAAGGACTAAGCAGGCATGCATTACCTATCTAGCCCTGGAGTACTTTGATGTGGGCATGAATTTACAGTCAGACATATGAACCGTAAGATTGATTTCACTGACCATGCACCAACCTGAACTCTTGAAGATTCCAGATCAATGGGACCTGCTACTCAATGCCACCCCTGTTTTGCACCTGCTGCCTATAGCAACGCTGGACCATAAACAGTTTTCCAGAGTGGTGCCCCTGAAGTTTGCTATGGATATACTTCTCATTCTGAAAGCTGTGGGCTTCTTGTCACTGGAGGCCATTGGAATTCCCGGCAACTTGATTATTTTAGCCTGTTTTGCTCATTTCCGCATCTTCACTGGTAAATTCATCCCAGCTGATGTCATCCTCTGCAAATTGGCCTTCATAAACCTTGTGGTAGTTTTGATTCGAGGAATTCCACAGTCGCTCTCCACGCTTGGAGCAAATAGGCTTTCGGACCAGCAAGGGTGTAATTTCATAATCTTCGCCTATCGAGTCTGTCGGGCGATGTCCATATGCATGACTTCCCTACTGAGCTGCTACCAGTGTGCTTTGCTAGCACCGTCTTCCTATTTCTGGTCCATCATCAAACGCAAGTTGACTCAAATCCTTTTACCAGTTATGATGTTCTTTTGGTGCTTAAACAGCATGATCTATCTTTTCGGCACATATTCTTTTTCATTGGGGCTCTACCCTAACTCGACGGCCCATGTGCTAAACTTGGAATTTTGCTTCATTATCTTCTCATCATATTCTGACTTCCTGGTAAATGCAATTACGGCTTTAGTCCGTGACCTCTTCTGCATCGGTCTGATGTGCCTCTCCAGTCTTTACATCGTCATTATCCTCTATCGGCACAGGCGACGACTCAAATCCATTCGAAGATCCAAACAAGATGGCAGAAGCAACGCTGAAACCAAAGCTGCCAATGCCGTGGTCATGTTGGTCGCTACGTACGTATTTTTCTTTGGGTTGGATAATGGCATTTGGCTTTTCTCCATTTTGAAGTCCTCCAATCTATCCCTCGTGCTCACGGATGCGCGGGTTTTCTTTGGCTCTTGCTATTCGGCGTTGAGTCCTATTGTGATCATCAGCACCAACAGAACGGTGCAAATGAAACTCAAGTCGGTGTTACCGAAGAAATTATCAAAGAGTCCTGAAACCACTATTTCACATATAAGCAAATACATCTTTGCAAAAAGTGACAGTAAATTGTGATATTTTGTTGGTACCCAATAATGTCACTACGTAACATCCATAAAAATTAATCACAGACATGTTTAAGTGCAGAATATTCTTCTCCAAGAAAAGTACCTACAAAATATATATATATTTATTTTTAATTTTTTTTTTTATTTTTTTACCAATAGTAAGTTGGGATTGGAGAACATGTTTTTTAAGGGGTGGGGTTTAAGGTTAATAGGGGTATGGGGAGTTCTCACCTCCCCATTTTGCTGCTGCTTGGAATTTTACACATGGTGAACATTTAAAAATGAAACATTTGGAGATGAAAAAGTCAGGGGTAAAAAAACACATAAAACTGTTTTTTTCCAGATGTACTGTATTTTAACATGTACTGCAAGAAATACATGTGTGCATATCGTAATATTGTAATGAGCATTTTGCAGACTCACATAACTCTTACCTAAGCCTCTTTGCAAGAAATGACATTCTCTGTATTTTTAAGAGTTCTGTGCATAATTACCCCCACGAGCGTCATACAATTGTCAATGTTCATATTATGCAAATATGTTCCTGCAACGGTATGTTATAACTCTGGATTATTTTGACCACATTTGTCCAATGTTGAAAATTACAAAATAATTGGAGTGCTTAAGTTATACTGCAAAGATTGTGTTCTTGAGGGGTCTTATTTGCATAGTGTCTCTCAATTCAAACTCCCATAGAAAAAACTGATTCATGGATTCTTTGCGCCAAAAAAAAAACGGGATTTGTGCACCATTCTGGCCGCAAATCCCTGTTTAACAAATGGGGATCTTCGGGCAGAATGGCGCACAAATCCTGTTTTTTTCAGCGCAAAGAATCCATGAATTAGCACCACTGTGTGAATCAGGCCCTTGTCTTTTTCTGCGATGTTCCTGGGTATCCTTATGTGATAAAAGAAAGTGGTTGGAAGAGACCTAAGTCACAATTATCTATATGCAAAAACAATTATCAATTCAAACTATCTTTGTCACCCATCTAAAATGTGTAAATGTGTTTCTGAATAATAAGGACTATGGCCCTGATTCAATGAATTAATTGTGTGGTAAATCAGATCATTTTGAGCCAAACTTGCATGCAACTCAGTTTGTTGGTTCATGGAATCGTCAGCGCGGGACCGTTTCGTACTGTGTGGGGATTTCACTCAGGCTCGGCACATCTCTGCGAGGTGCCGAGTGCCTTGCGCGAAACACCTCGCAGAGCATGGGCGTGGCCTGTGCATAGACGGAGTTGGGGGCGGAACACGCAAAATGGGGAAGAACAAGGGAACATGTGACTATTACATTAGACGGTCCGCAGGAAGTACCTCGCACGCCGACAAATGCGTATAACCGAGCGTATTCATTGATCGGTCTGTTTATCCTCTCGTCAAGGTAAATGGACATGCAATGCACTCTATCTGTCACCCGAAGGCAGGTGAACATAAACTTTTTAGGGGGTGCATACACACAGGTAGGGTTCTGATCCCATTTGTGGGTGCTCCTAGGGAGTGTAGCAGGGTGCAGGAACCGTTTATGGGGGTTTGCATGCATGTGTACTAGAAAATGACAATTTTTATGATATGTGTTACGCATGTTTTACGCATATTGAGCGGTTGCTGGGAATAGTTACAGGGGACCCCATGCACCCCAGTCAAGTTGCTGGCCTGGTTGGGGGGGGTACTCAGGCTGTTTTTTTTCAAGAGTGCATTTTAAGCACGCGAAGAGTGCACAAAGGGCTGTTTCCATGGCTGGAATGGCTCTGCGTGTGCGCGTGTCATGGGCATTCCGTCTGTGACTTGCACATGTGGTTAAATTGCATGGACAATTCCATGAATACAAGTGGCACGCAGATTTTCTAAAGCGGAATGGGTGGCGCTGTTTCATTCAAGGCGCGCAGACTTTGCAGGATCTATGTGCCCTTTATCCATGAATTGTGCTCTATATGTTTATGTGTAATCAACCATTCTCCAAACACGAAGCACAATACCCAGACTCTTGTCTCTGTATCCTATTTTTGCTGTGTTTTTATAACTTAAAACTTTTCCAGCATTGTCCCTGGATATGTGCTTACTTCACCGGCTTCCCTCGAACATGGAGTGGGATCCTCCAGCCTCTGGTAGTGTCTGCTTCTGTTCTTGCTCTCTCTACCTCTCTCTCTCTCTCTCTCTCTCTCTCTCTCTCTCTCTCTCTCTCTATATATATATATATATATATATATATATATATATATATATATATATATATATATATATATATATATATAAATATATATATTTAGTGAACACACTTTGTTAAAAGAACGTTATGATTAAGTTGCAATAATAAAAACCTACGAAATCCAGACAAAAAAACGTTGTTAAAGGGACGTTATTGTTACAAGTAAAACCGACAAATCCCAGAAATTCGTCAGTTATGGTAAGCTAAGCAACCATAACTCAGGACACCACCGTGCACTGCTATGACTAACACCTAGGACATGAAAGATGACATCACAAATGTCATTGATGACATCACTGATGACATCACATATCTGGGCCCACCATTTTTTGTTTACTTACATGATTAGGCTATTTTTACTGAGAATGAGGATTTCCAAAATTTAAAAGGTGCTATATATCTACACATGAACCTTTTTGTATGTTCTTAAAGTACTTTCCTTAAAGTTTAATCTGAGCTCATGGTGTACATACATAGGGCAATAAGCAGGCCTCAAACACACAATTAATTTGTGTACATGATGATTAACTCTAATGTTATTGTCATTTTTGGGCATTACTCCCATGGGAACACCTCTGTGTGCCGCCACACCAAATCCAACCACTCCAACGCTCTCTGAAAGGCTGTTACTTTCTTAGGAAAGTAGTAGGCTGTCTTCCTCTACCTCATCTTCCTCAACCAATGCTGTAACCACACAGCATACCTCTGTGGTGCACAAAATCCCACCAGCTACCTTGCAAATGATTAAAGTGGCTGTTGATCCATATCTTTCAAAGACAACAGTAGTCTGTATATACTGCAACACATCACTCTGCAGGGGGGAGCCATTTCAAAGTGATTTTGAAGCTGTAATCAAGGAGCATAAAAAACACTGTCCCCTACTTTAGATGTAACACACATGAAACATCTTCCCCTGTCCACCTGCCCCTCCAAATTAGTGCTTGGTACCTCTTCCCTCATTTCCCTCCCCACCTTACTTTCTAACCTCTCCTGCAAAATTTAGAGAAAAATAAAACATCAAAAAACAACTAAAAAGTTGTTCCATTAGCAACCACCTTTCACAGTTAAAAATTAGAACTATCAAAAATAATCTTATAGACTCCATCTACTTTCCATTTATCAGTAAAGTAGTTAGACTCAATAAGATTCTCCAAAGTTTACATTAGGATTTTGTATTATGCTAATGGGAAAGAATTGACAATTGTATACTATAGAAAAATGTAAACAGACAGAAACAATTTGCTGTCCCAAATACTTTTGTCTAGCAAACAATAAGGACCATAATTGATAAACCTGTATAACTATCCACGGTCTCTGCAGTCCCCTTTCCACATCACCGATCATTAAAAGACCCAGATGGCATGTGCACACCATCACACAGGACAGCCCTTCTACACTTTTTACTTTTATATTTGTAACACTCCCTCATTACCTAGTTTCGAACAGTCTCACATCCATACACCAATCACATCCAAAAACTCTACATATATTTATTATTTATTTATTTATTTAACATTTATATAGCGCAGAAACCACTGACCCGAAGGTTTAAGGGCGCTGACAAACAGATGGGAGATGTGATTAAGCAGAATAGAAGGGTGAGATCAAGAAACAAATAAACCAGAGGTAGATTATTTAAACAAATGTGTCTTCAGACCTTTTCTAAATACACAAATGGAGTTTTCTGATCTCAATTTCAAGGGAAAATTGTTCCAGGCCACAGGAGCTGCAGAGAAAAAGGCACCAGCCTAGGTTTGCGATAGTTTACATACCGGAAGCATAAGATGATATTGGTTGTTGGATCTGAGATTATGTTTGCTCACTTTGGGTTGTAGTTCCTCACTGAGATAACTCGGGCCTGAATGTTTCAAGCAGTTAAAAGAGATAGATAAGAGCTGAAAGAGGATACGTTCCCTAATAGAGAGCCAGTGAAGTTCCCTTCTCGCCACGGAAATATGATCGGACCTTTTCTTATCCATGACAACCCTAACAGCATTATTCTGCACAACCTCCAGTCTGTTAAGATCACCATTAGAAAGACCAGTTAACAGGCTGCTACAGTAATCACGCCTGGAGCTAATCAATGCCCTGGCAAGGGTTTCCCTACTAGTATGGGAAAGAAATGGTCGAGCATGTGAGAGCAATTTGATATAGTAGGAGGATGAAGCCACCAGACTACCAACCTGAGCTTTCATATTGAGATTACAGTCAAGATAAATGCCCAGAGTCTTGACTTTTTTCTTGACCACTATAACACATTCATCAATAACCAATTTGGAATATTGATCTTCAAGCTTACGGATCTTGGGGGCGGTACCCACAAGCATAAGCTCTGTCTTGCTTGTGTTAAGGGCTAGGCCATTGGAGCACATCCAACTTTGAATAAGCAGATCAATTCTGTTGATGTTGAGTTCGTCATCGGAGAAGACACCAGAGATGGGTATGATACACTGAGTATCATCGGCGTAATTGGTAAACTCAATGTTGTCAATGTCCAAGAAATCAAGAAACGGAACCGTAAAAAGATTATAGAAAATCGGAGAGAGACAGGCTCCCTGAGGAACCCCTTGCGTCAGCTCCTTGATATTGGCATCAGCTAGGTTGCTGCTCACTCTCCAGTAGTGGTTTTTCAAGAAAGAGGTGACCCAATCCGCTGCCGCCGACGAAAAACCCGCCACCTCCCTCAACCTGGAGACCAGTAACGAATGGTCTACCAGGTCGAAGGCGGAGGATAGGTCCAACAACATCAGCATGCTGGGGTCGCCTTGATCGATGTGTCTAAGGAGCCTAGATTTTAAATCCATCAAAGCAGACTCTGTGCCATGTTTTTCCCGAAAGCCAGACTGTCTCTTATTCAGGATGTTACCATTTCTTAAGTGAGCGAATAGTTGGATATAGGCCACTTTATCGAGAATCTTAAGAAGAAATGGGGAGTTAGAGATAGGGCGATAGTTAAGTGGGTCATCGGGTGAGAGATCAGGTTTTTTTAATAGGGGGTCACCCAAGAGTGCTTAATGCATGTGGGAACCTCACAGTCCCTGAAAGATGCATTGACAAATTTACAAATTATGGGTATAAGTGAGGTGGCACATGCTTTAATAGCTAGGGAAGGACAGACATCTCCCTTACAATTGCAAAGTTTGAGGTTTTGCACAATAGGTGTTAGTTCTTCTTCTGTTATAGCTTTAAAGAGAAGAGTTCATCTTCCTTCCAACATCTAACAGAGGTAATAGTATCCTTTAAACCTTTGTTGGATAGAGAGGCTCTGGCATCAGCGATACCCTTATTAATTTTCTTAAGTTTATTATCCATGGCCTCCTGCACTAGGTTACACCAGCCAGCGTCTTTAACAATGGAATCCTGCGTGATGTTCTTTCTAGATTCCAATTCTTTAAACACTTTAAAAAGTTCCTTAGGTGTGGACTGAGCCTTAGTAATGCAATCATCCAGATAGGCTCTTTTTTGCAGCAATCACAGCTTTTTTATAAGTTCTGACATGACTATTATAGGTTTCTTTGTCAGCTTCCGACTGAGATTTTTTCCATCTATAAAGTGCTTTAGTTTTGGCACTTTTAAGATCTTGCAGATCATGAGTAAACCAGCTGTTAGGTACTCTAGTAACACATTTTTTACTAGAGATGGGGGCTAGTATGTTGACAGCATCTTGGAGGGTAACTTGATAGGCTACAGTGATATCTTTTATTGAAGAGTCGTCTTTAACCATATGATTGAGTGTGGTAATCCATGGTTCAAGGGATTCGGGTGTACGTTTTTTTACATTTCTACTACGAATGATATTAAAAACTGGTTTCTTATTGTCAATTATTTTATCTGAGGTCATCCCAAAGTAGATAAAAAAGTGGTCTGACCACGGACAGGGACTCACATCTATGTTGGTAGATGTGGTATTAAGGCCGCACAGCCAATCTAGAGAGTGTCACTTCACATTGGTAGGCACATTGATAAATTGAGAGAAACCTAAATTAGATAAGGATTGAGCCAGGAGTTTGGCGCATAAGTCAGTGCTATCTCCTAACCAGTAATTTAGGTCACCCATTAAAAGGACATTGGATAAAGGTTTTAAAATAGCCAGTAGCACATCAGAAAGCTGATTGCTAAAATCCTTCATGGGTTCTGTTGGCCGATAAATCAAAATAAAATTGAGTGTATGTTCAGCATGCATTTTGATTTTAACATGGAGTAAATCACATTTATCAATATTAGAGATATAAACTTTCCACACTGATAGGCAGTCTTTAACCCTATCAACGTATTAAACTTCCACACAACTGCCACTTAACAATCTTCTACAAATTGTTTGCCTCTGCATTGCCCTTACTTATACAAATAAATTGTACACAGTGCTCCTATAAATGCACACATGCATTGTGCAGTGAGAGAAGTGCATACATTAAAGGGGCAGTATGGATGGGCATGTGCCCATGGGAGCCCAGGAGGGATGTGCCAATGGATGCCAAGGTAGGATGCTACTTGCTAACTGCTGGAGCAGAGGGGGATCAAGATGGGGTTCATCTTAACCATAACATCCCTTTAACAATGTTTTATTCTGTCAATTTAATAGGTTTTTATGAGTGAAAATGTTTCATGATGGTACATAACTTTATATGTTATTAATAATTACTCTTTTCATATATATGAAAGAACTATAAACCTCCTTTAAGAAACATATTTTCTGTTGTTATCAGCACTGCATGCTGGGGATGCAAATCATTGTTCAATTGTCTACGGCATAAGGCTTCACCATGACCCCAGCCCCTCCAAACTACCCCTATTATTCACTGCACCTACCGTGCATCCTAGCTCAGTGTGCACTATAACCTAATAGTGTGACTAATGGCTTGTGCTCATGGCTTGCAGCCATGGCTAGTCCCCAAATCCATGGGGCATAGGCTTCGGCCATGCCATATTCCCCAATAAGCAAATCAGAGTACACATTTGTGTTTGCCGAGGGCCAGACCCACTACCCAGAAACCAAATTTATATCCCAAGTTTTTCTATTTACATTCACTTTAGAAAAATAAAACACAAGACGTATTTCCAAAAACATGCTTTCAGGTCCTTGCCGATGCCCTTTTCACAAGTCTGTTGTAATATAATCCACAACTTCAGGCTGTAACTACAACTAGAATATTTGTTCCTATTCAAACCTACCACTTAGGACATGACAGATGCCCCAATAAGCAAATTACAGTACACATTTCTTTTCTTCCTGAAGGCCAGGTCCATTGCCCAGTCACCAAAGTTATATCCCTGTGTTGTGTACTTACATTTTCGCACTTTCAAAAAATAAAACAGAGAACATATTTGCAAAACCATGCTTTGAAATTCCTGCTGATCCTCCTCATGCATATGTTCTGCAATTCCATCCTGCACTTCAACGACAAGCAGCATTTCTTTCCCATTCAAACCTATCCCGATTTAAAAAAACTTTACCAAATAGCCAGGCCCTGGTGGCCATGCCACTTTAACCCATACCCAGTCCCTCGTGATCATGGCCACTACCCATGGCCACAGGCTATACCTCAGTGACCAAAGGAATATCGCTATTTGTTGCACCTACGTTATAACATTTTCAAAAAATAAAACACAGACACATTTGCAAACCCATGCTTTTGGATCCTTGGCAATGCTCAGTGGACAAGTTTTCAGCAAAAATGTCAATTTTTAAAAAACATTTTTTCCCTAAATGAAAGTATAAATAATAGTCATATAACGTATATCTTGACAAACAAATCCATTTAGACTTTGCATGAACACTCAAGGTTGGGTCTATAATCTTGCTGCTAACCTTTCTGCAGATTCGTCAAATGGCAACAAAGCTTTAAGCCATCTAAAAATGTTGAGTACCCCCCCTCTAATCGTGTCCCCTCTTGACAAAATCCCACCAAACTTTGCAGAAACATTCAAATTCAGGTCTAAAATCTTTTTGCTAATTTCTTTGTGGATTTGTCAAACTGCGGCAAATTTATAAGCCTTTCAAATATTTTTGGACCCCCCCTCTAATCTTGCTCCCTCTTAGCAAAACAGCACCAAACTTTGCGGAACCATTCAGGGTCAGGTCCAACATGGCATTGCAAGATTTCAAGGAGTTGCATTACAAAAACTGCTTTTCACCAACCCGGTAATGCAGAAATATGTATGGATGCCCCAAATAGCTGAGATGTTTGCGAACATCACAGGCTGTGCCCGAACATCCAGACTGTTCACGGACTTCGGGGATCAGAAACACCTGTTTTTTTGTTTTTTATGGCCATGCTCTTCACCCGTCACCTCCCCAGAGATTGTTTCATTAGTTTGACAAGTGCAAGTAAGTGCAATGTTGTGTTTTTAAATATGTTTTTACTGCGGTGTCTGCAGACAACGCCAGCCATCCGCGGTTCCAAGATGGCTACGGTTTAAAAAAATGTGACCCACCTCACATTTTTAATTGATCATTTAGTGGGCGCGTTCTTACATCCGTGGACATCACACTGAATTCTGTTTCGTCTAGGGGATTGTCCGCGGACCGAATAGGGAAGTGCGTCCACGGACCAGACCCAGATATCACTAATTTTGTGGGACCTACTTTTTGGCAATTTTTCTAAAAAACTTTGCACCACATTTACAAATGCACACTTTTGCCACCAAGGCGCTGCTCCGTCCAATGATTTGGGCTGTAGTTGTGAGCAAACATGTTTTTCCATTTCGTCTATGAGGCAAACCACACATTTTTGGACCCCCCATAACTTTGCCCCCTTGACGAAACCTCAGTAAACCTCAAAGAACTAATTCGAGAGGGCCATATACATGTTTTGCAAAGTTTGGTGAACATTCATCGGGGGGGGGGCGAAGTTATAAGCTGCCCAATAAGTGCTCTTCCTATGGGTTGAGCAACTTAACCATAACCATAACTACACAGCCTCTACCACAGGCCGTGTGATACACATATATATGTAGGAAAATCCATTTGAGCCAAGTCACACATTCCACAGCTCCCCTAGTAGCCATCGCTGGAAGTTCACCTCCAGTTCTGAGCCACAACAGCAAGGCATTGTGGGTATGCAAGTTAGCCCAAATGCTAACCCTTCCTCCTGGAAATTGTTTTTGTCTAAGAGGGCAGTGCTTCTTTATACATAGCTTAATCAACACAAGACAGACATTTTGCAAGGCTGTCAGGACAACTACACACCTGGTTTCACCCTTATTAGGGATCATTAGTGCAGCATAGTCCTGACAGCCTTCTTCTTCTTAATTATCGGGTGCGTGGGCGGACCCACGCAGGCGCTTCCCCATCCTAAAGGATGATGTGCACCAGACCCACTAATCAATACTTAGCTCACATAAACTCACAACTCCTCCCACCGCCCCGTTTGCCTCACAAAATCCAACATCACACTATTCCTCCTCCTGCCTCTCTCCCCGTCACCTCCCAGCAAAATCTTCCGACTCAGCTCAGCCACACCCAGCGCAGACAATCGAACCGTCATCAATTCTCTCTCCTCAACATGTCTCTCACACCTAAGCAGAAAATGTCCCACAGTCTCAGGCACCCCACACACCGCACAATCCCTCGACTCACGCTTCCCCACTTGAAACAGACAATCATTCAGTCCTGCATGCCCTATCCTCAACCGATTCAGCATCACCTCCTCCCCCTCCTCCATTCCAGACTCCCCGCATCCACTGTCATTTATGATTTGGCCATGTTTTCACCACACCACGAAAGTGATGGAGGGTTTAAAAAGGTTTGAAAAGAACAATTTTCACCTGAAATGTGAAAGTAGGAAAATCTAAGCCAAGTCACATATTCCACATCGCCCCTAGTAGCCATCTCTGGAAGTTCGAATTTGGGCTAATTTGCATACCCACAATGCTTTACTGTTGTGGCTCAGAACTGGAGGTGAACTTTCAGCGATGGCTACTAAGGGTGCGCTGGAATGTGTGACTTGGCTCAAATTGATTTTTCTACTTTCACATTTCAGGTGAAAGGTTTCAAACCTTTTTAAACCCACCATAACTTTGTTGGTGTTGTGGATAGATATTTATTAGAATATCTAGTTATTCATATGAGTCTGTGGGCATTGATTCAGTACACCCATTTGGGAAATATAGTTTAGCAAATGGTAAAGGTATTGTGTAATGACAAATGGATCATCAGCCTGTTCCTTGTTGGCACGAGCAGCTGTCAGTTCACTCCATGCAAGAGGGTTGCTCCTAACTGGTAAGCAATGCATCCCTTATAAAGCTGTGGTGCTGGGTCAGCCATCTTGAAATGGCCAAGAACCTGTGAATTTCCAAGGCTTCGAAACAGACCAGGCATGAAGATCTGCTGTGTTTGATCTACTGTTTCTACAAACATGTTCGTTAATCAAGAAGGGAGATTTTTGGCTGTTGTTCTCCGGGGCTGGAGCTCTCTTCCCCATCCAGTCCTATTTCTCACGATTTTACTTGATTTCAGAAAGGCTCTTGAAATTTCCACAGTTCTAATTCCTCACCCTCAGTGACTTGGATGTGTTATTCTGTGTTGGTTTTCTTGTGTGCGTTATAATGATTACCTTGTTAGATTTGTTTTGCATGTTTTAATTGTACTGTGTATGTATTTCACCTGTACAGCACCCCTCTCCCTTTTGGCCAGAAATGCACTTTATAAAATTGATAAAATATAATAAAAGAAATACACAGTCTAGAGAGAAAAAGTGTCTTTGTTTTACAAGAAGCTATGTAATACATGATGTCGGACCAATGAATGGGCACTTTACAAATGATTGTCTGCGACCCAGAATATTATTCATGATTCAATGATTGAACCCATTGATATGATCAAGACCAGCCACAGAAATACATAATTCATTTATACGTGCATATTGATTATTGAATTGCCTTTTCCTGCTGTACACCCTGTCTTTGGGACAAGTGAGAAACGCAGATCAGACTGGCTCTCTCCACCCCACTTCAGGAAGGACCCGGAGAGCCTGCTCTTGAAAGAAAACCAGGTCAATCACTGACTATTCCACTCAACCCGGCTTCCCCTTCCAGAGCTAGCCTGCCCCATGTTACCCTTATCCATCCCATCTCCTCTGCTACCCTTCTCCCTTGCTTGTAATTCCTCAGATTTGTCATCTATATACAGTGTTTTGGTGTTTCCCACATGTTTGTGCTTTATAAATGCCATAAATACATTCATTCATTCATATATGCATTCATTAATTCATTCATACATACATTCATTCATACATACATTCATTCATACATACACACATTCATTTGTACATACATCCATACAATAAGTCATTGATTATATATATATATATATATATATATATATATATATATATATATATATGTATATATCTCCGTAATTATAAGTTGGTACTCCGCTTTTGGCCTCTCCGGCTGGACTGTATTTTTGCTTAGTTTTTATTATGCAGCTATAGTATGACAGACATGCAGGACGCCTGGGTAGCAGCCCGGCTACTTCAAGCCAAAGATCTATTTAGTGAACAACAGGAACTTGCAGTCACATTGCCCATCACTGGGGCTAACAAAAAGGCTAATATCAATATTAGCAAGGAAGTGACTTTATTAAAGGAACATGAGAAGCTTCGAAAAAGGGAAATATCAAAGTGGTGGGAGGAGCATTCCCTCCAAAATTACTTGGACATTGGTAGGATACCACAAGGTTTACGCATCATGACTACTCCCTTTTTCGAGGATCAAGACCCGTTGATGCTTCAGGAATGGGGTGAAGCCAGCAAAGACTGTTCTGCTAAATTTTTTATAATCTTGGTAAAATATGCCAAATTGGATCGTGAACTGGCGCTTAGAGAATTGGGAAAAGTTGAGACTGAACTTACTAAAGTCCCCACAACAGAGGAAGGCAAGCAATTACGTGTCAGAATCCATGAAGGCTTAGGGCCTCATTACACGGTAGGCGGTAACCATGGCGCTATTGACGCCGGTATTTTACCGTGTCCGCCTTGGTGGATGGCGGAATTACCGCCCTACTCCAAGGTCAGCGGGGGCGGTAATTCCCCATTCACCAAGCACTTCCCCATTCCCATTTTTGCCCCCATAGGGCTCAATGGGAATGGGGAAAGCGCTAATTACGGTACTGCAAATTGTGGTACCGTAATTAGCACCAAGGTCCCCTAGCGGGCCCGTTCCTTAACAGCTGGTAAAACCAGCCGTTAAGGTCGAGTCCCACAAAGGGACCTCGTAGTAAGGCGGTAAGGGTTTACCGGTATCGGTGCCCTTACCGGTACCGGTAAACCCTTACCGCCTACCGTGTAATGAGGCCCTTAATCTCTTACGAAGATGAGATAAAAACGCAAACATAGGAAATTCCTCAGAGACAAAATTGATTATGAGATGGGTCGTGTTTTCACTTTTGCTAAACATTTTGATTCCCTCCGCAAAACCAATGCCGCACAGTCGGCATTTGTGCAGTCAGGCGATCCGGGTGCTGACACATCCGAGTCAGATGTTTCTGCATCCGAGACCGATGAGCCCACACCTAAAATTTATTTTTTAGACGAAATACGACTGTTGTGCCAGGATGGGAAAAATCAGAAAAGAGGCAGGGTCGCGGCAAACCAAGAGGAAGAGGAAGAGGACAGAAATCACAGGCAGGAAAGTCATCCGCCGAGGCCGACGTGGGAACCGGTTCAAAGGGGCAGCAACAGGGCAGATCAATGCGCTCTGGTGTAAAAAATCAATAACAGACAACATGAAGTGCTGCCAAATTATCAATCTTTCCTCCCATGTCCTTACTAAATCCCAGACCTCGCTCCTGTCTTTGGGTCTCAACTTCTGTCCCACTATGAACTATGACTATGTACAAGCACGCATAGATTTTGACAAAATTCTGCGCAAAATTAAACTCAAGAAATTCTTTGCCACCAATATCATCACTGCCAAGCATTCAATATCACGCACTAGCGGTACTGATCTTCTTATTTCTGACATTCCTAAACTCATGGATCTGGCATGCCTCGAGGATGACAAATTTGACTCTACAAATGTTGATTTCTCTGATTTTGACATTAATCCTAATTGGGATTTACGTACCAAGCTCAAGAATAAATCAAGATTCAACCCACAATTTCCAGTAGGGGGATGTATCGAGGCATTTCATGACCTTTGCGTCAGTGATTTCAGAAGACTTTGTCAAAAAACTAGTATCACCAAGCAGAACCTTACTGCTGCTCAACGTTTGACCATCAGTGAACTTCAGCAGTTATCCAATATCGTCATCAAACCAGCCGATAAAGGCTCCAATATCGTCATTCAAGATAGAACAAAATATGTGGCAGAGGCCAATCGGCAATTACATGATCGTCTATGCTACATCAAGCTTTTGAAAGACCCTTTTGAAGAAATCAGAACAGACCTGACTGCTCTATGTACCAAGTGGGCGAGTGAAGACCTATTGGAGGATGATTTGATCAAATTCCTCATTCCTGCATGCTATACTATACCCACTATTTACTTTCTTCCCAAAACACATAAATCCCTTAACTATCTCCCAGGTAGGCCCATTGTTACCTTGTGTGGCTCACTATTGGAACATCTGGCCCCATTTATTGATTAAACACTTTTCCCTTTCGTATCAGTGTTGCCATCCTACCTGAGGGATACTAAGGACTTTCTACAACATGTTACTAATAGACCTTGGGAGGGAGGTCTGCTCTTGGCCACACCAGATGTAGTCTCTTTATATACTTCTATCAGTCACACTGTTGGTGTTAATGCATGCAAATATTATTTGGACACTCGCTCTCTTAATTATCTTGGACATAGTTCTATGATTTTGGATATGCTTTTGTTTTGTCTACATAACAATGTTTTTCTTTTCGAGGGGTCCTTCTTTCGGCAAGTTAGGGGGACTGCGATGGGAAGTACCTTTGCACCATTTTATGCCAATCTCACGATGGGGTGGTGGGAGGCTACTTTTCTGTCTGACTTACTATTATCTTGCTTTCCTGCACAGATTGTTTCTTGGTGGTGGTATATTGATGACGTTTTTATTATTTGGAAGGGCACGGAAAGTGATTGGTTATCTTTTGTCAAAAGTATTAATGGCAATCAGGCCAATCTTAGCTTTACTGAATGCCACAGTCGGTCTGAGATTGTTTATCTGGATGTCATTGTCATGCTGGATAGCTCTGGTATTCACACGGCACTCCATAAGAAACCTACGAATACTGGTCTGCCTCTTCATGCTAAACAGCTTTCACCCTGTATCGTGCAAAAAATCCATTCCATGCGGCGAATTCATCCGGTATTGCCGCAACTGTACGAATATTGCCTGGTTTGATCATCACTGTGCATTGACAGCTAGGGATTTTTTGAAGCAAGGGTACGACAAGAGAACTATTGAAATGGCCTATATTCGAGCATGTGGAATGTCCAGAGACAAACTACTGTATGACATTAATCCCAAATCTGTCACTAATGATGAACCCAGACTTATTATCTCGTTCGACACCGCCTCCAATAACATTCGGAAAATTGTTGAAAAACACTGGCGTGTCCTTACTTCAGACAATGATCTCATGCCTATCCTGGCCAACCGTCCTACCATGATGTACAAACGTGTGCCATCCTCGAGAGACAAACTTGTGTCCAGCTTCTTATTTCCAGGTGGCAAAAATCAGTCTTCTACTACCTGGCTTTCTGCTTCTCCCATGGGATTCACCAAATGCATGAAGTGCAAAGCATGCACACACGCCACTGTACAGTAATCATTTATACATACAGTCACGAAAAATCAGCAAAAGATAAAATTCTCTATCAATTTTGACACCACCTTTGTCGTGCATGTTCTCTCATGCCCTTGCTTGAGATGGTACGTCGGGAGTACGACATGTTAACTGAAACTCAGAATTTTACAACACCTCAGAGCCATCAAGAATTCTGATCCAGCGTACCCAATGGCCAAACATTTTAAACTAGAACACGACAATGATCTGAAAATGTTAACTTTTTTTGCAGTGGTGCATGTGCCTGCTCACCCCAGGGGAGGTGACCGTGTCTTGAAATTGAGACAACTCGAAACCAGATTTATTCTTGATTTCGATACTAAGTATCCGAAGGGTCACAATGTAGATGAGGAGCTGTACACTTTCCTGGGCACTTGATTTTCTGCTCTCTTCATACACATATTATTTTTGCCACCTTGGTCTTGTTTTCTTTCTTTGTTGCTTTTCGTTTCTTGATTTTTATATGTCCAATTGGAGTTTAATTTTGTGTTCCTGTATGTTTTTTGGGGCACAGGGATGACTATTTTATTTTTCATCCTTTATTTAATTTTTACTTTTTTGATTTAGCTGTGCATTTTGCAATCTATGGGGAGTGGTACACATATAAATCTTATCCTACTTTGAGGCTCATATGCGGTCCCTTCATGTCTGTGGCTTTTGCTTACTGTTCTTCTTCACTGTGTTTTGATAATTGGTCCTGCGAGCTCCAGCTTTCGATTTAATTATGCTATGTCATCTTGGGCCTTTAATGTTATGTGTCTACTGCCATTTCCAACTGTGGCATTTGACCAATTAGGAATGTCCCTGCTGCTTATGCACTTGCACTTAAGTATAGCTTTGTCATCATGAGGCTTGATAGACACACTGTTGTCTTGCTGCTATTTTTGCACTTTATTTAGGAATTTTTCCTACACTTGCACTTTATTTGACCCATAACTTATGCCCTCTATTACTACAATAGCAGTGACCAATGACTATTTTAAAAGCCTATGCCTGTTCTCCAATGTTCGATTAATGGGTGTAGTATTATTACTTTCTGTATATGATGAGGTGTGCCCGAGCTTTATTATCACTCTTGCGGTTCCACTGTTTATGCTGTGGTTCCGGGCATGCCTCTCTTATGCTTTGATGGTTTTAATATTGTATGATTGTCATCTTTTTGCCAACTAATTGCCAATATTGGGTATGGGGTTTGTTTTTATGTACATGTATATTTCAGTCTATGAATTGTTTGTTATATTTGATGATACGTTTGCCCGATTCATTGACTATGTATATTTAATTGTATATTTATTTGTACATTTGGTATGATGTCGGGACTGTATATTTTAACTTTATATAGACTTTGCTTTATCATAACTTGCCCTCACTACATGAACCTTCCCCCCTCTCCTCTCTGTGTCACATCAAAGAGTATCTGATAACTAACCCCCTAAGATAAGTCCCCCTTTGTTCTGAAGCCTCCTTTGGAAGGGGCCTCTTCTCAGACCACCGGCGGAGGTCAACATTCTTGAGCCAGTATAGGAGCCAAGGTCCTCCCCAGAGGCACCAGGCATCTCCAGGGAGCAGGTGCCCCATCTGTTGTGGGCACAGTTTCAAACAACAGATTCCTTGCACAGATGCCTCTTGCGCATCCAAAGCGGAAAGCCAAATTAGGGAGATGAAATATGCTTTAGCTGCAAATTGCATTTTGGTAAATAACTTAATGTCCACACACCACGACACCTGCCTTTTACAAGGGACCTCTTTGTTCCTTTACTGGAACTCATACGCCACTTTATAAGAGGCCGCTGCTTCCACTGTGCATACATTGCAGGAAATGTCAATTTCACAATGAAAATAAGGTCTCCATTTCTGTAAAGGCCGGTGAAATTCTGGCTACAACTATTGTCTACAATCAATTCCTTTAGAGACCACATGTCTGGTGTTGTCAGGGAATCACCCTGCAATGTGAAGGATGCTTTTCTTTCTACAGGTAAGATAAACTTTATTTAGGAATTTTTCCTACACTTGCACTTTATTTGACCCATAACTTATGCCCTCTATTACTACAATAGCAGTGACCATTGACTATTTTAAAAGCCTATGCTGGTTCTCCAATGTTCGATTAATGGGTGTAGTATTATTACTTTCTGTATATGATGAGGTGTGCCCGAGCTTTATTATCACTCTTGCGGTTCCACTGTTTATGCTGTGGTTCCGGGCATGCCTCTCTTATGCTTTGATGGTTTTAATATTGTATGATTGTCATCTTTTTGCCAACTAATTGCCAATATGAGGTATGGGGTTTGTTTTTATGCACATGTATATTGTAATCTATGAATTGTTTGTTATATTTGATGATACATTTGCCCGATTCAATGACTATGTATATTTAATTGTATATTTATTTGTACATTTGGTATGATGTCGGGACTGTATATTTTAACTTTATATAGACTTTGCTTTATCATAACTTGTTTCTGCACTGTTACATATAAAGAGACTGTCTGTGCACTTTGCACTTAGTCTGCGGTTTTATTCCTCATTTCTTACTTCAACGAGAATATGTTTCAGTGCTTTTACCATTTGCACCACGTTTCCCCATGCATTTTCACCCCTTTCCATCATGGCCACCCTTATTCCCTTATACAGCCATAGTCTATTGAAGCTACAGACACGGTAAAAGGACTGCTCTCATTATGTGTATTTGTACTAGCCAAACCTTCCTCCCCTCACGTGACCAAGCGCTCAGTGTAGCGGAAATGCGTTTTCTGCAGGCTGTGCACCACGGCGTCCTGCCTTTGTCTGTCACTATGTTGTTGCTTGGGTATTGTATATTATTTTGTACAATGCATTTTTCTTTTTTTCTAAAACATTAAAGGGACCCGTATTTTCAACACGGTGTCTTTTTGTGTTCTGTCCGTAATCTTGGAGTGTGTTATTAATGCCTGGCCCGAGGGAGTGCGGTTCGCCATTTCCTCCTTTTGTTCGACATATATATATATATATATATATATATATATATATATATATATATATATATATATATATATATATATATATACATGCCTTCATTCATACATACATTAATTCATACATTCACACACACATACCTTCATTCATACATGCATGCATGCATACAAACATACAATCATTCATGCATACATTCAGTCATTCATTTATACACACATACCTTCATTCATAGACACATTAATTCATACATATATTCGTTCATACGTTCATACATTCATACCTTCATTCATACATATATTCATGCATACATACATTCATACATACATTGATTTATATATATATATATATATATATATATATATATATATATATATATATATAAATATATTAATTCATACATACACATATACCTTCACTCATGCATACACTCATTCATATATATATTCATACATTCATACATGCATTCATACATACATACCTTCATTCATACATAGATTCATATATAAATACATTTATTCATGAATACATAGATACCTTCATGCATTCATTCATATATACATTAATTCATGCATCCATCCATACACTCATTCATTCATATATACAGGCATTCATACATACACCCATACAGTCATTCATTCCTATATTCATACATACCACAAACATAAATTCATAGATACATACATACCTTCATTCATTCATGCATACACTCATACATATATCCACTCATACGTGTATACATACATACCTGTATTCATACATACATTCATAGATACTTACATCCATATATCCATTCATTCATTCATTCATTTTATATACGTACATACATACATTCATACATACATTCATACATACATTCCTCGTTCGTTCGTTCGTTCGTTCGTTCGTTCGTTCATTCATTCATACATGCACTCATTCATACATACATTCATACATAGATACATACATTGTGCATCAATGTGAGTATGTATGTGTGGTAAAAAGTAGTGGTAAAATGGTGACAACGCCAATTTACCAAACCACCATATTCCAGGGTTGGAGGTAAAATGGAGCGAAACCCTCTACACGTCACTGGTCGTTTTTCTTTCATTTTTCCACCAAAACACAGAGGATGTACTGCAGGCATTATTATTGCATGTGGTAAATGCTCAGCATTCCCAATGGAGTAGTGTTGATATCATGAATGGGCACTCCCTCCGCCAACGCACCACCTATAATTCGGGAAATCGGGTGTGGCCACAATGCAGAGATGCCAAGATATATTGTACCAATGCAGTGTTCTTTCCTGAGTAATTGTGCCCTCACTACATGAACCTTCCCTCCCTCTCCTCTCTGTGTCACATCAAAGAGTATCTGATAACTAACCCCCTAAATTAAGTCCCCCTTTGTTCTGAAGCCTCCTTTGGAAGGGGCCTCTTCTCAGACCACCGGCGGAGGTCAACATTCTTGAGCCAGTAGAGGAGCCAAGGTCCTCCCCAGAGGCACCAGGCATCTCCAGGGAGCAGGTGCCCCATCTGTTGTGGGCACAGTTTCAAACGACAGATTCCTTGCACAGATGCCTCTTGCGCATCCAAAGCGGAAAGCCAAATTAGGGAGATGAAATATGCTTTAGCTGCAAATTGCATTTTGGTAAATACCTTAATGTCCGCACACCATGACACCTGCCTTTTACAAGGGACCTCTTTGTTCCTTTACTGGAACTCATACGCCACTTTATAAAAGGCTGCTGCTTCCACTGTGCATACATTGCAGGTAATGTCAATTTCACAATGAAAATAAGGTCTCCATTTCTGTAAAGGCCGGTGAAATTCTGGCTACAACTATTGTCTACAATCAATTCCTTTAGAGACCACATGTCTGGTGTTGTCAGGGAATCACCCTGCAATGTGAAGGATGCTTTTCTTTCTACAGGTAAGATAAACTAAACACCTCTTCACTTCTAATGTAGTTAAAATGAAGTGGTGTAATTTAAACAAAGCCAGTTGTGTTTAACCATGGTTTGACGCTTAGCAGTCATTAAGTGCCCATTCCACACTTTACCTTCACAGTAGCGTTGATGCTGCCAGTGTACAGTGTGCCAAAATACTGCAAAAGAGGCTCCTCCTATAGAGCAGACCTACAACCTAGAGCCAAGGTCTGCAACATGCAGCTTTCCAGATGCGTTGAACTCTGACTCCCATGATCCCTCACTGTTGGCTATGCCGGAAAGGGATGATGGAAGTTTTAGTCCAAAACATCTGGAGAGCCAAAGGTTGTAGACCCCTGACATAGAGCATATGAAATTTAGAATAATGCAAGATTACAAGTAACTCATCAGTAAATGAACACACTTTCAACTCCTCCAAAACAGGAGCTGGTGATATGTCACACAATACAATAGGAACATTGATCATTCAATTTCATGTACTGAAGACACTTCAATGATCAGATAAGGCAACCAAAATTGCTACAAGAAAAGTGGATAATACGGCTCCAAGTCAATATGAAACCAGAGAGTGGTGTATGTACTCCCAAAAAAATTATGCGTGCTTAGAGTACACAAGGAAAACATAAGATCCATGTCAGTAAATCTTTAAAGTCTAATCAAATATGCATAATACATCTGATAACAATGATTTGGTATAAAAAGAGCACTACAAGTACTTGGAGTCCACAAAGAATGCAACAAGTCCAGGTATTTAAACTATTAGAATCTAAAGAAATAGATGTATTTAGTCTGACTGTATTCATTTGAAAATGATAACTCTATATTATCTGTGCCTCCTAGGCTCCTATGTGTAAGCCACCACCAATTCTACAGTGCATTTACATGCAGGTTGCATTACACCTTCATGTATGCTTACTCCATGTCTAGTAGCTATGTGGCCTGACAGTTGATGGCATGCCAGACATCTGATGAGCAACAGCAAGTATACCTTTGTGTATTATAATTCTGAAATGTAATGTAATTGGCATTTATGTAGTGCCTTTTCCTGTTGGTATGGTCTTATGCGCTGTAGATGAACGTCCTCATGGGACTGAAGTCCATGAATGGGAAATTTGTTGGAGGAGTTTAGAATGCGTAAATGCATTTGAGCCAATACGAAGGCAGGTAGGAGAGGCAAAGTCCCTACTAGCCACCCAGGTTGAGCTGGCATGTGTATGGGTGCTGAGAGGTACTCTGGAGAGTATGCAAGAGCTTGAGAATCATTATGTGTGCATCTACACCAAATTGTTGTCGTGGGGGATAGTTGCATTCTTATGGCAGAGGTGTTGTGCGATGTGTCATTGAGAATGGTGTATGATAGCAGATGCTTGCAGGTGGGTTATCTTCCATAAGCATGGAGTGTGAAGACAACCTGTGTGTCCTGGATGGTTTCTTGGATTCGTAGATGCAGCTGAATTTATCAGGGGTTAATTCAAAGCGTGGCTACATTCTACACATTGGCTATAAAGAAAATATGCTGAAAAGACTTTGTAGCTATGTCCAAATTGGCTGCTAAATATAACAGCGGCTATACTCAGAATGTACCTAAATATAACCCAGTGTCCAAAATCAAAATTCAGCTTGGTATAACACAGGAGTTTACTCATAAAACAAGAGAGTGGCTATACACAAATGCAGCTTAATATAACACGGTAGCTGTGCTAAAAAAAAAAAAAAAGTGCAGCTAAATATAACATAGCACATATACTCACTATGCAGCTAGAAATACCACAGTGGCCATACACAGAAATGCAGCTAGCTATAACACTGTGGCTATACTCAAGGCAACTAAATATAACACAGTGGCTATATTCGAAGATTTTGCTAAATATAACACAGTGGTTATACTCAAATGAAGGTACGAGTAACACCATTGCTATAAACAAAGTCTGTGAGGCTGGATTCTACACAGTGGTGGTACTGAAGAAGCAGCTGATATGACATAGTTGGCATACTCAAAAAAGCTGTGAGAATTAGGCAGATGCTATACCCAATAATCAGCTAAATGTAACAGTGGCAATACTTAGAAATGCAGTTAAATATCCCACAGTGGCTATACTGAAGAACATGCAAGAAAGTATAACACAGTGGCTATACTCAAAGGCAGCTGGGTTTAAATTTAACAGTGGCAATACTCAGAAATGCAGTTAAATATCTCACAGTGGCTATACTGAAGAAAATGAAACAAAGTATAACTCAATGGCAGCTGGGTTTAAATGGGGGTGAGTTTTAAACAAGACTACATAGTGGGTATACTCAATGCTGCTTATTATGACATAGTGGACATGCTCATAAATGCAGCTAAATATGAAACAGTGACTGCAGTCAAAATGCATTAAAATATGAGACTGTGGCTATTCTCAAAAAGCAGCTAAATATGAGTGAGTGGCTACCCTCAAAATGCAGCTAAATTTGAGATTGTGGCTATACTCACAATGCAGCTAATGATACTGCATTTGTTAAGCTCAAATGCAGTTAAATATTTCACAGTGGCTGGCTATACTCTAAGATATTACACCGTGGCTAATCTCAAACAGCTCCATAATTCAACAGAGTGGTAAAACATGTAATCAAAGCGCAGCAAGACTTAAAGCCATGGTGACACTAAAGATCTGATAGTTGCAAGACTCTGTTATCCTTGTCATTCAATTACACAACGCACGTGCTGGGTAGTACATCTGTGTATAAACCACTAGCACCACTTTATAAGACACAGGCTGCTTTAGAAAAAAGTGTTACATTAGCACACATTGACCATACAGAATCTCTTTGTTTGAACTGTTCACATTTGAGAATACAACTTGAAAAAAAAAGAAAAGTGTTCATTTTCCAAGAAGATGGAATTCTGTCAGAGTGTCAATTGAATGAGTAAAACAAATACAGGTTATGCCATTTATGTGATCCTTCTGGTAGCAAGGTATATACATATGAGGCACATACATCCCCAAAAGCATGTTGAAATTGTGTATACTATAAATATGACTAAATGAAATGTATACCCATCTCATTATAGAAGTGGTTCCAGTTAATCTAGTGAACGTGCTAAATTCATGACGACAAAGACATGTCGGTATACATGTTTTGACAAAACATTTCGATAACCAAAAACACAATTTTAAGATGGCAAAATTGCTCATAAGAATCTCATCCATGCACCCAAGTACCGAAGCCTGAAACTCAATTTCAGGGACTGTTGGAAATGTAGGACATATAGCAAGGTTTTAGGGAAATTAGGAAAACCAGCAAGGACTCCTCTAAAGCAGAGAATCTTGGAGGCATGATGCCAGCTGAGCTTTCTGCAGAGAAATCTACTTCTGGCTGCCCAAAATGTAGGGTCAATGAAAATGCAATGCGTTCTGATTTACTGCTCTACAAATGATCTCACTCACGTGGTTCCATAGCACAATGAAATTCTGTATTAAATACTCAGTGGAAATAAATGTTGAACTATTGCAAAAGGATCAAATCATTAATACTCACCGCCGTCTGTCTCCCATTCGCTACTGGCGGTTTAACCTAAAGCTTTGTAAGGATATTTGGCGTGTTACAGTACAGAGTACAGCACTACTGCACAGGTAGCAATTTTTTTCACAGCACCACCACAAGGGTGCGGTGCATTGCTATATGGGTTACCTGATTAACAAGGAAAGACAGACTATTCAGTCAAAAACGATTTTAACATATAAGATGCAAATCTATTTTTACAGTTAAAAGCACACGTGCTCATTTAAAAATGCACACTATTTTCACCTGAAATGCCTATGGTGCGAGAGACACATTTGAAAATTAACAGCTAACCTATTAACCATTAACCTGACTAATAAAACCTTATTTAACATAACCCACTAATAAAATGTGTTCTCCACTGCAGAATTAGGCATACTCTGAAAGCCATTTAAATGTGTGTGCAGATTTTTTTTTCTTCTCTTCTCTGCCTGTTTCTCCGTGTTTTTGTGCACAGTAACTGCAGGAAGAAGGAAGTCAGATTTGCAACAATTGCAAATGTATAAGCGAAGCTATTGTTGAGAGTAGGAGGATGAGAGATGATGGATTTCATTGGGACACGTCATACAGAGGGCTGGGATGAAAGTTTTAGTGGGCAGTATCGGGGAAAAAGACAGGCAGACATTTTTCTGCACTACTGGGGAGAAGACCTGGCTGTGGGACTCCTGACTGAATGCAGATTCCTGCGTCCTGCTACAGTCCAGATTTGGCAGAGCTGGGAGGAAGACCTTTTCCTGGTTGTAGGCATTCCTATCTGAAAAAGCTAAGAATTCCAGGCAATGACCCCGGCTTGAAAAGGAAAGGCGATCCTTTTACTGGGGTTAATCTTCAAGGGAACCACATTCCGAAGGAGAACAGCTGAAGAAAACTTTGAACAGATAAGGTAATTACATAAGCGTGGGAGCCGTGTGTGCACGAAAATATGCAGTCAGTGTAGGAAAGGGGATTCCTGTGCGTGTCTTAATCAAATACCAATGTTGCAATTTGAGTTCTGTTCTCCGCCACTCTCTTTGCAGTGTGTCATAGACAATGCTTTTACTGTACCATTTTATTTATTTCTGTAAAGAATGAGATCGTGTTTAAATGCAACTTTTATAATACAGAAAAATATTTGAAAACAGACGGGTGGTGTATTTACTATTTACCATTACAATGCCGATGATGTGGGGAGATTTTTAAACAGTGCAATGGTCATTTTAAGACAGATGTGTGCATGTCAGAATCAGTATGAATAATTGTGAGTGACTGTAGCATAGCTTGTTGGAGGTACATGAGCCAACGGGAAGAGAGACTCTCTGAACATAGCTCCCTACCGTATATAAGGTAGTGGAAATTACCACAAGACTACCATATATAGCTCTCTGTCGTAAATAAGTCAGTGAGTTCGCCCATGGTGGCACACCAACACTATTACTGAAAATGTGGTATTCCTAAAATGTAGGTCTGAGGTCTCTCTAGTGATCACACGAAAAATCTAAGCAAAGATAAGGGATTCTGGACATTGGGGCCACAAATAAAACAAGGGAATTATGCTCACCAAAATACCACCAACCACGTATACCAAATATGCAGGTCTGGGTGCTGAAATAATGCATGTCCATTGTATTATTGTTGCACATGGCCAAATCTGAATACAAAGAGTGATTATTGCTAAGTTATTTTTCGGCGGTAATAAAATACCATCAGGCCCCAAATCTCCACAAAATACCCTACATATTTATGGTGCGTTGCAGGCCGGGAAAGTGATCATAGAGTACCTACTGGGCGTGGCAAGTGTGTCTCACACTGCCATTTGCACATTAAAGGGAACCCATTTTATAATAGCAGTGTGCCACTAAAAACGAATTTCAGAATGTCACAAAGGGAAACCACATTCTCAGATCTAGTGCAATATTTAGAGGCAAAGTTATTTGCACATGGGAATTGGTCTTCGAATAGTACGTTAGAATGGAGTAACCGCATTCAGGGTGAGGTGCAGAAAGAAAAACTAGACAATATTTTTGCAGAAGGCAGCATAATTCAGGTCTGCCTTACAAGATTATTGAATGCAGCCGATAAAAGTGCAGAGAAAGACTGTTTAATACGGCTATGCGGCAAAATATGGTTTATTTTAAACAAGTCCCTGCGAATGCAAGAGAATGATACTCAGCTAATTAACAGGTTAAAGACTGAATTAGAGGGGGCAAGTAAAAATCAGGAAATGTTGAGAGCAGAATTGGATGTATGCCAAAAAGACATGCAATTAAAATGCAGAGACTTTGATACTCAGTTATCCAAAAGCAAGAAACAATTTGAAGATAGTGAGCAAGAATTGGCACACTTAAAAGCCTTAGTGGATCACATTAGGCAGGATAAAGATGAGGTTGTTTCAGAAATGCAGATTTTACAAAAAGAACATTGCGAAAAAGAAGGTGATCTCCAGAGTGCAGAACAAGAAATGATTAAAATGATTCAAGAAAGAGACAAGAGAAATAAAGAGTTCAATGAATGCCAAATGCAAATGTGCGATATGCATGAGGTGATTAATAAAATGAGTGATGAAAATAATTATTTGCATGATGAAGCCAACAGACTCCTTAAAAAGTGTAAGGACTTAGAACAGCAAATGTGCATTCCCAGGTCCCAGGAGAGGCGGCAGGGCACCACATTCAATGGAGTGGAGGTGAATTCTAGCTATGCCCAAAGAGCTAGTGCTACAGTGGCTGGGCCGGTGACTGAACTTGGTTGCAGCGCCCTTGGGGGATTCAATACTCCCATTGGGGGCAGCCACCAATCTCATACACCTGAAAACAGGATTGAGTCACAAAATAGTGCAATTCCATGCATTGCAACAAGTAGCCCCATAAAAATAATGAAATCCATTAAAGCCCTGATCAAACCATTTAAGAAGGGAGGTGAATGCTGCATTGAGGATCACTTAGAAGCGGTACATGACATTTTTAAAGCACTCCAGATACCTAGGGAACAGTACAGACTATATTTTCATTTAACTTTAGATGCCCCGACGGCCAGCATCATAAGGGGATTAAATGAACAGCAGAATATGACATGGCTGGAGTTTGAAAAAGAAATTAGGCGTCATTTTTCTCCTTTTCAGTCATTGCAGGAGGCAAAGAAAGTCGCGTACACAATTACTGCTGGACCTAATACATCCCCTCGCCAATTTTTACAAGACTTAAAAAGAGCATTCTCTCGCTTTGATGTATCTTTTGACTCAAATTCCAATGAGTTTAAAACCGCATACTTCTATGGGCTACAGAAAGACATCATATCCCAATTGGTCCGTGAATTTGACCGTGACAAGTCCCTTGAATGGATTGTACATCAAAGCACAAAGCTATATGAGGTACTCTATTGTCAGGGTAGAGAAAGTGATAAAATGAAAGATACCAGGCCTAAGTCTAAAGAACCCTCAGCCACAGTAATGGAAATCAGGTCAGCCAAAATGTCCCTTGAGTCTGCTCAAAGCCAAGGTAAAAATAATGTGACACCTGAACAAAGGGGTAATCAACAAAGATCGCCATTTCCTGTACCAATGTTCCAAACACATGATCCTAGTAATAGAGAGAGCTACATCAGCCCTAGATATTTAGGGGATAGACCCCGGGTAGGATATCGGCCTTATATGGCAGGTATGAACAATAACCAGAGACAAAATCAAGATCAAAGAAATGATGGTCCCTACCAGTCATTGGGGACACAGAGCAGATTTGATCCCAGCACCATGATATATGGTAATCAGGATAGGCCCCGATATGTGGATCGATTTACTGATAATGGAAATCAACATAGGGGCCAGTACCCACAATCTGAGAGACAGGACATGAGGCAAAACGTGAACTACAATCCACGCCAGTACAATGATTCCCCACCAGGGGACTATAATCAAAGGTTGGGTGCAACCCGCTCCCCTCCACAAATGAATCAAGACTTCAGAAACCATCCCAACCGACATCAATCACCTGAGAGGTATCAGAATAGATCCAATCAGGGGGAAAACAACCAATATCGACCTAGGCCACAGAAAGAGGATCCTAGAGAGATGGAAAGGTTCCAGTGCCTTGAGGCCCAAGTGAAAATGTTAGCTGAGCAAATAGGAAAGCTCTATACAGCGCAAAAACAACCTTCCAAAGAGGGGGCTGATGGCCATAGCAATGACCGGGGGGCTTCCGAAAAGTGACTAAGTACTCATGATAATCGCAGTGCCAAAATGACAGATTGCTCTGATATAATTTTGCATAACGACTCTGAGATGCCTAATGGATTAAAAATGAAAGTACCAGTAAATGAAATTGTGATAGAAAGTGCAAATATTTCTAAAAAAGAGGTACGGTTTAACTTAGAGCTAAATAAAACAGTAAAGATTTGCACAAATGAAAAAGAAACATTAGGAATTCCAAAAGAACAAAGGAACAGATTTAAGAAAAATGACTCATGCATGGGGAATACCAGTGAACAGGGAGTAAGTGGGGATGCCATAGCTCCTTCCCTGGGCAAGCAAAACAATGACCAAACACAGACAGAAAAAGGAAATACTCACAAGGAGGGTACAAGTCAATCACGTGAAGAATTCTTTGAGCCACATATTTTTGAAGAGGCTGAAAGGGCTGGTATTACACTAAATGATCACAAATGCACAGAATTAAAAAATGACGAATTGCTGAATGATGTTGTTACACATGTTCAGTTGGAAGGTTGTAATGTGGTCTCTGATGTTACCCAGATGGATGGGCGAACAGTGGCCACACTCCAAAAAACCTCTGAACATGGAGAAATGAATAAAATATATCGCACAGAAATGGGTAAAAAGGAGGGAAAAATGTCTTTTCATTTACCAATGTGCTTAGCCAAAAGTCAAAAAGACCTGAGAAAGGTGAGCCCTGAAATCAGTAAGAATTCACATTTCTTATGTGTATTAGAGGAAGTTGAGGACAGATATTATGCACCCATCACTGTAGAAGAAAAATGCCACACCTTCGCTATGATTGACACTGGCGCACAGGCCACAATTATGTACAAGGAGCTGGTAAAGAGTATCAATGAAGGGAGGCCTCCACAGAGTCAGATCACAGTGAAGGCAAATCAAGGCCCAGTGCATAACTTTAATGGGGAGGAGGTGCCCATCATAGGTGTAACTGAGGTTGACATAAAAATAGGAAAGCACAGAATGAAACAAGAGGTATTGATCACATCTATTTGTGAAATTCCATTTCTGATGGGGACAGATTGCCTGAAAAGATTGTCTCCTCTCATAGATGGGGTGAATGGAGTGCTGTGGTCCTTAACCAAAAAACCATTGAGGCCTAAGAAACTAAAATCACAAAACAGCAATATAAATGAATGTCACACCGTTGCCAAAACAAATGATGCTGTGGAGGTATATCTCCAGAATAGCTGCATACCTAGTGTCACTGTTATATTAATGTGTCAAGACAAAATGCAGAGCGACAATGAAAAACTACCTGTACAAATATACTTGGACCCAAGGAAAGATTGGCAGACTGCCATAGATGAGCACACATTACGTTTCTATTTAAAAGAGAAAACATGCAAACAGAATATTGCTCCTAAAACAGATTCAGAAAAACACATTACCACTCTGGCAGAAATACACATGGAAGATGAGCAACCATGGGTTCATGTTGGTATAAATGATTATCTTAAAACAATAAAAGCCACTTTAGCACTTGAACATGAAAGGAGTTTCATTAATGAGAAATTGTTGCAAAAAATTATGGAGAGGGAAGAAATCCCGAAATTTAGGATTAAAAACCAATATGTTTCTGGGTTGGACAGTCCAGACTTTGAAAACCGAATTGCAGGCAGATGCATGCTTAAAATTAGCACTGGGCAGAAAACAATTTACCATAATGTATGGATAGTGAGTGGAGCACAAAATGAATTTTACATGGGCAATGACATCATGTACAGAATGTGTATGGTGTTAGATTTACTTAATCAAAAAATATGGTCACGCCTAGGTGGTCCGGCACCTGAATTTGAAGACAAAAGAAGGGCTTATCATTGTGCACAACTGGTTCCTTATGCAGTCGAATTACAAATGAGGAAAAATACTATTATTCCTGCATTTACAAAACAGTTTGCAATAACACTGAAATGCAAAAATGGGCAGCAGATGAAAGGCTCTGATGCATTTGTATGCCTGAATGAATCCATAAAACAGCAAGGCCTGGATTATGAATACATTCCATTGGTAGACATTGGTGAGGGATCTGTAAAAATCATGGTAAATAATAAAGGTTGTCAGGATATTCACTTAGAGGAAAACTCCCCATTAGGAATGGCCATACAAAAATCACATTATACGGCAGATTTAAATAACATGGTGATTGGGAATATTCCTGAAAAATATGTAGATGCCAAGGGCGAGTTGCCAGAACACCTGGACTCTCAACCCAAAGGAATATTTAAAATTCATTCTGTGTATCCTTATGATTCAAATGAGACAGTATGCTGCCATCAAGAGGATTGCATAATATTTAATTTAAATGAAAATGAAACAGGAAATCAGCCCATTGAAGTGGAAGCTGATATGCCAAAATATTTAAAAGTGGCAGCTCTACAAAAAGACACAGCCACACAGTTAGAGGAAAGCGCTGAGATTCCTTTACCAGAAGAGTTTCCAGAATGGTAGAAGAGCAGATCTCCTTAGCGGATGCATGTGACAGCGATAAGGATAGGGACGACCTGAGGGAAATATTTATGGAGTTTAAGGATGTATTTGCAAAAGATGCTTATGATTGTGGTTTAACTGATTTACATGAGGCCACACTACCAGAAGGTTGTAGCAGAAATCCAGTGTTTGTACTCCAGTATAGACTACCGCTGGCATGTTTAGAATCATTGGCAGAGATTATTAAAAATTTGGAATCACGGGGAATAATCAGGCCCATTCATAGCACATCCAATACGCCTATTTTAGGTGTGTTAAAGCCAAATGGTCAATGGCGGCTGTGTGCAGACTTAAGAGAGTTAAATAAAAGAGTACCAATATCTAGATGGCCACTGCCATTCATTGATCAGGGCCTAGCTCAGATACATGGTTCAAATGTATTTACCACATTAGATCTCACCTCTGGATATTGGTGCGTGCCATTGGCAGAGGAGATGGAGATACAACACTTATTTTCATTTACATTTGACAGGACTCAATATGCCTGGCGTAGAGCTCCATTCGGGTACACCAATAGTGGGAGTGAATTTGGCATATTTTTGAGAAAGGCCATGCCGGATGCAGCGGAAAGAGGAACAATAGTTTATGTGGATGATGTCCTGATAAAAAATGAAAGCCTGAAAAGCCATTTTGATGAAATAAGACATGTACTTGGCCAATTGCAGAAAGCGGGCGCCAAAGTATCTTTGCAAAAAGCACAATGGTGCAAGAAAAAAGTGAACTTTCTAGGGCATGAAGTGACTGAACATGGGCTAAATCCACAAAGGAAGAAAATAGAGGCCATACAAAGATTAAAAGATCCTAAAAATGTGAAAGGAGTAAAAAGTTTATTAGGGATGACAGGCTATAATAGAAAGTTCATTGAAAATTATGCAGAAATCACTCAACCATTGACTAAACTGCTTAAACTGAATACTCCCTGGAAATGGAAAAGAGGGCAGTCTGATGCAGTGGCTAAATTAAAGGAATGTCTTGTAAAGGCACCATGTTTAGCATACCCCATAAAGGACAGGGATTTCTTTATAGAAATAGGTTTTTCTGAACATTGTATGTCAGCAGTGTTATCACAAAAACACGATTTGAATCACAAAACCATTGCATATGCAAGTAAGGCATTTTCCCAAGTTGAAATGAAATTTAATGAATGTGAAAAGGCCCTATTAACCAATGTGTGGGCGCTACAACATTTCCGCCCCATTGTTCAGGGAGAAAAGGTGATTATTGAAACAAATCATCAACCTTTGCAATTTTTAGAGAGTAAAAGAATTAGATCAGGCAATCTAGCACAATCCAGAATCACTTCATGGACGCTGGCATTACAAGGTTTTCCCGTAGAAGTGAGATATGGACAAAATAAAAAGAGCCCAATTGCTCAAGGGTTAGCTGACTTACATGACTGTGCAGCTGAACAAATACCAAATGAAATGGAAGTGGAAACTAGTTTACAGGAATTTGAACAATCACCACACAAAGCTTTTGATGAAAAAACATGCAAGGATTTGCCAACTGTATATGTGGATGGTTGTGCTTTTCACATTGAAAATGACAGTAATAAACAATTAGTGGCAGGAATAGGAAATGTCTGGTTGAAATGTGAAGGCGTCCCCAGTATAGGGATGAGGATTGGGGATAGGAGCAGTCAGGTGGCGGAATTGGCAGCCATCTATAAAGCAATTGCTACTGCAGTTGATAACAAGGTCAGTGAAATTGTCCTGGTGACTGATTCTGACTATGCACGGAATAGCTTTGTGGAGTATTTGCCTGGTTGGAAAGCAAGAGGCATGGTTACATACAACAAAAAGCCACTTAAACATGGAAAAATGATACAAGCCATAGACAAATTGGTGTCAGAAAATAATTTAACAATATACTGGAGAAAAATTTGTGGGCATTTAAAAACACCAGGAGAGGATAAGGAGGGAAATGATAAGGCAGACCATCTGGCAAAGATTGGGGCTGTGATGGGAGAATTGCTACCTATTGATTATTTAATGGGTGAAATACAAATTGATGCAGTCACACGTTCTAAAGCACCAAAGGAGGTGGATCAACCGATGGTACAGTGGAGTCATGACACGCCAGACCAAGATTTGATTGAGGCACAAAAGAATGATCACATTTTGGGAATCTATTATAATCATTTGATAGATCCTGAACAAAATGCTTTAACAGAAAATGATTGTATGGGAAAAGAAGAGTTGAGGGTGTTATTAAAGAACAAAACACGAATCAGATTACAGGATGGACTCATGATTAGAGAGTCCATAACAGGACAAATACAGTGGGTAGTACCCCTTTCATTCAGAGGACTGATGCTACACCATGCACATGATGCCATAACTGCAGGCCATAGAGGTTCACAAAAAACATTAGAAATATTAAAAGATTATGCTTACTGGCCACATATGTCCCAAGATGTGGAATTATATACTAGAGGATGTCTAGTATGCGCACAATTTAAACCTGCTTCACCAATGCATAGAGCACCATTGATAAAAGAGGCCTAACTCTCCCATGGTCAGATTTGCAAATAGACTATGTAGGTCCTTTAAAAAGGTCGAGCAGGGGACACCGTTATATTTTGAGTGTGGTATGTTTGATGTCAAAGTGGATTGAATGCATTCCTGCACCAGATTGTAGTGCGCAAACAGCAGCCACATTGCTGGTGAACCATGTGTTCTCAAGGTTTGGGTTGCCACAAAGAATTGAGTCAGACAGAGGAAGTCATTTCACAAGTACTCTAATGAGTAAAGTATGGCAAATACTAGGTGTGAAAAGGAAACTACATATCGCATATCAGGCGGCGTCTTCAGGTACAGTTGAAAGAAGCAATAGGTCTGTTGTGGATATTTTAAAGAAATTTGTGGCAGAAGCAGGTTCCAGCTGGGATTTACGTTTACCGTTGGTTCTGATGGCAATCAGGTCGACTCCTGCCAAAGCAACAGGTGTTAGCCCCCATGAGGTCTTAACAGGTAGGAAAATGGTGTTACCACAACACCTACTATACAGAACACATGAGCAAACTCTAGTGAGTGCATCCACAGTTCATGAATATATTGATGAACTCAGGAGGCATTTGCAACATGCATTTGCTTTTGTGCAGAGAAATCTGGAAAGAGCTGCTGACAGTGCAAAGTCATATTATGATAAAAAGACATCAGCAAAGGAATACAGTGTAGGGGATCAGATGTACAAGTTTCATTTTGGAAAAAGTAAACAGAAAAATTCTAAATTTCTAGCAGCCTGGCAGGGGCCATTTCGGATTATAGATAAGATCTCTCCTGTAGTGTATAAAATTTTGAAAAATGAAGGTGAAACAGCAATAGAGCAGTTTGTCCATGTAAATCAAATCAAACCATGCCATCCCAGACATGAGATCAGGCGGCTTGAGCATGTAGAAACAGATAAAATCCCTTGAACACAAAAAGAGAAAATAAATGGGTACAATCAGGAGGCAGTGACAAAGAAGTTAAAAAGTTGATTGTTATGATGGTACATAAACACTGTAATATATGTAAAAATATATAATATAAATAAATAAATAAATAAATAAATAAATAAATAAATAAATAAATAAATAAATGCACATATAATGGAAGCTCATGGTTGGTGTGCAGAGAGAAAGTGTGTTAAATATTGAATATCTGCTTGTTTTCTTTTAACTTGTGTTTAATTTCAGGAAAAAAAAAAAATGAAATATTTTTACCAAGCATGTTTTATTTTTGGCAAAAGGATGAAGTTAGTATTATGCTATGTACTTAATTTGTTTATTTTCTATTTTGATTTAGACAATTAACATTATTTGATCGGAGGTTCCGAGATCAGAGCCCACGGGAGAGACGATGGAGTCCTGGAGTCCCCTGGATGAAGACCAAAAGATGCCTGCCTCCAGGTGGAGGTGAAGACAAAATAACCGGAATGCCAAAAGAGATGACTACTGTGGATTCAAGATTGCCAAGATGAAAGAGTACTCGAATGAACCGAATAACATCGCTGGTCGGGACATACCAAAAGAGACAAAACAGAAGTTCCGGCATATGAAGTTCCACGTATTTATTATTTTAATTATTTATTTTAATTTGTTATATTAATTATTTGTTTTAGTTAGTTGTTTTATTTCGTTGTTTTTAATTGACTTGGAAAATTTAAACTTAAAGTAATGCCACTTCCACTGAGAAGGCAAATGTGGAACATTTTATGAACTGATGGACTCAGATGAAATGTTGATTGCAAATTTTTCATTGATGCACATGAATATTCATTTTGTTGGATTGCTATATTGTAAAAAAAAAAAGAGAGAACAAGTTGTTTTTAGGAATTGGCTTGGATTGTAGCCAAGTTCTAAAAACAAAAGGAGGGTATATGTAAGGATATTTGGCGTGTTACAGTACAGAGTACAGCACTACTGCACAGGTAGCAATTTTTTTCGCAGCACCACCACAAGGGTGCGGTGCATTGCTATATGGGTTACCTGATTAACAAGGAAAGACAGACTATTCAGTCAAAAACGATTTTAACTTATAAGATGCAAATCTATTTTTACAGTTAAAAGCACACGTGCTCATTTAAAAATGCACACTATTTTCACCTGAAATGCCTATGGTGCGAGAGACACATTTGAAAATTAACAGCTAACCTATTAACCATTAACCTGACTAATAAAACCTTATTTAACATAACCCACTAATAAAATGTGTTCTCCACTGCAGAATTAGGCATACTCTGAAAGCCATTTAAATGTGTGTGCAGATTTTTTTTTCTTCTCTTCTCTGCCTGTTTCTCCGTGTTTTTGTGCACAGTAACTGCAGGAAGAAGGAAGTCAGATTTGCAACAATTGCAAATGTATAAGCGAAGCTATTGTTGAGAGTAGGAGGATGAGAGATGATGGATTTCATTGGGACACGTCATACAGAGGGCTGGGATGAAAGTTTTAGTGGGCAGTATCGGGGAAAAAGACAGGCAGACATTTTTCTGCACTGCTGGGGAGAAGACCTGGCTGTGGGACTCCTGACTGAATGCAGATTCCTGCGTCCTGCTACAGTCCAGATTTGGCAGAGCTGGGAGGAAGACCTTTTCCTGGTTGGAGGCATTCCTATCTGAAAAAGCTAAGAATTCCAGGCAATGACCCCGGCTTGAAAAGGAAAGGCGATCCTTTTACTGGGGTTAATCTTCAAGGGAACCACATTCCGAAGGAGAACAGCTGAAGAAAACTTTGAACAGATAAGGTAATTACATAAGCGTGGGAGCCGTGTGTGCACGAAAATATGCAGTCAGTGTAGGAAAGGGGATTCCTGTGCGTGTCTTAATCAAATACCAATGTTGCAATTTGAGTTCTGTTCTCCGCCACTCTCTTTGCAGTGTGTCATAGACAATGCTTTTACTGTACCATTTTATTTATTTCTGTAAAGAATGAGATCGTGTTTAAATGCAACTTTTATAATACAGAAAAATATTTGAAAACAGACGGGTAGTGTATTTACTATTTACCATTACAATGCCGATGATGTGGGGAGATTTTTAAACAGTGCAATGGTCATTTTAAGACAGATGTGTGCATGTCAGAATCAGTATGAATAATTGTGAGTGACTGTAGCATAGCTTGTTGGAGGTACATGAGCCAACGGGAAGAGAGACTCTCTGAACATAGCTCCCTACCGTATATAAGGTAGTGGAAATTACCACAAGACTACCATATATAGCTCTCTGTCGTAAATAAGTCAGTGAGTTCGCCCATGGTGGCACACCAACACTATCACTGAAAATGTGGTATTCCTAAAATGTAGGTCTGAGGTCTCTCTAGTGATCACACGAAAAATCTAAGCAAAGATAAGGGATTCTGGACATTGGGGCCACAAATAAAACAAGGGAATTATGCTCACCAAAATACCACCAACCACGTATACCAAATATGCAGGTCTGGGTGCTGAAATAATGCATGTCCATTGTATTATTGTTGCACATGGCCAAATCTGAATACAAAGAGTGATTATTGCTAAGTTATTTTTCGGCGGTAATAAAATACCGTCAGGCCCCAAATCTCCACAAAATACCCTACAGCTTTGACTTCTTTCCTACTTTCGTTCATGTACATAAACTGGACTTGGTCTTCATTTCTCCACCTTGAAACATTATATAGGGTTCTTGATATCTTCATTCAGTCTTATAGACTATGTGTTGGCATCATACTTTGTTTACAGGCTACAACGCAGGAATCAAATTCTCTGGCAGAGTCTTTTTGTGCTTGTTCTTGCCTGGAGGTTGTTTCACGCAGTTGACAAGGAATTATTCCGATTCCCCTAAAGAATGAATATGCTTTGATATTTTTTGTTTAATGATTTGTTTTGATCATTTAATAGTAATAACAGTGAGGCAAATGATTAGATACATCCATTAGAAGGTATTTCATAAACAAAAGAAGAATGCATAATGTTAATGGATAGATGAAACCGTCCAGTAATGAGGGTGTTAGAACAATGTAGTACAGATTTATGGTCAATGAGATTGATGATCTAATCAGCATATGATGATTATGATTGGACGAACAAGGGGTAGACATACTAAGGTCGAACAGAGATTTGAGTGGATACAAGTAAGGGGGGAGCATTCAGAACATTACAAGTTGGGTAAAGGTTAGAAGAATACACATGAAATAATTTATTTGAAACATTGAAGCAATTGATATTCATGAACCATTTGAACATAGAGATATTCAGTAAAAAAGGACCAATTAACATTGTGTTTGAATCTGACATTAAGAAGCATTGCCATACAGTGTTCTAATCTGTGAATGCGACATACATTATTCGACCAACCTTTGACTGATACGTTTTCAGAATCTTTCCAGTTGGCAGTGATAAGTTTAATAGCGACCGCAATAAATAAGTCATAAAGACCATAGGCTGGATGTGGTTTTGTTTCCACTTTCAAGGGTTATGCTCCCCAGGAGTATGTTCAAGAATGTTAGGGGAGAATTGACTTTGAAAATGATGTTCAGGAGAGACCAGACCTTGTGTCAGAATGCCTGAAAAAAGTGGCACTGAAAAAATATATGACTACAGGATCCACAAATATTGCCACAAGTCCAACAGTTTCCATCTGGGCCGAATTTAGTTTTCAACAGGTGCATTGGGGTTTTAAAGGCTCTGTGAGGAAAGAAAAAAAAAGATTTTGCGATATGTTGGCAGCTGTGGAGACAGTTATGATCCTAGAGTAATTTCCAGGTTATGTCGTCAAACCGCTTCCCACCATCTGTTTCCCATTGAACTTGGATAGACCATCTATCACTAGGAGAGTCTTTGACACCTAGTAATTTATAAAATTGGGCTGCTTTGATATTGAGTGTAGAGGCCATGAACAGGATTCTTGTACGGTTGGGAATGAGCTCATTCTGAGTGAAATGATCAAAGCTATTAAGGCAAGCATTAATTCATTTGTTATAAAAGTCTGATGAGGGTAAGGAGAATCTTTCTTTCAGATCTTGGAAAGATTCCCAGCCTGTAGCATGATAAATTTGATGAATGAATCTAATACCCCTGCTGATCCAGGATTTCCTATAAAATGAAATTCAATTGAATGTGATCTGTATGTTGTTCCATAGAACTGGCGAGAATTTGAAGGTCAGCGAGCAAGTAGGTTGGAAGAGAAAGGTTTCGAGGGCAGAAACAGCAGCTATGATCTGGCTGGTAAGCTTAGAAGATAGAGATCTGAATATATAAATCAAAGCTTGGGTTTTGATAGGTGTAGTTAATTCCCTTACAAGACCAAACCAGGAAGGGAGGTCCTCGGTTTCAGAGGAGGCAAGCCAGATGCATGATTGTTTAATTAGGAATGCATCATGGTAGCGTTTGAAGTATGGAAACTTGATGCCGACATGCTCAAAGGGCACTGTAAGCTTGCCGGCAGCAATTCTTTTATTTTTACCAATACGCCATAAGAAATTGAGTCGGTTAGAGTTGATAGCAGAAACAAAGGATATGGGGAGTGGATTATGGAGCATTTGTAAATAATAGAGAAGGATGGGTGAAAGCATCATGATAGTTTCAGGACACAACCACCAAGAGAGATATACGGGGGTGCAAAAAGGGGTTAGTTCCTTGAGTCTAAGGAGAAGAGATGAAGAGTTTAATTGTATGGTATTCCAAGTCGGAGAGGTACAGAGAAGATCTAGATATTTAAGTGAATTGTCACACCATTTCAAGCCGAACATATCAATTTCATGTTTGAGGCAGAATGAGTTAAGAGGTAAGATCTCTGATTTGTCCTTATTTTTAATGTATATCCAGAGGCTAAATAGAAATCCTTCTGGACTGATAATAGGCTTGGAATATGATATTTTGTTTTTTTTAGGAGAATAAGAATATCATCGACATACGCAGTGCTTTTAAGTTCTTGTTCACCACAAGTTTCACCCGGAATCTGGTTGTCACTTTTTATACTTGTAATAAAGGCTCAAGAGATAGAACATATAAAATGGATGAACGTGGGCAGCACTGACTTGTCCCCCTTTTAAGGGGGTAGTAGGATTATTGACCATTAATAAAGATAGAGGATTTGGGATTGGAGTATAGAGGTTTGACCAGCGAGATAAAGCCCTCCCCACAGCCATGACAGCGTAAATATTGGAACAAGAATTCCGAGCCCACCAATCAGAAGCTTTTTCCGCCTCAAGCGCTATGGCAGCGTAACCTTGTTTATCTGTTTTGTTTTACGCTATAAGAGATTTCAAGAGATGCTTCTCCCTTTTACATAGCCAACCTGATCTGCTTTCATTCAGTTGGGGAGGAAATATTTGATTATGTTGGCAAGTATCCTTGCAAATATCTTGCATTCAACATTTATTAGGGAAATGGGCCTCTAGGTTTTAGAAAGGTCAGAATCTTGTAGAGATTTAGGAAAGAGAACTAAGGTGGCTTTAGCAAATGACCCAGAGGAAGCATGTTTGTTAGTGAAGTAGGTGAAGAGTGATAGAGTTTAGCGATACAATATTGTAAAAGTGATTAAAGAACTCACGAGATAGGCCATAAGGACCAGGTGATTTACCTGTCTTAAGATCTCTGATTGCCTGATTGATTTCTTGAGTGGATATTCTTTGTACTTTCTTCTTTCTACTAACCTACTGAATTGCATGTCCTCTCAGTGGTGCTTTAAAAGCTTCCCAGTTGTTACCGATAGAGGTGTCTTCATCTTTATAGTAAAGAGAGAACTGCTGCTGAAAACTGGTAAATGACTTAATAAATTGATTGTCTTGTAATAGTATATTGTTGAAGCGCCATCTGCTGGAGTGTTTGCAGATATTAAGAAAATGAAAGGTGTTAATAAAAGAGGTATGATCAGAGATAACAATGTTGGGGATACGAGAATCAAGAACAGTGTGAGACAGTGACTTGGTAATAAAGATATAGGGCCTCATTACAAGTACTCCGGTCCGGAATTAACACTGCCGGTAAAACCATACCGGCACCGTTTCCATGTCCGCCCAATCATGACCCGCGGCCCCGGTAATAGCACCACCCTAAACCGCCACCGCGGAAATAGGGGTCCCGTTAAGTCCGTCTGCACGGAAACCCCTCCGTTACCGTCAACACGAAACACCGTGACCATCACAACTAGCGCGGACACGGAAATACCGGCAAAAAAATGGCGTAAATACCGTGATCTCGGTGGCGGAACCGCCGCCACCGCGAACATGGCGTTATACACTGCCTGCTGAACTGAATCAGGGCACAGGTGCACCAAATCAGCCCAGCTGGACCTAGCAGGTCACTGGGAGCCCACAAAAGGGCCCCACCCAGCCCAACACAACACAGAACCATGCAGGCAGCAGGTCTAGTAGCACTGGGACTGGGCCTACTCAACCAACAGGCAGCACTGCACATGGTGGCAGTAATGGCGCAGAGGAGGAGGCGTAGGCGGAGGAGGCGCAGGCGGCAACCAGCCAACCCTGCAGCTATGGCAAACCCCATTGCCCAGCCAGCCCGACCCCACCGCCAGCCAGCAATAGCACGCATCAGGGCCTCACCCTTGAACCTCACCCCAGGACAGATCCACACACTATACCGGCTGGACCGTGCAACAATCCTGCACATCACCGCCATGATTGAGGACAACATCAGCAGCCTAATTGACACCCTCACCGCCATCCCCCCCCTCTTGAAGGTTGTCTCAGTACTGCATTTCCTTGGCACTGGCACCTATCAACACACGGTTGGTGAGCTGCACGGCATATCACAACCCTGTTTCTCCAAAATCCTGGTACAGGTACTGGATGCCCTGCTGCGCCATGTGTCGGAACACATAGCCCTACCCCGCACCCTCCCCGAGGTCATTGCCACCAAGTTGGCCTTCCATGCCATAGCAGGCATGCCAAATTGCATAGGCGCAGTTGACTGCACCCACGTCGAGCTGACAGTACCACATGCAATTGAGGCGGTGTTCCGCAATAGGAAACAGTATCACTCTTTGAATGTCCAGATGGTTTGTGATGCCATGCAACTGATTACACACTGCTGCGCACGTTTCCCAGGCTCATCACATGACTCAATGGTACTGCGGAATTCCACGTTGCCACGGTACATGGAACGCTATGCTGGACAAAGCACATGGCTATTGGGTGAGTACAGCTGACGATGCTACAACCCTGTCAAAGTGGTGTGTGTGTGTCCAGGCCAATGAGCATTGTGAGTGTGCCGCTGTGACCGCACATGCATCACCCCCCTTCCATCTACCAAATACACAGCGGATGCCAAACATCATGAAGGAAGACATGACAGGGCACCACAATGTGCCCGTGCACACGCTGGCACAGGCAATCCCGTCACTGTCCCATGAACCCTGTGCCACTGCAGACACCCACCCTCAATTGAAACACTGCCTCAAAAGGCACGAGAGGCGTGTAAATGAGACGACGTGTATTTACTACTTCCGTACAGTGGAGTCACTCTGCCATGTGTGGACAACACTGCACCGTGACATGCACACAATCAAATGTCACCCGCAGGGCACAGTAAACATGCAAGTTAATGTGTGGGCCCATATCCAGTCAGCGACATACATCGTGATGCCCAAAACATACCTCCATACACTGCATGGTACATATGCATGAATGAATGATGATACAAGAATGCACAGCAGCAGATGGGGACATGATGCCACGAACACTGACATGTTCCCCCATCTACATCCCATGTAGGTGATGCGGGATATGCACTCACGCCATGGATGATGACACCTGTACGGAGACCAAGGAACAGGCATGAAGAGGCATACAATAGGGCACATATCCGCACACGTGGAATGATTGAGAGGACATTTGGACTGCTGAAGGCCCGTTTCCGCTGTCTGAGCAGATATGGCGGATCACTGCTGTACAGCCCAGTGAAGACGGGTAAAATCACGCTCGTATGTGCCATGCTGCACAATATATGCCTGCGCAGGAACATCCCAATGCCACCAGACGCAGATGAGGAAGATGGGGATGGGGATGGGGATGGAGATGGGGATGGGGATGGAGATGGGGATGGGATGGCACCGCCTCCCCCTGGGGGTCCACATGATGTCCAGAGAGCACGGGATGCCCTGATTCGCATTTACTTTTGAGTCACAGCACAATCACAGAAATGCGCGAACATGGTGACGACAATGAATTAATAGTTGCACTGCAAAATAAATGATCAATGTCCACACATGTATGTCTTGATTCGAAATGGTGATGTATTGATGTAATAATAACAGGGAAGGAGTTGCATTGGTTAGGGAAGCTGTACACCCGGGGCCACCCACCACCCAAACGTGCCCACCCCCACCAAGACCCCATTGTTCAAACCCCCAAAACTACCTTCCCCGCCTGGATTCCTCCTGCTGCCTCTCCACCAGCTGGGTGAGGGTAGCCTGCTGGTCCTCCATCCGCTGCATGCGGGCATTCAGTTCGGCCATGGATGGGGTGGGCGATCTCATGGGACTCCCCAGTGATGTGGGCCTGAACCCCAGCTCATGGAAGGAGCCCAGGTCTTCCAATGTGGGCATCTCCCCCTGTGGCCCAGTTTCCGAGTGCTCTTGTGGGGCACTGTTATTACTGCAGGCCGCCCCCTCTGCAGTGCTGCTGCCTTCGGTGCTGTGTTGGGTGGCCATGATAGGTTGCCGTGGCACCTGTCTAGACTCAGCCAGTGTGGAGACGGTGGGGATGTCGGTCGTGGTGGTAGGCCGCACATCTGTAGTGGCTGGTAATGTGGCCAGAGGTGCAGAACTGCCGGCAGCATCCTCCTGTGTGGTGGCGGTGGCTTGTGTACTTGCCGGTGCAGATTGGCTGGCCTGTTGTGCAGTATCACTGTCACTTGAAACGGCTGTGGGGACACAAAGGGCATGCAATTAGTGTTGTTGTGGTGGCAGATGGGTGCATCACATGCGTCATTAAGATTGTACATTGAATAGTGTTAGTCACATGCATCTGATTGCTGTTGTATGCATTCTGTGATATTGGTTGCCATACGGATCATGATGGGTCCTTTGGCCCACACATGCACTGCCTGGTAGGGGGGGTTGTTAATGGGTCCTTTGGCCCACACATGCACTGCCGGGGGGGGGTTGTTAATGGGTCCTTTGGCCCAGTACTCACAACTGCATATTTACATGTGGCATTCATGTTTGGGCACTTACCGGCATCTGCAGGTGGGCTCACTCCTGCCTCAGCCTCCCCGATCCCATGGATTCCCTCTAGGTGGAGGACGCTGCTGCAATGCTCCTCCCATGCTTGCAGCCTCAGTGGGGAAGGGGGTCCTCCGCCTGTCCCACTGCTGCATTGGCGGTGCGTGGAAATGAGGTTGCGTACCCTCAGCCTCAGGTCGTCCCACCGCTTGTGGCAGTCCTTCACGCTCCTCACTGCCACGCCCACAGCGGTGCACTTGCGTGCAGCTTCGGCCCACACCTCCTTCCTCCGCTGCTGTGTGGCACGCCGTTGGTCAGCGCTGAACAGCATCTCCGCATTGTCCACAATGTGCTCCACCAAGACGGTTAGCTCTGCCTCGCTGAAGCGCTGTTTGCGCTGCCTCTGAGCAGGAATCCTGGCAGACATGCTGGTGGTCCCTTTTGGCTTCTCAGAGTTAGGATTGTGCTTGTGCTGGCTCTGGATGGCAATGGATTGTGCTTTTATATGATGGCCGCCTCTCTTTTTCCTGTTTTGGCGATCATGGTATTTCCGGTTCCGTGTCCGTGGCGGCGGAGGCGGAAACGGGTTTTGCGCCACTTGTGGCTGCGTTATTTCCATTTCCGTGGGGTTTTCCATGACGGCGGTAACAACGTTTCCGAGTCTGTGTGATGCGCGCGACCGACAGTGTGTAATCGGACGGTTTTTCCACAACCTTGCGGACACGGAAACGTTTTTACCGCCGTCACGGATTTTGCACGGTCCCGGACTGGAAGGTTGTAATGAGGCCCATAGTCTAGCCGTGATAAGGAATCATGATGCAGTGAGCGAAACGTGAAGTCAAAGTCTGTGGGATGTGAGAGTCTCCAAGTTTCTGTCAAGCCAATCTCTGAGATGCAGCAGATAACTGAGTCATGGGATTTGGAGCCTTAGAAGACACATCCGGAGCTCCTATCCATGAATTGCTCAAGACAGTTATTAAAGTCACCACAGACCACTAGGTTAGTGAGGCCAGATTGTAAGTTGTTTTGTTTCACTGAGTTCCCAGAAATTGGGATCTGGCACAGTGGAACCATATATATTCATAACAGATATAACATTAGCCCCAATTTGTAGCTTAACCGGCACCCACCTACTATGGTTCTCAGTGTTTTAATTTATAATCTTTTAGGAGTTTTTATTAATGAGTATGGCTACACCATTTTCTTTTCTGGGGAAGGGCTGGTGATTACTTCTTGGACCCAAAGAGATTTCAGTTTCATTGATTTGATCATGGACAGGTGGGTCTCCGGGATCAAGGCAACAGAGGGATCACATCTTTTGAGATCTGAAAGAACTTTGCACATCTTAATTAGTTTGTTAATCCCTTTCACATTCATATATATGCATTTAAATCCACTTATCTACTACCGATATTTAAAGGGTAAATATGAACAATTCATGTTAGACATAGCAATTGAGTAAGAGAAATTCCCATCACAGAGTAATAATGAAAAAAAAATAAGCATATCAATTTCATGGCGTGTGTAATGTGCTATTTAAGAATCAGCTCGACACATCAGTAGGATACACAAGGAATATGGGGAGACAAAAAAACTTGACATTTGTATGACATGACAGAGGAACAAGAGATGTAGAGTAAGATGAAGAGAGTGAGAGGTACTAAGAAATAGGTGATGAGATAGGTGTCAGGTTGATACAGAGAGATGAACAGAGCGAAGTTGAGGGCTAAGTGACCCCTGGCCAGACTTCCAAATGAGTCCTACAGGATGAAGGGAACCCGAACCACAAAAACCACACCCGTAAACTATATCCAGAATAACTGAATATGATGTTAATGCCCACAGCGATAAACAAGAACAATACAATAATGAGGTATAATAGTCTGGGTAGAGAATCAGGTGCCGGACGTAGAGGGCACAGCTAGAGTAGAAGTATCCATGCTGTTGGCCTGTAGGGATCTTATAAAGGATTTGACGTCTGCAGGATCATCAAAGACAGACGTTCTCCCGCTATGTGTGACTTTGAAGGAGCAGGGATGGAAAAGAACTTATCTAATTTTGAGTTGCTTAATGGCAGGACGGTCTGAGAGGAATTCCTTTTGCTGCTGAGCAGTTTTCTGAGCAGCATCATGAGAAATGTAAACCATGTTGCCTTGCCAATAAGTTTGTCTTTTTCTTTAGCTTTGGAAATAATAAGCTGCAACAGTGTATATTCCAGTATTAAAACAATAAGAGTACATCACATGGGATAGAGCACATGAGCAGATTTTAGGGGATCAATTCTATGCACCCATTGAATATTGAGGATGATGTCCGGTGCAATGTGAACAAGGGTTGAAAGCATTTTCTGCAGAAACTAGACAGCGTCTTTCCCTTCGCATCCTTCTGGAAGACCTGAGATACAAAGGTTATTCCTTCATACTTGATTTTCAAGTTCTTCATTGTGCTTCTGGAGGTCTTTGACAGCATTTTCGAGTGATATTACTCTGGGAGAGAGATCATCCACCATGCTTACTCTTTTTTTCCACATCCTCCATTTTATTTTCAAACGTGCACCATCTGTCATCAAGTTGTTGCAGTTTTAAATTGGTAGTCTCAATGAAAGGCTTTAAAGACATTTCACCAGTAATAGTAATTCCACGCTGGGATCAGCGGAGATGGATGTTGGAGGAGAATCACCTTGGGGTCTTTTTAGTGTGGCTGGGATGATTGTGGTTTCCCGAAGCCATGATGTTTTTTTTAGAATAGTCAATTGTAATATCCCCGAGACTATAGGGTTTCGGCCAGGAAAATGACTTTGGTGGTGTTGTGAGCGATAGCAAAGGTGATATTTCAGTCAAGTTTACAGCAATATGAAGGTGGGAGAATGACAAACAACCACAACCAAATGATAAATTAGGAATAAATATAAGAATGATCACTGCAGGATAATACAATTGTTGCTGACAGAAATTAGGCTTTTTTTACGCTTTATTTGCTTTCTTTTCCACTTTATTTGGTGCCTATTATTTTCTGTCCAGCAGGTGGCGTAGGTGAGAGGCCTGACTCTGGAGACATCTGGTGTTTACTGGCGAGGCCTGCTGAGTTTCTCCTCAGATGTGTTGGCTTACCAGACAGATGGCTGTTGCCGCGGAGGTCAGGAGCTTTATTTCGGCGTGTGGATCAGCAGTGCCCAGAAACGTGACACTGTTCGAAGCCCAAGAAGAAAGGCAACAACCAGGTATGAAAACATTTTCAGTAGAAGGTTAATGGGACACCACAGGCATTTGTGAAAAGGTGTCGCGTGCGGGAGGTTTGAGATCAGGGGCCATCAGCCATGGCGTCAAGCAAAGCCCCCCGTATAAGCTTTGATTGATTCAAATGCTCTTTCTCTCTCTCTCTTTCTCTCTCTCTCTCTCTCTCTCTCTCTGTCTCGCTCTCTTTTTCTTTCTCTCTCTCTCTCTCTCTCTCTCTCTCTCCCCTTTTCTCTATCTCTAAGTCTATATCCCTGCCTGACAGATGATACATGAATGATACACTTCAGTTCCAAGTCTGCAAAAAAGAATAACTCCAATTTTCTCTCTGTCTTTCTCATTTCCCAGCATGCATCTCGGAAGGATAGCTCAGTGGCAACGTGCTCGCCTTGGAAGCAAGACGACATGGAGCAACACAGGTTCAATCCCCGGGTCTGTGCTTAGAAACCTCTGGGTATTAAGCGCATTATAAATAACCTATCATATCATATCATATCATCACATTATTGAATGTGTAAGTCTGGTTCTCCTAGGCTTGGCTCAGTCTTTGAATGTGTTTGCCAGAATGCATCATATGGTTCCACTGTTTGTTATGGTCTTTCCTGGAGGTTGGCTCGGTGTAAGATGTTATGGTCCAATATGCACCAAATGATTCAAATTCTCTGTCAGTGTCTCTAAGACTTAATTTCCCAGCATACAACGCATTATTTCACCTTTATCTCAGTCTTTCATGGTAAGACTTTGAGTGATGTTTGGTGAAACATGGTAAGCATTAACATAAAAACAATTCTAAGCCATGTTTATTTGTAGCACTTGATAACAGGGTACACAGCCCCAAAACATATTATGCAAACTAGTCAGAATTTATCAGGTGAACATGATTATTTATTTCAGAAGGTAAAGAAACAATGAGCTGCATGAGCACAATGGAATCATTAGAATATAACATGAGAACATTTGGACAGACGTGCACCTTTTGTCAAACATCATTTCCTAAAAAAATGAGAAGGGGTAGTCACACGGGGAAAACACATTTAAAGGAAATTCAATCAACTCAAAATAGTGCAAGGGAGAATAGGCTCAGTACGGTAATTAAATCATTTTAAACATATTTTATTAATATCAAAAATTCCAACATAATAAAATTGAATCACACAATAACATCATACAAATGGATATGAGCATAAACAATTCTAAAAGCAAACCTTTACTGCACTGTGATGCATACAAAATGCCATATTTGTGTGCTCAAAGGTAAATAGATAAATGCTAACATAAAGTGCTTAGTGCTACTAAGCACTTTATGTTAGCATTTATCTGAAAGTGTGAGGGCTATGGCAAGTGTGATGCAGTTGTCGGTGGTCAGGAAGGGCCTGCAGAAGTTAATCAGTTTAGCGATGTATGCTGCAGACGATATGATTGAATTTACCTGTCTCGTTAGAGATAGTGTAGAGTCTAGGTATACTCCTGAGGTTTTTACCTCTTTGGCCATGGTGATGATGTTACCGTCAATAGTAAAGATTTTTTAGTAGTCAGAGCATGTGTTTAGTCATGATTGTGCACGAATGAGGAGCAGTTCCGTTTTCTCATCATTAAGGAAAAGCGTGTGTTGCGCCATCCAGGCTTGAATAGTATGGTACATTTTGCTCAGTTCGATTGAATAATATGATATGATATGATTTGATATGATATGGTATGATATGATATGATATGGCATTTATAATGTGCCTATGCACTTAGCTTCAAGGCGCGAAAATTATTTTGGTATAGTTGCAAGTAATGTATAGGAGGATTAAGGTGTTGTCCGCGTAGTTGGTGTAATTCACGCCCAATTTGTCTAGGAGGTCAAAAAAATGGTTTGGTGAATATATTGTAGAGTGTAGGAGAGACACGTGAGCTTTGAGGTAAGCCACACGTGACTGGGGCTTGGTGGGGAGGGGCCTGCTGCGGTGGTGGGGATCACTCTCATTGTACGGTTGTACAAGAAAGACTCTATCCATGTTATGGCTTCCACGAGGTGCTGGCAGAGAACAACTAAGTCAAGGTGTTGGCAGAGAATTTTGGGATTTACCAAATCAAAAGCTGCTGAGAGGTCAAGTAAGAGGAGGATGGCCATGTTACCCCTGTCTTTGGTTTCATCCATTTGAACCTTTAAGTCCAGAAGGGCAGTTTCCATCCTGTGACCAGGGCGGAAGCCCGATTGGCATAGGCCGAGAAGGCTGTGGGTTTCCAGATATTTTTGTATTTGCAGATAGGCACTCTATCTAGTATTTTGAGGAGGAATGATACAGTTGTGATAGGGTGGTAGTTTGTGGGAACATTGGCATGTAATGTGGGCTTTTTGATGAGTGGGAGTACCCAGGCTTCTTTTAGGTTCTCAGGTACAAGTAGAGAATGAGTTATTAATCAACGCTGTGATGAAGGGGCAAGCTCTTCAGCTCAATCTTTTATGAAAGAGGCTGGCATATGTCTCCTTGACATCTGGACGGTTTCAGGCCTTTCATAATTTTGGCAGTTTCAATCGTCATGACCGGTGTGAATTCAAAACAGGGAGTGGTGATAAGGGGCATGGGCCACTGGTCTAGTGGTTGGTTGGCTGGCACGAGTTTAATTTTCTTAGAAGTGATTTTGTTTTGGAGTAGGGAGATTTTATTGATGAGGGCATTTTGGATATTCCTGCACCAGGGGAGGTCTTTGATGTAGTTGTCTGGAGAGAGAGCTACGTTTTGGGCTCACGTAGTATGGCAAAAATCTCTCTCGTGCCTGAGTTAGCTTTTTCAATTCTCTCATTGTATTTATTGCCTTTAGCTTGAAGAATAATAATAACATATAGTTTGTTTGTATTTTTTGGATAGGGTATCAAAGAACTGTTTGTTCTTGTCTGAAAGTATATTTTTTCCAGGCATTCTGAGCCGTTCTTTTTGAGTAGCGTATGGATTTGAGACTTGTGGTGTACCAATAGTTTAGGTGGCCTTTTGGTTTGGGTTCATGTTTGTGCAGTGGTGCTACTTTGTTAATGGCTTCTAGGAGAGTTTGATTGTATAGTGTGACCATAGTTGTAGGGTCGGAATTGGTGTAAGCAAAGGCTGTTAGAGGTTGTAGCAAGGGGAGTAGGTTGTCTGGAGTGATGCTGCATGAGTTTCTTGAAAGGAAGGCTGATGCTGGTAGAGTCAGGACATCTGATTGTACTTTATCATTAATGGTGAATGAGAAGACAATACGGTCTGATGACCACAGGCAAGGATTGTTGGCTAATGCATTGGTGCTGCAGTTGAGATCTGCTAGCCAATCTAGCCTGCAGCCTTTGTCATGAGTAGGGCTTGAGATTCCGTGGGAGAAGCCTTTGCTACAATTGTGTTGGCAAGGGCTTGTGCCTGGGAATTGCAGGGGTAATTAAAGCCTAGTTTGACATCTCCCAAATAGGATGATTTTGGAAGATGGCTTGGTGTTGGTTTAGAGGAGTTGCACAATATATTCCTTGAAGGAAAGCAGAGTGTCAGGGAGTCTGTAGAGTAAGCGGATTATAAGGGTGGCTGCAGCTAATAAAGAGATTTTGATTGAGAGCGGTTTGCCTGATAGGAGAGATTGTTAGGGACGAAATCAGGAAATATGTCCCCATAAATAGTGTTGCCATACATATAGTCGCTGGGAAATGGCATAGGCAACATTATTTATGGGGACAATATATGGGGTAAATCGGTGTGGGGGTTGTAGGGGTGTCCCCCGCTGCATTCAGAAAAAGTGGGGGTTGCAGGGGTGTCCCCCACAGGTTCCATATGATAATGTTGTTGCAAAAGAACAGCGGCATTCTTGTATGGAAAAACATTTGCAGGGACATTATCACATGGAACCATAGGGACTTCTCGGTTAGGTAGGCAGTTTTTTGCGATAATAGCTGCTCCACCTCCTTTTGATACCAGTCTGTCTTTCCTGATGATGGTATATCCATCTGGGATGGTCAAAGAGAGGACTGGGCCAGTGGCTGGGTGCAGCCATGTTTCAGTGATTGCCAGGAGTTCTAGGTTATTGGAAGTGATGAGGTTGGATATGTCGAGGGCATGGGACAGGAGGGATCTAGCATTAATAAGGGCTCCATTAATGTGAGTTTTAGTATCCCTTTTTTAGTCATCAGAGGGGGAACATGTTAAGGGTATGTTCTGGGGGGGGTAAGGCAGGTGCTTTGGCAAGAGTTATAGGTTTTATTTCTGTATAGGTGGTAGTGTAGACTGTTGCTTACAGAGGTATAGTGAGCTGTGCTGTGAAATCGTCACTAATAAGAACATTAGTCATTGATATGCATAATGGGGGATCCACATTTGGAACTGTTTACTCCAAAGAGGGTCTGACAGAGTTCCGGTTAGTGTTAATAGGCTCAGATATACTCATGGCAATTATCCCAAGGGGTCCTGCATGATAGTCTGGACTGGAAGGTGGGCTGGATGTAGTATTGAAGTGTTTGTACATTGGGGTATGGAGGGGGTGATGTTGAGTTATTTTGGTAAAGGCCTTAGTTCTTGATTTGAGACGAGTATTTCTCCGTATGACAGTCAGGTTGGTTGTAAATAGGTGCTGATGGCGAGTGACTAGGTGATACGCTCGTCATTTGTGTCTGTTAATGAGGGAACACAGTTTATTTGGGCTTGGGACCATCTTGTGTGCAGTTGTCTGCCAGGTACTAAGAGTGAAGGGGGGATGTTATGCAAATCAGGCAAAGTAGATCACATTTTCACAGGGAGTGAGCGTTTTAAGCTGGAGCACCTGGAAACTCCTCAAGACCTTCCTCTTCTCTTTCTCCTTCTCTCTCCCTCTCCCCTTCTAACCTCGGTTCTGTTTTTCTCCACCCCTCTTCCTCCTTCTTCTCCCTAACTCTGTTCAGTTTTTGCTGACTGGTTGCCTGGTTCACCTCCAGAGCCTTACGGGTCCCAGCTCCCACCCCCACCAGTCCTTTGCACTTGCCCCTGGGCCGCTGCACTATGTTCAGCATTATTGCACTTTCATCTTACGCTCCGTGAGTGGGGCAATCTCTCTGCACTTAACTCAGGGCCCTGCTGGACTGGACGTGTTTGTTCCCCCCAGGTCCCTTCCTCGCATCTCCATCTGCACGCTGCATGACCTAAATGTACCAGGACTAGTTAGTTCATCTGTCCTGTCCCCCCCTGCTTTTTAGTTCACCCTCCCTAGCTTGGTCGCAACTGTAACACTTTATGCACTCGTTTTCTGTTAGTTCATTCAGAAACTTCAAAGCCTAAGCATGATTACTGTATACCCTTGTTTCCTTTCCGCCTTGAAGTGCTTGAAGCACTCCACCTTTGTATAAGCACTGTATAAATAAACAATTACAACGTGTTTGGTTGTAGCCTGTGGCAGGTGGTTGGAGGGATGGTTTGCAGTGTTAACAGTTTGTGACCATTAAATATAGAATGAATCGATGCAGACTCCATAACATACATTTCAAGTGATTACAATAGGACAAGCACAGTCAAATAGGAACAAGTATATTACTTTTTCATATCAAGAACAACACACATTCTTTGCAGAAAAATCCAAGGAGGAAAACATGCAGAAAATAAAAGGGGACACCCCAGAATAATTACAGAGTATTTGAAAAACCAAAGAATTTCTAATAGCTAGACATTGGCTTTTTGCCATCTGTGTCCACATACGTGCTGACACTTCTGTTTTGTGGTGAAACAGTGAAGGGAAGTCTTTTTACTATATCGATTAATAATTATATTTGTGTGCAAACACTAACTTACACTCCTTTTTGGAACATTTAAAGTATATTTGTGGGCATGTATGGGCCATGTATTTTCTGCATTCCCACCCATCAACGTACAACTGAAATACACATCCACAAAGGCCAAAACTATGGCCTTTGCCAATGCTTTTTTAATATGGGTCATGTGTTGATGCCCGAAGGAGCATACCTTGAGGTCGGATGGAGGGGGTTGGGAGAGCAGATACTAGTGGGTGTGATGGTTAGCGGCCACTTTGTGTATGCTTGAGCTTTTTCCAGGGTACAGATAGTGATAGATGCCCCGGAAAGTTGCTTTGAGAACTGTCTTTACTGCTAGATTTATAAATGGTAGACGGGTCCACAGAGGCAAAGTGGCACCTTGTTTTTTTTTTCACTGGCACCACTGGCGTAATTCCTGGATGCAACATTTTCAATGCACAGTGTAAAATGTAAGACTTCAAGGCCCAGCATGCAACGTGATGTGGACCTTAAACGCCATGTCTTTAACAAGGTTGCCCTGGTCAAGTTTAGAATGGTAAAACTGAATATGTCACGTGGAATGGGGTAATGAGAGAAAAAGAGGGAATAGGACAGTTTAGACTAAGAGCTGTTGGAGGGAAATGCGGCAAGAAAGAGGTCCGGGGGAGGATGAGGATGGCCAATGGAGAGAGCTGAAGATGAAGGACAGAGAAGGGGATGTGGGCCGTGGCGGTGGGGGAAGTGTGGAGTTGGGGGAGTTGAAGCATGACCAAAGTTATGAAGACCCCATATATACAGAGATCAGGGGTGACAATTTTATATTTTACCAGTGTGGTGGGGGTGAAACTTATGGTGCAACCTTTGACCCAGTAATGTCATGAGAAGTGACATAATAGGAAGTGATATCGCAGGCATCTGTCCGAGGTTGACATACTGGCTATGCACTTTAGTCCTACAAAGCAAGGTGTTAGTGTGATTAATCAACTTCTGGGGCACCAGTGTCCGGGGATGATCATCGGTTTCAAAACCATCGATCAGCCCCACACCTCTAGTACACCAGAAGGGAACCAAACTGATTGGAAACACATGTAAATTATAAACCTCCTTGTCCAATTTTGGTAACGTGGGTGGAATGGCAGGCTTACCTCTGCAAGGTCCTGTATCTTTGGTTAGTTGCAACACAGCAAAAATATAATTATTGCCCAATGATAAAAGGAACTATCCATTCAAGGTTGTATAAAAATATCTACTTAATTATTATTACATCAGACAGTTTCATAAAGGAAAGGGATGCACTCTGGATACTGCAAGTAGGGTAGTGGTAAGGTAATCAGTCTTAACTGTTCAAGGTTATTTGGTTTCAGCACCAAGGGGAGCAAGGCATCATAAATGTCACTAAGGGCCTTCAGAGAAGGACCAGGGGACAAAACCACAATGTACCTGGTGCTTCAGATGATCTTGATGCTCAACAGTGTTGAGTCGGTTTCAGGACACTTTGCAGCTCCTCCGACAGAATTCAAGATGGGAGACGGCTGCGGGTATCAGACGGCAGGGAGTTTGTCAAGCGAGGCTGGACGGACTGCTACAGGCAGGCCAACAAGGCAGCTCAGGGTAAAGAAGTGTCTCTGTGGAGGCTGGCAGATCTGGAATGCTGGTTGAGGCGTCTTGGACGGCTTTAGTGACTGCAGCATGACAACAGTCAGTGGTACAGACGATCACGGTTTGAGGGCTCGACTGCCTCGAAAATGTCCTTAAAAGCTGGACGCTGGTTGATGCTTCTTGTGGCACTCCTCCTAGCTTCTTCGCAAGGCTCATGTCATCCTTTAAGGCGGATGGCCCAAAGCTGAGGAGAGTGTTTGCTGGCAACGGCCTTGTCGTTTGTTCAGAGACACTCTGGCACTTCCCACCTAGGAAGCTTGCTGGCAGAAACTATCAGGGATGCCTGGGTTCCAGTTCTGGAGCTGCTGGATGGGTGCTCTGAGTCTAGTATCTCCCTCTGTTCCATGTGAGATGTTTTGGGGAGGGATCTTGCTTCACTCTTGGAAATGAAATCCTGGCCTTCCTTCACTGGCGGAATCTGCAATGCAGACTGTACCTTCAGCCAGGTTCCAAACACATCCTTCTTCTTACTACTTTCAAAGTCATTGCATGATCTGCCAAAACATGGGTTCAACCCTCTTTTAAAGCCAATGGGCCCCAGTGATTGGTGCAAACTAAGCCTACCTTAATGAAACAATTCTGGGTTTCCCCCCAACAATACTCTGTTATGTTTGAGGTCATAACCCGAGTGCCTTGCAACAGGAAAGGTAAAGGGTGACAACATGTACTGCTAAGTCCCACTCATCTTCCTGTCTATTGTGGGTCATAGTGTCTTTCAGGCTAATTGAGCTCTCTGTGACTCCTGATCAAAGCATGGGTCTTCCTTGCTGTTTGTCACAACAACAGACTTTCTGTCTCCATCAAATAACACACTTCTTAGCTCTGAAAAGGGGTTCCCTTGCAGGGTTGCTTACTGTAAACAGTTGTTCCAGACATGGCATCCACTGCCCTTCATACAGATGGGAGGGAGCCACATTGAAGTTGGCATTGCATATCAAAGAGGTGTTAGTTTCCTGTCCCTTGTGTTAGTTCTGTGGCCAGGCCTCTTCGTAGGCCTGCTTTCGTTTAACTCTCATCAGTTTGTGCTGTCACCACACATAACATTGACAATAGAACAGGGCGGATCCATGGAGAATTTGATATTTAATCAGGCTGGCTATGACAGTAGGAAGGTGTTGCCTTCCCCCCTTCCTGAGATGCTTTGATGTACATGTGGCTGTCACATTCCAGCTAAATGTGACAGTGGGGACTGCACATGTAGGCTGTGTCCCTTACAGAGTATACTTGACTAAGTGTTTGTTGTGCAGCGGGCATAGGAAAATGTGTGTGAATTATCCTCACACATTTCCTAAGGTTGTTCTCCCTTCATTCTATTTCTTACAAAATTTCAGAAAAAGCGCATGTGAGCGCACACTCCCTGTCCAGATGTTCAAATTCCTCACAGTGAGATAAGGTAACTTTTGTAACCTTGAGCCCTAAAGTCACATCCACAAAGGTTCTGTGGTTCACATGGAACTCTGGAAGTTCAGCTCTTCCTTTTACCTTTTGGTGAACAGTACCCAAATGCCCTTGTCTTCGAAGAGACCACATATGTGTCCATTTCAGCTTCTTATTTACTGCCATTTGATTCAATTATGCGGGCACTCTTGCTCCTCTTGGCCTCTAGAGATTTGCTCACTCTATCTAACACCGATTTCATACACTTTTAATTGTCCAATCCTTTGGGTGTTGCAGATGTTTTCTTCTTCCTTGATATAAGAGGAATGTCTCATATTCAGGGCTCATCCGTGTAAATCTCCTTGTGAGTTTCAATTATTCCTTGAAATAGTATCCTTGATCCTAGGCCATCCTCAACTTATTGCTGTTTTGCACAGGAACTATGTTTCCAGCGTCTCCTGATTCTGCAGCCTTGGTCTGTCTCTGAGGTAGCTTGGTTGAATTTGACATGAGCCTGCGTCCATTTTCCTATCATGGCCATCCTTGCCACATTATATATCCCTCTATAGCAAGCTTCTATATATCTCTTCTATCTTGAGTTACTGTGTATTTACAGTTATCAACTAGTAAGCTATTTAATTCTTCTTTATGATTAATTTAGCTTTAAGTACATATTTCTCTTGGTGCTTCATTTACATTGTCACTCTTAAGTATTATCATATCGTTTCAGCACAGGTTTGTATATCTTCCTTATGACATCACTCTGCCCTGGTCAGATTTAACTTAATGTTCCATGATGTCCAAATGTGCATGCTGACATCCTTCCATGTGGCATCCTTGTACACCTTCAGTGTGGAACTACATTCTGTATGGCTGTCTGAGTGCATAATGTCTCTCATACACTCAATGCGGAAGTGGGATTACACAAGGGATCCCAGGCATGGCCCTTCGGCTGCTGTTCCAACATATCAGTGGTCAGGGGCGGGAACTCATGAAGAAGGCATTGACCTGCACCTCTACACTCTATCTTTGGATACCCAGGCCCTACAATAGAAATCAATGGATTCCTGAACAAAGGAAAGATGGCGACTGTGGTTTCTTGGTTTCCTTTTCCTATAAACTTTGTTTTCTCAAAGTCATGACGAACCCTGTCTCTGTTCTTTTCCCCTGATTGGATGCTGGGTGGAAGAAACACATAAGGTACTGTGTAGAAGCCCATGCCAGACTGGCTGGAGCCTCTCCAGGGACCGTGTGCTGAAGGCCCACCGTTGGGTGGAGTTTGTATGAATGGAGTGAGGAGTCAACTCACATTATGTGTTGTGGGTGTCTGGTTTTGGTTGTGTGACACATTCCCTGAGCTCGCCCTGACTGAAACTGGAGTGAATACAGTGCAGTGTGCTGAAAGGCTCAGGAGTAGCCTCCAATCCACATTCTGTGCTTTGGGTGTCTGGTTTTGGGTGAATGGCCTGAATCCCTGTGAGCCTGATTTGGTGCTGCCTGCATGGATGCACTTGTGTGTGCATGGCTGGATGAGTGAATGGGGATTGTTTTTGTATAACAGGGGCTCCCACACTCATCTCCTTGCTCATGAGATGAAATCAGAAACCTGAAAAAGCTGTTCTCTGGATTCCAGCTGGAGGAAGAAGTCTGCTGCTGCAACTCTTTAACAAATCCAAAGGCTGCAGTGCTGTTCAGAGGACTGAACCAGAGAAGACCTAGATGGGCAACCTCTTCCCGAGCTACGAGGGACCATTGTGCAACTGCTGACCATCATCTGAAGTATTCTGGAAGCCATTCCTGAGTGCCTGCCGTCTGTAGAAGGTATATTTGTGAGTGCAGAAGAGGAGTGCCTGGACATCTGGAGCCCAAGAAGTCCATCTACACAGCCCAGGGTCTGGAGAGTGTTTGTGACCACTGGACGCCAAGCTGATGTGTATGACCCGGAAGAGGGGGTGCCGTGGCATTGTGCTGACTGATGCCTGAAGCTGCCAAAGTTCCACTTGGTTAAAGAATCCTTCAAGTTGCATCACTGCCATGACATCTGACCACGTTTCCATGCTGGAGAAGATTCAAGGTTGCTGCCTTCAGAGTGCCAGTGGTTTTCCTGCCACTAAATTCCAAATAAGATGTCCTGAGGGTCCAGATTTGGTGGTGGTCCACAGGGCAGTCCAGTTGTCATGTTCAGGTCACCAGAAGGCATTTTAACATCTGTGCTGCGACTACAGCAAAAAATAACTGAATAGTGGTAAACCGTGAAACAACGAAACCTCACACCTACTTCTGCCACTGCACCTGTCACCACCGAATGTCACTAATAGACTCCAAGGGTCTTATCCTCTTTGTGTAAGCCTTGTCGAAGCCCACAGCAAGTTTCACCTCGTGGGATATCCACAGCCGGAGAAACGATTCACCAACGGAGACCACCACGACTGTCCAAATGGCTGCCTTCCCAACACTGCTTGTTCCCTTCTCCTGCTCAACATCGACATTCCAGCAACTCCTTCTTTTAAGGGGGTCCCTTCTCCAAGGTTCTTGTTGAGTAAAGCCAAGACACTCTAGTATAATGATAATGTTGACTAACGCACAAAGTATATTTCTTATATGTATACATTTACTTGAACATTATTTTATATAAAAGAACTGTGTTAGCATATAACATAGCGTGTGGACATTCCTTTGTGGTGGCTTAGGGAATCACTGTACCCAAGAACCTGCCTGCATCACCTCCCTTGAGTCTCAGCCTTGGTTGCTCGTCCATTGCTACCATTAAAGAACCTTGGCTAGGGTGCTTTGTGCCTCTATCCTAACCATATAGGGGCAGAAGTACATATACTCCCCTCCAGCCTCGACACCATCTATTAAAGGAAGCAAATGGTAATGGGGTAGAACCCATTCTCTTGGTGAAATTCCTTCAACATGTGGGCTCACACCCGATGCTGGTGAACATTGCCAGGAGGGCACTATTTTGAGTATGCTAGGTAGGGATCACAATGCAAGTTGTCACGAGTCGTTGAGAAGGTGCGCAGTGTTCACATTACTGGTTTTCTATATGAATACCCTCCCCCTTCCCTGACATGCACCTTACTTCTCAGTAGTTGCATTCAAAATGGAGGATACGAGGCAAGCCAGTGCATCACAGTAACCACTACACAAACACCCAGAGACCTGCATCCCTCTAGCCTCCTAAACTATCCCATTAGATATGTTCCCATCCCACTTACACACAATTCTTGGTTTGCTGCAGTCATACATTCTAAAACATCTTGCTAACCCCTCAGCCCACTCAATGATGTAACAATAACTCCTGCTTGTTTCGCAATAAATATAATACATTGCCATACAAAACAACACGATAGAAAACACCATCTCCTGCCTGGTCTGACAGGTGAAAAACACTATAAATAACACTATGCACACTGGCCAATGCTTGCCACAAGCATTTTTGTTTGTCCCAACCAACTTTTATTCTTTCACCATGTCTCTTTCTTCTCATGTAACCAGAGGCATAGGTCGGACAACAGGGAAGCGCTAGAGTGGGTAGCACTAGAGTGCTAGAGCGTTAGAGTGCTAGAGCGCTAGAGTGCGACCAATGCACCAAAACCAAACGAAAAAGTATCTTTTCCTTTACCAACAATTCTGTTCCTTGTTTAAATATGTTCTTATTTATCCTGGACACTGAAGACAGACTCAACCATCTCAAGACACATGAGCTGTCCTTAATCAGATTCTGCTTAAAAGCCTCCTTTCTGCCTAAATTCTGTGGGTAAATATAATTGATTAAAAACAACTTTTCTGCTCTAGTATGTGTCTCTCAGTCGGAATATAAATCGCAGCTTGAAACAAAGTGGAGTTTCTGGTGCAGTTTTAAAAAAAACCGAAGCTCCCCTGCCCTAACCATAGAGTGGGGAGCTACTCTCCAAGAGGAGGGAGCAGCTGCATCGCACTGCAGAATTAATTTCACAATAGTCAAATGAGTCACATGAGCACATAACAACATTAGCTGAATTCAAATAACTCATTACTACAACTCAGTGGGTTTTCGGTGTGGATGTAATTGCTCTAGTAATTAGTTAATTGAGAAGCAGACCTTATCATAATGGTACCCGCTATGCTTGTCCCTGCCTAATTGCATCCTAAGGCGCTCCCCCATGGGTAAAAATGAAGAGTTTGATAAGGTATAAATGTCTCGCCTCTCACTGAAATGGCTTGGACATGGACCGAGATCGAAGACTGTGCTGTAGATTTCTTTAGCACACGGGCGTCCTTAGTTGCATCTTTTTCTGCAATCGATAATGGACATAACTAATATGTGGATTTTCTGAGTTCCTTGGGTAAGCAGAGGTAAGATAGTCACGCATGCATACCTAAACACTTGAAAGCCAATTACAGACTATTTAGGAGATGTTTCACGCAGATGGTCATTTTCAAAAGCATAACCGACCAGATACATACTAACAGCTGTTCTTCAGCTGGGAACAAATTCAACCGGTCTTTCTTAATACACGAGTTGATTGTCCATCATGTAATACTAGCATGTGCACGTCTGGAGCCCAGAAGCAAAGTCCATTCAATAGGTTCAGGTTAGCCACAACAAAAATACATCAGTTGGCATTGAGGGGAATTGTGCTTTGTTTAACAATTTTGATAAACACTATGGTTATCCTGAAAACCTGGTGTGGCTTTGGATTTCGAGGAATGGGGAATGTCAATGCAATGTTAAAATCTGTACAGAAGAATACATACACATATCGTGTTAGGCAGCCAGTATGAGAGAACTCACTAGTTTTAGTTATCCCAAACTTTCATGGATTCATCCATTGGTGATTTTTGGCCTGGACCCCAACGAAAGGCAATCTTATGGCATAGTAATTTTATTAGTGGAAAGAACCCTTTTCAATGACTTGATCTTAGAAGCTTAAACAGGCAACAGGTGTTTCTCTTCTCGAGTTTGACTTTGAAGGATTTCTTTGGGCAGCTGCATTCTAAATGACAGGATCCATCCAGAGGCATTTAAACTTCACTGGAAATTACAGGTGAGGTGACCTTGAGTCCAGGGTGTAAAAGAGTACTCATTGCCAGAGAGCACGCTGTTTAAAATAACCAAGAGAAAAAGCACATTACCTTTAACATCTGAACCTTTGTGTCGGGCAGCCTCCTAATCTGGGTTAGTGTTAGCAATTATCCCACAGTGCCCAGCTGCTCAAACAAAGTGATCTAGACCTTTGGCTCGCCGCATGTTTTGGACTACAACTCCCATAGTGCAAAGCCAGAGCAGGAAATGGAGAGGGATCTTGGGAGTCCCAGAGGATGACACCTGGAAAACTGCTGTTTGCAGAGCCCTGCTCCAACCTGACCTATTCTGCGCAGATGCTGCTCGCCTAGGTGAGTAATATGAGGCGGGCATGGACGAATACTGCCCATGCCAGCCCACAGGTGTGGAGGAAGTGGTGACCTAACGTGCATCTCCGGGTCCCTAGAGCTGCCAGCTGATCCCATCCACCCAAACATGTTACCTTCCCAGCCTCATTGTGTTCCCTCTTTTGCAACACTTGAAGGGGGTTCCATGCAATAATGTCACTGCAAAAAATGGCTCCTGACAAAAATGTCACATAGAACAATGGCTTTTCCCGGTGACATTATGTATGGGGACAGCATTACCTGATGCCTGAAAGGGTGCGTCAGATTCCTGTTTTGAAGCAGTCCAATGCCAAAACAGTGCAGACAGGATTGTATTTTTTGTAATGTATAATGCAGAACTCCTAACTGTATACTAGGGACCATGTCTCTCTCATAGCGTATATTTGATATTAGACACCATTTTGTGCATGTGACGTGTCTCATATTAAAGACAATGTAAAATGTCTATGTTATTAATGAGTGAATTAATTAAGCATATGTTTATTCTAAGGTGACCCCTTTATTTAAGCTTCTACACTCATGTTTTCTTTCCAGAGCAGGCGTTTTCAGAAGTATGGAGACCTTCGTCTGCATTAAGTCCTCGGCAGTCCACCACTGAGCAGTACTATCCAGCTAGATGGGCAGAATAACCAATAACAGGTAAGTGATCTGCCATGCAGGTTAATTTCCCCATTCAATGTCCACCTTTAATGTCTGCTCTTTGTGAATTAGGAACTTGTATCCTTGATCTATTTATAAGGTGCTGCAAGTATACAAGATCCTGTAGAGTGCTATGAAGAGGCAGGTATATGGGGGAAGATGGGGTCAGAGGAAAATAGGAGGCAGAGAGTGCTAGGATGGCCAGTGCGAAGCTTGGGTCATGCTAGCCTCTGATATCCAAGACTGAATGTGTATCGCTCACTCAGTCCAACAGGGAAATCCTGCTGGATCTTTCTCCTGTGCTTCCTCTAACCACCTCTTAGTTTTACATTACACTCTGACCTTTGTTATTTCCTCCACATTAAATCCTTAGTGACACCCACAACTTTGATTTGTGTTGTCTCAAAGCTATTAATCCTTTCTACATGCTTTTGATATTTTGCTTCTCCAGATCTTGTGTGTTTTCTGATGACCGCTGCTAACTGTCGTCTAGCTTTGCCAGTAGGACAATTTATTGGGCCTCATTCCGAGTAGGGCGGTAAGGGATACTGGGCACCGGTAAGGAGACCGGTGCCGGTAATCCATTACCGTCCTACTACGAGGTCCCTTTGTGGGTCCCTCCTTTAACGCCTGGTCTGACCTGGCGTTGTGGACGGGACCCGTTAAGGGACCAGGCGCAAATAAAGGGCTTGACATACGCCAGCCCGTTATTTGCGCCCTACCCATTCCCATTGAGCCCTATTGGGGCTCATATGGGAATGGGGAATGGCATTTTCAATGGGGACTTACCGGTCCCGCAAAGGTCGGACTACACTGGTAAGTCCCCATTGAACCAAACCGGAGTCGGTACCGGTATGGGAGGCAGTCATGGCGCAAATAGTGCCATGACTACCACCATACTCGTAATGACCCCCATTGAGTTCTTAGCGCTGTGTGCAACTTGCGGGCACAGGTTCAAGTCTTGGCAGCCTTGTCTGCTCTCTTCCTCCTTTGAGGTTGATAAATTGAGTATGGTTGGGTAATGACACCTGTTGTAGGAGCTCTTATCCGTGTGGGGACTCTTAAATCTTGGGGGGCCAATAATGCTCAATCAGGATCAACTCCATTTGGGGGGGCTAGATAACATCTGATAGAATAACCTTAACAGCACTTGACAATGTTAAGTGTGAGTTATTCTTGGTATGTGAATGTCGTTTTCTAGTAATAAATGAATGTGAGTGGTCACTGTCACTCTGTGCTTTGCAAAGGCACGGCAGCCCTTGCACCCCACTATACACATACAGCGACATGAAGCTAAGGATATGCCCCTCGTACCACCTGTCTGACTTCACAACTCATGGAGCAGTAACTCAACACGCCACGTGCGTACAGCTACCTACCAACCTGGCTTCATGAGGGTCTGCTCTCATGGAGATTCGTCCTGACATAGCCCGGAGGTGGTGGTTGGGACCCTCACTACTGAAGCACCCGGCATTGGGCTGCATAGTGAATCTTACAGAATGCATTAATATTCACATGTATTAAGCTTGGCATATTACATGAAATGTGATTATATTCCTAAAGATCCTCCATGTTCAAGATAGCACCTTGAAGTGCAGAGCACCTTCTACTATTGTTTGTCTAGAGCTCCTGACCATAAAAATGCATACTCAAAAAGTTGGTATCCTTTTTATATTAAGAGATGTGTGTCAGGCCGCACAGCTCATAAACGTCACCAGGACTGTACATATGTCCATATGTATCAGTGCTTAATTTGTGGGGGTGTTTTCCTGGGCACGAGCCCGGGACATATTTCTGAGCCCCAGCATGTATTTTCTCAGACTGAGTCTGATTGTGATTTTGTGTTTTGGCCACTTTATTATTAAATCTCATTCAGCAGTGGCCACACAACAAGCAACAACAATGTGCCCTGGCCAAATTTACTTCACCCTGTGTCGGTGCATCGTTGTTTATAAACTTGATGACCCAGGTAGAGAGCAGAGTTATAGTTTGTCAAATTCTTCATCCCCATCGGACAGACGATTGTGCTCCTCACTTGGTTTATTCTTGACTGGAGGAGGAATCCTTCCATCGTCCCGTCTTCTTTTGATGGGAAGGCTTTTTCTTCTTCTGGAAGACAAAAGGCCTACCTCGAGGGGAAGCCACTCTGTCTGCCGAGGAGAACGGGCAGACAAGCGGCAACCTCCTCATTGCAGTCTAATAAGGGGCAAAGCCGCAAAGGCAGAAAAACCCTTTGTGATGATTGACGGCGGTTGAGTGGTAGAAAGTGGCTGAGGAGTTCCAGGAAGAGGCCAAGGAGGAGAAGATTAGGTGAGTCCAGTGATGATCCGGGGAAGCCAAGGAGAATCCTCGGTGCACCGGCAGGGAATCCTAACCCTAGCCAAACTTAACAGTCTGGGAAGCAGGGAAACCCAAGAGAGCCGGCAGATGTGGGATCAGCGAAAGTCCACGGAGTGTGGGAGGAATAGCTGCAAGCCGGGGTGTTGCACAGCAGATGGTAAAGGACCAAGAGGTAAGTAGAACTATGAATGGGGCGAGAGAATACACACCCTGAGCCAGACAGAGGCAGTGAACCCAGAAAGGGGGGAGAGCACAGGAGAACAGCAGCAGCACGGAGCGCGAGAAAGCTCTGTTTGGAAACCAGCAGGAGAGAACACAAGCAAGAGAGAGCTTCCAGGGTGGCAAAGTCCTACAACTAGCGCAGAAGCCCATAACTGAAGGAATGGATTGCAATACACAGAAGTGTTGAACCAGCGTTCTCTTAAGGATGCTGCGGCGGCCATGACCAAAACAACTAGACCGCAGCAGCACGTTACGGGAGAACGTAATGGGTAAATCAATGGCGGCTCCTCCACCTATCCCATGAATGCCAAGGCCGACGGGGCGTGACAGTATGCCTCCTCCAGGACCGACAGGTGCCTGGCTTGCCAGGATGGAGACGGTAAAACCTTTGTAACTGATCAGGGGCCTGAATATGAGAAAGGGGTTCCCATGAGTTTTCGGAAAGGGGGTATCCTTTCCATTGCACTAGATATTGTAGTCAGCCCTTAAGATATCGGGAGCCCCAATTGGGGGATACCTCATACTACTTGGGTTGAGTATGGGTAGGGATCCCAACCTTTGTAGGCTGGCGACCATAGGGATATGTATACCATGGGCATAATAGCGACACATGAAAGACTGGATGCAGGCAACTGAGTTTTTAGGCAGTTTGAGTCTGAATTCGACAGGGTTTATCTTGGCCGTGATTTGAAAAGGACCAAAGTACCGAGGTGACAACTTGGATGGGTTCACCCGTCTGGGTAAGAATTTGGTGGCCAACCAGACCTTTGAGCTGATTATCCAGTTCGGTGTGGCTTGACAATGACTGTCTGCTTGTCCTTTGTTCCTCTTCTTACTTTCCTCTATGCTGAGCTGTGCAGTCATGTGGGCCTTGGCTAGATTGGATGGTATAGAATCTATGGATGGAATTTTGGGAGAAGGGGAGAAGGTGTGTGGCAAGACCTGTGGATGGAAACCGTAGGTACAAAAGAAAGGCTTAGTCTGGTTGGGGTATAAACCAAGTTATTTTAGGAAAATTCTGCAGTATCCAAGAAGTCTGCCAAGTTGTCTTTATGTTGGTTAATGAAGCATTGCAAATACTGTTCGATAGTGCAGTTTAAGTATTCAGTCTGCCCGTTAGTCTGAGGGTGATACCCTGAAGATAAAGCCCTCTGAATCCCCAGCAGGTGACACAAGGCGGCACAGAATTTGGAGGTGTAGTGTGGCCCCCCGATCGGATATGATACAATCAGGAAGACCATGCACCTGGAAGATTTCCTTGCAGAATACTCTTGCCATTTCTGAGGCTGAAGGCAGCATAGGAAGAGGGGTGAAATGGGCCAGCTTAGAGAAGGAGTCCACTGTTACCATGATGACAGTGCGGGAGAGGGAGGGAGGTCACCATGAAATTAGTTGAGATGTTTGGAAGGCACTGGGTTCTGTTCCAATAGACCGATGGGTTGTTGGGTGCTGTATTTATTTTGGGCACATTGAGTCAGCTGAGAACATACACTTGTACATCTGACCGCAAGGTTGGCCACCAGAAGTTTTGTTGAACGATTTCCGTTGTGTTGGAAACCCCTCTGTGTCCTGCTGTTTTACAGTCATAACTCCACGAGTTTGTGTAACACCTCATTGGGAATTTGCAGTCTTTGATTAACAAAGGTCAGGCCGTCTTTTACAGTGATGGTTTCGTAACGAGTGTCTCTTGAGTCCACAGGGGAGTTAACCATCACCTTTTGTATGTCTTCTTGAAACGTGGATATCAAAAAAACAAACCTGTTCTTATGAAAGAGTTGTTCCGGTTGTGGTTCATGAACAGAATGAGGATTATTATTATTTTTTTATTTATTAGCTCTTTGGTTTACACAAAAAGGAAAACCTTTGGCTATATTTTTTTACAAGAAGAAAAAACTGCAGAAATCGATCAGACACTTAATCAAACAGTTAGTTAGAAGCTTAAATAGTATTTTAAAAAACAAACTAACAATTAAGAGAAAAAAACGAAAATGAATATAAAAACAAAAATTTGCATAGAAAGACCAGCAAAGTTTGCACTTTAGACGCTGTAATTCTAGAAATACGCTAACTGTTGATAGGAATTTATGCAAAGGCCAACGTGGTCTTTTCTCTTTCTGTTCTTTTACATTGCATGATGCTTAAAACTAAGTGAGCCCGATATACTTCACAACCTTGTCGTTATCTTGAGTTTAGATCTTCTCCCTCAATTTTCTCAAAGATAACCAGCATAAGTTTTATTACCACAAGGTTATTTGAAATCTTGTCTCCTTCCAGCAAGTATGACCACCAGAGATCAATTTCCTTAAATCTGTAATCCTGCCAAATATGACCTAGATAGGTCTGTCGTTCCCCTCTCACAGTTAGGCATTCCAGCAATAGGTGTTTCAGGGATTCTACCGTCATTGCATTTTTTGCACAATCTACATTCTTTTGTTTCTTCTTTTCCTCTCTTTCTGTAGTGATTTGTTCTACTTGGCCAGAGGTTAAGGCGTAGTTTTAAGAAGCCCTTTCTCAAAAACCAGTTAGGAAATAGTGTTAGATATTTCGGTAACCTATTCAATTTTCGCGGGACTACCCAGAATTCTTCATAACCTTGATATTTATAAAGCTCTTCCAATGTTTCGATCCAGTCTCTGGTATACACTTTTTTTCACTTGGTCCGGGTTGCTTAGTAGAGACTCTTCCATTTCATTCAGATTAAGAAGGATTATCTGGCATGTCTTGGACCATTCAGCTAGTATTGGTTCTGACCTCTCAGCCATTGCTTTTTTTATAGCTGCAAACCCCCCCTTTCTTGATGGTTCCAGGCATTTTCTGAAGAAAGACATTATCTTCCACTCTACAATGACTTTCAAAGAGGATAATTCCAGTTCTCTTCGAATTATTTGCATTGGGAAGGATTTTGGTAGTCCCAGGGTTGTTCTCCAGAATTTTCCTTCAAGCCAGGACCATATTTTAGCATCCAAGAGAAGCAAGGTTTGTGATCCATAGGTGAGGATTGCCACCACTTTTGCTCGGCAAAAGTCTATCAGGGGATTTATGGAAAATCGACAGAATCGCAGCAATAAGATCTTTGCTTGTCCCGTTAGATTTCTGAGTTTGTTTCTTAGATCTTGACATCTAGGGGCTTCGTTTCTGTCGATGTTGACGCAGACCCCCAGGTACGTAATGGTAGACACTTCCATTGTCTTTTTGTTGTTTAAGTACCATTGAGCGTGTTTTGTATTATTCCCCTTTTTATTGTTGGCGAATGTCAAAATCCTGGATTTTTCCAGGTTGATGGTCATTTTATTTTTGTCTGCATATGCCTCTAGAGCTCTTAGTTGATGTTGGAGGCCTATTGGAGTCTGATCAATTAGGACTATATCGTCCGTGTAAATTAGTCTTCCAATTGATATATTAGCGAGTTTTGCAGGAAAGATTCTTGCATCCGCAAAGGCATCTTCCATGTCTGAGGAATACAGGTGTATAATTCTGGAGCCAAGGGGCAACCTTGTTTGAGCCCGATTGTCGTGGGAATTGTCTCAGACAGGAGGCCACCTTTGTTTAGCCTCACTTTAATCAAAGTATTTCTATGTAGCTCCTATATGTTATAGAGGAGAACTTCCGGGCAGTTGCATTTTTTTAATTTTCTCCACATCCCCTCTCTATCTACTGTGTCGAAAGCCTTGGATAGGTCTATGAAGGCCATGTAGAATTGCGCCTCTTTGTTTATAAGGGTTCACGCTTTTGGTAGGTTTAAGGTAAAGATGTTTAATCGGGTGCCTTGTGCCTTTACGAAACCTGATTGCCATTCGTCTTTGTGGCCTACTTGCGTTGCCCATTTAGTCAGAGAAGTTTGTAATATGGTGGCAAAGAGTTTCCGTGCCACGTCTAGTAGGGCGATGGGCCTGTAGTTTCCAGGATCAGTTCTTAGGCCCTTTTTTAAAATTGGCACCATGACGCTCGTTTTCCATGAGTTTGCTATTTTTCCTGATAGCAAGATGTATTTGAACAATTTGTGTACGATTTTAGCCCATTCCACTGGATCCTTTTTCAATCCTTCATTCGTCAAACCGTCTGGTCCCGGTACTCTTTAATTCTTTAATCTTTTGGTAAGTTATTCTAAGGTCGCACTGTCTATGTCCAGCAAGCTTTCATCCATTCTCAATGGAGTCAGTTTGTTTGTTGTAGGTCCTAATATCGGTTGTCTTTGTTTAAAATGTGCTTGCCATTGATTCCCTGAAACTGGATTGGATATTAGAGCGTCTTGGAGTGTCTCCTTACTGTTTATCAAAGCCCACGTCTCTGCGGTGTTTCTCTTGCATATCGTGTTTATCATAGGCTGTGAGTCGTGGTTTAGCAATGATTTCTTGTGCATCTTTATCCAGTTGTGGAACGTTTGTTTTATTTTCCGTATTTTCTCAGTTTTGCTCGCCTCATTTGAATGTTTTAGCTGTTTTAGGTGTTTCCTCAAAGTTCTTTTCTTCACAACCACGGCTTAGTCATATACGTGCCGGTGTGACTTTACTGGTTTTGCACTTCCGGCTTGGTTGTGATGTGGAAGATTTTTAGCAATGTAACATAATTGATGACCTGCAGGGCTGCCTGTGACTGTAAATCATTTATCATTATTGAGAGATTTCTGTTCAGATTAGGCAATTTCGCTGGATTAATTTTCAGTCTATTTCTCCCTGAATTGATATCCAATTTGAATGGATAAATTTCCATTTCCTTTTTCATGCAAAGACTTGAACATGTAAGTTTGACCGGATGGTGGTCACTAGACTGTGTGGTTTTTACCTCAAGTTTTTGGATAAATGTTGATAAGTTAGATGAATTTGTGACGTAGTCTAGAATGGCTTTCGATTTCTGGCCTTGCCATGTTGGTTTCCCCGGGATATCACCTGGCGTGATTCCATTTCGAATTATACAGTCCCTAGATTGAAGGGTAGACCTCTAGTTTACTCCTCTTTTTTGTTTCGTTGTGGCCATTTTCGGTACATCTTCAAGTGCTTTGTTGTTTTCATCAAGACAAGTGCAGTTGAGATCACACACCAGTATTATCCAAGGGTCATGCCATTTAGCGTTTAGTTTGTCGATTGCGGTTGCCACATCCCTCGGGAGTGATTTATTTGCTTTGGGTCCAGGCAACCAGTATATGTTCATCAGCAATAAGTGCTGAGAATGGTAATCATCTGGGCTCGCGGGTATTTCCACAACTAGGAATTGAATGTATGGTGACAGGTTCAATGAATGGATCACGTTTCAATTTAGGTCCTTTTTTATTGCTATCAGCAAACCTGCCTTTGGTCTTCCTTTTTCCCCTTTCTTTGCTGGATTTATGTTTACTGAGTAGCCTTCGATCATGGGAATTTCTCTCAACCAAGTTTCTTGCAGGCATAATATGTCTGGCATGTTTTTTTCCAATTCATTTTTTGTTAGAAGGTGGTTGAATTCCCTTGTATTCCATGTGATAAGGGTCCAAGTTACCTTTTGGGTTTCTTTTCGGCTCTATAGACTCTTCATTTTTCCAACTGCTAAATTAGCAAGCCATACTCATCTCTCCTGTTCTCCATCCTGATGTTTTGTTACTTGGGATTGTTTCATAGCTTTTTTATGTGTATCATACGCTTCTTGAAATTGGGCTTTCTTTGAGATAATTTCTTGTTCGAGTACATCCAGTTCCACTTCTTTGTTACTTTTTTCAACTATCTTAAATCCCATGTTCCATATGGTCCTCTCTTCAGATAGTAATAGCTGGTGGATGACTTGTGAGCAAGTTCAGACCCGTATTCTGTCCATATACATTTTGTCAGGAAATTCAATCAGGGATATGTCGCTGGAGCTAATGAGTCCCAGTGTTGGTATATGGTGCAACAATCTTAGTACATTGGCCCGGTTTAGGATGAGACCATCTTTTGTATGTACTAGTTTCTCCAAGAGGAGTCCTCTACCCTTCTTTTCAGGCTTTAGCCTTCGTTTTGGTAATCTCAAGGGGCTAATCAAGAATTTTTCGTTTCCCATGTTGTAATCATTTTCTTCTGTGGTATAATCCTTGATCTTCAATGGAGGCAGGGTACTATTTTTGTTTTGGCATTCCGGCTTCAATGTTGGAATTTTGACTGGAGTATTTGAGCCTCCTATTGCCGCTGTTTTTCTTTTTTTTCTTTTGTCCACCCTCTATATTATTACCGCCTAACTTCTTTATGACTTCGGACTCAGTTGTGCTGCTTTCCTTTTTTGCTACTTCAGATTTTTTAAAGTTCTGCTCGTTTATCCCAATTCCTTCCTGCACTGTTTTGGATTTAGGTTGTTCTGGTTGTTCTGTCTCTGCTTGTTCATCATTTGCTTGTTCGGGTTCCTCTTCTTCTGAGTCGCTAAAGGTCGAATCATTTTCATCTGAGATGGAATACGTGGACAAGTCCATTAGCTCCAGCTCCGAGTCATCGGTTGATGCTGCCTCTTCGTCCTCTTGACTCGTTTTTACCTGCGTGTTAGCCTTTTTCCGATTACAGGTATTTTGATTGACTACAATTATCGCTGTTTCCTTTGGCACAGTCATACTTTGAAAAAAAATGTTTACTTTTGTTTGATTTCCGTGACCTTTGCGGGGGCTGATTTTTTGTTTTTTTTTAGCTAACTGTACTGTTTGCGTTGGTCTTTCTTTCTGTTCGATAATGGTGGTTTTCACCTTCGACCGAGTAAAGGCGTTCACCACCTTTTGGTTAGCGTTCTTTTTTTGAAGATTTCACACAGTTTCGGGTTCTGATTGTCGACTTTAGGTACTTCAGTTTCCCTTTCTGGTTGTGTAGTATCCAAGGTTATTTGTTGTGTTTGTTGTCCTGTCTTTGTGTTTTGTTTTGCTTTTTCTTGAGGGTCATTATTTGGTCTCTCCCTTTCCTGATCTTCGTTAGATGAGAAGATTTTGGAGGTGCTTGACGTTGAGTAGTTATTTTCATTTTTTTTGTTCGCCCCCATTTGCCATCGGCGGCAGGGCTTTGTTAATCCGTCCCTCCACCGAAGGTATAATTGGGCGTTCGATCAAATTTTTTGGATCTTCTGGATTTCCCTTTTTGTTGGCATTTTGAGTACGCTCTTCCGATTGCTCTTCATTGAGATTTTTCTCTGTTTGTATTTGTACTTTTGCTAGTTCCTTCAATTGCAGTGCGGAGAATTCAGGACCTCCAAGTGAATCTCTTCTTGAGTTTTTCCACCGATTTTCCCTCTCTTTCATAATAGGTTCCAATATAGTTTGCAACATGTCGGAGCTTCTTTGCTCAACATTTTGCATGTTCTTTTGTATGGCCGTTATAAATCCTTCAAGAAAGATTGACTTTGCGTGTACCATTGCTAACAAAGTAGTATGGTCTTTTAGGGTGTCCGTGGCCTCCTCATGTAATTTCATATAAGGGGCCAATATTGCTGCCATTGTTGTAATCATCAGGAAATGATCCTTTTCTCGTTTTTCTCCCGTTGTCTCGGACTTGAGGTCCTTCTTCCCCTGTGTTTGAGGGGGTTCTGTTGTTGGTGATAACACTGTCGATTCTGGCTCCTGCTCGTTGTCTGTTTGATTTCACTGGTTTTTCGTTGCCCCTTCCTTAGTTTGTGATCCATATCTACGGTCTAAGGATCTTTGTCCATTAAAGCTCAGTTTTCCAACATTAACGCATCAGGGATTTCGTTTAGCATAGCGTTTTTAAGGGGATTTTTTAGGTGTGTAACTGGCAGTACCCCTACCCCAATTTAAAAGAGATTGTTTCCCAAAGAAATGATTGTTTCTGCCTTGTGCGTCTCCTGAGGATAATGTTCGGGGTTTCCATATTTTTTTTTCTATGTCTGTGTATCTGATGATATCCATTCTAATTGATTTGGGAGTTGTTGTTCTTCCATTTGTTGCGCTATGGATTCCTTTCGCTACTTTATCAGGCTCTTTGCCCAAGGTGTGGGGTTCTATCCTTGGGTTTCCCTCAGGACGTTGGTTTAAATCATTTTCCTTGAGTGTGTTTTCTGTTGGTTCGTTTAGTCTAGCTTCTGTTGCGAGTGCTGGATTACTTAATGCACCTTCTTTTGGATAGTCAACCTTCCTTATTGGATCTGATTCTTGTTTGTTTATATCAGGTACTTCGTTTGACTATCGTTCATTTCCCGACCTTCTAGGGGGAACTTCAGGGCAATCACGGAGTAGGTGGGCATCTGAACTGCAGTACATGCAGAGCCCTTTGACTCACTGTCTCTTCTGTTCTTCCGGCGTTAAGGGGGCACGGGCAGTGCCAATATGCATAGGTTTGTCCTTTTGTGGTCTTGTTGTGAGGGGAGTCTGCATAGAGATGTTGGTGGTGGAAAAGAAACCTCGTCCCTTCCTTCTCTCCACTCTCCTTTCGGATAGTCGATATTCAATCTGGAGTGCAGGGGATAGAAGTTCTGAAAAGCTCCCGGGACGTTAACTGCGGGCGAGTTCATCTTTGATCTCCTCTCATAACCCTCTCCAGAACATGGTGAACTGGGCAGCCTCAGGCCATCCAGATTCTGCTGCTACTCTTTTGAACGACGTGATGTAGGACAGGAGGTCTGGTGGTCCTTGTTTTATGTCCAGAAGTTCCTCAGATGCCGTGAATGTGATCTTGGGTTGTTCGAAGGTCTGTTTCATCAAGGTTAGAAATGCCCCGTAATCCTGCACGATGGGGTTAGCCGAGGTGATTAGCGGAGTAGCCCATGCCAGAGCGTTCCTCATCATGTTAGAGATCATAAATAGTACCTTGGAATGATCCGAGACGTAAGTGCCAGCACGAAAAGTGAAGTGAACCAGGCATGCTTCCACAAACTCTTTAAACTTCTTAGGAGACCCATCATACATGCCTACTGATAGGGCCATGGCTGGAAGGTCTGTGGGATGCTGTTCCCGAGCAGTCACTAGTTGCCTAAGAATGGTATTCTCAGTTTTGAGGTTCTGCACCTCGAGGGTGAGTCCTTGCACTGCTGCCACCAACTCCCGAATTTGCTCGGCAGTGGCCATGGGAGTGATTTGTTGACGTTGCCAACTGTCAAATTCCTCACCCCAATCAGACAGATGATCATACTCCTCACCTGGTTAATCTTGACTGGAGGAGGAATCCTTCTGTTTGTCTTCCCTTCTTCCATTGGTGGGAAGACTTCTTCTTCTTCTGGTAGAGCTAGGGCCTACCTCGAGGGGAAGCCACTCTGTCTGCCAAGGAGTACAGGCAGACAAGGGGCAACCTCCTCGTGGCAGCCTAATAAGGGGAAAAGCTGCAAAGACAGAAAAACCCCTTGTGAAGATTGATGGCAGTGGAGTGGTACCAAGTGGCTGAGGAGTTCCAGGAAGATGCCAAGCAGGAGAAGGTTAGGTGAGTCCAGGGATGATCCGGGGAAGCCAAGGAGAATCCTTGATGCACAATCAGGAATCCCAACCCTAGCCAAACGTAACAGTCTGGTAAGCAGGGGAACCAAAGAGACCCAGAAGGTCTGATGTCAGTGAAAGTCCATGCAGTGTGGGAGGAATAGCTCTAAGCCGGGGTGTTGTACAGCGGATGGGAAAGGACCAAGGGGTAAGTAGAACTATGAACAGGGCGAGCCCAGATGGAGAGAAAATACAGCCTGCGCCAGACAGAGGCAGAGAACCCTGGAAGGGAGGAGAGCATGGGCAAGCAGCAGCACGGAGCGTGAGAGAGCTCTGTTTAGAAACCTGCAGGAGAGAACGCAACAAGAGGGCACTTACCGGGGTTGCAAAGTCCTACATCTAGCGCGGAAACCCATAACCAACGGATCGGTTGCCACGCGCAGAAGTGTTGAACCAGCATTCTCTTAAAGATGCTGCGGCGGCCATGACCAAAACAAGTAGACCACTGCAGCACGTTACAGGAGAATATAATTGGTGAATCAATGGCAGCTCCTTCACCTATCCCATAAACGTCAAGTCTGGCCGGGTGTGACATAGTCATCATTGATAACAATGAGTTGGAAGGTGCTATTGGTGGGTGCTTGGTCTGGTCATGCCCACACGGCTCGAGTCATCTTGCTTAACACGGGGGCTCCTCCACTACTGGAGTACGCAGCAACACTACATTAGTGTGGGTTTGTAACAAGAGGACAGTTTCTTTTTTATTGTTGCGTGTTTAGCTTACAAAAAACCTTACACAACATGTAGAAAAAACATCATATAAAATACATAATCCTTAAAAATCCATAATTCATAATACATCACATTGGCCTTTCCATTAAATTCATCACAGAATATAACGATATAAATTGAATCAAAATTTACAGAGTTCATTAAGAGAAACAGAAGCTCCCACATCCGAGATTTAGAATTAAGTGACCAAATTCATTTTTTCCAAATCTTTAGTTATACCTTGCAGGAGCGCATTCAAAGCCACGATTAGGGATATATTTAGCCCCCACATGCATCTACTCCAGAAAAGATTCACTCAGAGCTCTGAGTCTTTCTCAAACCTATCTTTGAAGGTCAAAGCATGTATAGACTCAAAATAAGAGCAACTAAGCACTAAGTGCTTAAGTGTCTCTTCGGAGTTGGTATCTCCACAAAAGCGGCACCACAGTTCAAGGAAATCAGGTCCTGGTGCATCATTATTACCCCAGTGCCTTGTCCTCTCGAGAGTCGGTAAATGGTTGAGCCTAAATTGCATATAACTAGTTGTTCCCCTCTCACACAGGAACCACTGCAGGTAAAGGGCCAACATTCCCCAGCATGGCCAAAATTGGAATTTTCTTTATAGGTAGAATAAGAATTGAAACAGTCGACCATTTCCACCACGTCTGCCCTGAAGAGGAACCTCTTCACCAGTCCTGGCCGTTGCACAAGATCTTCTACAGTCAAGCCGAGGGAAAGTAGTATTAAGTTAATTCTAGCACAAATCATTGCCATTGATAAAACTGATTCTGATCTAGCAACCTCTCTTAAAGTTTTGTATAGAGTATTTATCAGAGGGTCGCTTATTTTTCTATACAGAGAAAGTTGTTTCCAAAGGTACCTAGCTTTAAGAGATATAAGGCAGAGCTCATGGCGGATAACTGCATTGGGCACTGCCATAGATAAGCCCAGTAGTTCTTTCCACAACTTTCCCTGAATGCTATTAAGAATCAGACTCATATTGTGGGAACAGATATCAAGGCCATAGAGTAGAATGGGCTCACATTTGGCAAGATAGTATCGCTTTATCGGTATCAGAGAAAATCTTCAAACCTTCACTTTCAAAAATTTCATTTGGGATTTAAGTTTACAGGCCTTCTTGTCAAGGCTCTGTTTCCATAGTTTGGCACTAACCCTATTTGTAAGATTGTACCCTAAATATGTGATGGCCTGGACTTGGTCCACTGATTTGTCACCCATGATCCACTTATAAGTCTGAATATTTCTTCTTTTAGAAAAGACCAAAATCCGAGATTTGGATGTGTTGGGCAAAAGATTGTTAGCAAATGCGCAGATAAAAAAAGATACATTTTTCTCCTAAGACCACAAGGAGTACAGTCCAAAAGAATAAAGTCATCTGCAAAAGCCATCCTGGGAGAGTCTCAACCAAGTCTTTAGCTCACTGTTCTTTTCACAGAGAAGACATTTCCCCACATATCAGTCTTTGTCCTGCCCAGGGGCAGTCCAACTCCAAAATGCTAGGCAGTTCTCCTCTGAACAAGAGTACCACAGCAACCCCATACACGTGTTTCAGCCTTGTTGGGCATCATCAGTGAGGTGAAGCTGCGCCCCTCTAAGAACAGTGAGGAAGTGGTCCACGTCTGGAGTCCTCTGGTAACTTAGGGTGAGACCCACTTTTACTTTGTATGCAAAACAGGGGGTGGTGTCTGGGAAACTCTCTACCTGTACAAACACAGCCCATTGACTTGTTCTTGGGTGGATGTCCCCTGGAAGAGTCTCAACCAAGACTTTAGCTCACTGTTCTTTTCACAGAGAAGGCATTTCCCCACATATCAGAATTTGTCCTGCTCAGGGGCAGTACAGCACCGAAATGCTAGGCAATTCTCCTCTGAACAAGAGTACCACAGCAACCCCATACACGTATTTCAACCTTGTTGGGCATCATCAGTGAGGTAAAGCTGTGTCTTTCTAAGAGCAGTGAGCAAGGGGTCCACGTCTGGAGTCCCCTGGTAACTTAGGGTGAGACCCTGAGCTGAAGCTCAACAAAATATGGTGTAATTTGGGTCCGTTTGAAGTCGGCCATTGGTCCCCTTGATTGTGGTGACCAATAATCACTGTTAAATCTCAGAGGATGGGAACAGTGTAGAGTATATTGCAATTCCATGGGTTACGACACCAGAGAGTCCGTTTTAAATGAAATAATCCCCATTCGATTGCTGCTTGATTTATTGATCCTTTGCAAAACTAATATTTGTGACTTTACAAACAGTGGAAGATGCTAAACATCTGTGTTCCAAGGTAATTCTCGACCATGGCTGAATTATTAATTAATTTATTTATTTATTTATTTTTTGTCTGCCCTGAATTATTAATTTAGATTGCTCCTTACACACTTCACATTGAAACTCTAACTCTTGCAACTCTAATTGGAAACAATTATTTTGTCGACTACACGTGGTGCCTGCCTTAACCCGCTGCCTTTTCGCATTTGAATTATTAGTTTACACATATTTATTTACATACATTTATGTATCTTTCCAACCTGTATATTTAAGTGCAACTGAATTTTTCAATATGACTGAATAGATGTGGGCTTTGACAGGGGACACATTCTGAATTGTTGTACCTGCTCCACACTTTATAATTGACCTTCCGACATCAATATAAGAGCAATGAGTGATTTTGTAGAAATGTTAATGTACCTTAACCTGACACTTTTTTCCTGATTCCAGTGTGCTGATCAATCGGGAATTTTTCTTCCACATGTCTAAACAATATGCCATGGAGCGTGAAAGGAAAGGATATTAAAAACTGTCTACATGCCGGTGTTACAGGGGATAATCTGTACCCCAGCGCTGAATGCCAAAAGCAGAGGACCAACGAGCCAAACACTCTGCACATCATCATCTGGTCCATTCTGGAATTATTCTAGACGTGAAAGCTACATTTACCACAAACAAACTGTACGATTGATTTCAATGTCCACAGCCCAAGCGAAACCGGTGAAGCTAACAGATTGATGGAACCTGTAACCCAACGTCTGTAGCTTTCCCAAGCAATTTCACCAGAACAACAGCAACATTTCCAGAACTGTGAACCTGAAATCATCTATGGATTTGCTTCGCATTCTCAAATCCGTGGGCTTCTTGTCACTTGGAGTCTTTGGAATTCCCGGAAACCTGATCATACTGGCTTCGTTCGCTCATTTCTGGATCTTCAGGGGTAAATTAATCCCTTCCGACATCATTCTCTGCAAACTGGCCTTCATAAACATGGTTGTTATAATGGTTCGAGGCATTCCGCAGTCCCTGTCTGCTCTGGGAGTACGCAGGATTTTGGATGATCCGGGGTGCAATTTCATTATTTTCATCTATCGTGTCTGTCGAGCCATGTCAGTATACACATCTTCCCTCCTGAGCTGCTACCAATGGGTCCTTCTTGCACCATCTTCAAGTTTCTGGGCCACTATCAAACGATTATTGGCTCATAATCTTTTACCAGTCATGATGTTTTTTTGGAGCTTGAATTCTTTACTCTATTTTTTCTTTATTTATTCTTTTTCCATGGGGCTTTACCCAAATGCGACGGCCTATGTGCATAACATGGAATTTTGTGTCGTTATCTTCTCATCATACACTGACTTCCTGAGGAACGTAATTGCTTCAATTGTATGTGACCTCATCTGCATCAGTCTGATGTGCCTGTCCAGCGTCTCCATTGTCATCATCCTATATCAGCACAGGCGACGAGTGAAATCCATTCGGAGCTCCAAGCAAGATGGTAGAAGTGACGCTGAGGCCAAAGCTGCCATGGCTGTGGTATTGTTAGTTTCTACGTATGTATTTTTCTTTGGCTTGGAGAATGGTATTTGGCTTTTCTCCATTTTGAAGTCCACCAATCTATCCCTCGTGCTCAATGATGCACGATTCTTTTTCAGTTCTTGCTATCCAGCGCTGAGTCCTATTGTGATCATCAGCACCAACAAAACAGTGCAATTGAAACTGAAGTCGATTGCCTGGAAAAATTCATCTGAGAGTGTTGAAACCACTATTCCACCTATTGACAAATAAATCTTGCAAATATGTGATAATGAATTGGGCTAATGTATACACATTTTCTATTTCCCAACATTCAGATCAAGAAATTGATATATGGCGTAATAAGAATGTAATTAATATATTTCCTACTCATAAATATAACTCTTATCTAAGACTCTTTACAAGATATACCCTGCCCAGAAATGTAGGTGCCGGTAACAACGTTACCAACACCTTTTCTAGAAAGGGGCACTCCGAGTCTGCCGTCAGAGGGACTGAACTACTAGCAGGCCTGACCTACCGGTAGTTCAGGGCCCTACTGGCAGGAAATGAACTGAAGCACCAGGCACCATTAACAATGGTGCCCATGCTTCAGTGTTCCCATTCCTATGGGACTCCATGGGAATGGAAGTGGGAACTTACCGTACCACCGCCGCCTGTGATATCTCGGTAACAGGCGGTGAAAAACGTTAATGCAAGGTTGCTCGTAACCCGCCCGTAGCACAGGCGGGTTACCTCAACCTCATAATGGGGCCCATAGTCTGCACATACAGTTGTTTGCTTGCTGTCTTAACATCTTTCAGGGACAATGGGCCTCATTACGAGTTTTGAGGTAGCCATGGTGTTATTAGCGCCATGGCTGACTCCCAACCCGTGTCCGGGTAGTCGGAATGGGGACTTACCGGGTCATTCCAACCTTGGAGGACCCGGTAAGTCCCCATTCTGAAAACCATTCCCCATTCCCATTCGAGCACCCATAGGCTCAATGGGAATGGTGAAGGAGCTATTAACGGGCCCGCAAATAGCGGGCCCATTATTAGCTCCCTGGTACCTTAGCGGCTCTCGCTAAGGGCGGCTGGTAAAAACAGCCGGCCTTAGTGGGACCCGCTAAGGGACCTCGGAATGTGGCGGTAGGGGGTTAACGGCACTGGCATCCTTGCAGGTCCCGTTAACCCCCTACCGCCGTACTCATAATGAGGCCCAATGTTTTCCAAATGTACCTTCTTTTTTATGATGCTGGTATAAACATATGTTCTGCATCTGTTTTAGAAGGCAAGACTACACAATAGTCTGTTGTGTTATTGTTGACCTAGGTTCAGCAACAATACATATTTAGACACAGTACTTGCCATCGATATTTGTACATACCAATTTTTTTCTCAGTATATATGCTCAGCTCAGGCAAGCAACTACAGCAATAAACATCCCTAATTAAAATGGAAACCTTCAATGGGCACAGCAGTGCAGATATTGAGTGCCCCTCATCAGGATCGCAGTAACAATCTTCAACAGCACTAAGTAAGCAAGAAACGAAACAAAGGGCCTCATTACACGGATGGCGGTAAGGGATTACCGGTGCCGGTAATCTCCTGCCGCCCTACTACGAGGTCCCTCAGCGGGTCCCGTCCTTAACGTGTGGTCAGACCACATGTTAAGGAAGGGACCCGCTGAGGGACTTCAGAGCAAATAACGGTACCGCTAATAGCGGTACCGTTATTAGCTCTTTCCCCATTCCCATTGAGCCCTATGGGGGCTCGAATGGGAATGGGGAATGGTAATCGGCATGGGGATTTACCGGATCCCACAGGGTCAGAATGACCCAGTAAGTCCCCATACCGCCTACCCAGAAGGCGGTAAGGGGTAGCCCAAAGTGAGGCCCAAAGTCTCCTTGCATTTTCCGTATAACCATCCTGCATTGCAGGGGTCATTCACAAATGAGAAGAAACACTTTGGGAAACAAGAACAGAGTTCAAGCACAGTTAACAAACAAACAGTTAACAAACAAGACATACATTGGACATTTATCACAACATGCCAATACTCTGGAACCTGATCTGTCAAAAAAAGAATCAGTCAGCACTTAAGCACAATACACAAAAATGAATACATGCATATGGAGTTATGTTATTAATGCATGGATATGTAAACACGTTGACATTCACTGCACAAAGCTGTGGCGGATGAAAACCATTCCAAAATGACAGACACCGTTCTATAAGTTGTTTTTCTTTCTGGTGTTGACAAACAAGCACCAAATAACTTGAGTGTGTTACAGTCAATCGTATCTCAGCCAAGGCAATCTCCCTTGAAATTACAAATAACAAGTACTGTAATAAGAGTCATCCATTTTGATTGATTCACCTGCTTGGAAGAATCATTGAAATTGACCATTGAAATGTATCCAATGTCAGAAATGTATTTCTTTGAGTTTTACCACACACTCTATTTGAATAGTTTACAAGCTACTTGATACAGTCCTTGCAGTTTTCTTGAAATTATCCAAAAAGCGTCTGTTTGCAGGGTTCACAGATCATTTACTACAAGTAAATCTGGATTATGCTTGATTTAATCCGAAGAAGGGTATTGTAAGAAGTGTCCTAAGTAATATGTTGTGATGTAACAACTAAAATGTACTGAGAAATAATTATGATTAAAAACTGTGCATCTTCCATTGCAATTGTGCTGTAGCTAGTTCAATGTGGAGACAGCTGTGCTAATTCCTAATTACAATATGTGTGGTCGCATCCCCCCACTCAGTCATATCAGGGTTACTGCCTCGCTGTCCACTGCTGCCCATTACAGCAGCACAGAGACCCTGCTCACAGAGTTCCACATGTATAGAACGACCCAGTCACATCAGGTAAGGTGTAGAGAGGATGGGGGTGCATTAGCTTTGGGAGGGAGGGGGGACCTTGTGCTACTTTGATCCTACCCACTGCAATATTAATTATATCAAGTACTGATGACACACCTGTACCGATCTTCACAGAACACAAACCCAAGTATTTCAGTACAAAGCATACAATAACTTCATATACCTGGGAGCTGTCTTGCAGCAGTAGAATCTATCTGCACAAACTGCACGTTTAAAGCAAATGCATCTTTAAAGACCACCCATCCTTATAGAGATATACTATAATAGTCCAGATTACACAATGAAATGACATGTTTGCAACTGTTAACAAGTGTCATTTAATTATTTCACGTGCTACTTGTTAGCTTGCACCCTTTTATCAATGAGTATACCGTCATGAGCTCATGACTCCTCATGACAGTATCCCGCAGCATGCCTTCCCTACAGCAGTCCTGCAGCATCCTTGCAGCATCCCTGCAGCATTCAAACAGCATCCCTACAGCAGTCCTGCAGCATCCCTACAGCAGTCCTGCAGCATCCCTGAAACATTCCTGCAGCATCCCTACAGCAGTCCTGGAGCATCCCTGCAGCATCCTTGCAGCATCCCTGAAACATTCCTGCAGCATCCCTACAGCAGTCCTGGAGCATCCCCGCAGCATTCTGAGCAATGGGCTATGAAATGTATGTGAAATCATGTTCTGATTATGATGCATTTTTCTTGATTTCCAGGCGGCCTGGTGTCATTGTTCTGCAGCTAAAGGGTACATCATGGACTCCATAATGCAAGTTTAAATCACAGCCACGGTATGCCTTCCGAGGTACTCAGACAAAAAATAAATAACAGAAATGTAGGATCTAATTTTTCCAACAGTTAAATTCACGTTATAAATACACAGTGACATTAATAATCGTTGTGGATGGCCCTTGCGTTTCTTTTCCTTGATTGAGTTCAGCCAATTCATGTGATGTCTGATGACTTGATGTCCGGCAGACATCTCTACAACGGGTCTGACTCACCTGCACTATTAACTTTGGATTAACTCTGATTCACAAAATCAGATGTCATGATGATGACTTACGTTGACTTTACTAAAGGCTGAATACCTCTGTTATACTCCCTCTCTCACACGGTCAGAGGTAAACCACACATATTTATATACAAAAGAGAAAAAGACAAAAAAAACTCAACTAGGATTTTTCAAATTCACTGATCTAAACCAAATGATATGGCGGACCGCCTCCCTATACCTCTAGTCTTGAAAAAAAAGACCAGGTTCATACAATTTACACACAGTACCAAAAATAACTTTTTAAATGAAATTTACAAGAGATAAAAAAACTCATAAAAATGTTCCAAATGGACAAGACCCAACACTGAACACAAGGTGAATATAAAAATGCAAATGAATCAAACAACTCACAAACACGTAACAACATTTAACAATCAATATACACAACACAGATGACTTCTACACCTTATACACTATTTAAATATTGTGACTCAAATATACATAGATCCCGACATGTTTCAGTTCTTCATAGCTGTGACTGCAGGAAATTTCTTCAGGGGAGAACACCACGGTTGTCTTGATTAACACCTTGCAATCCAGGGCCACATGTAAGTTTCCAAATTAACATTGAAGATTACTCCTAAAAAAACGAGACAAAAGAAGGGGGCCGTCATCATACACCACCATCCGTTATTTCATATAGTCATCATAAGTTCAAACCATAGCATTAGCATACCCGTCCATATACCATTAATGGTAATGTACCGGGAAAGGTCCATCGGTTACCGTCAACCCTGTCTCAATATTCTCAAAACGAAATACCTCTTACTGTGATGTTCGTAGTGCTGGTGTCTTAACACACCTACAATTAGCCAGAAACCTCATATATCGAGTCTCTTTATGAATTTCTTCAATGCTCATTGGGTCTCAAACAGACCTGCAAACAAACACAGAACAACACACAATGTTGTCTGTAAATATGAAACCACAATAAAAGCGGATCATAGTCCATCACCAACACTAATTGTCGTGAAATTAAGCTCACCAGCTTCACCACTATAGGCCACTAGTGCCATTAGAATACCTCCTTGTCTGCTTGTATTGTCCATAGGATTCAAAAAGCATAATAATTTTCGGCGAAATGCGGTTCGTGCCTCATTCCAATGTGATGTCGCAACTACGAGTTAATAAAAGGAAGGAACATATCAAAAGCTCTATTGCTTAAGAAAACATCAGAGTGTCATCTACAGCATATCAAAGCATGACCTCCATTATGCCAACAACATATAATAGTATGATCTACTTTCTGGCAGCAACAATATAAAAGCTACGTACCTTTAGAAATGCACTCAAAACATAGTGTAGGCATGGGCGAGACCTCAACACATGGACAGACCGCATCGAACGCAAAAGCTGAACTCAGCGTGTTCTACTGACATCAGTTCAAACGACTTCACAATTCATCGGCATAGAAAGAGGACTCGAAGGCCCATAGAACGAAAACACACGTTAGTCAGTGCGCTGCCTAGCATTATTTACCCACACCTGACAAATCAGATATGTAACAGCAAACGTAGCAGACATCCGTACAAATTACTGCATCCTGCATAAACTATCCGCGATAAACAGAAAAAAAGATACACGTACGATATAAATATTGTATTCACTAGTCCGGAATAACAAATGAAAAAGAGACTACCCACATTACGGGCTCCCTTCTGTGAGAATGTTGGTTTGTTACCATGGTTACATCTTCGTATATGATTCCAGAATGTTGATGGAATCATATACGAAGATGTGATTTGGCTGAGAAGGCCGTTTCGGGGGCTCCTCCGATTAGACTGATAAATAACCCAAAAATCACATGCGGTACCTGTGTCAACATAATTAAGAAATTCACTACAATTGGCGACGAGGATGCTGATCAGTGGAGGGAGCCCCCGGACAGGAGAAAGAGAGGAAGTGAAGGTTATATGGTGTAAAGGTCGGTTTGTGTGAGCTGCTGTGCCGGAGGAGACATTAATGACGAAGAACGGGTGAGCGGCATCAGGAAGCAGTAACATTACATCAAGGATGTTAAGAAATCACTTCACCAGGGATATCGAGGGCAGCGCGAGAGTGTGTGGATCAACCGTCGTTTGAGGCTAGAGTAAAGGACCCTCGTACGTGAGTTGCGTGCCGCCATTTTGGAAAAAAAAAAACTTGTTTTGGTACGATCGCGTTTACGGCGATCAGCTGTTTTACAGTTACAACGTATCGAAGGAGATAAACAAACGGAGATTAATACGACGATTATAGGTGCACGGCATTACTGACTTTAGTGTGTGTTTTTTTTGCCGTACGACAGGAAGTTCGGGCAAATAAAAAAAAAAAAAAAAAAAATGTCGTAAAGAGCAAATGATAATAAACAAAGAAATATACTAACAATTGAGAAGATACTACATATGAGTAGGGCATTACATAATAATCATCATCAAGCTTTAGCCATGCAAAACACGGCTGCTCCTATAAAATTCTTGTCGGCTCCTGGTAATCCACCATGCCCTTGGGAGCAGTGGCAAGACAATTTTCACGTTTATTTGAGAGCGATTGGAGGGGCTAAATTCAATGATGATCAAAAAGAAGCAACTTTGTTACACTGCATTGGTACTGAAGCTTTGAGGATATTTAGATCATTACCTGATCTAGAACAGGATGAAGAAACATGGGGTGAAGCGTCAAGTGGGTCAAGGAAGTATGATATAGCAGTTGCTAAATTGAACAAACATTTTGGTAATAAGTCCAATATTGTTTTGGAAAGATACAGATTTTTCACAAGAAAACAAGGCAAAGAAGAAAGTATTGATTCATATGTAGCTGCATTGAGAGGACTAATGACCACATGTGCTTTCACAGGGGTCACGGATGAATATTTGAGGGATCAGATAGTGTTGCATGTGGCTGACCCGCGCATTCAGCAACGACTGTGGCAGGCGAAAAATCCCACATTAGAAAAGACTATGGAGATAGCCAGGTCAATGGAAATGGGTGAAAAATGTATGAGAGAGGTTCAAAGTAAACCAGAGTTCACTGGAATTAAGTCAGTCCAAGGGACAGATGATGAACAGCAAAACAACCAAGAAGAAAAACTGATTGCCATGGTCAAGAGAATGGTCAGGTCAGAGACATCTGGTGGTTACAGACAAGATGGAGGAGGTGCATTCAAGCAAAGTAATAGGTGTACATATTGTGGATGGAGCAAACACGAGAACATGGAAAAGGAGTGTCCAGCATTCTCAGCAGAGTGTTTTAGGTGTGGACATACTGGACATTTTGGAAAGATGTGTCGCACCAACAGAGGAAGAAGCAGATTTAATGGTAGATTTGGTAGGATTATTGGTCGATTTTATAGAAGCAGAAATGCAACTACTGTGGGCGTGAGAGCTGTCGAGGAGAATGCTGATTCCAGTAATTTGGTAGCAATAACAGATCGGGCAGAGGATAGAGTCCAGATACTGACTGTCACACCAAGAGATGATGGAGTAGGATCTTGGGTTCCTATGGATATTGATGGTGTAACGTTACAAGTGATGGTGGATACAGGTTCCCCTTATACTATGGTTGATGGTCAAACGTATGTAAATGTTTTGAAGAAGAAGATGGATGATTTACAGATGACAAACACCAGAGCAACGGGTTATGGAAAGACACCTATCAATATTATAGGTTGTGTTTGGGTGAAATTGAAATTTGAAGGACGCAAGACATACTGCAGATTGTATGTGGCGGAGGATGGTTTTTCAATAGTAGGATGGTGGGAGCAAGCTGCATTGAATATCAAAATTCATCCAGGAGAAAGTGTACCCATTCTGTGCATTTCTGAAAAGGTGTGCGACAATGCAGAGAGTTTGACAAAAACTTTTCCAAATGTCTTCAATGACAAGATTGGTTTGCTTAAAGGATTTGAGCATCGCATTATTCTCAAACGAGGTGTGACACCAGTTGTACATAAAGTGAGAAGTATACCCATCGGCACCAGAGATGCATTAAAGGCCGAGTTAGAGAAACTATGCAAGCAAGATGTCATTGAACCAATTGAAAGTTCGGAATGGTTATCGCCTATTGTATTGGTTAAAAAAACAGATGGATCCATCAGGATGTGTGTCGATTTAAGAGATTTAAATGCCAACATATGGATTGATCGACATCCCTTACCGAATATTGGAGAGATGTTATCCACTATGAGTCCAGCAAAATTTTTCACGACTTTAGATTTGTCGTCGGCCTACCATCAGGTGGTACTTGAGGAAGGATCAAGACATTTGACATCTTTTGTGACGCCATTGGGAGCTTTTAGGTACAAGAGAATGCCGTTTGGGTTAGCTTCGGCTGCTGCAGTGTTCCAGAGGTTAATGCATCATCTGTTTGAAGGTCTACAAGGAGTATATTACTTCCAGGACGATATTTTGGTGTCAGGAAATTCTCAAGAGGAGCATGATGCAAAATTGTTAGCTGTGCTGCAAATGTTACAGCAGAAGGGAATGACACTCAAGATTGAAAAGTGTAAAATAAAACAAAATGAAGTGACATATTTGGGTCACTGAATAAGTGATAAAGGCATTATGCCTAAAGAATCTTTGGTGGACACCATTCTTAAAAATTGCAGAACCAAATAATAAAGACCAGTTGAGGAGTTTTTTGGGTCTCACAGAATATTATTCCAAATTTATTGATCATTACTCTGATAACACTGAAAGCATGAGGAAGTTGATGTGCAAAGGAGTGAAATATGTTTGGTCAGAAGAATGTAAAAAGGAGTTTGAAAAGATAAAGACTATGATTAATAAAGCACCAGCTTTAAAATTGTTTGATTCAAGTGCCAGAACAAGAATAGCAGTGGATGCAAGCAATGTAGGTTTAGGTGGTATTTTGGAACAAGTTCAAAATGGAGAAGTAGTTCCCATAGCGTTTGCATCAAGGACATTAAGAGGTGCTGAGCGAAGTTATTCGACAATAGAAAAAGAAGCACTTGGAGTAAAGTGGATATTAGAACATTTTAAGAGTCTTATTTGGGGAATTCCTGTAGTTGTAAGAATGGATCATAAGCCTCTTGTTCATGTGTTGAACGCAAAAAATTCCCACATGATGTCTCCATATATAAGAAGATGGACTTTGATTATTATGCAATTCAATGTGATCATAAAGTACACTCCGGGAAAGAATAATGTTGTTGCGGACTGTTTCTCTAGATTGCCATGTGAAAATAATCTAGATAACGGTGAGGATGAACAAGTGTTCAGAGAGGAACAGAGCATGGATTGTATTATAGCTCAAGTGCATCCTAGTTTTTCAAAAAAAGATTGGATGGAAGCAACAGACAATGATATTGAACAAGAGATGTTGAGGAAGGCTATTGAAGCTGGTTGGAGAAAAACCGATGACAAGTTGAGCCAATGGGAAAGATTTAAGGATGAATTGTCCAGTGATGAGGTATGTGTGTATAGAGGAGATCGTATAATACCACCTACAGTTTTAAGAAAAAGGATCATGGACATTGCGCATGAGGGCCATGTGGGTAGAATGTTGACGAAAAGAAGAGTAAGAGAGGCTTACTGGTGGCCCAACATGTGGAGTGATATGGAAGCCTTGGTTAAAAATTGTACTGCTTGTGCTGTAAGTGACAAAAGCAAATCTGTACGAGTGACTCCATTACAACCTGTGGACATTCCTGTTACTGTTTGGACTAAATTGGCTATTGATATAGCTGGTCCATATGAATCTTTGGAGTGTCAGAAGATCTATCTAATAGTATTGGTTGATTATATATCCAAGTGGGTGGAATGTGGCATAGCAGAGGAGTCAGTGACAGCTGTTAAAGTAGTGAAGTTTTTGGATGAGATTTTTAGTAGAGAAGGAGACCCGCAAGAAATTGTATCAGATAATGGAGCCCAGTTCATGTCGTCAGAGATTCAAGGATTTTTAAGGGACAGATCTATCAAACACAATACTACAGCGTTATACCACCCAATGGGTAATGGTCGGGTAGAAAGAATGAATCGTTTCATTAAAGGTATATTACAGTTAGCGTGTGCAAATGGGTTACCATGGAAGGAGACACTTAAAGAAGCTCTCACTACATATAAGGTCGCACCACATTCAATTACCGAGGAGGTGCCATTTACATTGATGAGAGGGAGACTTTTCACCAATAGATTGAGGCCTGCTTGGATGATGAGCAATGAGAGTAAAGAAAAAATTAACATGGATGACATTGTTGACAAAGTGAAAAGGAAACAAGAGAAATATAAAAGTTATTATGACAAGCAGAGAAACGTTCAAGAGAGTAAAATCAGGAAAGGTGATATGGTTAGAGTTAGGGAACCAACACGTGTGATGAAAGGAGAGTCTAAGTTTCGTGCTCCACAGAAAGTTATGGAGTGCTCAAGAAAGTCTGTGATACTGGAAGATGGCAAGAAATGGTCATGTGATGATATTGTGGTGGCAAAGGAGAATGAAGTGAGGAGATATGGAGAAGATGATTTTGTTGCAGGAAAAGGAATGTTGCAAGGGAAGGAAGTACAGAAAGGTTCAATTGAAGAGAAAAATGACAGTGTTCAGTCAGGATCAAAAAGTAGAAAAAGAATATGGAATTACAGACAAGACTATGTATATTATTGAAGAGTTCAACATAGTGATATTTTCAAGACTGGCTGATACGTGAAAAAAAACAAGGAAGAAATTGTATCCTTTTTCTTGGTTATTAAGATACAGTGTGATGTTCAATATTTATATTGTTCAGTGTTTTAGTTAAATTTAACAGAAAAGTTTTGTTTGAATACAATATGTATTTTTATTGTTTAGAAAGGGAGATGTGAGAATGTTGGTTTGTTACCATGGTTACATCTTCGTATATGATTCCAGAATGTTGATGGAATCATATACGAAGATGTGATTTGGCTGAGAAGGCCGTTTCGGGGGCTCCTCCGATTAAACTGATAAATAACCCAAAAATCACATGCGGTACCTGTGTCAACATAATTAAGAAATTCACTACACCTTCTGTCGGCGCAAAAAATTATTTTAAAGAATATTTAGACCAGGCAATTGTTCATGATATTAAATTTCAAAACGGCCACTGGATTGCATGTTGATTAAAATACAAGTACATTCTATACACAAGCAATATCGTGAGCCTTGAACATGTAATGGACACAGCTACTGGTATAATTGAAAAAGGCTTGCTGCATTATTCCAAACACATTTTTTTGCATATGTAATGTTTAACCCTGCATAATACCCAATATTACATTGGTGTCACCATTTTTTCTTTTTTCATTTTTGCACAGAAATAAGGTTCTCTCTCTCTGTCTCTCCGTCTCTCTTTTTCTCTGTCTTACACGCACTCTATGAAACATTTTTAATTTCATCTCCCTCCCATTTTCTTCTCTTTTAACCTTGCTCTCTCTCCCTGTCGCTGTTTGTCACTCTCTTCTCACTCGCCCCTTCTGAACCACATACACACAGAGAAGCGCACAAAAAAATAAACATAAAACATACAAACCTTTCTTCCATGTTCAGTCTGACGCTGGTATTCTATCTCTCTCGCTCGCTCTCTCATACACCAATGAAAACCCCTGCCCAGTAACCTTATTCATAGCTCTCAACCATTTGTCTCGCAAAGGTGGGTGAAATCACCCGATTTCGTTTCTGGCGGGTGAGACGCCCATTGGAATGAATGGGCGTGCAGGAGACTTGGCGGGGGAGTCAGCCCTTTGCAAGGCGGGTGATACCCGCCAAAAGCGGGTGAGTTGAGAGCTATGCCTTATTATCTTTCGCTTTTCTGTAATTATTTTTTCTCTCTTTCTGCTTCTATCTCGCTGAAGTTCACTATTATTCTCTCTCTCCATTGCTAACTTTCTCTGATCTCGCATTCCCTCATTCTCTCCAACTCTCTCTTCGGTCTTTCTTTACATCTACATATTCCAAATCTATATTTCAATCCCAGCCACCCCACACACCTCTCTCTCTCTCTCTCTCTCTCTCTCTCTCTCTCTTTGTTTCTCTCCTTTAGCCTCTTTATCCCTCTCTCTCTTTAGCTCTCTCTCTCTATAGCTTCTCTCTCTCTCTTTTAGCCCCGTTCTCTTTCTCAAGCTCTATATAGATTCTCTCTCTCTCCCTCTCTTGTCCCCTCTCCCTCTCTCTCTCTCTCTCTCTCTCTCTCTCTCTCTCTTTATTTCTCTCTTTTAGCCTCTCTCTCTCTCTCTCTTTCTCCCCTCTCTCTCTCTCTCTCTCTCTCTCTCTCTCTCTCTCTCTCTCTCTCTATATATATATATATATATATAGCTTCTCTCTCTCTCTCTGTCTCTTTGTTTTTCTCTTTTAGCCTCTCTCTCTCTCTCTTGCTCTCCCTCTCTCTCTCTCTCTCTCTCTCTCTCTCTCTCTCTAGCTTCTCTCTCACTCTTTTAGCCTCTCCCTCTCTCTCTCTAGCTCTCTATATAGCTTCTCCGTCTCTCTCTCTCTCTCTCTCTCTCCCCTTCACATAACTCAGACAGAAATACAAACATTATTTTCTCACACATCTCTTTACTGCTCCTTATTTTCTCTCACTGTCTCCTTCTCATCTCACATTTTCTCTCTCTCTCTCTCTATAGCTTCTCTCTCACTCTTTTAGCCTCTCCCTCTCTCTCTCTAGCTCTCTATAGCTTCTCCCTCTCTCTCTCTCACTCTCTAGCTCTCTCTTCTCTCTCTCTCTCTCTCTCTCTCTCTCTCCCCTTCACATAACTCAGACAGAAATACAAACATTATTTTCTCACACATCTCTTTACTGCTCCTTATTTTCTCTCACTGTCTCCTTCTCATCTCACATTTTCTCTCTCTCTCTGGTTCTATCTGCCTCATGTTCCCATTCATTCTCTATGTCTCTCCCCCTGTCTCTCGCACTCTCTCCCTTCATATCTCTCTCTCTCTCTCTCTCTCTCTTGCTCTCTATGTTTCCCTCTCTCTTTCCCTCTCACACACACACTCTCTCCATCTCCCTCTACTTCACTCTCACTCTCTCTTCATCTGTATCAATCCCACTCTCACTCTCTTTTTCTCAACTATCACATTGTCATTGTTGTCTCTTTCATTTCGCTCTCCCTCCCTTGCGTCCCCCTCTCTCTATATCTCTCTCTCTCCCTCTCTCTCCCCTGCTTTCCCTCTCTCTCTCTCTCGCTCTCTCTCTCTCATCTCCCTCTCTCCCTCTCGCTCTCTATCTCTCTTCTCTCTCTCTCTCTCTCTCTCTCTCTCTCTCCCCTTCACATAACTCAGACAGAAATACAAACATTATTTTCTCACACATCTCTTTACTGCTCCTTATTTTCTCTCACTGTCTCCTTCTCATCTCACATTTTCTCTCTCTCTCTCTGGTTCTATCTGCCTCATGTTCCCATTCATTCTCTATGCCTCTCCCCTGTCTCTCGCACTCTCTCCCTTCATATCTCTCTCTCTCTCTCTCTCTCTCTCTCTTGCTCTCTATGTTTCCCTCTCTCTTTCCCTCTCACACACACTCTCTCCATCTCCCTCTACTTCACTCTCACTCTTTCTTCATCTGTATCAATCCCACTCTCACTCTCTTTTTCTCAACTATCACATTGTCATTGTTGTCTCTTTTATTTCGCTCTCCCTCCCTTGCTTTCCCTCCCTCTCTCTCTCTCTCTCTCTCCCTCTCTCTCCCCTGCTTTCCCTCTCTCTCTCTCCCTTTCTCTCCCCTGCTTTCCCTCTCTCTCTCTCTCCCTCTCTCTCCCCTGCTTTCCCTCTCTCTCTCTCTCCCTCTCTCTCCCGTGCTTTCCCTCTCTCTCTCTCCCTCTCTCTCCTCTGCTTTCCCTCTCTCTCTCCCTCTCTCTCCCCTGCTTTCCCTCTCTCTCTCTCCCTCTCTCTCCCCTGCTTTCCCTCTCTCTCTCTCTCTCTCTCTCTCTCCCTCTCTCTCCCCTGCTTTCCCTCTCTCTCTCTCTCCCTTTCTCTCCCCTGCTTTCCCTCTCTCTCCCCTGCTTTCCCCCTCTCTCTATCTCTCTCTCTCTCCCTCTCTCTCCCCTGCTTTCCCTCTCTCTCTCTATCCCTCTCTCTCCCCTGCTTTCCCTCTCTCTCTCTCTCTCCCTCTCTCTCCCCTGCTTTCCCTCTCTCTCTCTCTCCCTCTCTCTCCCTCTCTCTCCCCTGCTTTCCCCCTCTCTCTATCTCTCTCTCTCCCTCTCTCTCCCCTGCTTTCCCTCTCTCTCTCTCTCCCTCTCTCTCCCCTGCTTTCCCTCTCTCTCTCTCTCCCTCTCTCTCCCTCTCTCTCCCCTGCTTTCCCCCTCTCTCTATCTCTCTCTCTCTCCCCTGCTTTCCCTCTCTCTCTCTCTCCCGCTCTCTCCCCTGCTTTCCCTCTCTCTCTCTCTCCCTCTCTCTCCCCTGCTTTCCCTCTCTCTCTCTCTCTCCCTCTCTCTCCCCTGCTTTCCCTCTCTCTCTCTCCCCTGCTTTCCCTCTCTCTCCCTCTCTCTCCCCTGCTTTCCCTCTCTCTCTCTCTCCCTCTCTCTCCCCTGCTTTCCCTCTCTCTCCCTCTCTCGTGCACAGATGAAAGCATGACCCCCACACATTAGTGTGCATCTTTCACTCTAGCATATTATCTCGTGCTTTCTCGTTTCTCATTCTCTCTCTCTTGCTCTCTGTTTCTATCTCTCTCAAATGTATTCTATCTCTCTCATGCTCACTCTTCTTACTCTCCATCTAGATTTCATCTCCATACCTCTCTCTTTTGCTCGCTCTTTCTCTCTCTGTCTTTCATTCTTTTCCTCCTTCTCTCTCTTATTCTCATCCCAGCATCAAAACATGTTTCTCTTTACCTATATCGTGTGCGATTGAAGGGTTACATAGAGTGGATGAGGTGGGGAGGTAGGGTATGGTGGGTTAGGTAGGTTTGGGGAGACAGGGAGAGGTGTGGTAGAGTGGGTGGGGCATACAGGGTTGAGGTACGGCGCTGACGGTAGATTGGTGCTGTTCGGGTGGTTGGATGGGAAAGGCAAAGGTCAGGTATGCATAGGATAGAAGCAAAGTGAGTTGAGGTTGGTAGGGTGAAGTGGGGTAGGGTAGATGGCAGTAGAGCGCTGCAATGTCTGATGAGTTGACTTACATTGGGGATGGGTGGGGTGGTGGAGTAGGGTGAGATAGGGTCGGCAGGGGCAGAGAGCGGGTACGGCAGGGTTTAGGGTGATTTAGGAAGCACTGGTGAGTAGGGTTTTGTGATTGAGGCAGGGTTGGAGGGGACACAGAGTGTTAGGTAGTATGGGTGGTGTGTTGCGGGTTGGAGACACTCACAATCCTTTTGAATGGGTGGGAAGCCACAGGGGACTGTGGTTGAATTGAATTTAATTGATTGTTTATTAATATAGCGCCTATACACAATTTGTTTCAAAGCTCTTCAAGGAGGGAACATGGAAGAATACAATTACATTCTTACAGGTCCTTGAAACAAATCAGAATGTGAAAATGTTGATTCCCGATGTGCCTCCCAGGGGTTGAGGGAGTGGGAATCCCTCGGAAAACCCTCCCCTTGCGGACATGGTAGTGCCTTACTGTAGAAGGATTCATGTTTACCAGAAAAGAAGACAATAAAGTAAGGTTCCAGAATGCCCCAGAAAGGTCAGACTTTAGAGAACAAAGCAATTGTAAGCATTTGCTAATTTGAAATCCTGGCATAACATTACCCACTTTTATTAAAACTTTTATTTTATTTTATCTTCTCGTTACTGACTTTACTTTTGACAATGATGTAAGAATAGGTTTATAGTGACATTTTTTAATGTCACATTTTCGAATGCCTTTTTCCCGAATGAAAAATGCTGGAAAAAAAATGTTGATTTTTTTAAAAAAAATTGAATGGGTGGGGTTCCCCCGCAACCCCCCGTTATTTCTTATTGACCTTTTTTTTACTAACTAAACCAAAAAAAAATATATAAAATAAACAAAATTATATTCAACATTTTTTTCGACATTTTTTTTTCGACATAAAGGCATTCGAAAATGTGCATTCGAAATTTTAACTGGATACCGTAACGATAGACATAACCTGAACCTTTATTGTTTTATTTTATTTTATTGAGGATTTGTTAGGCGGTTTAATTCAGCATTCAGACGTGCAAGAGCAGTGAAGACAAGTGCAGGAGATAGGGAGGGAGGAGAGGGGAGCAAGGAACGGTCAAGTGCTGGTGGAGGACCCGGGGGGAGAAGTGCTAAGGGGAGCCAAGTAGGAGGCCTCAGCCTGGGTGCTAGTGCAGGTGAATCCCAAGGGTGGCTGTAGAGCTGCCAAGAAGGGCCTGCAGGGGCCCTGCAGTGGGGGGGGGGGGGATGCTGGTATCGACTGGGTAGAAGGGCTTGGTATCCTGTGAGGTTCATGAGGACCAGGCCACCGGTCTGAGCGGCAGTGGGGTGATAAGCAGGGGAGGGAAAGAGGTAGAGAAAAGCAGAGTTATAAGCAGTTTCCAGACCTTGAGGAGGTCTGGCTCATGTCTGAGAGGGGCAGGGAGGCTGTATCAAACGGAGGCACCAGCAGGGGAGAGAGACCCGCCCCCCACTCTCTACTTGGAGAAGGTTTTGACAATCAAGGAGTTAGTGTTAGAGGAGCAGAGGGTTCTAGCAGGGTAGTATTTAGAGGAGGGAAAGTTGGAGTTAGTGGGGTCCCAGGCCCTAGAAGGCCATGTGGAAAATGCAGAGGGTCTTGAATTTGATCCTTACATCCACCAGGAGCCAGTGGATAGATTTTAGGGCAAGAGAGATACGGTGCATGTGCTTGAGGCCAAGGATAAGTCTTGCAGCCAAGCCGTATTCTGGTTAGCTAGAGGGGGTATAGAGAGGAACGAGGGAGATTCAGAAAGAGGCTGTTGCAGTAGTCCAGCCTAGAAAGGACCAGAGCTCTGCAGCCATTGAGCTTCTTGGGACGGTGAGGAAAGGGAGAATGCTTCTGAGGAGGAGCTGGAAATGCTTCTTGGTAAAGTCCATGATGTGATGGATGAAGGAAAGAGCAGACTCAAAGATGACCCTGAGGTTTTTGCCCTCACCGGATGGTGGATGTAGAAGGCCCAGAGAGGGTTGGCCTGAGGGAAAGGGGGAAAGGTGGGCACAGGTGTTCCAATAAGAAGGATCTCCATCTTACTGGCATTTTGATTGAGATTGTTAGCTGCACACCATGCCTGAATGGTAGTAGACAATCAGGGATGAAAGAAGAGGAAGAGTAGGTAGTAGAGGGAAGTTTGAAGGAAAGCTGTGTGTTATCAGCATAGCACTGGAAATGAGGAAAGAAGGAGATCAAGTGTGACAGAGGGGCGAGATAGATATAGACAAGCCAAGGTGTTAGAATAGAGCCCTGGGGGACGCTGCTGGTAGAGAGTGTGGTGGTTGAGGAAAAAGGGCCGAGTTGCAGCTGGGAAGGGTGATTAGTGAGGAAAGAGATTAGCAAATCCAGTTCACTGTCAATGATGGCAAGGGTATCACAGAGTCATTTTATGAGGATACAGTGTTTGACCATGTCGAAGTCGGTGATGATAATGATATATCATATCATATCATATGATGATACGAATGATAACAGCAGGAGAGTTAGAGTCATGGTTTGTGAGCATGACTTCACATGTGTTCAGGAGAGCAGTTTCCATGCCTCTGTATGCCCTTAATCCAGATTGATGGTCAAGGAGGCAACCAACAAGTTCAGTGTGGAGGGTCAGTTGGGGGAGGACCAATTTCTCCAAGAGTTTACCCAGGAAGTGGGCAATGCCTGGGAATGTCTCCGACCAGGCTTTGAAGTGGTTCACCTTTTTTCTTGATGATAGATATAAACAAGTGAAATCTGGTGGCTATATGTCTGATTATATTACGATGAATTGTGGAGTACCTCAGGGATCCTCACTCTCCCCTTTGTTATTTAATTTAGATATGCAACCAGTGTTGAACATTCTGAAAAATCATGGCGTAAACTATCACTCATATGCCTATGATACTCAGATTTACATTAAGATTGTTAATATCGAGTAGGCTTTAGCTAAAGTAAATTGGTGTCTGGAAGATTTAAATGACTGGATGGCGAGAAACCAACTCCAGATGAATTCAGCAAACACAGAGTTGATTCTGTTTGGACCAGAGAAGCTGGTAGAAGCAGCAGGAGAGTATTTTGCCCCAAGCATTCTTGGGGAGAAACTTCAGTTCTCCACCAAGATTAAGAATTTAGGAAGCATGTGGCAGGAGAATCTAGGTAGTGTGACGCAGGTAGGGGCAAAGGTCCAATGTTTCTACTATGCACTACGGATGCTACGGAGAGTTATTCCATACATTCCTAAAGAAGATCATACAGTAGTGATTGGAGCCATGACAAAAACTCATCTAGACTATTGTTATAGTATCCTGATGGGTATTCCAGCCAAACAAATGCACAGACTCCAGAAGGGCCAAAATGTATCAGTTAGACTGATTGTCAGCCTGAAGAAATTTGATCATGTCTCGCCCTTACGGAGGTCGCTCCACTGGTTAATGGTCGAGGACATCATTACATTTAAGGTTGCCTATATGATTTTTAAATGCTTATAAGGATTGGCCCCAGAGTATTTAAGTAACACAATTCTGCCTTATAATCCAGTAAGAAAACTCGGGTCAAGCAATTAATTACTGCTGAATAACCCCCGGTTAACACTTGTCACCAGAGGGGATATGAGATTTACATTCTGGGGAACTAAAATATGGAACAATATTTCACAAAAGATTAGGGAATGCAAGACAATTGTCCAATTTAGGAAAGAGTTGAAAATGTTTTGGTTCCAGTACCTTAACTGTTTAGTCAACACATTAACAATATAATCATGAGCGATTCTGTATCTTCATTTGATTTAATAATTCCAACTGCGCCCCTATATGGTTAAGTCCATTGCTGGTGCCTTATAAATAAAAAATAAAAAAATAAAAATAGTGTAGATAGGGCAATAGTTAGCCGGGCCAGCAGATGGCTTTTTTAAGAGAGGTTGTGCAAGGGAGTGAATCCTAGAGGGATAGGGTAAAAGAGCCAGTGGCAAAGCAGTGTTTGCAGAAGTCAACGAGAGCCAAGGCGAGAGAGGAGATGTTGTCCTTAATGGTTCTAGAAGAGCAGGGGCAAACCTATCTGGAGGAGACATTCATAGAGCAGACAACTTCATAGATCACATCCGACAATGTGGACAGGAGGGAGGAGAGTGCAGGGGTGGAAGGTGGGGAGTCAAAGGAAGCACGGGGCAGGCGTGGGAGTGGAGATGGGGGTGGAGGAAAGAGAGGACAGGAAGTCCTGAGTTTTAGATGTTGAATGGGAGGCCAAAATGGTACAAAGAGCCTGGGAAGGAAGGCAAGAGGTGGAGACTGCAGCTGCATTGGCAAGTTCCTTGCAGATTTTGAAAAGCTCGGTTGTGTTAGTGGCTCCAGCGATGCAGGTTTGGAAGTGGGCTCACTTCTTGGAGTGGATAAAGGGTATTGCCTTTGGAACAGGTGATAGGCCAGTTTGTCAGAGGGTACGCCCAAGGTCTGCCACTTACCTTCAGCAATTCTGCACATGCGTTTCAGAGATTTTAGATCAGAGTCATACCAGCCATTGTTCTTTGAGGCAGGTTGCAGGTGGATCCTCATGACAGGGGCAAGCATGTCAAGGGTGTTAGCGATGGAGAGGTGCAGGATGGCAAGGACAAAGTCAGCGGGAGAGTCAGAGGCGGGGTGGATGAAGTTGGAGGCAAAAGCAGCGACTGTCACTTGCTTCATTGGTTGGATGATGAAGTAGGCTGGCAGTGATGGGGGGGGCTTGGATAGAGGACTAAGGGGCTCCAGGCAGGAGGAGAGAAGAGATTGGTCACACCAGGAGAGGGCTTTGTGACTGGATAAGAGATAGGGATGTAGAGGAGCAGCTACATGCCTCTGCAGGAAACCCGGCCCCCCTACCTACCATGTGTTGCAGACCTGACACTGTGCCATGTTTGACAAAAGCAGTTGTGCCAATACTGAAGTATGTGTTTGAAAGAAAATACCCATTAAGACAACCCTATCAAATGTATCCCCGAAGGGATGGCAACTTGAGGGAGAAACTCCCTGAAGGAATATGAGAAGGAGCAGAAAAAAGAAGCCGTTGACGTCACAAAAAGTATGCACAACATCCTGGGATACTGACTGGAGAGAATGTATGGATCCTAAAAGAAACTAATGACGAAGTAAAGAATTGAGTGAACTCTAAAATATAAAGAAAGAAGATTATGCGTGCACGAAGTGCCACAGAAAATCAACTGTTCAATAAATGTACAGACGCTGAAATGCAAGGTAGACAAATCATCATAGAAGCTGGCTATATGTAGTGATTAGAACGCAGGCGAAGCCGCCATTGTATAGAAAATGGACATTGGTATCATGAATTTAGTAAGCCAGGACCCATGAAGCAAGACGGGAAAGCTGTGTCACAGCAAGAATAAGTGGAATCGTGGAGCTGCAAGATGAGGTTGTCTGGTCTGGAGTCAAGACTGAAGCAGCCAAGGTCAGGTGTCTATTCTGAAAATGGGCAAACGTGCAAAGAATGAATCATCACTTGTTAAGGTGCAACGAAAGAACACCAAAAGTGCCCAAGTTTCATTCATTTAAACCATTTAAAAGCTACAAAATGGACAGATAGCAGTCTCCTGTCACATGAGCCAATGATGAAACTAGAGTTTGAACTTGGAGTCCCAGAACACAATAGTGAGTCCTCTCACTCCCATGTATTCTAAAAGACAAGGATACTTTGCAAGACCAAGTTCAAAGACAATCTTCATGGCTGAAGGCTTGGGTGATGAGAGATGTTGGGTTTATTGGGTGGGGGGGGTAATGTCATGCCCCATCTCCTAGCACCTGGCTCTGGGCTTACGTGCTGCTAAGGGAAATGAATATTCCAGACCTGCCTCAAGCATGCCAACCAATTATAGTAGTCCATATAACGAAAGACCTTATAGTTTGAAAACCAATGAGAATCTGTGTATCTAATATTTTTGAACATGACATATTTTAGAGGTAGGCATATGTTGTCCACCTGATAGTGGGCAGCCAATCACAATCCTAGTTCCTATAGAAAGTGTACTTAGATGTTCTCCTTAAACCAATCCAGACCCTTCATAAGTTTTTTGTTATTGTACCATAGTATGACATCACCTCTGACAGATTTGTGATATAAAAGCTATGATTTGTGTGAAGATCGCTGAGAGAAACAGTACTTTCTGAGTTGGTTCGGTAATTTGAACTCAGAATTTATCTGTGTGATCCCATCCATTACATATGCACGTTCCTAAAGGGCCCTAAACGCAGGGATGTCTGCAGAAATTAGAGTGTCCAGAGTGCGACCGGCTGAGTGGGTCAGGACAGAGGGAAGAATAGTGAGAGAGAGAGAGGGGGAGTCACAGAGGGCACGGAACTGTCAGGTGGAAGATTCAAGGGACTCAAGGTGGAGATTGAAGCCAGTAAGGAAGAGGAGGAAGAGGTTGGGAGGGAGCTGGGAAGGTTGTCCCATTCAGATGGAAGAGAGCGATAGGGCCCGGGGGCCTGCACATGGTGGCAAGGGTGAGAGAGAGAGTAGGAAATACTACAAGTCTACAGATGAGGCATTGAAAAGACCAATAGGATTGAGTAGTTATGATGGAGGCAGGGACCCACTCAGGGCAAATCACAACCATTCCACCTGTGTGCCTGTTGGGTCTGGGATTGGAGAGGATTTTGTAGCCATCAGGATGAAGAATGTCAAGAGCAGTGACAACGCTGGCATTGAAACATGTCTCCGTAAGGACAGGACGTCGAGGTCAACGTTTTTTGAGAAGGATAGAGATGTTCGAGGAATGTTTGACAGCAGAGCAAGCATTCAGAGTAGCTAAGTGAAGCTGGTTACCAACTTCAAAGGTTTTCCAAGGGGGTTACAAGGGCATGATACTTCCTTCGTTGGTGGTGGAGAGGTCAGAGGTGAGAGAAGTAGAAAGAGGAGTTGCAGGAGAAGGGTGGAAGTTTAAGAGAGAGGGCAGCCGCCATTCGATATGGAGAAGAGTATGTTGAGAAGCTCGGGTCATGATAGTGCCATTGTGATAGACATTAATGACACACCGAGAGGATGAGAAGTTTGCCAGGAGTACTTCACAACTAGTGCCACCATTAATGGTGAGGAGGAGAATGGGGAAAGAGTGATACCAGATGGGGGTTCCTAGGTAAGGGTAGGGGACAGAAAAGAGGATGTCAGCAATAGACTGTCTGGAAGTAGAATTGGCGTAGGTGTCAGCAATTGGTAGGCCTGGGTTAGAGTCCAGGTAAGCTTTTTTCCAGCTTTTTTCTTCCAGACTTCATGAGAGAGTAGGATAGGTGATGAAGTAGCAGTTGAAGTAGATAGGGGGGATAGAGAGTGCCATGGGGTAGTGGAGGAGAGAGAGAGAGACACACACACACGGGGGTTGCACAATGCTCTGGAACACACCAATTGGCCTAGCTGCTAGGCAGGAACAGAAGAGGAGGTGTGCAATGGAAGACAATCAGTGCACAGATTTAAAAAAACACCTACATTCGAATTTCCAATAAAGAACTAAAATGCAACACAGAATGGAGAATGCACATATTTAAAAGCACAACTGAATTTGAATTTCCAATAAAACAGTAAAATGCAGAAGTGGGTCCCTTGCTTGCTGCGCCATAGGGAACCAAGCTGCATCTCACTGGGGAGGCCCAACAAGGCCAAAACATTTCTAGGGTTGCTTGCGTTTCTATGCAGAGGGGACCTGGCCTAGCAGCCTGGACTTTGCTGCTCCCAATGGTGGAAGTACCTGACTGATTTGCATATGGCTGGACCCCTTTTGCAATGGCATAGACAGGCAAAAAATCAATGGTGTGGAAGGTTGCCCAAAGCAATCCCAGTGGTTCAGTTTAATTCAAAACCTTCCACACATCACTTGGTTGGTTTCAGTGTGTCTCCCTATGTGAGAGAGGGTATGCCCAGATGTGGGTTCCTTGCTCGCTGCACCATAGGGAACCAAGCAGCATCTCACTGAGGAGGCCCAATAAGCCCAAAACATGTCTCGGGTTGCTAGTGTTTCCCTGAAGAGGAGATCTGGCCTATCAGTTTGGGCAGGACTGCTCCCATTGGTGGCAGTACCTGAATGATTTGCATATGGCTGGAGCCCTTTTGCAATGGTTCAGGCGGGCTAAAAAACGGTGATGTGGAAGGTTGCTTTCCACCCATCCATTGTTAGGTTTCAGATTTAAAAGCACACCTGAATTCAAATTTCCAATAAAGCACTAAAATGCAGCACATAATAGATAATGTACAAGTTTAAAAGCACTTCTAAATTCGAATATTAAGCAAGGGATTAAAAAGCAGCAGAAGGCGATCAATGCACGACTTTGAGGCACAGCAGATACAAATATCAGCTTGTGCAGAAATTGCACGTTGCAATAAAGATTGAGGTGGGAAGGAGGCATGATTCAGCTAAGCAACCAAGGGCAGAGGGACCAGGGGAGGGGTAGAGTTCAGGAAAGCGCGATCCGGGTGCTTACCGGTACAATGTAACAGCAGAGTTTCATGGTCCTTGAATGGAGGGGACACTGCCAGTTTTTTTTAAATTAAGGATCGTAGCCTGGGAACGAGTTGCTGGACCCGCGGCATGTAGAGGGTCTCCCTCCAGCCCCATACAGGGCCAGACAGGGTCCTTTGTGTGGGCCTTCATGCTAGGGGCAGATCTCTCCCTGCTTGCTTCTGTTAGGCCCAAATGCATAGAAATTAGGCCAATCAGGAGACTTGTTGATCGGGCTCCATGGCAACCCACAGAGGCACTCCAGTGCCAAGGTTGAGGGCTGCCATTTCCAAGAGATGAACGTGAAACAGAGTAAATACAACCCACAGGTGTTGTTGGCAGAGTAAAGCAGGCAAACAACAAAATTGCAACACAATGATTCAAGGCATCCTGCTGTAGCACACAATTTAAAAGTTAAGAAATACACCACAGTGCTTGCCGACGCCCAAAAGGGCTTACCTTGTGGTGATGGCGCTCTGCAGTCCTCTGGTAGTCAGAGGGCTCTGTTGGGAAAGATGGAGGGACGGGAAGCTGGGGCAACGACCACCAAGCTCCAAGGAAAAGACGAATACCTAGCAAATATCCAGAAAATTCCCTAATACATGTCGACAACTGTAAGACACAGCATATGTGCATGACAGAGAAATCTGAACATGGGGAAAGAAAGGATTCAACATATGAAGGATCACCATCACAGGTATATCTGCTGACTGGGGAATAGGTTCACTAAGGGAAACCTCTGTTTTTCCCACACTAGGTAACATCAATCTTGCTGAACAGTGCTCCATAAATAAGAATAGCCCTGAATCTATAGTTTGTGAACACAGGTGGGATAACCGTTCAGAAAGCAGTTGTTGTGCAGATAGATCTAACAATAACACTTTAACAGGCAAAAACAATGAGGGAAAGGTTAAATAATGGAGCTCATGGAATGCCAAAAATGGTCCCAAAGCAATCACAGAGAAACACAGTACCTTGCTAGCCAAATTGGGGGTGCCTGCATTCGCTGAGGCAGTAGGTACCACTCACTCCAAGTTCATTGAGCACCACAGACAAATTGTTGAAAGAAAACCAATCAGGCACATAACATAAGTAGACCGATGCTATGACGGCATAGGAAAGCAACCAGCCAGCCAGCATTATAAAAGAAGATGGTAATTACCAAAGAGGAGCTAAGACTGGGAGGATGCAGGCATGCTTTCATCTGCTCCCTGTATACAAGGGGAGACCACTACCTGGAGAAAGGTAGTTAATTTATCTTCATCTGTGCAACAGTTGCTCTGTGAATGGGATGTCAGAGGTCCAACAATGATAGTGAGGTGTTGTTATGTTATAGTGCATTTGTATAGCGCTTTATGTACCATTGGTATGATCTCAAAGCGCTGTGGGTTGAACACCCTCAGGGACCGTGGTCTGTATCAGTTAAGGTACTATTGTAGCATACGGTGCCTGGGTGCACTTGGAACGTGAGCAGGCAGGCTGATTTCCGTGGGTTAGCTGCATTCTAACACTACTCGTGGTGCAGTGAATGAGAGAGACCAGTGCAATGTGCGCAGCAAGGGGGGTGGTCTCCGAGCCTGCATTCTCGCTGCGATGAGGCATGTGTAGGAGATAATGTGTGCTGCTAGGCCGATTTATTTCGTGGGGTATGGCTGCAATCTACCAGGCTGTTGAGGTGTTTTATGAGCGATATAGGTATGTGTCCAGCTAGGCCGAATTGATTCAGGGGTGTAGCTATATTCTAATGTTTGTTGATGTAAAATAGCAGAGTGATAGTCCCTTTTGGGACTCTCAGTGGTTGAATTTGTAGGGCCCATTTTCAGGGTCCCTGTAGGGATTTTATATCAGGTTTTTCGATGCTTCTTGCAATAGTCTGTGTCGATGTTTTGTTTCAGGTTAGTGTTCAGGTAGAGAGGACTTAGGGACAGGTCCTGTCCAATAAACCTACTACTGGAAAGGAGTCCTGAGGATGGAGCACTCCCCTGATGAACCTGAGAAAGAAAGACTAGTAGAAGGGTGAGAATATTGCCTGCCTGAAAAGGACCCTTAGTAAAGAGGGGGCTGGGGGAAATATCCTTTATTGGCAAGAGTGTTGTGGAGAGACCTGAGAGAAGTCTAAGAAAATCCATGTGTCTGGGGAGACCCGACAAATGTCTGGGAGAATCCAAGAACACTGGGAGACATGAGGTCTTGGGCGGACCTGAAAAACTTCTGAGAGAATACAAGCTCATTGCCACGGATAAGAGAAGTCGAGAGAACCAGAGGTCAGGGAGATCGCTATGGAACATCTGAGAGGATCAAAGTCATGGTCAGACCTAAGATGGTTGATGTTCTATGAGAGCAAGAATCCATGGAGAGGCTTAACAATTCCATGTTGATCAGAGATCCTGCCGAAGGTGGGGATGCGAGAAACCTTAGAAGGGAATTTCCCAGGAAAGTATCTGATGTACATTTTCTTGCTGAAGCAGGGATGGACTTTCAAAGAATAGGTTCATGGACACATTTGTTAGCCAATCTTGGAGACCTCTTTGGTTGTAGATTAGTGTTACCTGCAGGTTAAAAGACTCATATATAGTCGGTTGCTGGCAATAGGATTTAAAAATTCCTTGTTAGACTATGGTCTACCTGGAGGGACAGAGAATTTTAAAAAATAGGTCAATTTCTTTTACATATGAAACATGTAGCGAGCCACACTTCAACATACCAATCCTTGGCACAAGTTTATCAAGGTGTCCACTATTATTTCTAGATTATTTTCTAGTACATTTGGGGCGTTCATTAACCAGATAATGTACAGTGAACCCTAACACAACATTATTAAGCAAGATTTGTGTTGCATGATTGGTCATCGCTCAGCATCCCTCCAGTGGATGGTGCAGACAGCGTGAGGTTAGATGAGGACATGTGGGCAGATAGGCATGTGGCATGGTGACGGGGTACATAGGGCTGATGCAGGGAGGGTGGGGCCGAGAGTGTGGAAATCGGGTTGGGTGCCGTACAGTGTATGGTTGAGGACAGTGAGGCATGAGGTATGGTGAATGGATGGGGTAGTATCTAGTGAGACAGTGTGGGTGGTGGTAGAAAGGGGTGTCGGAGGGTGGTTGGGTGACATAGAGGGTAAAGTATGGTTGTGAGTGAGACAGGTGTAGATTGGGTAGGGTTGTTTAGTGGGTCGAAAGGGGTGTGGTGAGAGGATTGGTTGGGTTGGGATGGGTAGGGTGGATTGGGGAAGAGGAGGTTGGGTAGGTGGCTGTGGTTGGAAAGGCATAGGAAACTGTGACAAACTCCCTACAACAGATATGTTTGTGTCTCTCGTCTGCAGAGGTTTGGAAGAAGGAACTCGAGCAGCTTTCTTCAAAGTGAGCAGATTTTAAAATGCACATTCCAATTTCCTGATTCACATAACCATTTGTAATCAACCAACACCACCTCTTCCTCTTCACACCAGCTCATTGTCCGGTACAGACCAGAACATGCTTTCCATATAACCTTTGGAAATAAAGCAGACAAGAAAACCTGCTGCATAAAGAGAGGACCAGAGATGCTGTTCCATGGCATCCGTTTCTTTTTTTAATTTTTTTATTGTAAAACTTCAACTTGATATGCTATATCATGTTTTTGTTACATTTCAGAGAAAAATAAGTGCATTTTCGTTTCCATCTCCTCTGTAGAATTGCCAAAGTCAGATTTAACAATACAAGTTGGACTGTTAGGAGACATGGTCACATAAAACTACTACATCGGCTGTGATGGCGTGACTTTCAATTACTCCTGACATTCAGTTAGGAACTAACTTTAGAACTTCATCGAAAAAATTGATTAGGTTACAGGAGAGCTTGATGTTATGACCTGCTACAGCATAGTCCCACCAATCCTCTGACACATAGGATTGTGGTTTGAATTCCTTTAAATGTACTTCACGGAGACCTGTCAGCGTAGGGCATATGGCTGCTAGATGTTTTAAAGACTCGACTTCTGTTGTTTTGCAGAATCGGCAGTTATTGTTGACTGTTTCTTTGTTCTTGCGCATCCAAAGTATCTCGTTGGTGTTTAGAGCGTTCAATCGTAGCCTTAGGAATTGTGCCCTATGATGACGCGATGGACAATTTGTGAGATATTTTGGTTGACAGTGTAATTTGACCATACTTCTGGAAGAGGGCGAGATGGATTTGAGGACTAAGCATCTGTTATAAGTTGTGATCCAGTCCCATGTTGCTAGCTTCTTTTTAGCATGTTGTGGGCGCTGCATTAGCTCTTCTTCAGATATGCCTGCTTCAACCATAATTAGATTTAGTTTGAGCTTCCAAGCATGAATAAGGACATTGTCGGTGGATTCTTTACCCGGCTTGAAGATGTTGTATGCCGTATAGAGGAACCAAGTAGTATCTTACGCAGGGTAGATAAAGATTTCCAGACGATTGTCATATAAATTAAGTTCAAAGCTAGCTCGTATCTCAGGGCTGACATTGAAATGTAATTTGGAAGGTTCAAAACACGTCTCCAAAACTTTCCTTCCAATCGGCTCCAAATGTTGTAGTTGATATTCAAGGCAGCTTCGCCGCCAAAGGTGATTGTTGGGATTACTTTTTGGAGATAAAACATTATAACGGGGGTGATGGAGAATTTCCCGTAGTCAATGTTGATTTTAACAGCTTGAAGACTCAAAATCTTTATTTTAGCCATCAAGTCGCCAATCCAGGCAGCTTCACAAACGGAGTCGTTGACCATTGCACCTAGCTATCGAATTGACTTGACGACATCTAGTGCTTTTTTTTCTATGTGCCATCGGAAAGACCTGTCTTTCCTTGACATGGAACGTCCGATGCACATGATTTTTGTTTTCTCTGCATTTAAACACAGCTCATTAGCAGATAGAAACTCCTGCAGGTGAGAAAGAAGATGTTGGAGCCCAATTTGTGTTTGGTCGACCAACACTATATCGTCAGCGTAGACAAGGTGATTTACAAAGTGACTTTTAAGCTTGGGAGGAAAGCAATGGACAGACTTTAGCCACTCCGGTAAATCAGCTATGAACAGTTTAAAAGATCTGCTTCAAGTGGACAACCTTGTTTGACGCCTTTAAATGTTCTTATTGGATCTGTAAGGTTGCCTTGTGAGTTGACTCCGATTTGGATCGAAGTATTAGAATGCAGGGCGAAGATGGACAATGCCACGAGCGTAGTTTTGCCCATAGTTTAGTCTGGTTGATGGCGTCAAAAGCTTGTTGAAGGTCGACAAATGCAAAGAAGATTCTTTTTTTCGCCTCCAATGCTGACAATTTTAAGAGTGACAAGATTGTAAGATTCACATCGGTTCCCACGTTTTTTGTAAAACCTGTTTGGCGACAGTCAAGTTTTCCAGTTGAGAGAGCCCAATTTACCAACTGTTGGCGCAAGAAAGATCCAAAGATCTTGCCAATAGTGTCAAGAAGGGCGATCGGGCGATAGTTCGCAGGATCGGCCCGACAGCCCTTCTTGTATATAGCCACTACAATTGCCTTGGACCAAGAAGAGGGAAGCCTCCTGCTAGTTGAGATCTGAAAATACAACTTGTGGATAAATTTAGCCCAGTGTACACTATGCTTTTTGAGCATAAGATTTGATATTTGGTCAGGGCCAGCAGCTCTTGAATTTTTCAGCTTGGATATTGCAAATTCAATCTCTTTACAGGAAGGTGTAATGTTCCAAGTGGAAATTATCATATTGGACGGCGGGAGAGCTTTGAATACAGGTTTTTCATATATTAGAGTGAAATATTCTCGGCATTTGTCACATGAAATTTAATTTGAAATTGCTGCAGTAGATTTCAAGCGGCCTTTATTTAAAATGGCCCAGATTTCACGTGTATTTTTCTGTACCAGAAGTTTTAGCATTGTTTCTGCTCGGCCTTGGTCGATGATGATGAGATGTGATCTTAGCCAATTTCGATATGATTGCCGCCACTTCTTGACTTCCATTGCCTTGCAGTGCGGGTCACTCAGCTCTCTTTTGATTTGCCTAAGATCTTTCCTTAATAGTTTTTTTTCTGCTGCTATTTCAGAACTATATAGGTGTTTTGGCAATGACCCGAAGACTCTTGACTTAAAAAGTGTCTGAGTTTGGTCCATCAGCAGCGGCGTGTACTCTACTGTCTGGAGTAGGTTTAGACTGTGGCTTAGATGGGCAATAGCAGATTTGTTAGTTCTCAATCGATTTCCTGCGGCATTTGATTGTAGTTGGTGCGAGTATTTTTCTGGCATGTTACAATACTCTTCGCACCAAACAAGTCGCAGCATATCATGATCGCTGGATGACATCGGCTGCACATTAAGAAAAATAGTTTTTCAAGAAAATCTGTCGAGGCCCAAATATAATCAAGAGTATTTATTCGAGTCATGCTATGCCACGTCGGATTAGCAGGAGACTCGCCTTGAATTGTTCCATTTAACATCTGACAGTTACGTTCCAGGAGATCCTTAGCCCAAGTTTGGCCTCTCGGAATGACTTCAAGATCAGGCAACCGAACATTTGACTTGGTAAGTAGATCGAATTTAAACCAACTGCAGTTGAGGTCTCCACAGATGAGTACGGAAACGTTATCATGTTTAAGAAAAGTGTGGTTGATTTCATTCAATACTGACTGGATGAAAGATGTTGATGAGATCATAGCGGGATTCCAATATCCATTTATTATTAAGAGATTAGAAACAGTGGCTCTCTGCGAAAGTTTGATCAAGGTGCTTTGCACAAATGGATCTGGGTTCATGCAGGCTACCAACATCCACCAGTTCCAGATTTTCTAGAGAGTTATTAGACCTGCAAAAGGCCGGCCTTTTGGGTTCTTGCGAGCTGGATTTATCAGCGTGGTAAAGCCATCGCGTGTAGGGGGATCACGTAGCCACGTTTCTTGTAAACATATTATGAATACATTCTCCAAAGGTTTGTGGAATGTATTAAATAAATGCGTGAATCCTCTCGTATTCCATGACAGTAGAATTAGCTCTTGTTGTTTGGCGTTAGCTCATTGCTATTTACGTGGTCCGTTTGGAAATCTTTTTGCGTTGTTAGCTCTTCTTTCAAATGACTGATGCGTGGCAGCATCTAGAATATCGGGAGATGAAGCTAGGGACTGACGAAGGGCCGCTCGCTTGGCGGCTCCATGGCTTACTTCATGGTCAAGATTTGTCTTAGAGGATGAAATAATTCTCTGGGCAGGTGGCTCGAGAGTAAGATCAAAACCATAGACCAAAAGATTTTCATTTGCTTGAAGTAGCATGTTTTTTACAGACGCTGAAGAAATGTGAAGAAGGACTTGGTCAGAAGACGTTTCGGTGATATATTTCACAATTTTAATATCATCTGATGAGATCGCTCGTAATGGTGGAATACAAGCAAGTCATTTTAGGATATTTCCTCTGTTTAAATTGACTTCGTTGCCATCTGAGTGGATGTTTTGGAGCCGGAGTTTCCACTTGCATGTTTGAGTCTCAAGGTTTCTGGGTCCAGAGACTCGCTGAGCTAGAGGCAGACGCGATTTTAGCAGATTCGAAGTTTGTTTAGGATTTAACCTCGAGCTTAGCGCTTCGTCAAGAGAGAAAATTGTCGATCGTTAGGTCTTGCCTGCGGTATCCTCAAAGGTTTGTTTGCCTCTAGATTCCTTGTCGTTGAAGACCTAGTTGATTTTGCGGCTTGTGCTTCAATAGCGACAATGGTGGAATTCTCAGGATCAGCTGAGTAAGTCGATAAATTGCATAAGTCAACAGAGGAATCAGAAATGCCGTTATCAGATGAGGAGTCATTGGATGCTATACGCCGGCGTTTTGCAGGGATCTTTGAAGGACTCGGTGTGGCACCTGTCGATCTTGATGGAGCATTGCTGGCAATGCTCTTTCCAGTAGTTGTATGAGTTGGTCGAGTGAACAAGCTTGTCTTTTTCGGAGTTGTTATGTTTCTTATGATTTGTTTTACCTTTTGTTGTATTTGTATCGGTGGGATAGATTTTTTGTTGGATTGCTGTGCTTGTTTACCAGATAACTTTTTCAGTTTACTTTCAAGGGTTGTGTTGATTGTTTTCGCTGGACCTTTGAATATGTTGAATGAATTCACTGACGTGGAAGTTTGAGCTGGTGCCCTTCCTATAAGCGGAATTGCATTTAATGCGAAACTGCTCGCTTGAGGGACTGGACCTTGCATATTCTGGTTTGGATCTCGAGCATCATGAGAGGGAGCCGACAGGCTCGGTGGTGGACCAGGCTGTGAAGGTTCATTAGGAGCTGTCACAGATGCAGTTGTAGGTTGAGAATGAGGAGATCCAAGTGAAATGTCTCGTGTCTGCGGGGCGCCCCGTGCGGGGATGGTTGTATTTTTTCGCATCCATTTCACAGAGTCCAGGAGGCCCTCCATGAAGGCGTCGTTTTGACAGTGATGCCGTGCAGCTAAATCGCTCAGCCTGTCTTGCCATCTCACAGCATTTTCAGCATTAGTTGTCATTTGAGCTTGAAGAAAACTCGAAAATTGTTCTAATTTGTCAATTTTAGACATTAAATTGGAGATGGCAGTGCCTTGATCGCTTATTGTTCCAATCAGTGATTCAAAATTTGTTGTGAATGTTGCTAGGGCAACAGCAGAGGCGGCTAGCACATTGTTATGTATCTGAGAATGCGCTTCAGATGAAATGCCAAACGATTGAGGTGTAAAATCATGGAGTGACGAAGAGCAAGCCGAATTGTCCAGATTGTAATGCGGATTGAAGGTGGAACATTTTTTTGCAAAATTCATTGGATGAACTTCTTCGCCAAACTGAGGTTGCATAGGGTGCGGAGTACTCGCATTCAGCGTTGGATTTTCATGCAGGGGAAGTATGATGGAAGTGCGTTTTGCCTTGTGCTCAGAAACTCTTTGCAGGCGACTAGCACGAGCAATCGCGCTCCGATCAAGGTGAGTGGGGCGTGGATTGGCTTTTGGTGCTAAGAGTTGAGGAGTACTTGGAGGATTGGCATCAATGAACTGTTAATTTATGCTCGACATAGAGAGTCGCCCAACATCAGGTGCTTGGCAGGGCAAAGCACTATCGTTCTCAGTTTCAGTACGTTCAAGTGCTGCTCCAAAAGTAGCTCGACCTGCTGGTTTTATTATGGATAATTCAATTAGAGAGCAAGTTGGATTGGTTGTGAGTAGAGAACATGGAATATTAACTTGGGGCCTCAATGCATTTTTGGCGTTGACCGAGCCAATCTGTAAACAACGCGGCTGAGCCGGGAAACAACTAGAGGTTTTCTCCTATATCAGATTGTCTTTGGCAGTAAGAGGACAAGTCGACGCCATGGTAGGCATAGATAGTCGGTTGTTATTCAGAGCTTGTTTGAAACTCAAGTTATTTGTCGGGAGGTTTTCCACTCCTAGATTTGAGATTTTTAGCAGTTCTTCATCAGTCATTAAGTGTGATGGGAGACCTTTTTCTGTCCAAGAATCAACAACATTTGTAGATTTACTGTTCAGAAGGGGTGCATGAAGTCTCCAACCCGCAAAGGGACCTCGTAGTCAGGCGTTAAGGGTTTAACGGCGCCGTTAACCCCTTAACGCCTGGGTTGTAATGAGGGCCATGGTGTAGCCTACTCAGGCGGCTGCAGAACCTACAATGAGGATCTCGTTTTTTTCTCATTTGAAACAGAGGCTGTTTGTAGCCATCCAGTTCTGGATAAGGGAGTAGATTTGGTTAACAAGGATAGAGTCCTTTTTCTATATTACCTGCGATTGGGATGAGTATCAGCGTATCACCTGCAAAGTTGTTGTATAATAGCGTCTAATACAGCAAAAAGGAGTTTGGTATAAGCATTATATAGCATGGGGGAGAGGTAGGAGCCTTGCGGGACGCCCAAGGGTACTGTTATGGGACCTGCCGATTCTTCTGGGGTTGCGGTCTGACAAGAATGATTTTATCCAGGTGGTTGCTTCCTTCGAGAAGTTAAAGTCTTTGGAAAGTGTTTGGCATAATTTGTCGAGGTCCACCAAGTCAAATGCTGCATACAAATCGAGTAGTAATAAGATGCATAGGTTTACTGAGTCTCTAGTGGCACCCATCTGATTTTTTAAGTCCAGTAATGCTATCTCAGTAGTATGTTTGGGACGAAAGCTGGATTGTCTGTCTCCCAATGGGTTATTATTCTATAGGTGGGTTTGTACTTGGGTATAGGCTACTTTGTCAATGACTTTAAGGAGGAAGGGAACTGTGGTGATGGGTCTATAATTGGTGGGACTAGCGGGATCCAATGTGTCTTTTTTAGAAGGGGCGTTACCCAGGCTTCTTTGATTTTGTTAGAGATAGAATTGGGTCTGAAGGATGCATTTATAAATTTAGTGATAATGGGTGCTAGTGTGGGGCACACACCTTAACTAATTTTGCAGGGAAGCTGTCGCCTTTGCAATTAGGTGGTTTGAGTGATGCTATAGTTGTGAGTACTTGAGTAGGGGAGACTGAGGTGAAGTGGAATTGAGGTATGATTACTGTAGTATCCGATGTTATGGATGGGGCAGGCTCGGCGGAGAGCGCCAGTAGCTTTCTTTGCAGAGAGTTTTTGTCATGCAAAAAGCTGACTTTAGAGGGTTGTGCGTTCTGGATGGTAGTACACCATGCTGTACTCACGATGGATGGACTAGGCGGTGGGATGGGTGTTTCTAATTCTCTGATGATAGCGAATAACTCTTTACTGTTAGAGGCGGCATAGGTAATGCAAAGTTTCAGGAGAGTTCTTTTTTGGAATCGCTAGAGATTTTTATTTTTCTAATTAAATATTCAAGGCATCTTTTCTTTCTTCTCAGTTCAAGGAGCTACTTCATTGATGGCGGTTTTCAGACTGGTATGATAGAGCAGGAAGATGCTGTCAGGGTTAGAGTCAACTGTGGATTGTGCGTCAAGAAATTTATTCAGGATGGTGTTCAGGTTTTCTAGGGTGAGTTTTTGGGCGATGCTCACAGCTATATTGAAGCAAATTAGAAAATGATCAGTCCATGGTATCTCTAGGATATCTTCTAGGGTGACTGTAGTATTCAAGGTGAGTATCCAATCTGGGATTCTGTCTTTTGTATGGGTTGGAGCGTTAACAGTTTGTGTGAATTGCATTTCTAGGAACGCATTATGGAATGCTGTGGCTTTATGATCACTTACATCGTTGAAGCTCATATTGATGTCTCCTAGGAGTATAAGGTTCATTTTGGGTTTGAGGGGAGGCGTGATGAGTAGTGGGAAATATATGTCTGGGTAGTTGGAGGCAATGGCTGCTCTGTACACTATAAGAATGTTAATGGTGGTTTTGGGGTTGGTAGTTGGTTTGAGGGCTAGGAGTTCATAGCCTACAAGGGTCTCCGTTTTACATTCTCTGAACTGTTGGGCAGTTTTAGCAATGATGGCAACTCCTCCGGTGGCATCATTTTGGTCAGTTCTGAGAATGGTGTACTCAGGTGGGATGGCTAGTGTGAGTAGCGGACCTGAAGCAGGGTGGAGCCAGGTCTTGGTCATTACTAGGAAGTCTTGTTGGAATTCTAGGATTAGGTCATGCACATCGATGGCATGTGCCCCCACGGATCTCACATTCAATAGAGCTCCTTTTAGAGGCGGTTTGGGCGGGGAAGTGTTAGGTGAGCGAGATGGGGGAGACAGAGGGTGGACTGTAGTATTGTGCTGTGTTTTGTGGCGGGAGTTCTGAGTAAAGGGTTGTGGTGAGGTAATGGAGGTGGTTGTCTGGAGTGTGTGGGGGTGGGATAACTCTGTGGGTTGTTGTTGGTTGTAATGGTGTGACTGGATAGAGGGTCTGACACCTGGTTGTAGTGGTGCATTGATGAGTGTGGGCAGAAAATCTGGTTCTCCTTATGGACCCCAGTATGGGTCTTGTGTGCATAATAGTGGTGTTTTGGGTCCTTGAGCCAAGACGTACCAGGCGCGTGGCGCCTAGGTATGGTAGGGTCAGTTTGGGTTTGTACATATTTTTGTTAGGGGTAGGTGGGAAGGCTGCTATCTTAGGCAGAAAACATGTGGGGCCGGGGAGTGGGTGGTGTCTGGGTCAGTGGAAGCATGCTAGGCCTGTGCCTAGATGGATGAAGACCCTCTTGGAACATGATCTTCTGTCCTTGGCGCTACAGACCTGTTGATTAGACATGATTGACTGGAGTAGCTGCATGGGTTTGGCGCAAGGGCTGGTGTGCTTGACGACTGAGAAAGGACTGAATATGTTAGGATAAGAGAGATTAGCATTGCATTCAAGGCTGGGCAGGATGATTTGAAGTGTATGGTGTACATTTGCTGTGCGCTAAATGCAACGCCAGGTGTGACAAAGGTACCAATGTGTTGGTACCTGCATTAGCAATCAAGAGACATGCATACATCAATTATTAAAACAATTGTCAGTGTTATCGGAGAACACTGAATATGATACTCTAATGGATACGTGAGCCACCAAAGTGTAGAACAAGGGGATAACCTTGTTGCGGTTGTTGGTCTAGGAGGAATACGTTTTTTAGGCTTTCTAATATGCAGGTACTCTAGGCATTTAACATGTCCATGTTAAGACAATTCGAATGGGCAAGACATGAATCACTGAATGCAAACAGAGAATGTAAATATGAATATTGCATCACAATCCTTGTGAAGATCACATTCAAAAGGTGCATGTGCCATTCCAAAGTAGAGAATGCATTTAGTCAGAATGGGTCACTATATAGGCACTGGTAACATTCTACAGGTGGCATATCAGGTTTGGAGGTACGCTAGTGACCTGCTGCTGGTGAAGTAACACGGCTACAACAAAGGCGCTCGATCGGATTTTACAAGTCTGATTTGCTCGGCAGGGCTTAGCAAGGTGGTCGTTTAATTTGCAAGCTGGAATACATATGATTGATCGCTTCAACTGGAGTAGCGTACCGATATAACGGCGTAGACTGCGCCGGTATAATATGCATAAGCTGGTAGTTAGATGCATTCAGTGAGGGTGCACAAGGCAGTAGGGTCATGAGTGATAGATAGAGGCAAGGGTTATGGGCCTGGAAACAAATCACAATTGAAAATGGTACTGTAAAACAAAGGGAGCAGGGAGTCCTATTGGACTCCATGGGAATGGGGATTAACAAAATTATTGGTGCCTGATTTCTCGGCCGCCGGGGTTGTAATACCCTGGTCTTACCCGGGAAGTCAGGTGCTGGTAATTATTTTCAGATCTGGTGGTAAGCCGCCGGTATCACCGGCAGGCTTACTGCCAGGCTCGTAATGAGGCCCATTGTCTCTTCCACAGACAGGAACATAAATCACAACTTGCAGCAAAGCCGGTTCCGCTTCTGGCAGCAAGTTAAATTTACTGAAACTCCATTAGGCTGCCCAGAACACCACCCTCTCATAGGAAGCACCAATGCATTTACTGCTGCACTCACATTTCAGAATTAATTTGAAAATGTAGATTGAAGTAAGCAACAGAAGTGCATAACGGAATTAGATGATGTCAAATAAACCATTAGTATACCGCAGTGTTTTTCGTTGGGGCTGTAATTGCTCTGGTAATTAGTTAATTGAAAAAGAGACCTTATAATAATGGTACCAGCTCTTCTTGTTGTTGGCTAATTGTATCCTAAGGCACTCCCTTATGGATAAAAAGGAAGAGCTTGAGAAGGTATAAATGTCTCGCCTCTCACTGAAATGGCTTGTTGCTGGGCCGAAACTGGGGAACGTGCAGTAGGGTGTTCAGCACGTGAGCATAATAGTTTTCATGTTTATGTCAAATCGTTAATCGGGATAACTAATAAGGATTTTTGTTTTAGATGTCCTGTATGGCTTAGGTAAATAGAGGCAAGACCGTCAATAATTAATATATGTTATGTTATATTATGTTATATTGGTATAATGTCTCCTCACATTTTTCTTCTGACGTCGACATTCTGTAGGTTCAATGGCAACTGATCAGACAAAGTACCTTAAATTGCATGCAATAGTAATTATACTTTCAGAAACTGTTAAAAAAATAGCAGAGATGACTCATGGAGAAACGTTAGAGCTGAGGTGTGACGACCTGCTCTCAAATCTTGACACTAACATGCCCTCTGTCCTCATTCTTCTTGACCTCTCCTCTGCCTTTGACACGGTAAACCATAACATCTTGATCGCACGTCTCCATGACATCCTGGGAATCAAAGGTCAGGCCATGGCGTGGTTAACCTCCTTCCTTTCTCACCGCCCATCCCAGGTGGAACTTGGGTCCTTTCTCTCTACTATCACCCTTTCAACCTGTGGCGTTCCCCAGGGCTCCAACCTCTCCACCTGGTGCTTCAACATCTATATGGCTGCCCGGGCACATGAGATTGCCACCTTCATCTCTAACTTCCAGTGTTATGCGGATGACACGCAACTCTCCTTCCGGCTACCCTCAGCCACCTCCTCTAACTCACTCATATCTGACTGCCTGTCCGCAATTCAGTCATGGTGTGCTACAAACAACCTCTGCCTCAACGCCAGTAAGACTGAGATTGTTTGCATTGGGACTCCTGCTCCCGCTTTCCAACTCTCACTATGGCCGGCCTACCGTGGCCCTGCGCTTGCACCCACCTGCTAGGCAAAAAAATGTGGGGTCATCTTCGACTCCACTCTCCTTCTCCACTCACATTTTGGACATTTCTAAAAAGTCCAACTACCAGCTGCACCTCTTCAGAGGTACTCTTCCTTTTCTCACTTGCCCCAGCAGCTCACTGTCTCCAGAGCCCTGGTTCTCTCAAGGCTGACTAGTGCAATGCCCTCTTTCTCATCCTCCCTGCCTTGGCTCTGCGTCCTCTGCAACTCATCCAGAACAGAACCATGAGATTTATCCCTCAAGCCCAGGGACCGAATCTCTCTGGCGCTGAAATCTTTCCACTGTCTCCCTGTGGCCGCAAGGATCAAGATGAAGACCCTCTTCGTTGTCCACAAGGCTTTCTGTGGTCTGGGATCTACCTATCTGCGATGGTGTCTACCTAAATACTGTCCTTCCCGAGCCCTCCGATCGTTTACCTCCAACCTTCTGCGAATGAGCCAGCTCTCCAAGCAGAGATTTGGAGGAAGATCTTTATCCTCATCAGGGGCCTCCCTCTGGAATGGATTCCCTGCCACCCTTCAGCTTGAGCCTGATCTCCTTAAGTTCCGGAAACTCCTAAAGGCATTCCTTTTCTCCTCTTCCTTCTCTCTCCCTCTACCCTGCTAACCTCTCTCTTCGCTCTATCCCACTCTCCTTCCTTTTCCACACAGCTTACCGACTGGCCGCCGGGTGTACTTCAGAGTCTCACAGGTCCCTGGCACCCTCGCCAGTCCTCTCACACTTGCCTCCGGACTTGCACTTGCCTCATTGCTACTGCACTTGGTCATTGACCCATGAGAATGGCATTGTCTCAGCACTTACCCAGTTTCCGACTAAATGAGCGCAACTGGATTCCCCCCTCTGCTCTCCAGTACAGTCTGTGCACTTGCACGATCTGAATTTACTATGCCTTGAATATCATTTATCTATCACCCCTGTCTCCCCTCCGTGCATGGTGACACCTCAATGCACTTGGAAAAACTGCAGAATTGTCATCAGACCTATTTGCTGTTATCTACACTGTTAATTGTATTATATGCACTCACTCTCCCTGTGCAGACTTGTATCGTTCAGAAATTCAAGGGCTCTGAATGACTGTTGTTTTTCTCCCCTTATACTCTCCCTCCTTGAGCACTTTGAAACACTTGCCTTGTGTATAGGCACTTTACAAATAAACATTACCATACCATACCGTACCATACCTTCCACTCAACCCCAGATTGAATTCCAGGCTTCAGACTCCATGTTCATCCCTTATAACAAAGTTGTGATTATTTTACCCCTGTAAAACTTTATTAAAGGGCCAATCAAGAATCTACAATATTAGCCTTTTAATCTGGTCATCTGACAGATGGATTGATATATTTTTCCTTTCAGTCTGCTCTCTGGGACAGCACTATTCTGGTGTGCGTCGAGTTTGAATCCCGGGTACGTGACTTCTTTGAGCAGATTTATTGGTTGTGCATTCAGGGTCCATCTAGCCCTCTTTGCCTTTCTGATAGGGTTATAGAACCCCATAATATTTGACTTTGCTGGATTAATGAGTAGGTTATTCTTTTTGGCATATAACCCAGGAGCAGTCAATAGGCGTTGGGGACCCTGCGGTGTGTAATCCTGCAGCATAAGTCACCTCTTGTATGTGATCCAACGTACCACACACTTTTCTATTTTGGGACTCGCCAAGGCCTGATCCTGTAAAGCCTCGCTCAAGTCTGCCAGGTAGAGGTTAACGAGACAGGGAGCAAGAATGCACCACTGTCTCACGCCTCCCTCCGCCTCGATGGGCTTAGTTAGATGGTCCTGTCCATCTAATCTAACTTGTATATACGGGTTCTCATGAAGGTGCAATATCATTGCTAGCAGGCTGGATGGAATCCCCCAACATATTAACTTGTTCTATAGGTGCCCTTTGGTAATGGTCATGAATGCTCCAGATAGATCAATCAAGACACCATAGTGTGGTCTATTGCCTGCTGTCCATGCTTTATCTAATAAGATGTTTACAATCATCAGGCCATTCTAAGACGTGGACATGCCATTCCAAAAGCCTATCTGCGCTGTGTCCAATGGCTCTCAGCCCACTGTTCTAATTCTCGGAGAACTCCACCAGCGACAACTTAATGGTGATCATTTGCTGGATCTGCCTGATTGCCCTTAATGTATATTGGAATTATTATTGCAGTCCCCAGCTCGTCGGGCAGCATTTTAGATGAATCACATTTTAAAACAAAGCCACGAGGATTTGGGACCGTAAAGCTGTATCTGATTTAAAGATGGTATTTGATAGGCCATTCGGCCCTGCTGCTCTTGAAGTAGAAGACAACTTTACTAGCTGTTCCGTAACCTCTCTGTCCAGATTTAATAACCAGGTCCACCTGACAAATCCCTTTTCCACACCTCCTCCTGGATCTTCAATTAACTCGGAAAAATACACACAGGTGATGCCAGGCTACCCCACCCTTTGACAACATATGGTATGGCAAGTTGCCGACAGCCAGACTGAGGACCAAATGCCTCTGTCATTTTGATCAGCTTTAAGCAAAAAAACAGGTAAAACAAAATGTATTCACACTCAATAATTGAAAATGTATACAAACATTAAAACAACAGATAGATACAGGTAACAACATGACTGATATGTAGAGTATTTTTGTGATATATTGGGGTTGCTTTGCCCTCTTTTTTGATGAGGGGGGCCTATATCATGAGGGGTAACAATATAAGGTAAGGGAGGACATAGGCTACCCCACCTGTCTGACACTTGCCCGGTGTGGATCCAGCATACGTTTTAACAAATCACAACATGTGGTCTGTACACAAGAGATTACCCAATTTGCATGTAGCATATTTAGCAAATATTTATTTTCATATCTAGATAGATGTGAAGTCGTGATGACCACATTCTAAGTCACCTGTTGTGTACTAACCCACACTGTGCAAAAAACTAAATGCAAAAAATCAATGTATGAGGTTGTTGTAAGATGCCTTAAATATTGTGTATCCCCGGACTAGGGGCAGGAAAAAGGTTATGATGTTAGCCGTGTGATGCTATTTTTAAACCATATGAAAATAAATATTTGCTAAATGTGCTACATGCAAAGTGGGTAATCTCTTGTGTACAGACCTCAAACAGGGCACAGGTGTCCCAATGAGAAGGATCTCTGTCCCACTGGCATTAAGACCGAGATTGTGAGTCACACACCATGCCTGGATGAGAGAGGAGTGAGAGGAGGTAGCAGAGGGAAGTCTGGCGGAACACTATGTGTCTTCAGCATAACACTGGGAATGAGGCGAGAAAGAGATCAGTGAGCAAGAGGGGTGAGATAGATATTGAAGAGTCACAGCAATACGAGTGCCTAGTTGCAACTGGGAAGGGCAGTTGGTGAGGAAGGAGGTCAGCCATTCCAGTGCCTGAGGGTATCACAGAGCCGTTATATGAGGATAGAATGGTTGACTGTGTCAAAGTCAGAGCAGATATTGAAGAAAATGAGAACAGCAGAAGAGTTAGAGTCAAGATTTCTGAGTATGTCTTCACAGGTGTTCGGGAGAGCCGTTTCCATAATCCAGATTGATGAAATTTGAGGCAACCAACAAGTTCAGTATGAAGGATCAATTGAGGGAGGACCACATTCTCCAACAGTTTTCCCAGAAAGTGGATGGTGAAGATAGGGCGATAGTTAGCCGGGCAGGAGGGGTCAGCAGATGGTGCACAAGGGAGTGCTTGAGTTATAAAGGGAAAGAACCAGTGGTGAAGGAATGGTTACAGAGTCAGTAAGAGCCAGGGTGAGAAAGGAGATGTTGTCCTTAATGGTTTGGGAAGAGCAAGGGACTACCTGTTCAGATAACACCTTCATAGAGCGGACAACTTTACAGACCTTATCAACTGCTCTTGGCAGGAGGGAGGAGAATGCGGTGGCGAGGGGAGCTAAGGAAGGCAAGGGAGCAGGTGTGGGAGTGGAGATGGGGGTAGCAGAGAGTGAGGGCACAATGTCCTGAGATTTAGATTTGAAATGGGCGGCCTCAGTGGTTCAGAGAGTCCGTGAAGGAAGGAGAAAGGTGGAGACTGCTGTTGGATTGGCGAGTTCCTTGCAGATTTTGAAAATACAGCCATGTTGTAAATGGCTCCAGAGATGTGGTGTTGAATGTGGGCTCTCTTCTTGGAGTGGATAGAAAAACGATATTGCCTTTGGGACAGGTGATAGGCCAATTTGTCATAGGATGAACCTGAGGTGTGCCACTTCTGTTAATCAACTCTGCTTTTATGTTTCAAAGATGCTAGATCGGAGTCATACCAGCCATTGCACTTGGAGGCAGGCTCCAGGTGGATCCTCATGACAGGGGCATGGATGTCAAGGGTGTTAGAGATAGAGAGGTGAAGGTTAGCGAGTGCAGAGTCAGAGCAAGAGTCAGAAGCAAGGGTTGGAGGGGGATGAAAGTGGAGGCAAAAGCAGCGATGACCCTCGCTTCATCGGTCGAATGCTATCGAAGGAGGCTGGCAGTGCGGGAGGTGTCTGGGACAGAGGGCCAAGGGGACCGAAGTGGGAAGAGAGGAGAGAGTGGTCGGACTAGGAGAGGGGGGTGGTGACCAGGTTACAGAACGATGAAGGCATCCAGAGTGTGTGTCTGGCTGAGTGGGTCCGACCGAAAGGAGAATAGTAAGAGAGAGGGAGTCACAGAGGTCACGGCTGATTCAGGAGAGACGAGGTGGATATTGAAGTCACCAAGAGGGAGGAGTTTGGAATTAGAGGTCAAGAGGGTGTAGGTGAGTTCAGCCCATTCAGAGCGGAGGAGAGAGAGATAGGGCCAGTGGACCTGTAGATGGTGGTGAGGGTGAGTAAGAGAGTAGGAGAGGCCCCAAGCCTACAGACATGACATTCAAAAGAGGTGTAGGACTGAGTAGGTATGATAGAAGTAGGGACCCACTCAGGGAAAATCAGGGCCACTCCACCTGTGGGTTCGGTTGGGCCTGGGTTTGGAGAGGAGTTTGTAGCCCTCAGGAAGGAGAGTGTCAAGAGCAGTGACAGAGCTGGCATTGAATCAAGTCTCGGTAAGGGCGAGGATGTCAAGGATGTTGAGGTCAAAGTCTTCATGTAGGAGACAGATGTCAGAAGAGTTTTAGGCAGTCGAACAATCGTTCAGAGTAGCTAGGTGAAGCTGATTACCACCATTGAAAATTTACCGGGGGTACAGGGGCATGGTACTCCCGTCAGTACTGGTGGAGAGGTTAGAGAGAGGAAGGAGGAGTAGCTGGAGAAGGGAAGAAGTCAATGAGAGAGGTCAGACGCCAGTCAAGAAGGAGAAGAGTAGGTTGAGAACTTTGGCCCATGACAGTGCCATTATGATAGACATTAATGATGCATCTAGAGGATGAGAAGTATGCCAACAGCACTTCCCATCCAGTGCCACCATTAAAGGGTGAAGAGGAGAAAGGGAAGAGAGTGGCGACCAAGTTGAGGGGACAGGAAAGAGGATATCAGTAAAAGTCTGCCTGGAAGTGGCATTGACGTAGATGTCAGCAATAGGCAGTCCTCGGTTTAGAAGACAGCAGAGCTTTTTTGAGCTTTTTCTTCCAGACTTCGTGAGAGAGATATGATGGGTGATAGAGTAGCAGTTAGAGTAGATAGGGGAGATAGAGAGTGCCATGTGAGTAGTGGATGAGTGGGAGGGAGAGAGAAAGACATGGGAGCTGCATAGTGCACAAATAAACTCACCAGGCGGCCTAGCAGCAAGCAGGCACAGATGAAGGAGTTGCTTGAACAAGATGTGCCCAAGGTAGCAGAATTGTAAGTAGCCAGACTGGGTGAGTGCTAAAATGCAGCTGAAAACAATCATGTCCAGGATTAAAGGCACATCTAAATTCAACTTTTCAACAAAGCACTAACAATGCAGCAGAAAATGATAATGCAAAGGTAAACACAACAGATTCAAGATTCTGGCAGCGCAGAACTACAGAAGTAAGGAGGACTTCATGAATCAGAGCAAACAGTCAGAGCTTACAGGGCAACACATTTTGGCATTTAAGATAAAGGAGGAAGAGGAGCATAAAACTACCCGTGGGAGTGATGTGCTCAAGGTTTGCACAAGGATAGCTGAGTTGCAACTGCCCAGTACTGTGCTTTAGGTATTGCATGTGTATACAGGGCCCTTATTGCAAGGAGAAGACAGGATCATAACTAGGGGATGCACAGTAGGAATGCAGCAGAATGAAATCAAACGAGCAGAATAGATTATATCTACATGTGAATCCTTACAACAAACTAGCAATGGAAGGCCAAGCTTGCAATTAGGAGGAAAGGTTAGCATACCTCAAAATGCAAGGCATATATTGCAGTTAAAGGACAGAGTGAAATTGCATCCAAATTCCATTTTTCCACACTAGAATTACAGTTCCTAGATTGCAGTGAATAGGTAGAGAAAAAAAGTACATCAAGGTTCCAGCTGAGGGGGCGCTAGGTAGTGAGAGAGTCCTCCGGTCTAGGGTTTGGATGTTCGGGTGGGGGGGCGTCACCAAACAGGTTAGACATTCTTCGGCAGTAGGGCCAGTCCAGTAGTAGATAAAAGGGAGATAGAGTACATGAGTAGTTCACACAACGATCGAGAGGGAATGCGTGCACCAGGATTGTGAGGCGAGATGAAGCTATTCACAGGAGTGCTATGCCTCAGGGCTAGATTGTGGGAGGACGGCAACAGCATGTGCGCAGTGGGAGATGAGGGGGTTTGACCAAGCAAGGGCCAGGGGTTAGAGCAGGCACGCAGGCAGGGAATAGGCCTGTGAGTTAAGCACACAATGACGCTCTTACCTTGAGAAGCAACGGAATGGAATTTCAAAACCATTGGAGCATCTAGGCGACACGGAGTGGCCAAAGTCCCCCAGATACAGGGATCAGATGGGGGGCTTCATAGCCCTGCTAGGCCCGAACAGGGCCAGCCTGGGATTCAGAACCCTTCGTTGGCGGCTCTTCAGTGGGGGCCAGCATTCGCCCATGGGCTCCCTGGCCTTGAAACACTTGTGTATAGGCGCGTTACAAATGCCATATCATATCATCAGTGGCCAATCAAGGTGCGAGGAGGAGACAAGTGGAACACTCAAGGCCCAGCAGCAAACGAGGCAGCCATGCTGGAAAAGGCCGGGTCTGTTGAAAAATGCAGCCAACCTCCTTTTCATTGAGCGAGGTGCCTACCAAAGAAGAAAACAGGTCTTGGGAGCCAGCCAGGGAGTCAGAGCCCGTTGTTGGCGGCCCTTCAGTGGAGGCCGGCGTTCGGCTGCCCGCTCCCATCCCGAACAGTAACAAGCTGCAAAGATGGCTAATCAGATGCGAGGAGGAGAAAAGAGGAAGCCTCAAGCCCCAGCAGCAAACCCGGCGGCCATGCTGGAAAAGACAAGATACGTCTCCAAGACTTTGAGCTAAACCCTTTTAAATATCATGAATGGTCCACATTCCTTTTTTGGTGTCCATGGAGTAATTCAAATTACCACTTTAATTGTAAGTCACCAGAATCGAAAGATAATTCTTAACAAAGTATGAATTTATAGTTTACAAATACAACAAGAATGTATGCATCTTTCTACCTCTATGTTTAAGTCTGATTCACTTTTTGGATGAAAATGAATGTGTGTGGGTTTTTGACAGGACTCACATTTTGAATGTGTTTAACCTTCTTTTTTTCTGATTGACCAGCTGACATCAAGTTAAGAGCAGGTGATGTGACTTTAAAGAAATACGAATTAATATTAACCTGATCACCTTTTGCTTAATTTTAAGGTGTTGTTCAGATGCAAACTTCCATCCACCTTGCCAAAGAAGATGTTCTAATGAGTTAAGTGAATGATATCAACAAACAGCTGGCATTTGCCTGTTACAGGTGACTATTGGCATCTGCATGTGAATACTAAATACAATGGACCAAAGAGAAAAGCATTTCACACATCATCTTCTGCCCAATTCTGGAATTATTGTAGACCTGAAAATTATGTCTACAACAAACACTGCACATTTGATTTCCATGACCACACCCCAAGCTAACCTGTTTAAGCTGTCACATTAACATACACATGTAAATCAAACTTTGCAGCTGTACCCGGCAATACCCCCGACCTACAGCAATATTTCTTGTGAACCGGAAGTCAGGTATGAATGTGCATCACATTCTAAAAGCTGCAGGCTTCCTGTCTCTGGAAGCCATTGGAATTCCCGGAAACATGATCATTTTGGCCTTGTTTGCACGTCTCTGGATCTTCAGGGGTAAGTTTATCCCGGCTGACATCATTCTCTGTAAACTGACCTTCATAAACATGGTCGTTGTTTTGATTCGAGGCATTCCACAGTGCCTTTCTGCACTGGGAGTGCGCATGATTTTTGATCAACAAGGGTGCAATTTCGTTATCTTCACCTATCGTACCTGTCGAGCCATGTCGGTGTTCATGACTTCCCTACTGAGCTGCTACCAGTGCGTCCTTCTTGCACCGTCTTCAAGTTTCTGGGCCATCATCAAATCCAAAATGGTTCAGAAGCTTTTGCCAGTTATGATGTTCTTTTGGTGCTTTAATTTTCTACGTAATTTTTTCTTCTTTTATTCTTTTTCCATGGGACTCTATCCAAATGCGACGGCCCATGTGCTTAACCTGGAATTTTGTGTTATTATCTTCTCCTCATACAATGACTATCTGGTAAATGTCATTTTGTCTATAGTTTATGATGTGATTTGCATTGGTCTGATGTGCCTGTCCAGTGTCTACATTGTCATCGTCCTATACCGGCACAGGCGACGACTCAAATCCATTCGAAGTTCCAAGGAGGATGATAGAAGCAACGCGGAAACCAAAGCTTCCAATGCTGTTGTCATGTTGGTGTCTACATATGTATTTTTCTTTGGGTTGGATAATGGCATTTGGCTTTTCTCCATTTGTACGTCCACCAATCCGTCCCTCGTGATCACGGATGCGCGGGTCTTCTTCAGCTCTTGCTTTTCAGCGCTGAGTCCGATTGTGATCATCAGCACCAACAGAACAGTGCAAATGAAACTCAAGTCGGTGGTACTGAAGACATTATCAGAGAGTGCTGAAACTACTATTTCACATATAAACAAATAAATCTTGCAAATAAGCTCTAATGAATTGTGTTCATTTGTATAGGTTTTTCTATCACCTGAGACTTAGTACAAGAAGTGGATCTGTGATCATCATATCAGTAAAATTACCATTTGCCTCTTATATAACTCATATCTAAGACCCTCCTTGAGGTATAATCTGCACACATGATTCTCTGTATTATCAATTTTCAGTTCATATGTTTTCCAAATGTACCTTTGCTTCTATGATGATATACATACATGTTTTCAGGACTTGTGTGCAGTGCTCTGTGTTTTTAGACAAGATAACATAACGTTTCAAGTTGTTCAAGAGTACTTGTCCTTGACATTTCAATATGTCATTCTTATATATTGGTACAAATGTGCAGCTCAGCAAGCAAATAAAGGTATACAGAAACAACTAATTGAAATGCTGACTTAAACCAGACATAGAAGTGCAGATCTGTGATGTGTCCTAAATCGGAATACCAGCCATTCTGATACTAAACATGGAGCAATCAGAAAACAAAAGACCCCCGCCTCCAAACCTTTCTGAATCAAGATACTGCATTTCTGTGGTCCTTCACAAATAGAAAGAAAAAGTTTGTTGAATGAGAATAGAGTACAAGCACATGTTAACCAACACGACAGGTACTGTGACACTTGCTTACATTTTCTAAATGCTGCCATGACTTTAATAGAGTGGGAGTTGCATTCCCAAATAATTACAATAATCTAGCAACACGTTTCTACAATAAAACAATTGAAATAAAAGCATCTGGAGTTTAAGAATTAGGTAATGGATATAGCAAACACTTTGGCATATGCTGAACAAAAACAGTGGCTGAAATAAGCATTCCTAAATAACAGACACAGTTTTGCAAGTTCTTTTCCCTTCTGTTTTTGGAAAAACATTGTGAAAGGCAACAAAGGATCTGAACGTGCTACGACCAATATGAAGTCAATTGTCTTCTGCAAAGGACACATTAAATGGGCCTCATTACGACGTTGGAGTTAGCCTTGCCGGTTTTACCGTCAAGCTACCTCCAAACTCGCATCCGGGTCCGGCACACGTGAATGGTTTATTATGGACCAGCCAGACCCGGTAATTGCCCTTTCGCGGGTGCCTGGCCCGGTACATCCCCATTCCCATTTGAGCCCCATAGGGATCCAATGGGAATGGGGAGGGTGGTAGCCCCGGTACCGTTAATAATGGTACCGGTGCTACCCTCATGTTCTGCACGTGGGTGTCGGTACGGCCACCAGGTCAGACCTGGTGGCTGCAAGGGCACCCAAGAGCAGAACTCCTACTATGTCGGTACAGTAGCAACGGTGCCGGTAGTGATACCAGCGCCATTGTTGCCTTACCGCCATATGTGTAATGAGGCCGAATAGTCAATCAAGGGATTAAAAATTACAGTCATAAGTACTGTGAACATCATCAACTCACACTGTCACACAAGTTCAGGGAAAAAATGAAATTGACCTCAGAAATTTATCTCACTGCCCCGATCATTTCTTTAAGTTGTATTTATTTCCAGAGTTTAGAAGATACTTGATACCCTTAGTGTAAACTTCCAAGCTTGAAATCATCAACTCATCAACACAGGCCTCATTACGAGTTTGGAGGCCGCCATGCCCTTAATAAGGGCATGGCTGCCTCCGAACTTGAGTCTGGCTCCGTGGTGCCTGAGCTAATATGTTCGTACCCCATGAAATATTTACTTTATCAGGCTCTAGTGGCATGCCATGCCGACTTCACGCAGCTTTCTCGGAATGCAGCCCCAAGTGTTACTCAAGGCTTTCTGTCCACAACATACCTCAGAAACATTAAATGTAGTTTGGGTCAGCATTGTGGCTACAGAGGTTGTGTTTCAGCAAGCAATAAACCTTCAAAGGAAAGGCTTCTGCAATGGTCACTCGCCCTTTTAGAGATACATTACGAAGATAATGAAAGTATGCATAACATTAAAATGACATTTGCAGCACATCTTTACTAATGTCATGCAATGTTTGTGTATGTTAATATAGTTATGTTTAACTTTTAATTAATTAACAAACTGTATTGAGACCATGGACCTCATTACCAGGTTGTTGGTATCCCCCCGGTAAATACGGAGGGTTACTACCAAAACGGTATCACCGTTTCCGCCACTTTGACTGCCGGAATTACTGGCATATTATAAGTGGCGAGAAGGGTTGTTAATCTGCATTCCATGGGCGGTTGATGGTATTACTGGCAACTGTAATACCAGTGCTGGCAATATCGGATGTTTTTTTGCCAGTGAGGTCCTGAGTTACCTCAGGAGGCAAATCAGACCACCCTACTGGCTAACTCGTAGTCTGGCTGGTGCGTAAAAGTGTTGATACCACACTGCCAAACTTGTAATGAGGCCCCATGACGTACTTCAATTTCACTCAATCTAGTATCTGGGTTTTTCCTTACTGGACTGCAAAATTACATGTTGCACTGCTCTGTAAATCAGGGTGCTTGTTGGCAGTGCAAAGTTACTTTTCACCGTGGTAAACATTCCACAAATAAGGCCCAAAGTGTCAAATATGGAAAAACTCTACTGAGAGTAAATGATCGTAAATGCAAGATGTTACGTCCAAATAAAAGAAACTTCTGCAGGTAATCATGGTGACTCTACTGAGGGGATGGGTGCCCAGGAAGGGGTGGCATCAGAACTGTCCCAGTAAGCACCATTGTTATAGAGAATCAGTTGGGGGCATGGAGGAAATGGACAGAGCCTGCTCAGTCATGGTGTGGGGTGCATGGGACCAGGACAGGTGCAAAGACATTTTGCTGCCCTAGGTGAAAAGCCATTATATTGCCCCCAGAACTCACCCTCTGTTTCCTATCTATAGCAATCTCTCAGCAAATGTGTCTCCACTCCTTCACATGCATGTCTTGCTCGCCATGTTCTGGGGTGCATTGGCCCCAGACAGAAATTCCTTTCACACAAATAGCAAGATTTTAAACACTGAAACAAAAACGTCCTGGCCTTTGGTTTTGTTTTTCAAGTACAATTAAAGAGAAATGCGGAATTGGGCCTACCTGTCATTACCAATGGACAAGCAGTATTTTAATTTACAAAAGAAGGAGGAATCAAAGATTCCTGTCACATGGAAAACAGGATTGTTAAACATTGAAAACAAAAATGGCCTGCATAGGTGTGTGCAAATAAAAACGGTTTTTAAAAGTAAAAGTGAAACAAATATCACTGCAAAATGTCAGGAAAACAAAACACGATGCGCGTGTTGACCAAAAGCAATGTATATTTTGTTTCATATACAAAACTCCAGTGACATTTGAAGAACCACTTTGTCTTCATGGAAAACGTCAGCCCAAGGCAGACCCTTTTGCTGGCTGTGGGCAAAACGTCACAAGGACATCTCCCACTTCCTGTCTGGATCTCACATCTCCCATCTAACGAACAAGCACAATAAAATGTCCTGCTAAGGGTGTTGACGTTCATTGTTCTCCATACTTGCTGTCTCTGAAAGCATTGACTTTAAGACAATGTTACCCTTGGCTGAAACATGACTAATATGAGTGTAAATGGGGACCCACTTCAAAGAGCAAGCTTCCAGCACAAAGGAGACTGAAAAACTCTGGGCACAGGCTGACCCAGTGAAAAAAGATGATCGGAAGGCAGGAGTCAGGGCCATTTGTCCCACTTGAAGATTCACAATTAATTTAAAAGGACTATTATCAGTTAGGTCTTTATCTCAGCCCTCATAAGGCGGATGGATTTCATCTATGTACCATTTCAATGTAATTTCCAGGCAATTTTGGGGATATACATTCATCTTCCTATGACTCTGGGAACGGTAATGGCCAGTTAAACTAGGTTTCTGGCTGATCTGAAAATGTTCCAAATGTGATAGTTGGTGAGCGGGTGGAAAACGAAATTAGGGATATGCTTAATAACTTACATATTCATAACTGTTGTGCTTTTTATGGAAATGGCAAAAAGATGACACATAGCCGTGCTACATGGTCAGATTTAATTCTCCATGAATAGCTGAATCAGAAAATATGATTAGTATGGCAGTTGCTCGTGAAATTATGAAGTTGTGATACATAACTAGTTTTTGCCAAAAAGTTGAAAGGAAAACAAAGGGTGATGACGGATGGAAATTGCCATATGTTGCTCCCGACCCGTAAACCAATCCTGACTTGGAGGCTGGTTTTGGGAGGAGAGAGAAGGGTAACTGTCCAATCCTAGTTGCAAGGATTATTGCAGGGTACTTCCGCAAGATTGTACAATTGGTGGTGTTATTGCTGCTATATATAGGAGACAGAAAGAAAGGAACCTAGAGAAACAGACAGAAAAAGGAGAAAGACAGGAGGACAGATAGAAGAGACAGACCATCAGGAAGGCTGCTGAAACTTACCATCTGACAGCTCTAAGGAGACACCAGGGGAGATTGCTGAGAGTGCATCTCGGTGGAAATGTCAATTTCTTGGAAGGCCCCAAAGCTGACTCGGTGCTATGGTGGAGAGCGGGAGGCCATTGAACTGGCAGACTCCAGCCTTATAAGACGAGGTAGCAATACCCTTGAGATGAATGGGGATGCAGAAATTACTCAAACATCAATAATCAAAATGACTAATGTAGTTGGCAAAAAGATAACTGTTTTAATATCAATTATCTAAAACAGGGAGTACAACGGACATCAACGGACGTCTCAGCACATAGTTTCTCTCAATGCATCTTAAAAAAAATATTCTTTTATAACAGAAAATCATCATTGATGACATCAACCTATGTTTTTACTTATGTCATCTTACGTTGCAAACTACAAAAACCTAGTGGCTTTTTTTTATTTCTAAGGGAACATCTAAGTATACGTTCCATATTAGTCTAAGACAGTGATAGGCTTCTTAACATCAGGTGGGGCAACTAAGCCCTCCCCTCAAACAGGTCACTATGAACATCACTAACTACACAACGTCCCATTGGTTACACAAACTATGGGACACTTAATCAGGTGGCCCCCTACAATTGGTTGGCACTCTAACCTCTGTCACTACTTTTCCACCTACGTTAGCAGCATGCAGGCTGGGCTTCCAGGTGCTGGTGAGCTAGTCTTTAACCATAGCTTCCCACCAATTAGCATATCATCCATAATCACCTCAGTGGTCTACAGTCAATTAAGGCTTTGAACTTGTCCTTGGGAGTGTTCTTTTGCTCTGGAGAATTCAGGGGAGTGTAGGCACGCTCTGCCCTCATGTGTAGGTGTGGTCGTCATGTTCATCCAACTTCATCCTTCCACGTGACTGAAGACCACACAATCGAGCATCTGGTACATTTAAAATACTATTTTCTAATAGATCTCTGATGTCTTCCTTGTTTTCGTTCATGCCTCCTGAACAGTAGTTTTGTTATTTCACACAATTTGTATCCAATGTCTCCTCACCACAGACTGATACAACCTTGGTTTCTTGGGCTCATCCAGCTTCGCCTTTCTAAGTTTCAACCCTGTTAATTCATTCAATTGTTTTTAACTGCAACACACTGGAAAAGATGCCTTCCTTTTTTAGTCCAGCTCTGCTATAATACGTAGTGGAAACATTAATTCTTTACTTGCTCCTACATATGTATATGTTGGTGCATGCCACAATCTATTCACTATAAAGCTAGCCTCAAGAATACTTTGTCTGCTTGCATTTCTTTGCATATGTACATGTGTAAAATGACTTGATATCTTCATCAGTTCTGTAGCATAAGATTATTCATCTTGATCCCAAGATGTCACTTATCTTTGATACTTTCTTGATGCCTTATAGAATATCTTCATTTTCTTGTCTCTGCATCTCTTCTATGTGCGTCAGCTTGCTTCATGTGACAGTGACGTCACTATTCTTCTATTCCATTCAGCTGTCCTATTTCTTCTGGGATTTCATTCAAATGGTCATCATACTGTCTTGTGTGCAAGTATGGTTTTCTCAATGGGAACGTTGCTTCCAGGATTCTCCTTGGTATCTGTATGTTCAATTGTTTTGCTTGTGTCTCACACTCTGTTTCCCAACATATAGGCAATATGGGTGAAGTGGTTGAGGTGGGGGTAGTTGGCTGCTTCTCTACAGCATCTTTGAGAGTGGAGTCACCAGACCCCTGCCCTATATTTCCATAGTATCCTGAGATGCAGCTGGTGTTCCTGAACCTCTGGGAAACCAAAAGGTGGGAGAGTCTGCTTGCCTTGAATCCTTTCCATTTATGGTGGGTGAGGGTAAGGGGCAATACTGTGTAGATCCTTAGCCTATTTAGCCAAAAATATGAATGTAATTAATTGCCCATTTGGCAGAACATCATGGGGTGAATTATGTTAAAATTAAAAATTAACAAAGCTCACTTCCTAGTGTGCGCTGAAAACCTGGAAGTGGCATGAGCTTTAATGGCCAATTCCTTTTTGAAGAAGTTTCCCCTTCAGCTGTTAATGTTTCAGGAAGACGAGCTTGGTTGCATCTGAATGACGTGAAGATTTATAAAGGCGAGACCCGCCCTCCCGCCATTGCTGATCCATAAGCAAGACAAGAAGAAGAATTTCCACCTGTGCTGACTCAATCGATGACTAAGAAGACGGACGATAAAGCAATGAGTGATTAAACACATGCTTTATTTTGACTGGAATTCAATAGACACTCCGTATATGTTTTAGAAGGGAGTGCAAGGACTTGCAGAGTTTGAAATGAACTTTTAGAAATATATAGAAGCATTGAAAAATACATCAGAATTAGGCCTAGAGGTCAGTTCTTGATCAGAAATTGGAAGAGAAATCAATATCCAGATACATTTTGTTGAGGACATCTGTTTTAGTTGATACAAATGCATGATACCTGCCAATAGTGACGTTCATCGGCTTATGGTTGCTGTCTTTGTGTTCATACTTCAATCTTACCCTGCTCTTGTTAGAAGAGATGTTAATATTCACACTTTTTTACAGGACCCTAAAAACGGTCCAGTGATAAGAAGACTCCAATTGTACAGTTGCAAATGTAAAGGAAACTCAATGATTGTATTAAACATGATTAATGAGGAAGACGACACGATTATAGAAAGAACATGAGTTCAGCAAGCAGTGGGATGGCAAAAGAAATTGCTGCCCAGATGTCTATGCATAATTCCTATTTGCATGATTGTTCTTGTTGTCTTTTTATTCCTTATTTTTCACATTCTCTATCATCTTAATCAGACCCTCCAGCTTATAGCGATTTTGCGATCCGCAAAATGCCGCAAAAAATTGCAGTTTTTTTTAAAAGCATAAAAACAACAGTTTTTGCAAAAACACCCACAAAAATTGCCGTTTTAGCCAAAAGATGTAAACAAAAAATTCTCAGTGGGCCAGTTTCTCAACTCCCTTCTTATGACTCAAGAAATGAAATGAGCAAGAAAATCTCATCACTTGCACAAAAGAAAAGAGCAGCCCAATGCACTGTGTTATCTGAATGGGCGCTTCTTATATGTGCCCATTCAGATGTCCTTTTTCACCCTTTGCACAAATCAGGGGTTGTTTCTGCACATTTAAAAGTGCATCTCAAATTGACAAACAAGATGCGCTTTTAAATGTGCATAAATTGTAAGCAACCCTATGCGCCCACTTTAAATAGGTGCACAGGGGGTGCCACTGCATGACAGGGTCTTTACTGACCCTACTGACTCATGCAATACTTTTTTATTTTTAAATAATTTTTTTAAGTGTGACAGCTGCTGTCTGACTTGCATTTCTGTTCCCCAGATGGGATAGCGATGTGTTTTTTTTTTTTTGGGTTGCATCTTACAGTGGCAGGACCCTTAAAGGCCAGTTACCGTGAAATACATGCAGCGCCTATAGACCATTGTCGGGAGAGCGCTTCCAACACAAACGTATTCAAGGCAGCTGGCCAGTGCATAATTGCGCTACAGCTCAGCCCTGTGGAAATGTGCAGATCACCTTTGAGAATAAGGTTGATGGATTATCTAAAAACAGCACACCATCTGCTCTATTTTTAGATGCCCCATTTTTTGAGGATCTGGGCCAAAATCTAAATTTTTCAAAAATTCAAAAATTGTCATAACATGTAAGAGAAAGGAGAGAGAGGGTGAGTGATGGGTGAGCTGTGGAGTGGTAGGCAAGAAAGCAAAGGTAGATCAGAGGGAGAGCAGTAGGTCAGAGGGGGAAGCGGTGGGCAAGAGAGCGGATGTAGTGGGGCGGTGAGCCAGAAATCAGAGAGGGAGTGGAGGTACAGAAAGTAGAAGGGGGCTGGGCTCAGGGTGATCAGGGGGCCAAAAGCACAGAGGGGTTGGCCGGAAAGAGGCAGTAAGCTGCAGATTGGGAGATAGGATGAGGGAAGAGTGTGATAGAATGGGAGAAAGGATGCAAGATGCAGAAGTAGCACAAAAGAATGAAGGACTGTATACTGCAGGAGGAATTGGGGAGTGTAAGGTGTGAGTTGGGTGTATGATTTGGAGTTTGGCAGGGACCGGAGAGCGCAAATTGTGACTTGGCAATGCGACAGAGCATGTGAGTATGTGTATGACCGAGTGTGAGGTTCGAAAACACAAGTTTTGATGGGCAATTTGTGAGACATGTGAGGTGTGTTGGTTGAGAGAGGTGTGTGCGTGTTTGGGTATTGGAGAACCTAGAAGGGGAATATTTTCAGCATTACAACTGTTAATGATTAATAACGTTAATAATATTAAATAGGCATGCACATTAAACCAAAACATTTAGCCAAAACAAACACTGTTCTTCCAAGCCAGAGACATCTAGGACTCTTTCAATTAAATTGATACAAAAGATACATACAATGACACCTTGTCTCTCCTGTAGCCTTACGCATGGCCTCTTTCCTGCAATGTAGCAATCTTGAACCCTCCACTCAATAAAAATTGTTCTGCAAGAATGCTGCCATTAATAAAGGTTTGTGCAGCAAAATTTGCCATTTCATGCCATAAAATTTGCCATTTCATGCCACAAAATCCTGGAGGGTCTGCCTATGATTCTGCCCACTATGAGTACGAATGATGACAGTTTCCTTCAAACATTATAAGTATGTTGGGAGTCATAAAAGAGATGTAGAGGAATATAATGAAGGGATAAATACCTATCTAGACAATTTAGCTCACCTAGGGAATAACATGTGGTATCAACACATGAACAAGGGGGGGGCATCTGATGAGAGTTGCTATGTCAGCTCTCTCATCCCCTACGCCATGAATACAGTAAGAACTTTCATTTCGAAGGAGGTATCAGAATATGATGCGGAATGCCTCAGCCATATTGCAGCATGTACTTCTCGAGGACAGTTCCAAGGAAGTTGGGCGACCTTGCAATGGAGATCAAGATGGTTGTTTCCACACCAGGATGACTTTATAAAGACCATATGAATGGAGAAGGAGCCTGGATGGAAAGACAAAATGCTTGTGTATGTTGCTGCAGGACAGGCTGAGGCGATCATTGAAGGAATGAAGAGAATAAATTGTCCTGATCAGACGGAGATAGCGGGATCACCTGGATGTTGGGAACAAACACAACTATTGATCTACGGACGAGTGCATACCTAGAGGGGATGGGAAGAAGGAAAGGTGTCCTGTGTAGCTCATCTGCCGAAGACTGAATATGTGCAAGAAGTGTAGAGAGTGAATGATGGATGCTTAAAGTCATGGGCCAAGCACTCCAAGCTACTGACATCGGTGGAAGACGAATCAGGCCCAGTAATTGCAATTACATTGGTTAATGCGACATTGTGCTTCCGAAGCCATGGAAAGAACCATGTGGGATATAACAAAGGATGCAAAACCACAATTGACGTTCCTGGAATGAAAGAAGTGACAGCTGTCGTTATGGATCGATATTGGGCTTGCGGATCAAGAGCCTATATGAAGTTGCCCAAGGATTGGGGGGAGTTTGTTGAGTGCGTCCCCTGGTGCTCATCCATGTTCCAGCATCAGTGATTCCTCAGAGGGATCTAAATATTAGTGAAATTCCAAAAGTGGATGACCATTTCAGAAAAAGAACACCTGAACTCCAGCGGATGAAAAGGGAAAATTATTTCTCAGCCAAATCAATAGCAGCGTATGAAACCATTCCCGAGGAGCACAAGTTGTTCAGCAAGACTGCTCTGATAATGACAGCTATATTCATGCCTGGAATTAAAACAGTGGTGAACTTCAAATGGTTGCAAATCACCAGATCGGAGCTTCTGAAGAAATCAATGCTGCCATAAAAGGATTCAACGCCATTAAAGAAGAGCTGAAGGCCACACGATTGATGACCCTCCTGAATAGGTATGTCCTTGATATGATCACAGCGATGGAAGGAGGAGTTTGCTCACAATCGGGCCATAATGTTTCACAGGCACACCTTCTCATGATGGCCAGAATGGGACCTTGACAGAGGCCATATCAATGTTGACAGTCCTGCATACCAAGATGAAAGACAAGACAGATGTCATTGAAGATGACAGGGGTTTACCACCTTGTTTTCATGTATTCCTCAGTGGTTGGCACATCTATTCAAGGTTCTTGGAGTAATACTGGTGCTGGTTATGTTTGGATTCTGTATGGTCAAGATGGTGATTACTCAATGCAAGAAAATGGCACAAAAGGTGGTAATAATGATGACACTGTCAGAGAATACATAAAGGCTAGCATTGCGGCACCTGAGGGAACAAAGTTTCTGTATCCAAAGAATTGTACCAAGTACATGGGATGATGGGTCTATTGTATGTCAAGTGGACAATGTAACTACATGACCTGGAGTGTAGATGAACATGTCAAATCAGCAGGCACCCTGAAGGGGGGTGATGCAAATATGGACACCTAAGAAACACTTCTTCAAGAGAAAATACCAGGATGTAGAATCACTCGAGGAGGTTGTAGAGGACTCGACCAGAAGGGGGAATGTAGAGAAGCAGTTGCATGCCTCTGCAGGAAACCCCACCCCCCTATTTCCCATATGTTAGAAACCTGAGATTGTGCCATATTTGACACTAGCAGTTGTGCCAATACTGCAGCATATGTTTGAAAGAAGATACCCCTTGAGGCAACCCTACTGAATGTATCTCCAAAGGGATGACAACCTAAGGGAAGAACACCTCGAAGGAATATGTGAGAGAGCAAAGAAAAAGAGCTAAGTGGCGTCATAGAAAAGTATGTCAATTTCCCAAGATACTGACTGAAGAGAATGTATAGATCCTAAAGAAACTAATGACAAAGTAAAGAATCAAGTGGACTTTTAAATACGAAAAAGAAGATTACACATGCACAAAGTGCTGCAGAAAATCAACCGTCCAATAAATGTACTGATGCTGAAACGCAAGATAGACTAAGCCATCATAGAAGCTGGCTATATGTCGGGAATAGACAAAGGCAAACCCGCCATTGTATAGAAGCTGTACATTGATGTCATGACTTTTAGTAAGCCAGGACCCATGAAGCGGGAAGAGAAAACAGTGCTGCAGCAAGAATAAGCAGAATCATGGAGCTGCAAGATGAGGCTGTCTGGCCTGGAGTCAAGACTGAAACAGCCAAGGTCAGTTATCTATTTTGGAAATGAGCGAACGTGCAGAGTATGAATCATCCTTTGTTAAGGTGCAAAGAAAGAACACCAAGAGTGCCAAGTTTAATTGATTTAGAGCATTTAAAACCTGCATAATTGATCAAAATGATGGTCTCCTGTTACATGAGCCAGAGATGAAAATAGAGTTCGAACTTGGAGTCCCAGAAGACAATAGTGAGTGCTCTCACTCCTGTGTATTCCAAAAGACAAGGATACTTTCCAAGGCCAAGTTCAAAGACAATCTAAATGGCAGAAGGCATGGGCGATGAGAGATGCTGGGCAATTCGTTGGGGAGGTGGTGTCATGCCCTATCTCCTTGCACCTGGGCCTAGGCTTAAGTGATGCTCAGTCAACCGAATGTTCCATACATTGCACAGGCATTGCAAACAATTATAGTAGTCTATATAAAGAAGGATCCTATAGTTTGAAGACCAATGAGAAACTGTGTATTCAATGTTTCTGAAGATTACATATTTTAGAGGTAGTCATATGTTGTCCACCTGATAGTGGTCAGCCAATCACAATCCTAGTTCCTATAGAAAGTATACTTAGATGTTCCCCTCAGCCAATCCCGACCCATGATACGTTTTTCATTATTTCCACGTAGTATGATATCACCTCTGATGTATTTTTGATATAAATACTATGTTTTGGGTAAAGATCGCTGCGAGAAACTGAGCATACGTCCATTGATGTTCGTTGTAAAATCCCTGTTTTAGATGATTGTTAATAAAACAGTACTTTGCTATCTTCCTGAGTTGGTTTGGTTATTTGGACTCAGAGTTATTCTGCATGATCCCATCCATTACATATGCACGTTTCTAATTGGGCCCTAAGCTCAAATCTTCAAGGCTGTGGCAGTGGTGATGACAGTCAGCCATGAGAAAACATCAACAATAGCACAGCTGCGTTGTGAGATCATTATAGTATAATTACTGCTTTGTTAATTAACAATATTGAACAGATTCCCATTACAGAATGGCATACTCTGCTCTTCCACTTATTGTTTTCCCTGCAGAATTCCCTTCATGTAAATAAGCCTGTCCTTTGGTGTATAAATGGGGTGGCACCCTCTCCCCATTCTTGATCGAGGAATAAAGGAAGCCATGCATTTTAGCCATTCAGCGCACTGTGGACTCCCTTGTTGCGTACACCATCCCACACTTCCGCTGAAGCAAATTAACATGTGATTACCACGGACATGGTCAAAAGTAATGTAAGTAAAAATGTGACAGCTGAAGATCAGCAAACAACAGCTTGAACGTATGGGAATGTTTTTAGGGTTGGAAAAATGTTGGGTTCCCAAGTACACCCATATCATATGCAAGACCTGTCATCTCGCAAACATGGCGGTGGCAATTGAGATTCCATCATAGGGCGAAGAAAATCCCTCCGAGGCCCTGGCGTATTATCATAGGCCAATCTAGGTTCCCCCTCCTCTCTCTCTGACCCTCTCTTTCACTCTCTCTCTCTCTCTCTCTCTCTCACTCTCTCTCTCTCTCTCTCTCTTTCTTACTTGTCCCTCACTCTCTAACTCTCTTTCTGAGTCTCCCTATTTCTCCTTCTCTCCGCCTCTGTCTCTCTCTTTACATTGTCTGTAGCCAGGATTGTCGAACCTGTGGGGCCCAAAGCTAACGTAGTTGGGCCCACCGCAGTGACATTACCATCTGCATAAGCCAACATAACAGAACATAACATCTGTAAATGCACACACAGCGCTGTCCCTAACCTGTCTCTGTCCCTGTAATGGCCTCCTATATCTTTGTGGGTGAGAGTCACGTTGCCAGGTACATGTTTGTTAGAGCTCACAGAAATTACTGATACGCTTGCGACTAGAGATACCAGAGAGATTCCCTCAAGGGATGGGACGGGGTTTGGGGGCTTGGGGGTATGCTCTGTTTTTTTTTTATTTTTAAAAGTAGAATGAGAGCTTCTGTGCGGCACAGTGACACAGCCATTCCCAGAGGTGGGAGCAATTCGTTCTGCAGGAATCTCGCCATCCTGGGGCCAGATTACAGAAACTTTGCACCGGTGCAAGGGCAAAATTGCACAGTATTAGTACTAGGGCAACGTTTGCCCTATTTTTAAATACACTGGGACACATTAGAAAACTATTGCACCATGACAAGTGCAATTTGACATATTAAAAGCAGCAGGGCAAAAACTGCCCTAGTGCAAAAAAGATACATTTTTTGATGCATTTTTGCATCAGGGCAAAGTGTGCCCTGGTGCAAAAATGCAGTAGAAATGCATCTTTTTTGCACTAGGACAATGTTTGCCCTGCTCCTTTTAATATTGCAAACTACCCTTGTCATGGTCTAGTAGTATTCTAGTGTGTGCCAGTGTTTTTTAAAAAAATAGGGCAAACTGTGCCCTAGTGCTAATACCGTGCAACTTTGCCCTTGCATTGGAGCAAAGTGTCTGTAATCTGGCCCCTGGTCGCCATCATTCTCAGGAAGCATTTTCATATTAGGGAGTGATGGTGACCAGTATAGTTTCTATAGGTGGTGCTGAGGTTATTGAACACCTTCAAAGAGACAAGAGGACCAGGCTACAAGGTCTTCAATTATGTTAATTTTCTATTTTTTGTTAATTATTAGTGTTTGTGTATAATGTCCCTTCCAAATTGAAATTACATATTGAAAGAAACAAATATGTTTTCTGTGCAATATAAGCTATTACAAAGGAAATTATTTATTTATGCTAACATCGTAAATTGGCCCTTTTATAGTTCTACAATGTTACTTCTTAATGATCACTTTTAGTGCATATCTATTGTAGCCATTATAAGAATAGGTTCAGGTGTGTCCTAATGAGAAAGGCACATTATTGACACCTAGAATAATCATATACATTGCACATGGTCAGTTATAATTCCAAAGTGGATAGTCTGTTACACTTCTATTGTTCCCTTTCTGACTTCCCAAAAGAGAAAGGTTAAGCGACCGAATAGCATCAACGAAGGTTCCCGGTATTTTAGGAATACCTAAAATGTCCATAGATCTTCAAATTTGACAAACATGTCTGTGATAAAGGGATTGATAAAGGGTTGAATGCTTGAATCACTGAGTATACATTATAAACTGGGCTTAGTGCTCTTTATTTTTCCTAACATTCAAGATTCTGTAAGCATATATGCACTCAATCAGACGAGTTTAGCTTTGGATGATGTGAGGATAACATGTTAGCCTTTCACATGTGTCGAAGGGGTTAATTTAGCCACGTATTTAGAAGGGAGTACATGGGTGTACATGGCCATTCCCCAATGCACCAGTGAACAGAGCAAAGCAAGCCGACAGATCCCGGCCAGAGGGGAGATCCAAGTCCGTGGAACAGTAACAAGTCTTCTGGCATTCTCAGTAGTAACAAGTCTGATGGCATTCTCAGCTTACAGCAGAACGCCTATGGGACCTTATTCAACCTAGAATCTGACTTTATCCTTCCTGCCAGTGACTAGGACCAATCCAATGGCCTGTCTCTGTGAGTAGTACATTTACCAATGTTCGAAAGCACTTGGAGTGTATACTCTACCATCATTCTGACAGCTGCATGCAAAGACCATATTGAGACCTCCCCAAAGCAGTACCTTCCTAACTCCTCTTTGCAGAGCCATTCTTGACATCAATTACTGCCTTGGCCGCTTGCTACATACATTGTGCGTATTGAAACCATTGCCATGGCTTGTGTTTTACCAAAGAACCAAGCGATAGAGAGAGAGTGAGTGAAGCACATGTCGCTCACAGCCTTTTGTAAGGTTGAATAAATCCTGGAAGATCAGGAGAGGGTCACATTATTGAAGATATTGGAAATCTGTTTTTTTTGTTATGCCCATTAGGTGGACGAGATTGTTTTTATTGACCATTATGTAGCAAATGCTTTAGCTGAATAGACCAATTCCATTTCATTATCTGGTCCTTCAGCCTCTTCTTCTTACCCTTGCTTCTTTTTCTCCTGGGCCGAAGGAACAGCAGCTGGTGTCGTGGATCCAGTCCTTGCAGAAGAGGCTACAACTCCGCCAATGAGAATTCTGACGATGAAAGCAGCCACAAGGTGAGACACGAACTGATTGGTCAACATATTGAGGAAGTCATTGACCATAGCCCCGGTCAGTGACTTCCTCAATATGTTTACCAATCAGGTCATGTCTCACCTTGTGGCTGCTTTCATCGTCAGTTTCTATATCGAGTTATCGTTATTATTAACGATTTAGCCTAGCTTTGAAAGGACCTGGGGTGATGTACAGGTTATGGAACTCTGACTGTTCAAATCTTAACAGGTTTCCCAGGTGGGTGTCACTTTCAACAGTGACACCAGCTGAAGTAATCGATCGAGATACTGAGAAATAGTTATGCACCATGACAGAGTCGTGATGAAGTGCCAGATACATGGCCGCGAAACACAAGTTAATTTGCTGTGTCTTTTTCAAGTACAATCAATAAATAATTAAAAGGATCACAGTAGATTATTAATTACCATTTTTTAAAAAAAATGCACGGATTCATTCCACATTGGATTCCCCCGTGGACGCACACATCACACACTTGCTCTACATCATTGCCTGTGTTTCCATATCCCCACAATGCGGCTCCATGTTTAGCCCCTGCCCCTGTTTAGCTCCCGCAAACCACCTTTATCAGGTCAGGTGGCTTAGAGCTGGACATGCTCACGAACCGCCAGACCCCACTGAGTGCTTGCTTGAACCTAGCTGCTTGTTTCACTATATGCACCACCGGTTTCAGATAGGGAGTTATATGTATCCCACATATTCAAATGCCTATTTATGAATTATTGCACCACTACTTGAAATCAGTGCTATCCTGGGACTTTTTTTTGAGGTGTGACAAACCATTACCGCTGAGTTGGTGGCATTGGGCCTCATTACGACCCTGGCGGTAAGGGGTTAACGCCAGCGTTAGCTGCGCCGACCCCTTACCGCCAACTACGAGGTCCCTTAGCGCCATGGCGCTTTTAACACCTGCTTTTAGCAGGTGTTAAAATCCATGGCGCTAAGGGACCATGGAGTTAATTACGCCACCGTAATTTACGGTGGCGTAATTAACGCCTTCCCCACTCCCATTATGCCCTATGGGGCAAAAATGGGAATGGGGAAGGGTAAATGGGGATTGGGGACTTACCGCCCCGCCGACCTCGGAATGGGGCGGTAAGTCCGCCAACCACCATGGCGTAAACGTAGTTTACGCCATGGTGGTAAAGTCACGGCCCAGGCGGTAACTTACCGCCTGGGTCGTAATGAGGCCCATTGACTTTTAAGTCTAGCAATGTCATGAAGTCTGCATACGTCGTGATAAGGGCCCGCAAAACTTGTGGGGTGCGAGCAATCAGGACCATATGATCGGCGCACGCTAGAACCAAGAATCTCCCTCCAATTCCCAGAACATCAGAAAAAGCCTGCATCAGTGTGTTACATAGTCCATTGATATACATTGAAAACAAAAGAAGGCCCATTACAATTCCCTGACGGGCGCCAGACTTTGATTGGGAATAGGATTTGCAATGCCCATTGGTGCAACTCTGGACACAGGCTTGGGTATTTTCATGAAAAGAGGCCAACGAGTTAACTATCTCTTCCGGAGAGAACCGGGAACCTGAGCACAGCCCAAAGCTTTTTCTATACATCTCATCAAAGGCTGTGATCAGATCTATGAAGGCGAGATATATTGGTTCCCGCCTTACATACATAGAATTGACCACAATTAGGTAGCGATTCAAAATGTGTTAACTACAAACCAAGCCGGGCAGAGCCCCAACTGGCTAACTTAGGGGATACCATTAGTGTTATCTCTAAGATTCGATTTTACCCAACACCACTTCACCTAATACTTTGAATGAGGAGTCAAGGAGCGAAACTGGCCCATAAGAGGCAGGACAATCTCTTGGGCCTTTCTTGTAGGTTGGCTGGATTACCACATTTTTCCTAGAGACATGAAATTGGTCTTTTGTACACATAGATTTGAAGCAGGATGTGAGAGTGTCCATGCCCAAAAATCAACATCCTCTCTGATTTAATCAGCAGGGATGCCATGCGGGCTCGGCGTGAGTGAGCAGTTGGTGCCCAATTGCTTCTATGACCTCTCTAAGAGAAAATTAAACTAATTGTAATTGCCCTGCATACATAATCTGTTTTGCTTTGGGAGACTCTTGTATCTCTATAAAATAGGGCTGCTCCCCTACAGTCCCAGCAGTGTTACAAAATTGGAGATCCATTTGCCATCCACAAGGCAGGTTTCTAACCAGTCACCTAGTCTTTTATACTTGGGAACCATGGAAACTAATTCCCAAAACATCTCACTATTCTTGGTCCACCAAGTCCTCCCAAGCCGCCCTATCAAGCTCTGTTTTATACGTATCAACTACCTGTTTGTAATTTGCTCTAGCTGTACGAATCCGATTTGTATTCGTCTCCGGTCTTTTTATTGAGGCAATCAGAGACTTGCTTGCCATCTTGCCGTCCTCGTCAAACCGGCTTACCTGTCTACGAGTTCCAACTTTGGTGACCTGTTCCTGACATTATGTAGAAATTCTACTATGATTAAACTTATCTAAAATACTAGTTGATGCATGTATGTGGTTAATTTAATTCCTCAATCATGACAGTGAGTATATGTAAGATATTATTCAAAGTCTTCCAGAAGGAAGCCACCAGGGGGTGCCTGGTAGAGAAGCTCTGTGAACTTCCCCACTTTTTTACGGGAGTGTGGTGCATTTACATATCATGGTGGAACACCAAAGGTGACGGAGGCGCGAGGTCGCTGATTGGCACCTACAAGTGTATTTTGGTGGTGGCGGAGCCTATGTATTAGAGTAAGTGAGGGCCCAGGCTCGAAGGTCCAAGCTAAGGGGTGCGGAAATGGCTATCAGCCTGAATCAATGTGACTGCCACAGGCGTAGTGGAGCGTGGCCTGTGGAGTCACCTCCATTCCCCCCACAGCTAGTGGAAGTATTTGGTCCAGTTGGGGGCCCCTGAGGCTGGTGGAGAGCAGGGAGTCCCAGGGGCCGCAGCAGGTGGAAGTGTGCTGTGTCAGGGAAAACCGGAGAAGGGACCTGCATCGAGCTGAGACAGGGAGATGGCACAGGCCTGATGGGCTCTGCTGGCGTCGGGTAGAGCGGAGAAGAGTCCAGGCAGAGGGCATCAGCCCTACTCCACCCCCACTGATGGAATCATGTGAAGTAAGGTGCCAGGAAGACGGGAGATCCATGGTGCAAGCCTGGGCCACAGAAGTGATTGCTGGAGCAGGCTGCACAAGTTCATAACCCATCTGCACTTTTTTGGAACAAGGGGCCCTGACAATGAGGTGGTGTTTGAGCAGCCAGAGTGGAAAACCCAAGATTATCGGGTGGCTACTCCCCTACAGCAGAGTATGTGGGCAGAGCACATCCCTCAGTGGGAGCTGCCATCCCAGGACGGTATGTGGGGATTGAGAGGGTAAGGGCACAAGAGGACGTAGGCAGGTTGGTGCACTCATCCACCAATCTTCCTTGTCACGCTGGGGGCCTGATGTAGACACCTACTGTGGGGTACTTGAGTGGTGCAGTAACTCAGGCAGGTGACCACTGATGGTGTGACTGCTTTTGGAACTCAAACTCGTGTGGGCAGCATCCATGCTGCATCCTGGGTAAGCTGCAGCGATACTAGAATGGGTGGCCATTATTTGTGAAGATGGGGTCATGATGGCAGAGTGTGGTCATAGAGGCAGATGAGCTGGAGAGACACGTTGCAGACCTTCTAATTCCAGCGGTCTCAAGCCATGGCCACTTTGTCAGGGGGGCTCCAAGACACTGAAATAAGTGCTATTAAGAAAGACATTGAAGTCATTCTGGAGATCAGGGGGATGTGGACCGATATCCTCACCATGGTGGAGCTCTCTGGTAAGATGGAGAACACACAGGAGAGTGTGTTGGGTCTGGAGGCCAACCAGTCCTCTGTGGACATCCTAGAGACCCAGTTGGACATGCAGCTCTTGGAAATGGAGCGCAGGGAGGATGAGCTGAACCTTAAGATTGTCTGACAGGGTTTGAAGAACCTGACTCAATTGGGTCTTGCATTGCTTTGTCTCCTCTAACCCTGGATGATCTCAGTGGCCAGGCGGGGGACTCGGGGGGAGGTTTGGGGAGGGAGACCTATGAGGTTTTGTGTACAGTTGGCCTGGGGGTGTTCTGGTATTTGGTGGTATTTTTGGGTGTGGGGGATCCTCTGTTGGGGTGAACGCATGTGTAAGAGGGAGAGATAGGGTTCCTGAGGAGTTCTTATACTTTTGTGTTGGTCACTTGCTACACTGTTAGTTATGGGGTTTAGGGTGAAACAAGAGGGGATCCTGGTGGTTCAGCTTTCCATGTTGTTGAATTAGGGACTACTTGTGGGATGGAGTGGGAGCAGGCGAGGCTCCTGAATGGGTGGGTAAGTGGGATTTGTGGGTTATTTGGGTGGGGTTTGTTAGTTGGGTAAAATGTGTTGTCTTATTTCCTTCCCTTTTGTGTCTGTAATGGGTCAGGTTGGTGCTTTTTGGCCATTGAGATGGTAGTGCAATTTGCAGGGGAGACAGGGATGGTGGAGGGGTTTATTTGGATGTTGGGGGACTTCCTAATGGGGAGTGACAGTCTTCAGGTAGTGGCGGCTTTTTGTATGTGAGAGGACTTAACTCCCCCTTCAAAAGGTCCCTACATTTACTTTACGTTAAAACATTTATATAGCGCAACCATGGGCCCATGGGCATCAGGGCACAGTCAAAAACATTAAACAAGAGCACAAAGAAGACAAACTCTCAAGCAACGTGAGTCCTCAAGCTGAAACTGCCCAGAAGAGTTAGGCAAACATCCATGTTTTCAGTTGTTTCTTGCAAGGGTCCAAGGATTACTGGCTTCTGAGATCAGGGGGACGCAATTTCCGGGCTTTTGGAGCTGCAATTAAGAAAGCTCCCCTTTCTACCTTCTTGGACCTGCATCTAGGGTACATCTAAATCTACTGAAAAGGGGCTTCAGGAGGCAGGGGTTGGATGTCCTGTGTGTGTCCAGGAGACTCACTTTCTGGAAGGGGTGAAGAAGCTTGGGGCAGGGTGTGTGTTGCAGAATCCTTTTTTGCCTCTGGGAGTGAGGGGAAAGAATTCGGGGTCGCCATACAGATTCTAAATGTTGGATGTTGAATGTGATCAGGAGGGGCACTTTATTTTCCTGAAGGGCTTGCTGCAGGGAATAGCAGTGACATCGGTTTCTATCTATTGTCCAAATATGGGACAGACTTCTTTTTGGGAAACGGTGGGACACCAACTTCAACAATTAACAGAGGGTACCCTCCTAGTGGGGGGAAGGGTGATTTTAATATGGTCCTCGACCCGGACACAGACAGGTTGAGAGGGAAAGAGGTAGGTGAGGACAGGTTTAGGAGCGGGGACTACTGGAAATTCAAAGAAACTGATGACCTGTTGACTCTTGTTGATGTCTGTGAAGCGAGGGCTAGGGGGACAGGTGGAGGGACAGATACACGGGAACCATTTACTTTCTTTTTTGGTGGTTCTAGAGTCCTTTTCAGGGATTGACTGGTTACTGGTGGATGCAGACACCATGCCGGAGGTTCGGAGGAGAGTAAAAAATTGCAGGCACCTTGGTCGGACCATGATATGGTAATAGCTGAGGTGGGTGTGAAGGAAATGTCCAGTAAGCACGGATGATGCTTTTGTAATGATTTTCTTCTTAAGAAAAAGGAGGTGGGACAGTTGCTGCTTCAAGATATGAAGGAATATTTCCAACTGAATGACACAGGCGAGGATACCACTGACATAATTTGGGAAGGGTTTAAGGCAACTATACGGGGAGTCCTGATAGAGATGGGCTCAAGAGCAAAGAGGGAGCAGGGGGGAAAGTGAGAAGAAGCTGAAGGGCCGGATTGACAGCTTGAGACCTGGGGGAGTGGATAGAGATGTTTGCAGGACTGAATTGTGGGAGCTGAAGGCTTGTAGGGAAGAATTACAGGCACTATTGGCTCACAAAACTGACTGGGCGCTCAAACGCCTCAAACAGACATATTATGAAAAAGGGATAAGGGCTGATAGACACCTGGCATCGAGATCGAGGGCTGAAACCAAAGCTAGAACCAACAACTTAATAAAAGATGTGGATGGGAAGGTGGCTAGGAGTAATAGGGATATTGTGGGGTCAATTGCTACTTTTTATACAGCCCTGTATACCTGTATACCTCGGAGAGTCAGGAAGTCTCAGAAAGGATTCGGACCTACCTGCCAGAGGTGGATCTACTGCAGCTCTCACTGCAGGATGCACAGGGGCTTAAGGACCCCATTGGGGTGGAGGAAATTATTGCTACTATAAGGGGATGAGGAGGTGGAAAGCCCCGGGGGAGGACGGCCTGACGGTGTGCTTTTACAAAATGTCCCATTCAACGCTAGTACTTGCCAGAGTGTTTATTGAGGTCCTTAGTGGGAATAAACTCCCGAAAACAATGCTTAAAGCCCTTATATGCGTTATCCCGAAAGAGGGCAATGACCCCCAGTAATTGTGCAACATCCAGGCCAATTTCTCTTCTTATGATATGATATGATAGTTTATTTATATAGCGCCTATACACAATGTGTTTCAAAGCGCCTCAAGGCAGGGAGGGAACAAGGGAAAAAACAATGACATTCTTACAGGCCATGAACTGTAAGGATGTGAAATTAACTATCGTACTCGGCCTGACGACATTTCAGATACTGCAAGAGCTAAGACAAATATAAGGAAGGGAGGGGGAGAGTGGGAAGGAAATGGAAACAGATAGGTGACTACCATACTAGGCCTGACGACATTTCTGGTAGAGCCAGAGAAAAATAAAAGGTGAGAGAGAGGGGTGCAGAAAGGGAGGGGAGGAACAAAACAAGCGACTATCACTCTAGGCCTGACGACATTTCAGATAGTGCTGGAGGGTGGGTGGGGAGGAAAAAAACAGTAATGGGAGGGTGGAGGAAACAGACAAGGTTGCTATCATATTAGGTCCAGGGACAATTCTGATAGTAAGTGCATAGTAGAAAGTAAGGGGAGGAGAAGGGAAAGGAGGAGAGAACAGAGAGTAAGCAGTCAAAAAGAGTGGAGAGTGAATACAATTGCAGAAGTCAGTAGTAACACACAATGTTGCAAGCCATGATACAAGGTGAAGATAGGAACAGCAAGATTCAGGGCCACCTTTACAAGATGCAAAGGAAGTCCAGCACGAGAGTTGAGAAAGAGTGACGCACCATGAATGAATGAAGTCCATAAAAGTCAAAACACTTTTTAACACTAATGTGAATGTTTTAGCGAAAATCTCAGGAAATAGAATTGATAAGCTCCTCACTTACATTCATGAAGAGCAGGTGGGATTTGTCAAGGGTAGACAAGGTGCTGATAATGTGCATAGGACCTTGAACCTTGTCTATTGGGCATGGGAGGGAACCAAAAGGACTTGTCTGGTTTCTTTCAACTCAGAGAAACCTTTTCACAGAGTGGAGTGGAGTTCCTGAATAAAATGTGATTTGGAATGAACTTTTATAGCTGGGTAAAGGTGCTTTATACTAACCCTACGTCAAGGGTATCAGTGAACTGTTTGATATCAAAGGAGTTCCCATTATACAGGGGTACCACTCAGGAATGCCCCGGTTTTACCCTTCTTTTCACTATGGTTACAGAGCCGCTTGCAGCCGCCATTCGGGCTAACTCGGGAATTAAAGGGTTTGAGATGGATAAGGTTGAATTTAAGCTATCCCTTTTTGCCGCTGATGTTCTGTGTTATCTCCGGGATGAGGTGGGCTCTCTCACTACATTGATGCAGGTCCTCAGGGACCATGGAAGGTTTGCAGAGCTGAAAATCAATTACTTCAAGTCCTATCTCCTTCCCGTCAGTCGGAAAGATTGAGAGGAGGAGGACCTGGGTCCTAGGGACAGCTAGCATGGGCAACAGAGTCAATTACATATTTGGGGGTGGTCATACCACGTCAGATTGAGCATTTACATAAACTTTCTTATGACCCACTGATAGCTGAGATGAAGAGGGACCTAAAGAGGTGCTCGGATTTGGCATTGTCATTAATTTGCTTCCAAGGTTTATATTTTTATTCTAGATGCTCCCGCCCATTCACCCTGAGGGTTTTCTTTAAGGAAGTTGAGAACCTGGGTAATCTTTTTTTGTGGCAGAAAAAAGGGCACGGATAGTGAGGGAGACTCTGTGTTTAACAAAATCACAAGGGGGGTGTTGGATTCTCGGATTTCCTCTTGTATTTCAAAGCGGCACAGTTAAAGGTCATGTTAGAGCACATGTTGGCATCAGGATGGATGTACTGGTCATACTTGGAGAACTGTGCCACCTTCCTGATGAAAGCAAGGGACCTCTTGTGGACTCCACATAGCCGTATTCCTTCTTGGATACCAACCCAACCTACGCTAGGTATTTTGTGGATGCTATGGTCAGACTCAAAGGAGAATACAGAGCTATCCACTTGGCCCTCTCCTTTGGGGTCATTGTGGGTCAACCCTTAAGGCTGGGAAACTTGCACTTTCGGGGGGCACAGAGATGGTCTAACCTAGGTTTGGAGAGCGTTGTGCACTTACATATATAGGGAGGTAAATTCAAGGAGTTCGAGGAGCTGAGAGATTTGCTGGGTAGGGAGAACGTTGGAATTTGTGAACATCTCTGACTCAAGGGGTTAGTGATGGACACAAACTAGATGGGGAAAGTGGTTGTGGACTTATGCTGTTTGAGTCAGTTTTAGCGACAGCAGGGTCGAGAAAGGGTACTATCTCAAAACTCTATCAGGCTCTTATGGCACTCCGTATGACCGTTACAAGGAAATGTGACCATCGTAAACAGTATTAGGTTAGGTTATTGGGGAAGCTTGTGCCAGAGAAACTGTACAATAAAATATACAGAGTGACATTTCATGGGACTCTTTCTACCCATGATGTTGAGCATAATTTTAAGATTCTCCATGGCTGGAACATGGACCCAGTTAGTGTCTCAAACATATTTCCCGTAGTGTTGCCACTGTGCACTATTCAAGGGGAGAGCGCGCAGAACGTGGCATACCCAAAATAGTAGTTCTTCGTGATTAGTTGTCAGTGGGTACACCATCCCATGTTTCATGTAGCTCGATCTCGTTCATTAAAAAACAAGTGAGCATAGTGCACCAACACAAGGATTTTACCCACACAACTCTTTATTCTAACTCCCCCCTCTGTCCTCATTTTCCTTGATTTTTATTTTGCCTTTGACACAGTGAACCACAACATCCTGATCACACATCTCCGCGATACCATGGGCATCACAGATCAGGCTGTGCCATGGCTATCCTCTTTCTTCTTGGACCAACCTTCCCAGGTTGAACTTGGGTCCTTCCTCTCCTCCATCAAACTCTCTACATGTGGTGTACCACAGGGATCTATCCTCTTGTCCTGGTTTTAAAATGTCTATCTGGCCCCATTGGCAAGACTGATTTCTACTTTTTCCTCTAACTTCCAGTGTTATGCTGATGACACGCAGCTCTCTATCAGGCTACCCTCGGAATCCTCCTCGCTCATCCCTGACTGTCTTTTCCAGGCAGGGTGCACCTCTAATGATCTCAGCATTAATGTCAGTAAGTCGGAGATCCTTCTCATTGGGACCCCTGCTCCAACCTTTCCCGTTTCACTCTGGCCAGCCTCCCTTGGCCTTGTGCCTAACCTTTTTGTGAGACAAACAACCTTGGGGTCATCTTCGACTCCACTCTCTCCTTCTCTCCACACATTATGGACGTCTCTAAAAATTCACATTTCCAAATGCACCTCCTTAGAGGTATTCTTCCTTTTCTCACCTTCCACCAGAGGCTCACTGTCTCCAGATCCCTGGTTCTTTCTAGTCTTGAAAAGTGCAACAACCTCTTTCTCAACCTACCTAACTCTACCCTCCGCCCTTTGTAACTCATCCAAAACAGGACCACAAGTATTATCCTTGGCCTCAAGCCCAGGGACCTCATCTCTTGTCTCCAAAACCCCTCCACTGGCTCCATATGGCTGCAAGGATCAAGTTCAAGACCCTCTGCATTGTTAACAAGGCTTTCCTGGCCAGTGCCCATACCATCTCTAATGCTCTCTTCCTAAGTACCTTCCTTCCAGAGCCCTCTGCTCGTCTACCTGCAATTGTCGACAGGTGAGTTGCTTCTCCAAGCTGAGATTGTGTGGTAAATCTCTTTCCTCTGCAGATGCCTCACACTGTAATGGCCTCCCTGCCACCCTCTGCTTTGAGCCAGACCTCCTTAAGTATCTCGAAGCTCCTCAAGACCTTCTAATTCTCCTCTTCCTTCTCTCTCTGCTTCTCTCGCTTTTTACATTTTTGTATTTGTTTATATAGCGCCGAAAACCCACAGGCATCAGGGCGCTTGTCAAACATAAATACGTGAGGACATAGGCTGAACAGGACAAACACAAGGAGAAACTGGAGGTGAAGAAACACTGGTCGATCAAGAGAAAAGAGGATTCTTCAACGCAGAGCAGAAGATTGCAGGGTCTTTGTGTTGGCTGGGGTCACTGAGAAAAGAATCCCATAGGCTAGCCACAGTAGCAGGGAAGGATATCCCAAGTCCTTTTGTACGTAAATAGTTTGGTGGACGAATTAGATGGAGTAAAGTGGAACGCTGGGTTTTGGCAGGCTCAAATTGACAAATTTGATTTTTAAAATGGGTGGGGCAGGAGCCGTACAGGCATTTATGCACCAGGGTCACAGTTTTAAACTGAACTCTTGCCATGACAGGAAGCCAGTGCAAAGATGAACAGCATTCTGTTATATAATCCTTCCTCTCCCCTGCTAACCTTTCCCTACCTCTTTTTTTCTCTCTGCCTTCCCTCTGCTATCCTTCCCTTCTTCCTGTTGTTACTTTGACTGGCTGCCTGGTGTTCCTCTGAGTCATATAGGACACCTGCCCCACCCCCCTGCCCAGTCTTAGTACTTGCCTTCAGGCCTTCCTTCACTGCCACCTGGCCTTCCTTGCACTTCCGGGGAAGGTTCTCCCCTTGGAGGCCCTGCCTTCCTTGCACTATACCCAGAGCACTGTTCCCCTGGGTGCACTTCTCCCGGTGCACTGCTTGTCTGCGCACTTGCACGATTTAAATGATGCTAGGGCTAGTAAGATTGTTTGTCTTGATCTCCCCTGTTTTCCCTTCCCTCCCTGGTTGTGCCTTGAAGCACTTTTGTATAGGTGCATTATAAATAACCAATCAATCAACAATCAATCAATCAATCAGTCAATCTAAGGTATTTGCAGACAGTGAAGAAAACATAGTCACTGCCCTAACCTATAGTGAGGAGGATGATTGCTCCAGGAGCAGTGATGGTACTAGTCCCACCTGTAACTTTGTGATCAAATCTGAGGTACCAATTGGCTGACCAGAAGAGCAAACTGCATATCTTAATGCAGAGCATCAGTGGCTTGTAATTTAAGAAGGAGAAGTTTTTTTCAGTGTGTGCGAAAGTTAGCCACCATGGTGTGTTACACATTGGAGGAGTAAGTGTATCCAAGGAATGGATTCAGTCCCTTGTTTTCACGGCCTACACAACAAAAAAAAGGCCAACAAACTGCCCTTCGAAAGAAGATTTATGAGCACAAAATAGCCACAGTCACTAGGAACCAGACAAGATAAGTCTGCAAGCAAAAGAAGGTGATATTGGAAAAAACGGAAAAACAAATTGCATGCCTAGAGAAATGAACCGATCGCATTTTCTGGACTGCATATATGGTAAACAAACAAGACTGCCATTCATGGACTTGCCCGTTCTTATGGTTTTGCAGATTTTAAATGGTTTATCAATGGGTTGGATTTTGCAGACCAGTAAAAGTTGTGCAGGTATATGTGACTTCATTGGCAATGAAATGAAACTGGAACTTGCCAAATACATTGTTGGGAAAGACCTGAAATTTGACCCTTTGATTGATGAATGCACAACAGTGAGACACTATGGAGGTGAGCCCACATCCAGTTTTTGGGAGTTACTGGAATTGGAAAAAACAAATGATGAAGCAATCACAAGAGACCTACAGCCTTGCCTCCTGAATTATTTCCCACAAGAATTCATTAAGAACAACTCATCTAATTCACCTCAGAAGGCACATCTGCAATGATGGCACGGGTGTCAGGGTTTGCAGCACAACTGAAGAAACCAGATAACTATCCAGGTCTATTTGTCTGGCATTGCTGCAACCACCGTGGCTAGAGCTGGCTGGGGGCGGGGGGGCGGCGGCGGGGAGCTGTCTTAAACGAATGTGCACAAACAACTCTAAGGGCCTCATTACACGGTAGGCGGTGAACCATTAGCGCCATGGTTCATGGCGGTAAAATACCGGCACCGCCTTGGTGGAAAGGGGAATTACCACCCCATTCCAAGGTTGGCGGGGCGGTAATTCCCCCTTCCACCATTGCCCTTCCCCATTCCCATTTTTGCCCCATAGGGCTCTATGGGAATGGGGTAGGCGCTAATTACGGTACCGCAAATTAGCTCCACTGGTCCCTTTGCGGGTTGGTTTTTAACACCTGCAAAAAGCAGGCGTTAAATTCCCCAACCCGCAAGGGACCTCGTAGTAAGGTGGTAAGGATTTACCGGTAAAATACCGGTACCGGTAAACCCTTACCGCCTACCGTGTAATGAGGCCCTAAGTCTTTTATTGGGGCTCTTTATGCCCTTTACCACTGCTCTCCCAAAAAGCGAAGAGAATTGCAGATCAATTAGCACTGATTGTCCATGCAAAAGGTAGGGTTCTTGATACCAGATGGGCGGCATCTCGTTTCTGCACTCTAAAGCTTGTTTGGGACCTTTAGCCGACACTTGCAGCTCACTTCCAGTCAGCAGCTGCAGACCCAAACCTTGTCGGTCGTGAAAGTGTAAAACATAGAGGAGTAGTGGACAGGCTGACCGCTGTGGAGCTTCCCGCACTGCCATATTTTGAGTACACCACTGCCATGGAAGTGGTTTCAAGTGGAATTGATGTACAGTGTGAAGTTTTGAAAAGAAGCGGTGTGAAAGAAATATTGCCATTTTTAAACTATTATTTTGAAACTGATTTTTGATAGGAGATCAACTGCCAGTTCCGCCCCCTTGGAACTCTGCCTGCTCGGAACTCCACTCCCTCCTCGAGACTTCACCCCCACCCTGGTCCTTGTGGGATCCTCCTTCACATGTTTTCCATTTCCACCAGTGATTATCTTATGATGAAAAGTGTTTTGACGCCCACATTGAACTTCAGAATCAAAACCAACTGGACATTGAGAAAGTCCTGCATGGAGGATGTTGTTTTTACATGTCAATGCTGCTAGGAAAAGCTGCAAGACACAAGTTCTAAAAAACACTGAGAGTGGCAAAAAGTAACAATTCCAAAATATCACACATATGTGAAAATCCCCCTCTCCTTTTGGCTGTCATTGTTCTTCCAGGTTCTTTGTGTCCTGTTCGTGAATTCCTCGATGTCTGCATCAGCAGGAATCTGGGGTGTGCAGTGAGTGTGCGTTGTTTAAATCACAGCAGTCGACATATGTTTCGCCATTGGTATACCGCTCGTGACGCTTCATTGGAAGTGGGCCTTCGCTAGGATTATTTCCTAGCAGAGGAAGACACTTATGATAGATTTGTTTCTTTATTGTTCAAGGAAAAACAAACAGAATGTCCTCAAATTGTGTATAGACTTGCAATCTACCCTCCTTAAATGAGATTGCCCAACCTTTTTGATTGGATGATGGCAGCACGTGCAGTGTTCCGCTGAATCTAACGAGAGGGGTAGTGATAGATCTGGTTCAGCAATGAAGGTGTTGAGGGTTTGTGTGTGTGAGAAACTGGTTTTGCGATATCCAAATCAAGTGGGAGGCTGCTTCATAGTCAATGTGACACTCATGTTATCAATGATTTTGAAGGTGTCCGCTACGGAACCTCAACTCTTTCAGATTCCAAATGTTATGCGAGTGATGCTTTTAAATCTGTTGAATTTAAAATCAGCTGTTTATGTACTTATACGATTAGTCTTTACCTCCTTCTCACCTGTCTCTGTCCTCTTTACTTTATTACTGAATCGTGATATGGCCCGGCACGTCCCTCCAAAGCAATAGGCAACTGAACAACAACAACCAATTGCAAACAAGATTATATTTTTGACATTTTCCGGGAATTCAGATTCTGAAAAAAATCACAAATTATTAAGAATTTCTATTTGTATGTTTCCATTAAAAGCATGACAGTTGAAGGCAGGTAATCGTCTCTGCTGACATAGAGGTTAAAAGGTCAGAGGGGTCCCTACTGGCATACTTTCAAAGAAAACAAAATGCCACTTTCTGAGTGGCAAGCCTACAGCTTGGTTGGACATTATGTCGCAGAGAGCTACATGAGCCACTTAGTAGCAGCTAGCACACATCATAAACACTCATTGCAGAGACTGCACTGCATTTTCACCGAGGGCAATCAATGTATCTATCATTGAGGTGTTGTCAGGGTTATTACATGCATCATTAATGATTGTAATGTGATTGACTCTTCACGTGCTTGCCATGAACTCTCCTTATTGAAATATCGCCAGACTCATTGGTAGTTATTTAAGTCACTTCAGAAATGGGAATGGGTGTGTACTGAGGAGACCCCCGGCCGGCCCATAGAGTTGGGGTTTGCTCCAAAAGTACTTTAAGACGAGATAGCTGCACCCTTGAGATGGATGGGGTGCAGATTTATTACCAATCAACAAGGACAACTCAAAGGTTTGGCAAAGGGAGTCCGTTTAATGACAAGTACAAAAAACGGGGAGTCATGGAAATCAGCAGTGATGTGATCGTCCTTCTCGCTTCAACTCCAACAAACCTCATAAAAATAATAGCATTTATACTGAAAACTGATCATAATTGACATATAACACTCAAAAGTTAATATGCAATTCTATTGGTTAGGAAAAGGTAACTTTAATATAGGAACTATATCTGTATATGGTAACAGAGTGAGGGGATTGGGTAAACACAATCAGGTGGGCGTCTAAGCCCTCCCTTCAAACATGACTATTGTAGACGTCACTAAGAGTACAAATTCTCATTGGTTCTACTATCTATAGGACCCTAGATTATTTGGTCCATTGTGATTGGGTTGGCATCAACCCCATCCATACATTTCCACTTTCTTAGCAGCACTCAGAATGGTCAGCCGGGTGCAGGGTGCCCCCCAGCTACCTGGCCTCCCTCTAATTAAGGCTACAATCAATCATTGCTTCAGCAACTATGTGTCAATTATTTTACTTTGATTGGTCTCGAAACTGCATCTTCTATCTGTAAAAGTTCTGATATCTCTGTCTGGGCAGATGCCAAGCGTAGGTGCGAACCCGTGCTCCTTCTCGCTAGGCTGGTCGCATGCTGCTCACACCGTGAATTTGTCTAGTTTCTCTCAATTTGTGCATTTAATTCTTATTCGGCTTGCCACCTGCCTACGCCTCCTTATCTTGACCTTTCAAAGACAGGATATTCTGTTCTTAAGTTTCAACTGTTCATTTCTTTTTTGGTCTGACCTTGGCTCTCCTGGCACAAGCTGCATCTGCTGAGTTTCGATTCAGCCGTCTCTTCTCAGTTTGCTAGAATATGAATCTTTCCTGTTTGTCCTCTAGTAACCTGAATGGGTTCTGCTTTTAGTGCAAAGTGGACTCAGACTTTTAATATTGTGCTTCATTTTGAGGTGGATTATGTATAATGGCGCTTGCCGCTCTATTCTTCTACTAAGCATAGCAAGTTGCGCTGTTTTCTTAGCTTTCTTGCAGTTTGAAGCATATGTACAGGTGTTATCTGGTCGAACATCTTCATCCTGCTTACAGCTTAAGCTTCTTTGCATTTCAACATCGTTTTCTTCTTCTAGGTTCACGATATCCTTATTCATGGCGTTTTGTCTCTTTGTGTCATCCTGGGTCGTCATATCTTCTATCTGCGAGTCTGTCTGGGCCTTTTTGGTTTCTTCCGGGACGGTACTTAGGTAATCTTCATTTCGTCTCATTTGCTGGTAGGGATTTCCCAATGGATACCTTACTGACCATGGTTTTCTGGGTATTGGTACTGCAATAGGTGTTGTTCTTCTGATAGGAACTGGGCAGAGCCCTACTGCAGCGCTCTGCTGGTTTACTTGCTCATCATACGTCACATATTTTGGTGTCAACATTCCTGGTACTTCAAAATGGGCGATTGGAGTGCAGGCTTTATTTGGGACCTACTCTACAGGTGCATCATGTGTGTGACTGCTCTGCCCTACTATGACCTGTCATTCAAAGGTCCTTGCATTCTAGGCATGCCCTCTCCCTACTGCAGCAACACCTACCTTGTTACTACCCATGCAAGCTTATAAAAGCCTGTAATCTGTAAGCTTGACATCTGACTGAGCCAATTCAAATTATGCTGTTACATTACAAGTCAGTGAATCAAGGATGGGTTACCGTCACTCCAAGTTGATTCCTAAATAAAAGATGCAACCACTGGCGGAGCCAGGGGGATGAAAGAGGGGCGCTTGCCCTCCTGACTCCAACCTGAGACCGCTCCCCACTCAGGCTCCTGCTGGGCTGGCGGCGCTCCGCCGTGCAGTTCGATATATTAAAAAATGCAATAACAAAAAAATGTGTGTGCCGCAAGTCCGCGGCGTGACACTGCTGCGGACGCCAGCTGCCTGTCCTTTCCCTGGCTGCCTGCCTGGGTGATCCGTTTGGCAGGGGTATCATAATCCCAGGCCAGGCACTGCAGCAGTGTTTGGTCCAGCGCTGTCGTCCAGGTGCTGAACATCGCAACATTTTGCAAATGCGCGCAGACTATCTGGAGCCTGCAGTGCAGGGACAGGCAGGCAGGCGAGCACCACACAGGGCTCATTTGCTATTTTGTAGCAAATGATCCGTCCCCTTCCCCCCAGAAACAATCGGCCGCCTGCCTGTTCTCAGCCCCTGGACCAGCTTGTTATGTGTGTTGTTGCTGCATTTGTATCTGACTCATCCACCCACCCACGGATGCATCCGGCCCACCACAACGCTTTCTTGCCAACTTCTGTGCTGCCTGGACACTGTCAGCGACCCTTTCCCTGACCTGCCTGCCTGCGTGCCATGGTGGTCCACAGTGCCCTGCCCCCTGCTGCTGCTACACCAGGCCCTGGGCTTCAGGCTGCCTGCTTGCCTACAACAAACACAAAGTGAGCACTGCACGGAGAGCAGGGGAACCGTGTATTTGTTTAGTAGTCATTTTGACTCACTCCCCAATTAATGTCATGTGCCCACATAGTGATGGCTAGGAGTGATAGTAACTAGCACCATGACGTTGGGTCCATGGCGCTTGAATGCTATCTTTGGCCATTTTATGGACAGCCCGGGTCGTAATTTCCTAATCTCCTCCATCAAATACATCCACGGCATGCCATATGTGAGTTTGTCTTCTCTCTCTTTTTTTTTCTTTTTAAATGTGGGTGGAGATGCTTTTTTATTCATATTGAATTGGCATTTTCTTGCCCCTGCAAAACGCAGGGGAGTTTATAGGAGTCCATATAAATGCTGTCCCCAATTCATAGACATGCTCACTGGCACAGGTGTAAATCTAAAAAGGACAACTGGACCCACCCCTGTATCTCTTTGTGTATTTCGTATGAAGGTCTATGCATAAAAGACACGTGTGCACCATGCAAACAAACGAGTTGGGGACTCAGGCCTCCATTCAGTAGAGAATTGTATTTCCAGCTTGATTTCGACCAGAATAAACCAAGGTCATGTCTTTCAAGGAGAATATGTGTAAGTGCAAATGGCAAACTGTATGGCACAAAGTGCACACCTACTTCAATCACACTTGTTATTTGGGCATGCAATTTATCAGAATCATGCAGTTTGTAAAGCTTTTAGAAACTCCTTTGAGATTTGCCTTTAGTGGGTTTCACTATTGCCAGGGTGGTTCTTCCTTTGTGTTGTTTTGATATAACAAATTGAGCCCAGTTCTGGAATTGGCACATCAAACACGGAGTTACATCTTTTAAAAGGACTTAGTTGCAGGCCAGTCCCTTCGTTTCTAACCGTCTTGTGGCCCCATACAGATGAATTACTTAGAATTTAGTTGTCTGCATTTTGACTTACTGGCAAGTAGAGGTTTGCATGTGTTGCCATCCGCCATCTTCTATCTAACATTCAATATTGAGATCCTTTTCCTGAGCTTAACCAGCACTAATTCTACAGTAGCACTGAAGGGATCAAAATACCTCAATGCACGGCTTAAATACCCACACAACCTCCCTCTGGACGCCCTCCCTGCTCTACTCCGTCATATATGTTCTGGTGTTCCTGTGAAAACATTGAAGGAATCACTCGTGTGCCTCCAAAAACAACCTCAATGTACAACATTGGGCTGTTCTATTGTTCGTCAATATCCACATCATGTTGGAATTTATGACTGTATGTAACAGCATGAGTATCTAACTAAGCTCTCAAGTAACCAACGCTGGGATACCCCTGGGTTTGGGCATGTAACAAATGCAATCAATAAAATAAATAATTAACCATTTTCCCCAGTACCCCAAGGGTCACCAGCAGTCACTGCAAGGTTTTAATACCAGGCACCCACACTACGTCTCCACAGATGATGTTATCATATGCATATAATTTGCCCTGAGGAAGGTCCCCATTTTTGGAACAGGTGACCGATACAATTGTTAATCTGTTTTACCGTAGCATTCGGAACCCCACAGTCACACCTACTGTGTAGTTATCAGAAAACACAATACAGAAATACTAACATGAAGCTTCCCAAGAGGAGCGTTGCATACCTCTGAATGTGTGCTAGTTATTTGCACCCGTTTCGAACATTCCAGTAGAAAACAGAATATTATCCAAGCCAACTCAAGAAAATTATGTTAGAAAAACTCACATAAAGTGCCGATGTGCGTAGGGTGCACATATTTACTTGCACAGTTTGGCTATTAGGCAGCTCAGCTGGGAAGCTTATCGGATGATGGCATGTGCAAACATAAATTGATGCCTTTATAAATTGTTTAATAATCTTCACACGGTTTGGTAATTGTGTGAAAATTGTCTGAAATGATTTCAGAATGACTGTGTTTTGCTTATTGGGGAGTGGATACAGTGTACTTATATAAACCTTTCATCAATACTCTTATTGTTTAAAACACGTTTTGCATAATGAGGAAAAATCTGCATTACTCGCATGCAGGTTCATTTTAACATTGATTTCACTACACAATAACTGCTGGTTTTGGAGGAAATTTCCATGAATTGCGGCGCTGCTGCACTGTTCATTTAAAAAAAAAGATTTGCTTGCCCTGGTGTTGAGCATTTAGTACGCAAGTTACCGGAAGTCCCCCCAAGGGCACGTAGATCTGCTGTCTCGCAGCAAAATGGCCGATTTAGCTCTGCTGTGTTACAGGCGAGGGCTTTTACAGCAGCGCGTAGAAGGGTGCCGATGTGTGTTGCAATGGTTTCTTGCATTTTGGTCTGTGCCCCCTAACCCTCTTGACCCCTCCTTGTGCAAATGGAACAAGCGGCCCTTGTAGGTATGAGGCGGGTGAGGCTTCTGCTCTGCACAGGCCCGGCCCTGTCACGACAGTAGGTATATCTGTGGAGGCTTATTACAGAGACCCACCAATGCAGAGGTCGTAGCAGGGGCACACTGTTGAGGTGGCCACACTACGAAGGGAGTAAAGCGGAGATAGAGGCGCTGGCAAAGCGGGCAAGTGGAGAATGAGGGAGATGTGCAGAAAGGGGTGAGTGGGACTGTGGAGAAAGGGTGGGGTGCAATGTATTTTAGATGAGGGAGTTTAATCACGGGTCAGATGCCCTCTGGGAGGATAGTGCAGGGGCAACGTGCTCCCCTTGGAAGCAAGTCGACATGTAACACCACAGGTTCGATTCCCCAGGTCCGCACTTAGAAATCTCTGGGTATTAAGCGTGTTATAAATGACCTATCATATCATTACTGCATGGTCTTACACACAGTAATAAATTTCCTCGGCGGAACAGGCTGACCCTGAAAGAGTACAGTAGGTATTCAGCGTCAATGTTTTACATATTTTTACAGCAATCATAGAAACTCTCAAAATTTCGGCAAGGGGCGACGGAGCTGGTGATTTGCCCTCACTTGCCTATTACCCTCCACCAGCCTCACTGTGCCGCAGCCCTACCCACTTACACCCTAAACTCGTTTGGCGACTCTCCACACTGTTCTGCACAAGCTAACTGTTCGTCTCTCGCCACACGTACACCCATGTATCCGCTTCTCAACCCTGCCATAACCTTCAGCTTGCTCCAGGCCTTCCCGACCCTCGGCCCCTTTGCCGTCCCTGCAGAGTATTGAATTGTAGTGCAGACCTCTGATCCATGGTAAACAACCTTTAAGTTGATCTCCAGTGTTTTACTTGAATGTGCCACTTGCCATTTTAATGACAATGATTTATTTATGTAGCGCTTTCGCCAAAGTGCGGTACATACAACATATTTACAGACAATTATTATCCCAACCAGGTGGTAGTCATTTATCGATGCTCCCTCAATAACAAATGATATACCACCCTATCTACAATTCCTAGTTATGCCGGCAAAATTAAGGAAATGGTAGTGACCCTGACCCCTCTGTGACCCGACCGGCACATTTTCCGCTGAGGAGCACTTCGCCCCTCCCTGGCATCAAAACCTGGCTCCGCCACTGGGCGCAACTCAGTTCCCAAATTATTTCTGAATCTGCATCACGACCCAGGCTGTTTTTAAAGGCAGTTAAACAATGCTGCTTCTTTATAGTGCTTCCGGTTGGTTCTGCATGTACAGCAACACCAAACATAATACATCTGGAAACAATGGGCCTCATTGTGACCCTGGCGGTAACGGGTAAAAGGTGCCGGCGCCGTCTACCCTGTACCGCCTCATTACGAGGTCCACTCGCGGGACCCAGGAAGCAACGCCTGGTCAAACCAGGCGTGCTTACCGGGTCCCGCGAGGGGAAGAGGGAGCAAACAACGGGCCGTCTCGTAATGGCCCGTTGTTTGCTCCCTCTCCCATTCCCATTCAGCCCTGTGAGGGCTGAAATGGGAATGGGGAAGGACCGGGTCCGGGTCCTTGGAGGGAGGAATTACCGGGCCTTCCGAACTCGGAATGGCCCGGTTAATCCTCATTCTGAGGACCCGGACCCAGACGCGAGTTCGGCGGCAGCCATGCCGCCAATAGCGGCATGGCTACCGCCGAACTCGTAATGAGGGCCAATGTGTCTGGGAGATCAGAGTGGCACTTTGTGTCCTTTACATAGCTGTTACACCCTATTAAAGACCCTTGCATGGAGATGCATTTTATACTGATAAATGCACATCAGCACTAAAACGTGTAGTGTCAGTTTCCAACATAACCACTTTGCATGTCACCGTGAACACATTTTAGGTTCATGGGTAGAAAAGCACTTTACATGTGTGTGCATATCACTTTTTTAACTGAGTGTATTTAGTTTGTGCACGCGTATATCTTATGAAAGGGTCATTGACAAAGGTAGTGTGCACAACTGGTTGATGAACAAAACCATTTGGCTACATAAAATGTCTTCTAAAGGGATAATGCTATCATGGTCTGCGACTGTAATTGAAAGAATGATGTACACAATTAATTACCTATAAGAAATGCAAAGGTTACACAATTCTCTATTTGCTAGGCTCATTTTGTGTATATAGTTTTAGAAAAAGTGCCACAAACTCACAAATCGTCTTATTACCAATCATAATGTGGTCAAGTAAGCCATCTTAGAAGGATGAATGCCTGAATAGTTCATGCTTAAAAGAGGCTGACTGTCCCACACACTTACAGATGTACATGCATGACATGAATTCTACATTAGTACAAGCAGCAATAGGTACTCAGTTGACTGAATTCAGAAGGATGCAAAGCTCAAACATGCATCCCTAATACCTGGTTAGCACTGGTGTGGAACTGCATGAAATGTTATAATTAGCCACTTCAATGCTCCTCATTTCAGAATGGTAAATGGTTGAGACCTTGAACATACAGGATGAAGTTGTATTTGGATAGAATGTTCATGTGTACAGCCCTTCCATCCAGCTTGCTAATCCCACTCTATGGCGACGTGTTTATTGGGCATATCTTGTTATGCTGCCCTGTCCGATATTCCCAGACCCACACCTATCCCCTGCATTTTGCGGCAACACGTCAGTAAAAAATGTGTGGCAAAAAAATTCCACAGTGCATTTTCTGTGGCAAAAGGATTGAACATCCACTGTGAAGCGTCAATCCCAGACTTCTCTTTGTGTGGAATCACGATGACCTTGCCGAACTTCCGCCAGATAGTCTGGATATAAGGAAAGTTTGCGAAGACTCACAAACATCCCAAATCCTACTTGCCAATTAAAAATAGGCCACATCCACCTGTTGAAATGCTTCCCTGGCCAAGTAAAGAGCTCATTTGAGCCATGAAGAAGCCATTATGCCACCTGTACGTCCAATCAAATGAATCAGAAAATAGTGCTCATTGTGGTGGAACCTTGATGGAAACCATGCCCCAAGGATCATTTCAACCTCCCTCATTACAGCATTACGGAGACTCATGAAAAACGCAGTTTTATATATGATAGCTCAGCGGCAACGTGCTCGCCTTGGAAGCAAGAAGACACGAAGCAACACAGGTTCGATCCCCGGGTCCGCGCTAAGAAACCTCTGGGTATTAAGCATGTTATAAATACGCAACTATGACATATTGCGGTAACAAAGCCTCGATGCCCGCGGGCTTTGTGAGTGCTTTAAAAATGCAAATAAATAAATAAATATATACGGGAAGACAAAAATAACTCCCTTCTGGAATTTTGCAATCTAGACTCTTACTATGTGTGTGTGGTTGATTTGCTCTTCACACTAAGAACATTTCCGGACATTAACAATGTTTTCGGACAATTCTAAAATTGATGCCAAACCCATATATGTAAAGATAAAGAAAAGCCATCATTATTAGGAATGACTAAATCCATGCAAGGCATTAGCGGCCTTCCATGGGGTGCAAACTGAATCTCCACCTGATCCAAAAAAGAGGCAAGATCACATTAGAGCATAGGGGGACAAAGTATGTTGGACATGTTAGCAAAGAACAATGTACCCAGATACACCCTGACAATGGATCAAAGGGATTCAAGTGTGTAGTCTCTCTACTCCCCCCTAAATTAATGTATGACTTCCCTCCTACCCACAACACCCATATGAGTGGAACACCATGGACACTCCACTTCTCACATGGGTAGTGAGTGCACATTGGAAGAACAATCATCGACAGCCCAAAATGCAATTCAAAACTGAATTTACACCAGTTCAGAGCCACTGCCATACACACCCAGGTAGATTGGTTCTGCTCCTACTTAATATAAACTGTATGTCAATACCTTTTTGCAAGTATATGTTTTCTGTATATTTTGCTTATATTGATAACAAAATGAACAAGATACTGGAAGGCCTTGCTACAATATTTACAAATGCTGCCACAGTAAGTACAACTATGCCAGGGGTATTACAAGAGCCACTAGATTGATTAATAAACCTGTCAAACGATTGAATAACCATATTATTTGCACTTGCCAAGTTCAATCTGTAAAATGTCCTGGGAGCTGTGCTAGATGGTCGCTTCTTTGAACCATAGAGTCAAATACAACTCAACACATTGTTTAAACCATCCTACAGCATTTCCATCTCAGCATTATCTTCATCTTGATGTTGAGTGAGAACAAGTATGACTCCAAAAACATGCTAATCTATATTGTCATTTATGCCTTATGCTGTCGTTTGAAAATCCACTTAATTGTGTTTCTTTTTTTATATTTAATAGGTTCAAGATGTAGTTGCACACAATTTCCAGAGAATGTGATGGTGTATTAAGCCAATGGTGTAATCAGAGTTGTAAACTGAAGATTGTTAATGGAGATATTGTAATCAACAGCAATATGCAAAGACCGGTCATTTTCGAAATGCTGAACCAATGAAATGGCTCATTACTCTCCTTCACCTTTACAACAATTTCATTGGTGTTTGAGATGTGGAAATTGACACACACGCAGATATTGGATCATGCAGGAAATCAGCCAAAATCTACAAACTTAGGAAGACACAAATTTGATTAACTCACCATGATTGCTGCGTTTATTGACTCTTTGTGGTTGCATTTTATGGTATTCCCCTGATGACTTATAACTCTAATAAATTAGGTACTTCCAGCAACACGTACCTAAAGTCAGCTATGGACGCCCGCCTCATTTTGAAAGCCATTGGCTTCCTGACCCTAGACGCCATTGGAATCCCAGGCAACATGATCATCTTAGCTAGTTTCATACATCTCCGGATCGGGAATGGTAAATTGATGCCCATTGACGTTATTTTGTGCAAACTCTCCTTCGTGAACCTAGTGGTGGTTGTGGTCCGAGGCATTCCGCAGTCACTGAACACTTTGGGGATCCGAAAGCTTTTTGACCAGGATGGGTGCAACTTTATTATCTTGGCCTACAGAGTCTCCAGGGCCATGTCAATATGCTTGACATCCCTGCTGAGCTGCTACCAGTGGATCATTCTCGCACCAACATCTGGTTTCTGGCCGACCATTAGAAGTACCTTCATTCGGAGGTTACTGCCCATCATGGCATCTGTTTGGTGCTTAAATATAGTTATCTATGTTTACACCATGTACTCCTACTCCTGGGGGCTGTATCGAAACTCTACTGTCCACGTGTTAAACCTAGACTTCTGCCTAGTTCTTTTCCCATCATTTTCAGCATTCTTGGTTACAGGGACTGTGTATCTTGTACGTGACTTCATCTCCATCGCCCTTATGGTTCTCTCCAGCCTTTGCATTGTGGTGGTGCTCTATCGCCACAGCCAACAGGTGAAATCCATCCGGAGCCCTCATCAGAAGATTAAGAACTCTGCAGAATCCAGAGCGGCCAAGTCTGTGCTCATGTTGGTTTCAACGTATGTGTTTTTCTTTGGGTTGGACAATGGAATATGGTTTTATACTATCTGTGTGGACGCCAGTGCTAACGCTGTGCTCTCCGATGCGCGGGTCTTCTTTGGGTCCTGTTATTCCGCACTAAGTCCCCTGGTAGTCATTGCAACCAACACAAAAATACAATTGAAACTGAGGTTTCCTTTCTCTAGGAAACCCCTCGAGAGCCCTGAAACCACTGTCTCGCACGTAAGCACCTAAGGCGATTTTATTTATTTATTTTTATTTATTTCATTTATTACTCGCCGAAACCCTTGGGTACCACGGCGATGTTACAGACAGCTTGGTTAAAACATTTCTTGGAAATTGCCAATCGGGCGCAGTGCATGTGAATACAAAATAATCATACACGAAGACATTAAATGCAGGGCTTCAGTACAGTGATATTTCCTGACGCATGGAAGGGGATTTTAGTCTTGGTTAAATAGCCACGTTTTCAGGGATTTCTTGAAGCCTGAGAACGTTTGCTCATTTTTGATGGGGAGGGGAAGAGTGTTCCAATATGTGGGTGCGAGGTATTGGAAACTACTGCCTCCTGCCTTGGTTGTCTTGTAGCGGGGGATAGCTAGGAGTAGTTGACTGTTAGATCTGAGGGGCCTCTTTGATACTTTTTTGGTGATGGCGTGGTTGAGGTAGATGGGGACACAAGAGTGGATGCATTTGTATGTGACGCACAGGGCTTTGAATGTGACCCTGGCTTTGATGGGGAGCCAGTGATGGTTTCTTCTAATATTTGAGATATGATCTGACTTCCTTATTCCAAGGGCCGCCCGAAGGGCTTTATTTTGAATAAGCTGTAGTTTGTTTAGATTGGCTTTTGAGGTACCCAGGTAGAGTACGTTGCAGTAGTAGAGCCTGGATAAGATTAAAGCTCTTGCCAGCGTGATACAGTTGGTGGGTGTCAAGAATTGGCGCCTGAGAGCAATACGTTTTGCGGTGTAGGAGGTAGAGGAAGAGAGGGCGTTAATGTGCTTGGTCATGGTGAGGTTGGCATCTTGGTAGACACTTAGTGTTTTTACTTGTTTGAGTACTGATATGTTTGTGCCATCAATGTTGATGGATGAGTAATCAGGATGTAATGCTTCTATTTTGGATTGGGAGCCCACAATGAGAACCTCAGTCTTCTCATCATTGAGACAGAGGCTATTTAGTGCCATCCAATTTTGGATTATGGCATATATTTTGTTGATAGTGTCGGTGTCTTGAGTGTAGTCTCCCGATAAAGGGATAAGGATCTGGGTTTCATCTGCAAAGTTGGTGTAGATGACACCCATGTCGTCTAGCGCTGAGAAGAGGAGTTTAGTGTATGCATTGTATAATGTTGGTGAGAGACAGGAACCTTGGGGGACACCAATGGGTACTATGATGGGGTTGGCGGCTTCTTTACCTATGGCGACCCTGGAGGTGCGGTCGGCAAGAAAGGATTTGATCCAGGTAGTAGCTTCGGTGGAGAAGTTGAAGTCTTTCGCTAGTGTGGCGCACAGTTTATTATGGTCTACTAAATCAAACGCTGCGGAGAGATCGAGTAGGAGGAGGATGCAGAGTTTTCCTGAATCTCTGATGGTATCCATCTGGATTTTTAAGTCAAGGAGCACCGTTTCTGTGCTATGGTTGGGGTGGAAGCCTGATTGCCACGTGCCAAGGAGGTGGTTTTGTTCGAGGTGAGTTTGGACTTGGTTGTATGCTAATTTATCCAATATTTTGAGGAGAAATGGGACAGTTGTTATTGGCCTGTAATTAGTGGGCACAGTAGGGTCTAGGGTAGGTTTTTTCAGGAGAGGGGTGACCCAGGCTTCTTTGATGCTAGCTGGTACTAGGTTAGTATTGAAGGAAGCGTTCACGAAGTTGGTGATAATGGGGGTGAGGGTGTGGGCGCAGGATTTGACTACTGATGCGGGGACAGAATCGCCTTTGCAGTTGGAGGCTTTAAGTTTGGCGATGGTGTCAAACACTACATTTTGGGATACTGGTGTGAAGTGGAATGGGGCGCTGGTGAATTCCTGATGTGGTCGATTTAGATTAAGGAGGGCAGGTTTGTTGGCTAGTGATTGTTTTTTGGATGTGATTTTTATTTGGAGTAGTTCAATTTTGGCTGTTAGTGCGTCTTGAATAGTGGTGCACCATTCCTTGCTGGGGATGGTTGGGTTTATGGCTGGGGTAGGGTTTTCCAATTCTTTTAGAATGGCAAATAATTCCTTGGTATCTGAGGTAGCATTGCTGATCCTATTATTATACGCATTAGATTTGTAGGTAATAGTAGCTGTTTTATAGGTTTTGTTTATTTCTTGGTAGGCTTTTTCTGCCTCTGCAGTAGGATGCTTTCTGTAGGCATGTTCACACGCGCGTTTGGTTCTTCTGAGGGCGATAAGATCATCATTGAACCAGAAGCTAGATCGCTTGTCTGAGCGTTTTCCCTTGGTGGTGAGCGGTGCTATAGCATTAATGGTTGCAGTGAGGCAGTTGTGATATATGTCTGCTAGGAGACAGGGGTTGTCACTAGTGATCGAGGTAGAATCTAGGATTTTTGAAAGAGGAGGCGTGAGGTTTTCTGGCGTGAGTTTGCGGGCGTTTCTAGTTTCATAGCTAATCATAGTTTTAGGTTTCTTTTGTGTGGGTTCGGAGGGATTGATTGTAAATACAATGTTATGGTGATCGGTCCAAGTAAGAGGGGAGATGGCCTCAATGGTTATGGGGGTATTAAGGGAGAGGATCCAATCAAGAGTCCTGCCTTTGATATGTGTGGGTGCATTAACTAGTTGGCTGAAACCCATGTCCTTCAGGGCGGAGTGAAGTGACTCTGCTTTGGCATCTTGGCTGTCATTGAAACCTAGGTTAAGGTCACCCAGGATGATGTATTTCGAGCTAGGTTTTATTAGTGGAGCTAATAGCAACGGAATTTCAGTCTCTGGGTGGTTGTTGGGGCTAGGTGCTCTATAAATTACTATTAAATTAATAGTAGTTTTAGCATTTATGGGAAATTTTACGAGTAATGTTTCATACCCTTCAATACTTTCGATGGGACAAGATCTAAGCTGTAATTAAGTCTTGACTATAATAGCAACACCGCCTCCTTGTGAGTGGGTCCTATCTGTTCTAAATATGGTGTAGTCGGATGGGATTGCCAGAGTTAGTAGTGGACCTGATGCTTGATGGAGCCAAGACCAATAAGAACGGGAATAATTATGTGTTTATAGAAGGCGTTGGCAAACGGAGGTTCTCAAGATGGTCTGGACTACAACTCCCATATGCCCTAGTCTGCATAGTAAATGATGACAGATCAAGGGAGTAGAGTACAGAATAGCTACTGGTTGCAAACCTCTTTATTACACACAGAGGCGTGGGAGACACTACACTTCTTAGAGGGCACACTGGAGGCTGATGATATGTCTTCTGGTGGAGGAACATACACATTTTCCTGTAATTTGTAGGAGTTTAGGAGAAAGCGCAGCAAGTGTGTCTGATCCATTTAGAGGGACCGGGGAAGGGGACTGAGTATTCCCAGAGAGCACATTTTTTGAACAATGTTTTGGGAATGGTACATTTTACAGAACACATGCAACTAATTTGGTAAAATGCAATGCAGTTTAGAATTGTGTCTGTAGGGGAACACAAAACAAACTTTAATAGAATACCAAATCACCAAACCAACAGTGCATAGAAGATTGCTTTACACATTTTCAAGCTGACTGACGAGAAAAAGAATGAGGTGTAACTCAGCAGTATGCCAGCATTGCCCTGTGAAACACATTTTCTACCTGCCATTGCCAAACATTGTATCCAGTAGTGCCACTGTAAGATTATATATTTAAGTTGGCTGTGACCAATATATACCAGCATGCCATGCCAAGAACCCATTTTGTGCATGGTGTGTCCAGTATACCCTAGCATGCCACTGTCAAAACACATTCATGATGGCTGTTGCCAATAAATGCTATTATATCCATATACATTAAATGTAATGCTGGCTGTGCCCAATTTATGACAGCATGCCGTTGAAAGGGCCATTTTCTGCTGCCTGTGCCTAAATTATGCGGCATGCCTCTATAGAAACCTTGAAGCTGCATGTGCCCAAACTATTCTAGCATTCCCCCTTTAAGAATACATGTGTAGGCTGACTGTGCCCAGTATATGCCAGCATGACACTTTAAGAACAGATTGCCTTGTTGGATGTGTCCACATTATGCCATGCTTACCAATGTAAAACATTGTTATGTGTCCTCACTTCCCTGCACTCACAATTGATGCCGTACACTCTTTGTAAAGCCTCAGAAATAACATTAAATAGGTAAACATCTGAAAGATGACTTCACAGAAATGATATTTTACAGGGTATGTGTCCTGCAAGCTGGTCTTTAGCTCCCTAATCCAACCCTCCGGCATCCTCACCTTGCCCTTGGAAGGTTGGAAGAGGGTGATCTAAGAAGTGCATAAGGCAATGAACAGGGCATAGGTAGTAGGCTGCAATGTGGAAGGATAACTTCCATGTTTGTTCAATAATTAACTGTCCCCTGATGTACCCTTATGGACATTGCTAGAAATGTGTCATTGAAGGGTACTTCGCAGTTTTGTGTTATCAGGGGACCAGTTACAAGTTAGGAAGATGCAAAACATGCGAAATTTAAAGGCAACCGGTTACGCATCCCTTTTCATCACACATATTTGCATATGGCATTTAGTCAACCTGAGACTTCTTACTCAAAATCTCCATATATGATACGGCCTGCGGTAGCGGGCTTGTAGTTATGGTTAAGTTGCTCAACTCATAGAAAGCAAACTTTTTGGGTGGCTTATAACTTCGCTCCCCCTGGACTAATACTTACCAAACCCTGCAAAGAAAGTATATGGCCCGCTCTGAATTATTTTGTTAAGTTTGGTGAGTTTTCGTCAAGGGATGGCAAAGTTATAGCGGGGGTCCCAAAATGTTTTTTTTCTTCCATAAATGCAATGGAAACAAATGTTTGCTCATGCTTTCAGCCCAAACCGCTGGAAGGGTTTTCACCAAATTTGCACCAGGAACGGTGGGTTGGTCCCAAAAGTGTGCTTTTGTAAATTTGGTGTAAATCCCTCCAGAGTTTTTTTTTTTTTTTAAAACAACCAAAAAGTAGGTCAAAAGAAATTAGTGATATCTGGCTCCACTTCCTGGACCCATTTCCATGTTCGGTGGACAAGCATCCGATTGGCCTAGTTGGTACCGTGATGTCTGCGGACATCAGACGCGCTGACTGATTGGATGGTGAAAAGCATGAAGTGCGTCAGATTTTTGGAAATGCCTGCCGTGTTCGATTCATGAACATTCCGGTGGTGTCTGCGGACATCACAGTAGAAACATATAAAAAAACACAATATTGCACTTGTCAAACTTATCAAACAATTTCTGGGGAGGTGAGGGGTGATGAGGATGGGATGGGATATGGCCGTAAGAAGCCAAAAAACTGTGTTTTTCACCCCGAAGTCTGCAAACAGTCCAGATTTTCGGGGACAGTCCTGTGATATTAGCGAACACTTCAGATGTTTGAGGACATCTCTGCCTATTTCTGCATTACAGGGTTGGTGAAAAGCAGATCTTGGATGGTGTATAACTCTGGGGCCACTCAATGAAACTGCATACAATTCTGGAATTGTATTCTATACTTGATTCTGAACGGTTCTAGAAAGTGTGGAGCTGTTTTGTCAATAGGGAACACATTTAGAGTGGGGGTTCCAAAATATTGTAAAGGCTTATAAATGTGGTGCCATTCGACAAATCTGCACAAAAGATTGCACAGAGCCCCTCTTCCCTTTCCATGGCAGCCAGCAGAAGATAAAGTCAGAACCATGTGACCATATTACCACAAGCACAATTTTCTTCCTTTTCAAACCTTTCCTAAATTCGAATTACTTTAACACAAAGCCAGTCCCGGGTGGACATGGCCACTTTAGCACCATTTTTCATTCTTCGCGGTCATGGCCAGTAGCCAGATTGTCCAGGTCATGATCTTATACAGTCACCCAGACAATCTGGCCACTGCCCATGGCCACAGGCTAAACCTCAGTCACCAAAGGTATGTCACTATTTTTTGTACCTACATTATGACACATGGCAAAAATTCAAACACAGGCCCATTTGCAAAACCATGCTTTAAGGTCCTTGCCAATGCTCCTTACATGAGTTTGCTTGAAATCAGCCCATGGTTTATTTTTTCAAAAGTGTCAAAATGTATTTACATACAATAGTCACTTGACAAAATTCATTCATTCTTTAGACAAACATTGAAGGTTTGGTCTATAATCTTTCTGAAAACCTTTGTCCACATTCGTCAAACAGCAACAAAGTTATAAGCCATCTAAAAATGTTGAGACCCCCTATAATTTAGCCCCCTCTTGGGGAAATCCCACCAAACTTTACAAAAACATGTATATCCAGATTTAAAATTGTTTTGCAAACTTGTGTGCAGATTTGTCTTTACAATATTTTGAGACGCCCCCTCTAAATGTGTTCCCTCTTGACAAAACAGCTCCATGCTTTCCAAAACCATTCAGAATCAAGTCTACAATAACATTCCTAAATTTCATGCAGTTTCATTGAGTGGCGCCAAAGTGATAAGCCATCCAAGAACTGCTTTTTCACCAACCATGTAATGGAGAAATAGGCATAGATGTGCCCGAACATCTGAAGTGTTTGCGAACATCACAGAGCTGTCCTCGAACATCTGGACTGTTTGCGGACTTCGGGGGTGAAAAACACAGTTTTTTTGGCTTCTCACAGCCATATCCCATCTTATCCTCATCACCCCTAGCCTCCTCAGAGATTGTTTGATAAGTTTGACAAGTGCAATGTTGTGTTTTTTTATACTTTTCTACTGCGGTGTCTGCGGACACTGCCAGAATGTCCGCAAATCCAACTTGGCAGGCGTATCCAAAAATCGGATGTACTTCACGCTTTTCACCATCCAATCAGTGGGCGTGTCCGATGTCCGTGGATGTCACGGCACCCTCTAAGCCAATCGGTTGCTTTTCTGCGGACCGAATAGCGAAATGGGTCTGCGAAGCAGAGCCAGATAGCTCTAATTATTTTGGACCTACTTTTGGTCATTTTAAAAAAAAACAACTGCATGGGTTTACACCAATTTTACGAAAGCACACTTTCCTGGCAAAAAATTTGGTGAAAATCCATCCAGTGGTTTGGGCTGTAGGCGGGAGCAAAGTTTTTATTTCCATTATGTCAATAGAAAAAAAAAATGTGTGACCCCCTATAACTTCCCCCTTAATGAAACCTCACCAAACTTGCCAAGAAAATTCATAGCGTGCCATATACTATTTTTACAAAGTTTGGTGAGAATTCATTCAAGGGGAGCAAAGTTATAAGCCACCCAAAAAGTGCTCTTCCTATGGGTTTAGCAACTTAACCATAACCAGACGGCCACTAGCACAGGCCGGGTAATATATTTATCAATTTATTCATCATGGTTAAACATTGTAAACATAACTGTCATGGTTTCTGACCATTATGTAACACCAATACATGTATACAAACTACATTCAAGACCGACTTAAACACTGACAAATAGTTGTGCCTTGGGGTTAGAAAGAGGTGACACTAACACATGTACCGTGCCACGTATTTAACATTTATGTGCAATTGTGATAGTTATTGTTAAAGTCAAAAACATTAAGAGCATTGTTCATAAATAATGTTTTCCTTTTTTCAAAGAAAAACAGCTGGTTATTCCAGCTGTGATCTTGTCAACACGTGTTTCGGCCCCTATAGATATGTTTATTCACAAACGTTCTTGGACGGTTGTTTTATGGGCCTTCTTCAGGACAGGACTTGTTTGATTTAAGGAACAATCAGGTGTACCCCCACAATTTGCACAACAGCCACACTTAATCTTGATTTGCTGGAAATGCCAGACTCTTGCGACCCCATGATGACACTACATGTTTATTTAGTGACCTCTGTTTTGTCATGGAACTCATTGGGGGTATGCAGCCCTCTTATAGCATTCTGGTATGGCCTCCTCTCTAGTAGTCGTCCTAAAGGTATCTACCAGAACCTTAGAAATGTGTTGGTAAACACACAGGCCGTGATTCACAGAGCGTTTTCCAATGGGATATTGCCATTATAAAAACCCTTCTGTGTCTTAGGCCCAAAACATGTTAACATGCTGCTCCCAGCTCACTACTGCATTCCATCGTTATAGGAACAGCACTGAATAGCAAGCTATGGGCCTCGTTAAGGGTGTGGCTGTGTGAGAAAAAAGTGGCAATATAAGCACAACAGTGGACTTGGAGATAAAATATAGGAGGACAAGCACATCCTGGACAGCAAACATGCACATCATGGGCAATGGGCATTTTTATCATGGACAGCTGCCCTGCAAGTTACTATCACACACCAAATAGGTCCAGAGTGGGCGGCAGAAGTGCCTGCTTCCCTCACCAGCACCAATAACAGTCTGCATAGGCAGCAGTGTGGCAAAATGTGAGCTTTAGTCATAAATACAGAACATACAATTTCTACATAGTAGCCCCAAAATGAGCATACAACACTAGCCAATGGCTTGTGATATTTGACTCTTGAACCCTGAAAATTCGGTGCTTTATTATTTAGGCATTTTTTAGTATTGGTTTGTTTAATAAAGTATTTATTTACGTATTTAAATTTGATTGGAAATTCTTTTATTTCCAAACTGGGTTACTTTGCTGTTTGGTTTGCTGGTGGATCAAAGTCAAAACCCTTCTGCGAGTATAGCCTACCCTTGTCCCACGTTACCACAAAAGGCAAAGGTGGTATACCTCTTGCAAATGCCTGTTTTACCTTCATGACTGGTAAAGCATTTGCTTTGTAGACATGTGGGGGCTTAGTGGTTAAGTGCCAACTCATCCTTGTACTACTGCAGCGCAGAAGTCATGTTGTCACAGTGTTGCCATCAAACGAGATGATTTGTTGTCAGCATCATTCACTTCATGAGATGCAGTGTTTCCATGGCAACAATACGGAAGAGCAGCTTTGTCTGTAACAGTTTAGTTGTGTCTAATTTAAGCACTAGTAAGACAATTGTGACTCAGGGTTTCACTTTAAGAACCACTTTGCATCATTTGAATGGGGTGTCCTTGTTTTTTCAGAAGGAAAATATGGGATGTTGACCACATCTTTTCCGTCATGGAAGTGGAACATACACAACGGTGAAGACGCATGAGTCTCCATCATGTGGAAGTACACCATGTCTGGGAAACCCTCAACATCTTGTAAAACGTGTGTCCTTGTACACCACTGCCACTGGGAAGGGGAGGCAGGACAGAGGGGCGCGAAGAACCGAGGTGATAGCCCCATTGGGCGTTCAACCTACGTAGCTGTAAGGCTGTGTTAGTGGGGATGGGAATCACCTATGGGGGACAATAGTGTATGTGTGCTGCATTGTGAGCTAGTTGTATTATAATTACTGCTTTCCTAATTAACGATATTGAAGGGTGGCAAAGAATGGCCGGCTCTGCTCTCACGTCAGTTGTTTTCCCTGCAGGTAAAACAGGCTATCGTGAAATATAAAATAGAGGGGGCGCCTTCTCGCCAATTTGTTTCAGGAAAAAAAACACAAAGGCCTCGCATTGTAGGTATTCAGTGCGCGACCGAACTTCACCTGTGCCTACACCATGACGCATTTCCTGTCTAGCGAATAAACGTTTCATTTCTTCGGACATGTTTAAAAGAAAATGTAAGTAAAAATGTGAAGGAGAAGGACCAGCAAACAAAAACGCTTCAACGTATGAGAATGATTGGGGTTCCCAAAGATAACCTAGATCATGCGTGAGACAAGTCACCTCACCAACATGGCGGCGGCATTGGAGTCATCTACTTACTGGGACGGAAATGCGCCCACAAAAGCTCTACCCGGGGCATAGTAGTCTAATCTAGGGCTTGCTCTCTGTGTGACTCTCTGTCTCACTCCCTGCTCCCTCTCTCCCCTCTCTCTCGCTCTCTTATTCGCTTACGTCCTTTCTCTTTCTGTCTCTCATTCTCTCTCCCCCTCTCTCTCTCTCTCTCTCACTCCCTCCTCTCTCTCTCTCTCTCTCTCTCTCTCTCTCTGTCTCTTTCTCTCTCTCTCGCTTTCCCTCTCTCTTCCTATCTTTTCTCTATCTCACTTTGACCTTCTGTTTTTTTTCTCCCACTCTCGTCTCCTCTCTCTCTTTCCCTCTCTCTCTCTCTTTCACTGTCTCTCTCTGTCTCCCTATCTCTCCCCTCTGCTTCTTGCTCCATCTTTCTGTCTCTCCATGTCTCTCCCTCTCGCTGTCTCAATGTCTCCTTCTCGCTATCTCTCTCTGTCTTTCTCTCTCTCGCTCTCTCCTCTCTCTCCCTCTCTTATTCGCTTACGTCCTTTCTCTTTCTGTCTCTCATTTTCTCTCCCCCTCTCTATCTCTCTCCCTCTCTCTCTCTCTCTCTTATTCGCTTACGTCCTTTCTCTTTCTGTCTCTCATTCTCTCTCCCCCTCTCTCTCTTTCTCACTCCCTCCTTTCTCTCTCTCTCTCTGTCTCTTTCTCTCTCGCTTTCCCCTCTCTTCCTATCTTTTCTCTATCTCACTTTGACCTTCTGTTTTTTCTCTCCCACTCTCTTCTCCTCTCTCTCTTTCTCTCTCTCTCTCTCTTTCACTGTCTCTCTCTGTCTACCTATCTCTCCCCTCTGCTTCTCGCTCCATCTTTCTGTCTCTCCATGTCTCTCCCTCTCGCTGTCTCAATGTCTCTTTCTCGCTACCTCTCTCTGTCTTTCTCTCTCTCGCTCTCTCCTCTCTCTCCTCTTTCCTCTCTCCTTCTCTCCCCTTTTCTCGCTCCTTCTCTTTTTAATCTTTCTCTCTCTATATCTCTCTATCTGAATCTTTCTTTCTCTGTTTTCTCTCCCCTTCTGTCTTCCCCTCGCTCTCTCTCTCTCTCTTTCATCTGTCTCGCTATCTCACCCCTCTCCTTCTCTCTCTCTCCTCTCTCCCTCTTTCTCTCTCTCTTCTTGTCTCTGAATCAATGGGCCTCATTACGACCTGGGCGGTAAGGGATTACCAGTACCGGTAAGGGCACTGGTGCCGTTAATCCCTTACCGCCCTATTCCGAGGTCCCTTTGCAGGTCCTCCCTTAGCGCCTGGTTTTTATCAGGCGTTAAGGACAGGACCCGCAAAGGGACTTTGGAGCTAATAACGGTACCGCAATTTGCGGTACCGTTGTTAGCGCCTTCCCCATTCCCATTGAGCCCTATGGGGGCTCAAATGGGAATGGGGAAGGGCCATGGTGAATGGGGAATTACTGCTCCCGCCAACCTTGGAATGGGGTGGTAATTGCTCCATTCACCATGGCGGAATCGGTAAGGTTTTGGAGGCAACCATGGTGCAAATAGCGGCATGGTTACCGCCTGGGTCGTAATGAGGCCCAATGTCTCTCTCTCTCTGTCTCTCTCTCTCTCCTCTCTCCCTCTCTCTCTCTCCCTCCCCCTGTCTCTCCCGCTCCCTCTGTGTCTCAATGTCTCTCTGTCTCTCTCTGTGTTTGTCTCTCTCTCCCCATCTCTCCCTCCCTCTCTCTCCCCTCCTCTCCCCCTGTCTCTCGTTCTCTTTAAAATCTTTCTCCCTCTATATCTCTCCCCGTCTCCTTCTACATGTCTGTATCCCTCTTTGTGAGTGAGAGTGACGTTATTTGGTGCGCATTTGCTAGAACCCTGCCCCCTCCCCCACCAGCCATTTCTGATAGTATTACGACCAGAGAAAAACAGAGATATCGCAAAGGATCGGTGCAGTGGAGTGCCATGTGTTTATGTTTAAAAGTAGAAAGAGGGCCGCAGTAACAACGCCATTCCCCTGAGTTGGGGCCCACCCTGTTAGTTGGAGACATAAATGCTCTTCACATGTGTTGTGCAGGAATGTCACCATCACCCTGAGGGTGGATCTTCAATGTTGGGGAGGTGATGAGACCCTGTATAGGATACGCAGTTGGTGATGTGGTTATGGTAGACTGTTAAACTCACAAGTGGAAGAGGCTACTCGATGCATTAGTGTGTGTGTTCACACCAGAACTCTAGCCTAACATTTTGAAGCACACAACAATTCAACATTGCATTGGTGCCCACAAAAGAAACAGATAATTGTATGCAGAGGATGGCCCTTTCAAGATCCAATGCCATTTTTAGCGTCACAATGGTGTCTTGATACGATTGTAAAGCTATTTAATTATACTTATCTTATAAACCATCCTTTTAACATGTTTCATTGTTCATTCCCAATAATCACTTTCAGTGCATATTGTAGTCATCATTAGAATGTAAGTTTTATTTTACCGAGCAAGGCATATTATCTAAAAATCTAGAATAACCATATACATTATTTTCTGATAGAAAGTTTCCACTTCAAGGTGGACCGTCTGGTAACCTACTATTGTAATTTGTGAATTGTGATAGGGATCTATAATGCGCCATCGACAAACTAAATTTCATTAAGATATCTTTCAGAATACCCCTAAGCGAAAGGGTAAGAGGACAAATAGCACCATTGAAGCTTTCTGGTATCGGGGACTATAAGAATGACCACAGGGATTTATAATTAACAAACATATCTGTGACAAAAAGGGCTGATACAATGCTCATAAAATGGTTGCGTGCTTGAATCACTTACTTAATTGTTCACAAAATGCGTGCAAACCTTAAATTATATGTAAGCATGAACTATTTATCCTCAATCAGATAGCCTTCGGTTTGGATGTGAGAATTAAATGGCTGCACTCCATATGGAACCAAGGAACGAATAAAGCCCCATCTTCCCAGGGGATACTGGGTCAGAATGCTTGTGTGTATGGGGCTGTGTGAATGCCCAGTCCCCATGCGAGACAGATGCCAGCCAGACTGGAGATGGAAAACAGTCAAAGATTAATAAACCTGAGGGCATTCTCAGTTTACATACACATCTGACGTTCTCATTCCTTCAATCCAATCGGAAGAATCCAAAGGCATTTCCATGCCAGGAGTAAATGTAACAATGTTCAAAAGAATGTAAACTCTGTGAGGACACACTCAACCAAGAGTCTAACAGCTGAGTGCATACTTCATGTGGAGACCTCCCAAAGCCGGAACTTTCTTAACTCCTCTCTCGGACCACAGTTGTCAACAATCACTGGATTACCCCCTTGCTACTGTAATGGTGAAGATAAATGTTCCAGTACCACCTTCTGCCCCTCCCCATCCTTGTTCCTCTTAACATAAGAAAGAGTACACCCAGGCCCAGGTGCTCTGTGAGCCGAGAGGTAAGAAGCGATACACGCTTAGGCGGAGTATATCAAACAGACAAACTATTAATTGCACATACATCTGTCCTAAATAATTAGTCAAAAACAAAAGTAGTGCATTAACATGGGATGAAGAAGGTATCTGGTCTTTCCATCGAAAGGATTTCCATCGAAACTCTTTCCAACGAAAATTTAGCATCAAATTTATTTGCATTGAATGCACATTTTTTGGCATCAAATGCATATATGGATGGGGTAAACGGTTATCTTTCGTTATCTTTCGTTGGGGTGGGGTTCTAAGGGTAAAAGACAGGGCGTTGGGGGTGACCCCCCCAAACAAATGTAAAAAAATGCAAACAAATGCATTTGATGCAAAATAATTTGATGGAAAACTGTTGTTTGAAAGGGTTTTTCCGATGGAAACCTTTTCGATGGAAAGACCATGAACCGATGAAGAATGTACTGAAAATAACATAGGTTCTTGTGTTCCAAGAGTAGGACTCACTACATTAGTTGGACAGATGAAATTATAGGTAGATAAGGTTCTATTATACTAGGGAAACCAACATATAATAGATGTACAAGGTGAATGTGAAACAGACTAACGTCGAGATAAGTCACCAACATGGAGTGCAGAACACAGCCCTTTTCTTATCATGGAGGCCACAGCAGACCCAATAATTAACAAAAGTATTAGAATCCAAGATGCTGAGACTCATGACAATGCATCTATTTTAGACACCTTTTGAAGCTGCACAGATAGTGTTGCACAGTGAGTGCCAAGGTCAGAAGGTCAGGAAGGGAGCAAAAGGTGAGCAGAACCCAGAAAGAAGATAACCGTTCTCAGGATGCAAAACAGCAGGCTCCCAAGTTAATTCAATTCATAGGAGCAATGACAGCCATTGATGACCAGGTGCATGAGAATAGCATGCCAAAAGAAGTTATAGAGAGTAGGCTAAGGGTGTCCCAAGTTGTAACAAGAAATACAACATATACTAGGATTATAGCTGAAAAGTCCAATACAGAGAGAGACATTCCTTTTCTAACACGGTCCTCTAACACGTGACCAAGGCACTAAAACACTGGTTGTTCATTACGAGATGAGCACAGATAAGACACCTGCCAAACTCCCTAACACACAGAAATACACAAGATGACACACAGGGCCAAGTACAAAGAGAAGGGACGGCCTTATCGCCTGGGAATGACAAGGAGGTGCTAAAATTTGAATTATAGCAACACATTGACTTCTCTCCACCACCTTATGTGTCTCTCTCGTACCTTGATGGCGGTCAGGATTTCCAATGTTGGTGAGCAAACTCAAAACCAATATAAATCTCTCCTACGATGAATCATGACAACTAATTATTTATCAATATGATGATGTTATTGAAGTATTATCTGAAGTAGTCTGGGCATACAAGAAGCCATCAGCTATGTCTAACTCAATCATAGAGCTGACGCCTGTATACTCTATATGCAGCTTACAATATTAAGCAATCCGGTTTATTTATAGGTTTCGTAATCAAGATTGTATTATGACAAGAGGGATGGCGTTTCTTTTTTTTAAAAATCACTCCCATCTATTATAATGTTGAAAGCTGACTGTATGCTGTCCCGGCCGAGTTCTATGCTTTGACTAAAGCCGGGTTTCCCGGTGCACTTTGAGTGCTCCACTACTGAGTATTGTTTTTACTAGTGTAGTAAATCGGGCTCTCCATTACACTACAGTACAACATGCAGCTCTAAACCACTCCATAACCATGCACCTTAGGGAAAGGAGAACGAGAGAGCGAGAGAAGCTAAAAAAGATTTGATTCATTCTTAGAAGTGGGATGTCATGAGGGATGGGGCTGATGTGGACATACTGGATACTTAGGTGTAGTTAAACCATTAATGTGTAGGGTCGAGTTATTGATACTTGATCTTGGAATTGTTTTATATTTGTAGATTGTTGTATCGAAATTTAATGATTTGTGTATATGTTTTTTTTGATATTTTTGATATGAACCCACAGGTGGTTAGAATTGCGCTTTGATGTACTACTAAAATGGATATGTGTTTTTATAAGAAACATCTTTTTTGACCATAATGTTATCACCTTATATTAGTACAGAGGTAGATAGCAAAAGTCCTTGTTCGTGAGTGAGGCTACACATGTTTTTTTTACAAATAGATAGTGACCTTCCTTTTGTTTGATCACATATATTGAATTCGCCTTTAGTAGGAAGGTTGAACACCACATAGTGGGAAAGCCCTTGTGTGAATACTACATGTCATGCGGAATTCCATGTCATTATCTGAACTGTAAGACTCTGGCAGCAGACCCTGCACTGCCAGCCAGACGCAGCTCCACAACAAGCAAGTCACTAAGTTTACCATAGCCCAGGGAAATGACAGCCCTAATATTTTTACTATTCAGTTCACTTAATTGAATTCCTTATCAGTTTTGATTCCAACACTTTGAAGGATTTTCTTGATGTCCTTTGATTTTGGGCTGTCCTTGCCCCAAGGAAGGCCTGGAGGTATGTAGTGATGTAACGCCTTATAGCAATGTACCAAAGAGTAAACCAAGCCCACAGTACATGTGTCCACTGTGGTAGTCTGGTGGGAAAAAAGCATCTCCATGGTAAGGGTGCATTAAGGTGTGTATTTTTAAACAATAGTTCCTCACAGATAATATTCAAGCATCTTTTTTATTTGTTATTAATTGTGAAGGTAGTCGACGAAGCAAATGAACACATGTTCCGTGGCCATGCATCTGGAACTTCCTCAGTACTTGTCCATGTTACATAACTGTTTCTCAGTATCTCTGAGGATGAGCTGTGCACAGTGGAACAGGCCTGGGAAACCTAGTGAGTTCAGAGAGTCCCAGTCCCATGACTTGTTCATCACCCCAATGGTTTTCTGAAGCAGGTTTTACTCTAGAAAAATATATGACTAGAAAGCAATTAAAAGCATGTGGGAGTGTAGTAATTCGTTAATAAAATCAAGATTAAAGTGTTAGACATATATTTTGTGTCACTTGTCAACCAATGTAATTTGGGTGTAGAAGGCACAGCGTGGCACTTACAAGTTGAAGTGAGCCCGCCTCATCTCCGCTTATTCTTATATTTGTCAGTTGACCAATCACAATTAAGCCAATTTTTTACCATTCAGTGTGATTAAAATAAAATGGTGCTTTGATAGAGAAATATAGCAGCCATTTTTAAAATGTGTGAACTTAATGAACTCGCTGTACTTTGCAGTCAATAGTAAATGGTTCTTAATGTAGTGTGATGATGGAGATAAGACCAGGGAAGTGCAAGGACCTGCCCCTCCCTGCTCCCAAACGAGAACAGACATATAGAATAAGAAAATTAGAGAAAGGTGTAATTTTGTGTATGCCACCGCCATGTAGAATGTAACACTAGTTGGAGTTAGTTTGCCACATTTTTTGGAGCTGGTTTGCTACAGTGTAGGAAGGGTTAGTTTGCTGAATACACAGAGAGGGAAAGTAGTAAATGGTGGTTTGCACAGTTATATGGGTATATATGTAAAGCAGTATTATACATGATATGATATGATATGATATGATATGATATGGCATTTATAACGCGCCTATACACAAGTGTCTCAAGGCGCGATGAGGCAAGGGAGGGGGAACAGAGGGAAGACAAACAGTGAACCTACTAGGCCAGGTGTCATTCAGATCGTGCAAGTGCATGGGAAGGGGGAAAGTGCAAAGGAGAAGGGGAGGGGAGAGTGCAGTACATGGGATAAAAGACTACTAACATAGCAAGTACGGCCAGCTGGTGGCAAGTGCAAGGGTAAGTGCAGACATCCAGTGTCAAGTGCTGGTAGAGGAAATGTAGGGAAACAGCGACAGTCCAGAGTGTGGGGGTTGCCAGGAAGGCAGTGCATGTGTGCAACTGGCGGTGGAGGGGACCTGAGCCTGAGATCAGAGGGTGGACAGGTAACCAGTGCAGTTTCAACCAGGGGTTCAGCCGGGGTGAGGAGGAAGAAAAAGCAGAAGCAAAGACAAAGGTTTTGAGGTGCTTCCGGAACCGGAGATGGTTCTCCTCAAGTTTCAGGGAGGCAGGGAGGCTGTTCCAGAGAGTGGCCCCAGCCGAAGAGAGAGATGTACCGCCAACTTGTTGCTTGGAGAAACGACTGACCCTGATGGAGTTGGAGGCGGATGAACGAAGCTCGAGGAGGAAGATATTTAAGAAGATACTTACATAACAAGAGAAACACAATATATCCTTTTGCAAGACCCTGCACACCACGTGGTGTAGAAAGAACAGAATTAGAAAGAACAGAATTGTGTTTAAATAGCTTAATATGGATTTTTTTGGTCCATTGTGGTGTCCAGACGACTGAAAGTGCTAAGGTCGGGAGGAGGGGCAGATGGCTGAAATTGCACAAATAGGCATGGCTCGTAGTTCTAGTTTAGATATGCAACTATTAAGTTACTTACAATTAAGTTACTTTTGTTGCTATCAGACAGAAATACTCAACTTCTATTTGCCAGGTGCACGTAGAAACATTTCCAATGTCACACTGGCAAAATGTACCCACAGCAGCTCCAATGATGAAATCAGTTCAACACATGCATGAAGAACACATTAATGGGTTGGATAAATTGAAGGCAAAATGTATCATACACTGACCTCACACTACAATGAATAAGCAATGCATGTCATGACCCAACTAGATCAAACACATGCAGGCATCAGCATGTATTAGAAAGGAGAGCAGGACGAGTGGTCCAAGGTTGGTCAAACTGTCTGGGAGTTGGGGCCCGACGAGCAAAGATGGGAGTGAGTTTGATAGTTCTGTGGCCAGCACAATGCTTTGATCGTTCCATCCCCACCAGAAGGTACTTGGACTGTTGTGAATAAGTATAAGATCCAAGGCCACAACAGTGGCAGGCACTAGTATTGTCATGAGGTCTGCATATGGTGGTGCCAACCCATTAGAATACGGTCCGATGATGACCGGGACGTCTTGTATCATGGGACGGACCCAGGGAGGGTTTAAGATAAGGGGCCTCATTACGACCGAGGCGCTAATGGCTAACGGCGCCGTAAAAGGCTGCGGCGCCGTTAAACTATTAGCGCCTAATTACGAGGTCCCTTTGCGGGACCCGACCTTAAGGGCTGGTTTTACCAGCCGTTAAAGTAGGGTGCCGCAAAGGGACCTTGGTGCTAAGTACGGTGCCTCAATTTTCAGCACCGTACTTAGCGCCTTCCCCATTCCCATTGAGCCCTATGGGGCAAAAATGGGAATGGGGAAGGGCCATGGAGGAAGGAGGAATTACCGCCCTGCCAACCTTGTAATGGGGTGGTAATACCCCCTTTCTCCATGGCGGAGTCGGTAACTTACCGGCATGGACCATGGTGCTAATAGCACCATGGTCTTCCGCCAGGGTCGTAATGAAGCCCAAGGACCGTCCAATTAGGAGTAACGACAAATAGACTAATATAGGTGTCACATAGAATTTACTAGGTGTGACTCTAACGTATTCCTGAATTGCCCCAGAGTTACTCGGAGTATCTTGTTTGTTCAATAACGGTCATGTATACACTCCCGACAATGGGGTGATTGCTATTCGCACCTGAGGGATCTGCACGGGGTGTGAATTATTATTATTATTTTCATGGGAGACTGGTTCTGGGTGTATTGCGCAAGCACACACTCCCATGATTTCTTCTTTTTTAAAACAAGATGCCCCCTGCTATAGGTAATAGAAACATGACTTAGTTCCTTCACTATTTCTATGGCGGGTGCTGAAAGGGGAAGTGGCAGAAAGCTCTGATCCAACAGGTGAGTGAGAGGCAGGGAAGGGGGGAGAAGGAGGCCTAGTGGGTGTGGGCTCTAGTTTATATTTATGTATCTATTTATCCAGAGAAAATGTAAAAGCACAGCTCTGCAGCAGTGTCTATGCTGAACAAAGCTACCTCTTTTGCTAATTGACTAATTGGCAAAGGCTGACTAAGGGCTTGCAAGAATGCTCCCCAACATCTGATGTTTGTCTTTTCACCAATGCACTCCTGAGGTGGTGCTACGATTGTCTTAACATGGAGATGCGCTCTGTAGTCTTAAAAGTGTGGACAGTTGAGGGCTTTCTGATTTATAATAGCTTTGGATTCATTGTATTGTGTGCTATTTTGATATCTTCTCTATACAGCACATAGTATTGTTTTCATATGCAGAATGGTGAGTTGATCGTTTAGTAGGGCTCAAGGAAGGAGTGAATTCACTGTAGTGCCAGTAGGGCAGTTGCTTTAAAGGGTAGAAAGAAGGTGCAGCAGGCCAACGACACTTGATGGATGCCATGCTCAAAGGTACGACCACAGCCCCCAATCAAGTAGCCTAATCAAAAATGGTGTCACTTTATATAGAGGGAAATAACTTCCTTCTGGGATTCTGGCCTCTTATTCAGCAGAATTGTTAAGTGGGCTTTTGACTTGCATATCACACTACCTTCACTTCCAGGCACAAGCAACGTTTGATGCCAAACACATTCTCCAAAGATAAACCACCCACTTCTAAGATAAGAACTCACAATATGAAATGGAGCATGGGCGATATGTGCTGATATCACCCATTGATTGAGGCCTATGGGTGATCTGGCACGTTACTAAGAATTAAAATACATAAATAAATAAGTAAATAAAACAAAATATGTGCCCCGAACACCCTCACCCGCCCCACCCCCCCGCAACTCGCTGATCACCAGGTGCTGCAGGAGACTGATCAGGAGTTCCTTAAATCTATTGTGAGGCAATCGAGGCCCTCAAAGTTGTGCAAATTGAATCACAAACTCAAAAATGGCAAAACGATTTAATTGTTTAGGGAGAAGGAAATATGTGGAATGCTTGTGCAGAAAATGTGCAAAAAATAAGTCAGATGTGTCAGTTCACGCAAAAAGAAATCCAGGTGCAAACTGTAATGTGAAACATGTCTTGCTGCCCCTGCATCGTCGGCACACAGGTGTGCGGATTCACACTGACATCCGGAGCATCGGGCTTGCGGTAAGTAGTGGCTGCATGCCTCTATTTCATGTATGAATTGACCCACAACACATGAGTGAAGCGTGCGCGTTGCTAGCGCAAAAGGCTATGAAAAATGTCACTTGCGCCAATTCAGAGTTTGTGTCATTGGTACCCAGGCAGGGATCACCACTTCAGCTCCTAATGGGTATAAACTTCCTGTGAAGATGTATTTATTTATTTCGAGAATATCTTTCATGTCCATGCTACTTGTTTTGTGATTTATTTATAAAAAGTGAAACAGATTCTTAAACGAATTAATCTTTATAACACACGTAACACTGAAGATCAGTCTCTAAGTGCAGGACTGGGATTTGAATCTGTGTTGCTCTGGGTTGTGTGCTACCTAGACAACAGCAGTCCGGGAAATCTCATCCCATCATATTCATAGTCTCTGCCACAGTAAGTACAGGTCATCTACGCCTCTGCTCCCATGCTTACGGATTGATGGCTGACTCCTAATACCTAACAATAACGTTGCCAAGGTGTATTCCGAAAAAATGCTGGAAACTGTTCGTGCAGTACTCTTCTTTGAACCAATGTGCCAAATACTATTACACACATTGTTTTGGTATGCAGTTTTCAAAACGGAAAATAAATAATGACACCATTTTTTTATGACACCTAAATAACAACAGAAAGTTTTTTTTTGCACAACTATATATGGGGTGGGGTAAGGGATTGAAGGGGTGTGGGTAGTTGGGGTGAGTAAAAAGGCAGTAGAAACAGAAGTTTGAGGGGGCAAATTGAAATAAAATAAATGAAAATTGAATTTGGCGTTATTCAGGTGTTGTTTTAAAAGTATGTCGTTATTTAGGGTGTCGTTGTAAAGACATGGAACCATTGTTTTAGCCTTCGTTTAGCATTTTCCTCTTAGTACTGCAGCTCAGAATTGTCTTGAGTGATTAATGCTGATTAAGCAGCTTTATGACTCAAACAATATGCCAATCTATATGTTCATTCATGCCTTACATTGTTTTCTGCACATCCACTTGAGTAACTTTTTGTTTTTAATGTATTAGAAGCAAGTTGAAATGGAACACTATGAACACATTCGAGATTATATGATGCTGTTCTGATGTGCATGAAAACATTCGTTTTAAACTCAAGAATGTCAACATGGACATATTGAACTCAATGGATATATGCAAAGACGAGCGCCCATTTTGTAAAACGAACCAATGAAATCACGTATATCTTTTATTTGAATGTATTGCAATTTAATTTAGTGAAGCTAGATGTGGACATTGTCTCCAAACCAGACATCATTTCTGAGAGCAAAATAACCAATAACTGCAAACGTAGGAAGGGGGGAATTTGACTAACTCAACCTGATTTCTGCATGCACTAAGCATTGGTGGTTTCATTTTAGGATTTGACCCTGATGCTTTATCATTCTCAAGCAATAAGGAACATCCAGCAACATTAGCCTAATGTCAGCTATGGATGTCCGCCTCATTCTGGAAGCCATTAGCTTCCTTGGCCTCGACGCCATTGGAATCCCAGGCAACACAATCATCTTAACTAGCTTCATACATCTCCAGATCGGGACTGGTAAATTGATGCCAATTGACATGAGTTTGTGTAAACTCTCCTCCATGGACCTAGTGGGGGTTGTGGTCCGAAGCATTCCGCAGTCACTGGCCACATTGGGTTTCCGAAACCTTTTTAACCAAGATGGGTGCAACTTGGTTGTCTTGGCCTACCGTGTCACCAGAGCAATGTCGATCTGCGTGACGTCCCTGCTGAGCTGGTACCAGTGGGTCATTCTCGACCATCATCCAGTTTCTTGGCCGCCTTGAAAGGAACCTTCACTCAGAGGTTACTGTCGATCATGACATCTCTTTGGTGCTTAAATATTGTCATTCATGTTTTCACCATGCACTCCTATTCCTGGGGGTTGTCCCAAAACTCTACTGTCCACGTGTTAAATTTAGAATTCTGCATAGTTCTTTTCCCATCATTTTCAGCATCCCAGGATAGTGGGACCGTGTATGTGGCACGTGACCTTTCCTTCATTGCGCTTATGATTCTCTCCAGCCTCTGCATTGTGGTGGTACTCTATCATCATGGCCAACAGGTGAAATTCATCCGGAGCCCTCAACAGGATATTAAGAACTCAGCAGAACCCAAAGCGGCCAAGTCTGTGCTCTTGTTGGTTTCCACTTCGGTCTTTTTCTTTGGGTTGTACAATGGCATGTGGCTTTATTCCATCAGCATGAACGCCAGTGCTAACACTGCGCTCTCCGATGCACACGTCTTCTCTGGGGACTACTATTCGGCCCTAGGTCCCCTGGTAGTCATTGCAACCAAAAACACAATACAATTAATACTTAGTTCTCTGCTCTCGTTGAAATCCCTTGAGAGTCCACAAACCAATGTCTAACCCCCACACGCACCCAAGGAAATGGACCTAGGAACATAGAAATCATTATTTATTTACAACAGAGGTTGGCAAAAGATGGCTTGGACTACAACTCCCACCAGCCCTAGCTGGCATGGTAAATGCTCTATAACAAGCATGTTGAAAGAGAAATTTAAATATGCCCAGATTAAGAAAGGAACCATCACTACTGCTAGTTATTGCACTTATCTAACTACTTCACAAGGCTGGCTGCATATCCCCAGTGAAACTCAAAGGGAGAGGGGTTATGTAATGGATTTGTTTCATGAAATACTGAAATTACAGAGGTCCCTTAACTTCAGAAGGCCAGTGCAATCCACACCTGGAGAAGATTTGTCTAGATACCTCGAAAAAAGGTAACCCTTACACAGAGCACTGTATTCCACCAGTGTCATAGGCCATGTTGCTTGACATCATCTTTCTTTAAGAATAATTTTTGTGGTTTGTGGCATATGAGGACCACTTCTAGATATGTTGTCTACTGTCTGCATCTTATTAGTTTGCCCTTTACATCATGGATGGAATCATGAGGAAAGAGCCAGTTACCAGCAACCTTCAGCTTTGCAGATGGTTTGAACTACAATGCCCATGACTCCCCGCCACTGGCTTTGCTGATGTGGGCAGAAGTTAGTTGCAGTCCAAAGCATTGGAAGAGATAAAGTTGTGCAAGCAATCTGTTTTTTGTTCATTTTGCTCACTTAGCTGCATTCTTTATGCAATTATATGTACAATCTAAAGGGGTTCATTACAAATTGTTTATAAAGCAGGAGAGGAGTAGATATTCTTGATTAATTAAAATAAAATGCAGAATTTGAAAATATAAATATATCAGTACTCTCAGACAAGATACATTCGATAAAAAGGGGAAACAGTTTGCCAGTTTTCTAAACCCAGGAAATTGCTGCAAAAAGCTCAACTAAGGCGCTGATGTGGGGTTGTTTTTCTCATGAAAACTTTGTAATTAGTTTTCTAGGCCACAAATCCAGCAACAAAAGTTATACTATAGTTTTTTTTTCTTTCTCTCTTGGCAGATATATAAAATACTCAGTACATGGTTTAGAGTGTACAACTTTTTTTTTTATTTGTTAAAAATCCTTATATTATGTCTGAGTTTTTCACTCATATTGGGTATACAAAAATCACCTCCATCGGTTGTTGCAGGGTCTCTTTCCAGCAAACTAAATTCAAACAGTTAACTCAAGTTTTCCCGCAATTTTGCAAATAAAAAAAGCCCATAGCTTTGCTTTTCAGCAGTTTCGCAAGAATCACAATTGGAAGACAAAACATCATTTTCATGGATTGAAAACAATCACAATGACAGCATGGACATTAAAATGTGGCAAGTCTCTAATATTTGCAGAGCTATTTGCCACTGGCACACCTTTTACCTCACACATGCAGTCACCGAGGTTAGGCAGATGAGTGCCCTGGCATTGCAAGCCTTGGTGATGGTTGGGGGCACACCCCTTAATAGGGGAGAGAGGAGAGAGGGAGGGGGGAGAGAGAGAGAGAGAGAGAGAGAGAGCGAGAGAGAGAAAGAGAGAGAGAGAGAGAGAGAGAGAGAGAGAGACACGAGAGGGAGAGAGGGAGAAAGAGAAAAAAAAAGAGAGAGAGAGAGCGAGAGAGAGAGATGGGAGAGAGGAAGAGAGGGAGAGAGAGAGAGAGAGAGGGGAGGAGAGATATGGAGAGAGAAAGCGCGCGAGGGAGGGAGAGAGGGAGAAAGAGAGAGACAGAGAGAGAGAGAGAGAGAGAAAGAGAGAAGAGAGAGAGAGAGAGAGAGAGAGAGAGAGAGAGAGAGACGAGAGGGAGAGAGGGAGAAAGAGAAAAAAGAGAGAGAGAGAGAGATGGGAGAGAGGAAGAAAGGGAGAGAGAGAGAGAGGAGGAGAGATAGGGAGAGAGAAAGCGCGAGAGGGAGGGAGAGAGGGGGAATGAGAGAGACAGAGAGAGAGAGAGAGAGAGAGATAGGGTGAGAGGAAGAGAGGGGGAAAGTGAGAGTGTGTGAGAGAGAGAGGACGAGTGGGAGAGAGAGGGAGAGAGAGAGAGAGATAGGGAGAGAGGAGAGGGAGAGAGAGAGAGAGAGAGAGAGAGAGAGAGATAGGGCGAGAGGAAGAGAGGGGGAAAGTGAGAGTGTGAGAGAGAGAGGACGAGTGGGAGAGAGAGGGAGAGAGAGAGAGAGAGATAGGGAGATAGGGAGAGAGGAGAGGGAGAGAGAGAGAGAGAGAGAGGAAGAGAGGGGGAGAGGCTGAGAGAGAGGGGGAGACAGATGGGGAGAGAGAGGGAGAGAGGGAGAGAGAGAGAGAGGGACATAGGGAGAGCGAGAGAGAGGGGGTGAGAGGGAGAGAAAGAGGGTGAGAGAGGTAAAGATAGAGAGAGGAAGAGAGTGAAAGAGAGAGAGAGAGAGAGGCAGAGAGAGAGAGAGGAAGAGATCATTAACAACGATTGAACAATTTCAACCACCATTCAAACCGCTCCCTGATAAGGAGAGACAGCCCTTGCAATATGGCTGCTTTTCCCTTGTCCCATCATGAATATGTGAGACAAGTAAGGAAATCCCACAAGCACCTAAGCCAGTAAGGGGCCAGAGGGCCTGCAAACTCAGGAGTGCAGTCTTATTGGAAAGTCCATTTTTTTTTTTTTTTTTTTTTTTTTTATTTTGTCATAGCTGATTACATCAACTTTTCAAAATTCTTAGAAAATATGATTGTCGTGACAACATGAATACATAATAGTGAAAAGAATTAACAATGCATATGATTATTACATTTTCTAAAACGTTCGAACCAGTGATAAAATTTATCAAGTCAAGCTGATAAAATGCTTAAAGTAACCATGATAAAATTAAGTACAATTACCACTATAAAAATCTGCGATTTCCGCAATTCGAAACTGGATTTTGGATTAGGTTATACTTTATGCATCTAACAGTATCTCATCGTGTAGGACGTTTTCTAAAAAGTGCACAATAGCTTTCATGATTGAGAATCTAGTGCTATTGAATAAAATACTCCAAATTTCATTTTCATCTTTCTCCATATACAGATTCAAAAGATTCTTAAAATGTTTTTCTCGAATAACATGCAAATGTGGGCATGATACAATGAGATGTGGCAACGTTTCTTTCATATGTCGGTTTTTGCAGAAGCGGCAAAATTTGAGCTCCACATGAATAGTTTTACGCCTAGCCATAATCTCTCTCGTTAGCCATAAATTTAGCCTCATTCTTAAAAATTTATTACGAATGTTAGCTGAAGGACATTTCAACAAATATCCGGCCGTTTGTCCTAGACGTTTAGGGCAAAAGAGGTTAGGGGCAAAGTCTTTGTACTTTGCGCATAACTCGTAATTTACAATCCAATCCCAGCAAAACAGTTTTTTCTTTGCACCACTTGGGTTTTCTATAAGGAATTGTAAGGAGATGTCAGCTTTAGCTAATGTGTCTATTACCGTGTTTCGCCATTTCGTTGGAAAGGAAGCAGACGATCCAGATAGTTGGCGAGCTACTGTGCTCAGAATATTAACATCAGTAATTCCAAGCAAACTTTTTCGAAAGAAGGCACACATTCTCCATTTTACTCTACTATGTAGTGAGTTCAAACCCAATTCAAATCTTAGCAGGGGCAAAGGAACACAATTTGGGAGTCGCAGTACCTTTTTCCAAAAAGAGGCCTCAAGGTTATTCCATGAGTTGTCATTGGAATATAATTTTGATTCCACACCATAGAGTAAAACGGGCGTCACCTTTTGTTCGTAGAACATCAAAATGTGTTTTAATGTAAATTTTCCGTACTTAAATACGAGGATTTTCGCTTGAGATATGAGAGTTAGCAATTTTGTGTTTAGCATGTGTGTAGCAGCGACTTGAGTGCCAGTATTTTGTAAGCTCACTCCCAAGTACTTGAAATTCGAAACAATTTCCATGATTTGGTGCTGCAAATACCACGGTCCATTATGAGTTTTACGTTTACCCTGGGGCTTGCATACCATGATCTGAGATTTGGACAGGTTTACTGTCAGATGGTTTAGGTCTACATAATGTGAAAGGGCGGTCAGCAAATTCTGCAAGCCCTTTGGTGTCTGTGAAAGTAAGACCAAGTCATCTGCGTAGAGTAACCACGAGATGCGTTGGCCACCCAATTCCGGGGCATCGTTAATGATATCTCGGAAGCATAGGCCTAAGTCTAATATAAACAGATTAAATAGAATAGATGCTAATATACATCCCTGCTTGAGTCCAACAGACGTTCGAAAGGGTGTCGATAGTAGGCCTTCCCGTGTGAGACGGACTCGCATAGAAGTATCCGTATGTAATTGAAAGTCCATTATATCCTCCCAAAACCCCTGCCTCTCTCTCTCTCTCTCTCTCAACACTCTGCAGCCATTGCATTCCCATGCCCTTTTTATGCCAAAGTGTTGCCCATATTTTACATAATCTGCACCCACCTTTCATCCTTTCTGCTCATCATTTCATCGTAAAATGCCCACTGCAGGGTTTTAGCATCATTCTGATACAAAGTCCAAGGAGGCCACTGAGCGCAGCACCTGAGCATGATAGAATGAGGTTTGAGGCATCTGTCAGTCTGCCAACCAACATACTGCGACGGAGAAATGGGTCACTGTAGTCCACAAATTGCAAGCTGCCCTTCCAAACTAAACTTTAAGTTCTCGCCTCCCAATACCCCTAGCAGGTACCTCATAGTAAGGTTTGAGTTTCCACACCACTCCTTTCCTTCATATGTCAACTCGCAAATGCTTGGTCTGTTCCTCTTGGGGTACAATAGATCTATTTGCGAGAGAGAAAGAGAGAGAGAGCGAAAGAGAGAGAGAGAGAGAGAGAGAGAGAGAGAGAGAGAGAAAGAGAGACATAGAAAGAGAGAGACAGAAAAAGAGAGAGAGAGCGAGCAGGAATCGGTAGCTAGAGAAAGGGAGCCTGTCTGCAAATCCCCAGGTTTAGGAGTGCCGGGATGCAGGTAGTTTGACTTGTGAGGCTTACTCCCCCTTCCCCCGATAAACCAGCTCCCCTATAAGTTCTCTTTCTACCTCGCATTACTAACTGAGCCACGACTAAGCTCTTCTCTTTTGCCCTAACACACTCTTCGACATCAGTGGCTAGCCAGGCCTAAACCGCATTAGTCTATCAGAGCCATAGAAAGCCGATTGGCACTCATGAACCGGGCACATCTGACCTGCGTCGACACTAAGGTTTCGCTTCTGCCTCTGCCCGAGTCCCACTAATTAATCCACACCTGCTTTTTGCTTACGGAGCCACGCTGAGCAAAGCTGCCAATAGTATCAGAAGTGCACCATGCAATAGCACTCACATTATATTATATTAAAGTATTTGTAATTTCAATTCAGAATGCAATGTATATGTGTAGTCCTATGTGGAATGTTGCAATCTACTCGATGCTCATCATGGCGTAATCCGCTCTTTAAACGTCATCACGAATAAATATAATTAAAGTAATTAACATCTGAAAGTGACTCACCTGAACATGTAAATGACAGGTTGCACCCAAGTCTTGCAAGCTGGTGTCTAGCTGACTGAGCTATCCCACTGACCTACTCAAGTCGCCCTATGGAGGTTTCAAGAGGAAGAGGGTGGACTCGGAAACACATCAGGCATGAGGATGGTGCTATGGGAGGGTAAACACATCAGGCATGAGGATGGTGCTGTGGGAGGGTAAACACATCAGGCATGAGGATGGTGCTGTGGAAGTGTAAACACATCAGGCATGAGGATGGTGCTGTGGGAGGGTAAACACATCAGGCATGAGGATGGTGCTGTGGGAGGGTAAACACATCAGGCATGAGGATGGTGCTGTGGAAGTGTAAACACATCAGGCATGAGGATGGTGCTGTGGGAGGGTAAACACATCAGGCATGAGGATGGTGCTGTGGTAGGGTAAACACATCAGGCGTGAGGATTGTGCTGTGGGAGGGTAAACACATCAGGCATGAGGATGGTGCTGTGGGAGAATAAACACATCAGGCATGAGGATGGTGCTGTGGGAGAGTAAACACATCAGGCGTGAGGATGGTGCTGTGGGAGAGTAAACACATCACGCGTGAGGATGGTGCTGTGGGAGGGTAAACACATCAGGCGTGAGGATGGTGCTGTGGGAGGGTAAACTCATAAGGCATGAGGATGGTGCTGTGGAAGTGTAAACACATCAGGCGTGAGGATTGTGCTGTGGGAGGGTAAACTCATAAGGCATGAGGATGGTGCTGTGGGAGAGTAAACACATCACGCATGAGGATGGTGCTGTGGGAGAGTAAACACATCAGGCGTGAGGATGGTGCTGTGGGAGAGTAAACACATCACGCATGAGGATGGTGTTGTGGGAGGGTAAACACATCAGGCGTGAGGATTGTGCTGTGGGAGGGTAAACTCATAAGGCATGAGGATGGTGCTGTGGAAGTGTAAACACATCAGGCGTGAGGATTGTGCTGTGGGAGGGTAAACTCATAAGGCGTGAGGATGGTGCTGTGGGAGAGTAAACACATCACGCATGAGGATGGTGCTGTGGGAGAGTAAACACATCAGGCGTGAGGATTGTGCTGTGGGAGGGTAAACACATCAGGCATGAGGATGGTGCTGTGGGAGAGTAAACACATCAGGCGTGAGGATGGTGCTGTGGGAGAGTAAACACATCAGGCGTGAGGATGGTGCTGTGGGAGAGTAAACACATCAGGCGTGAGGATGGTGCTGTGGGAGGGTAAACACATCAGGCGTGAGGATGGTGCTGTTGGAGGGTAAACTCATAAGGCATGAGGATGGTGCTGTGGAAGTGTAAACACATCAGGCGTGAGGATTGTGCTGTGGGAGGGTAGACTCATAAGGCGTGAGGATGGTGCTGTGGGAGAGTAAACACATCACGCATGAGGATGGTGCTGTGGGAGAGTAAACACATCACGCATGAGGTTTGTGCTGTGGGAGGGTAAACACATCAGGCGTGAAGATTGTGCTGTGGGAGGGTAAACTCATAAGGCATGAGGATGGTGCTGTGGAAGTGTAAACACATCAGGCATGAGGATTGTGCTGTGGGAGGATAAACTCATAAGGCATGAGGATGGTGGTGTGGGAGAGTAAACACATCACGCATGAGGATGGTGCTGTGGGAGAGTAAATACATCAGGCGTGAGGATTGTGCTGTGGGAGGGTAAAGACATCAGGCGTGAGGATGGTGCTGTGGAAGTGTAAACACATCAGGCATGAGGATTGTGCTGTGGGAGGGTAAACTCATAAGGCGTGAGGATGGTGCTGTGGGAGAGTAAACACATCACGCATGAGGATGGTGCTGTGGGAGAGTAAACACATCAGGCGTGAGGATGGTGCTGTGGGAGAGTAAACACATCACGCATGAGGATTGTGCTGTGGGAGCGTAAACACATCAGGCATGAGGATTGTGCTGTGGGAGGGTAAACTCATAAGGCGTGAGGATGGTGCTGTGGGAGAGTAAACACATCACGCGTGAGGATGGTGCTGTGGGAGAGTAAACACATCAGGCGTGAGGATTGTGCTGTGGGAGGGTAAACACATCAGGCGTGAGGATGGTGCTGTGGGAGAGTAAACACATCAGGCGTGAGGATGGTGCTGTGGGAGAGTAAACACATCACGCGTGAGGATGGTGCTGTGGGAGAGTAAACACATCAGGCATGAGGAGTGTGCTGTGGGAGGGTAAACACATCAGGCGTGAGGATGGTGCTGTGGGAGAGTAAACACATCACGCATGAGGATGGTGCTATGGGAGAGTAAACACATCAGGCATGAGGATTGTGCTGTGGGAGGGTAAAGACATCAGGCGTGAGGATGGTGCTGTGGAAGTGTAAACACATCAGGCATGAGGATTGTGCTGTGGGAGAGTAAACACATCACGCATGAGGATGGTGCTGTGGGAGAGTAAACACATCAGGCATGAGGATGGTGCTGTGGGAGGGTAAAGACATCAGGCATGAGGATGGTGCTGTGGAAGTGTAAACACATCAGGCATGAGGATTGTGCTGTGGGAGAGTAAACACATCACGCATGAGGATTGTGCTGTGGGAGGGTAAAGACATCAGGCCTGAGGATGGTGCTGTGGAAGTATAAACACATCAGGCATGAGGATGGTGCTGTGGGAGAGTAGCCTCAATGCCTTTTAAAAAGTGAGGTCGCATCTAGTGTAAGCAATGAGTTTATTGCTAGAAATGCCAGACTTATGTGACCTTAAAAATGCATTACTGCTGCAGTGCAGGATACCTCTAGTTCATCATAGAACTCCTTCATGATGTGAAATTCTCTTGCAGCAGCAAGCTGCTGGCACCTCATCATGTATATTAAGGGCCCGATTCATGGACTATTTGTCCGGTTCAAAGTGACTTTGCACTGCTGAAAAGTGACTTTGCACTGCTGAAAAGTGACTTTGCACTGCGGACACAAAACCTGATTCACGGAACTGTGCAAAGTGCATTTTTGCCCGGCAAAGTCCGCGCATAGTGGATATGCAGTACAAAATGACTTTGCCTGACAAAAATACACTTTGCACAGTTCCATGAATCAGGGTTTGTGCCGGCAGTGCAAAGTCACTTTTCAGCAGTGCAAATCAATTTTGAACCGTGCAAATATTACATGAATCGGGCACTAAATGTCCTTCATGTGTCTTCCAGAAGTTAGAAATCCCTCCCTAATTTTTTCCGATAATTGTATGAATAGAACTGGAGAGCTGGTCTCTTTACTTTGGTCTTGTGTGAAAAAGTGGCAGAAAAATATCAGTGATTCTGTTACTGACAGTTTTCCTAAACCTTTCTGCAATGCTTAATCATAGGATTGGTAGTAAAGTTGAAGAGACACCACTGGCACATGACGGCGGCTCTCCCCTGTACTGGGAAAAGGTGAGGGGATACAGCAGGCACAGAAAGACCGCCTGCAGCAAATGTGCAAAATCACAATTCATGTCCTAAGGTCTCATGAATGGGGATTAACAGCAGCACACTGCCACTTAGAATCCGGCTGTCAATCCGCTGGACTGATTGACAGTAACGGTACCCCACCATACTGCCGCTTAGAATACGGCTGTCAATCCGCTGGACTGATTTACAGTAACGGTACCCCCACCATACTGCCGCTTAGAATCCGGCTGTCAATCCGCTGGGCAGATTGAAGGTAAAGGTAACCTGCCATACTGCCGCTTAGAATCCAGCTGTCACACTGCAGGACTGATTGACAGTAATGGTAACCCGCCATACTGGCACTTAGAATCTGGCTGTCACACTGCTGGACTGATTGACAGTAATGGTAACTCGCCATACTGGCACTTAGGATCTGGCTGTCACAATGCTGGACTGATTGACAGTAATGGTAACCCGCCATACTGGCACTTAGAATCTGGCTGTCACACTGCTGGACTGATTGACAGTAATGGTAACCCGCCATAATGCCTCTTAGAATCTGGCTGTCACACTGCTGGACTGATTGACAGTAATGGTAACTCGCCATACTGCCACTTAGAATCCGGCTGTCAATCCGCTGGACTGATTGACAGTAACGGTACCCCCACCATACTGCCGCTTAGAATCCGGCTGTCAATCCGCTGGGCAGATTGAAGGTAAAGGTAACCTGCCATACTGCCGCTTAGAATCCAGCTGTCACACTGCTGGACTGATTGACAGTAATGGTAACCCGCCATACTGGCAGTTAGAATCTGGCTGTCACACTGCTGGACTGATTGACAGTAATGGTAACTCGCCATACTGGCACTTAGGATCTGGCTGTCACAATGCTGGACTGATTGACAGTAATGGTAACCCGCCATACTGGCACTTAGAATCTGGCTGTCACACTGCTGGACTGATTGACAGTAATGGTAACCCGCCATAATGCCTCTTAGAATCTGGCTGTCACACTGCTGGACTGATTGACAGTAATGGTAACTCGCCATACTGCCACTTAGAATCCGGCTGTCAATCCGCTGGACTGATTGACAGTAACGGTACCCCACCATACTGCCGCTTAGAATCCGGCTGTCAATCCGCTGGGCAGATTGAAGGTAAAGGTAACCTGCCATACTGCCGCTTAGAATCCAGCTGTCACACTGCTGGACTGATTGACAGTAATGGTAACCCGCCATACTGGCACTTAGAATATGGCTGTCACACTGCTGGACTGATTGACAGTAATGGTAACCCGCCATAATGCCTCTTAGAATCTGGCTGTCACACTGCTGGACTGATTGACAGTAATGGTAACTCGCCATACTGGCACTTAGGATCTGGCTGTCACAATGCTGGACTGATTGACAGTAATGGTAACCCGCCATGCTGCCACTTAGAATCTGGCTGTCAATCCGCTGGGCAGATTGACAGTAACGGTAACCCGCCATAGTGCCACTTAGAATCCGGCTGTCAATCCGCTGGGCAGATTGACAGTAACGGTAACCCGCCATAGTGCCACTTAGAATCCGTCTGTCATACTGCTGGACTGATTGACAGTAATGGTAACCCGCCATAGTGCCACTTAGAATCCGGCTGTCACACTGCTGGACTGATTGACAGTAATGGTGACCCGCCATACTGCCACTTAGAATCCGGCTGTCAATCCGCTGGGCAGATTGACAGTAACGGTAACCCGCCATAGTGCCACTTAGAATCCGGCTGTCACACTGCCGGACTGATTGACAGTAATGGTAACCCGCCATACTGCCACTTAGAATCTGGCTGTCACACTGCTGGACTGATTGACAGTAATGGTGACCCACCATACTGCCACTTAGAATCAGGCTGTCACTCCGATGGGCTGATTGACAGTAATGGTAACCCGCCATACTGCCACTTAGAATCCGGCTGTCGCTCTGCTGGACTGATTGACAGTAATGGTAACCCACCATACTGCCACTTAGAATCTGGCTGTCACACTGCTGGACTGATTGACAGTAATGGTAACCCACCATACTGACTCTTAGAATCCAGCTGTCACACTGCTGGACTGATTGACAATAATGGTAACCCGGCATTCTGTCACTTAGAATCCGGCTGTCAATCCGCTGGACTGATTGACAGTAACGGTAACCCGCCATACTGCCACTTAGAATCCGGCTGTCAATCCGCTGGTCTGATTGACAGTCACGGTAACCAGGTGTGGTGGTCTTCATGCAGAAATACCACAGGAATGCCACCAAACGCGTAAGGAGACCCTTTCTGTGGAACTGGATGGGGTGTGAATGTTGTGGCATGTGCATGTGGCAATGCAGGAGGGAATATTCTTTAGGGAGACTGAGGGGAGAGTTGAATTATTGGGTTGCTGGTGGAAAGCCTGTGTAAGCCGAGAACGTGGGTGCCTAAGGTAGTCCTCGATTGGGGAGAGCTTTGATGTGTGTGTCTGTTTTATGAGGAGAGAAGAATCGGTGCTACTCACAGCACTGGGTGAGTTATGGATGGGTGTTCCCCGCACCCTGGAATGATGATGATCGTTTAGACCAGTCTAGGTGCAGGAGAATGGATGCAGTTCATGAAGGGGACCAGGAGGGAATACGCATGCCAGGAGGGAATACGCATGCCAGGAGGGAATACGCATGCCAGGAGGGAATACGCATGCCAGGAGGGAATACGCATGAAAGAGGAGTGTTGGAAAGCAAGGATTCTGTGATTGTCTTGTCTAATGATTTTGAAGCAGGGGTGCGCTCTGGGAGAGGCGGTACTCTGCATACACCTGCAGAGTGTTCGTCTGCAGGTGTATGCAAGATATCGCTGTTCAGAGCAATTGAACATGGCCGGTTGTTGTGCTACCTGTGAATGTGTGCGCCAGGATTGGAAGTTGTCATGTATTCTTAAAACAGGGCTCTGCAACACTTGGCTCTCAAGATTCTTTGATTACAATATCAGAAGCCCATGCGAAAATTGTCAATGGTGAAGGATCATGGAATTCATAGTGCGAAACGTCTGGAGAGCCGAAGGTTGCCGACCCCTTTTGCGGCTGTCCGTGTCTTGATAAAGTTTTACATTTATAATGCCTGAATAAACTCTCTGACAAGCCAATAACCTTAAATTCTATATCTACCCAAAATTATCAGTGAAACACTGCGATTAATTGGCTGCAGCAGTTGCTTGTTTGTAAAAACAGGAAACAGAATATGTTTCCCATGGTATTACCCAAATTGACCTTTTACAATTGACCTTTTGCACAATTGACCTAATTATAGTGGTCCTAATTGATCTTCTGCACAATTGACCTTTATATTATTTTAGTTATTTTATATATGTATTGGGTTGGTTTTGGATTATAAATAATATATGGGGATTGGGAGGGAGGTTGCTGGAGTTTTTGGATTGGGTGGGGGGAGCAGGGGGTTTCCCCCCACATATATGTCCTAATTGACCTTCTAAATTAGGTCAATTCTCCCAAGGTCAATTCTCTCGATGTCAATTGTGAAAAGGTCAATTAGTATACAACCGTTTCCCATATTCCAGATGTTTCAGGCTTCTAGTAGAGACACAATTCAATAACTGTTATTAATCTATGTGCAATCATTGAAATATTTTCATAGCAATTGTACAGGTCTCTCTGCACGCAATTCCTTCTGTGTCGCAGTCTCAGTTGTCTCTTTCTGAGAGCCGTGCAAATATGAAACTATATGTGATTGAAGGTTTAGAAATACTTCATGTTGGTACACCACCAATATTTTTGAAATCATGCAAAATGCTGCCAGGAGGGTGGCGATAAAGCCCTTCTGTGAACTAATTAGGGTGAATTGAACTGAAACTGAGGGATTGGGGGGGCAGGAAAATCATCAACCTACTTGAAAGTCCAGGTGAGAAGGAGAGATTCTCCAAACAACAAGCGCCAGATGCCACCGGGTTGGGTGCACTATATAAATTGCAAAAATATATAAATAAATAAACAACACACCCTGTTATATCCTGTGTAAAGGCACTGTTAGAAACACTGGGCTATATTAATTTGGGAACCTTGATTTAGAAGTGTCTGTTTCAAATAGCTGAATAATCTACTGTTGTGGCAAGGGACTGGTGGCACACCAATCACCTTAATTTAAAAAAATGTCTTACATTTTTCTTTGCATTTGATTCTATAGGAATCTTTACAAACAACAACAGTTATATAAAAGCTTTCTTTCATTTACAATACACATTACACTTGCATTTGCTACACTTTCTAAAGTCAAACTATAAAATCTCTAGTACAGACTGATAGAACACAACTTTGTGGCCATAACGGCGAGTTCCATTTGGCGCAATTCTAGAGTATTACTATCTTGTATCACACTTGTTACAGTTTAAAAGGTTGTTGAGTAAAAATGAAGTACACATACCTTACAATATGTCATATCTAATCGATCCTTCGCAATTAAATTAATACAAAATTAGGAAAATTTACAGATGTAGCATAGGTAAACGTTTAAAATATTTGAAGCATTTGGAGTAGCCAAAACACCTTTATGTAATGGTATCTCTCCCTGTACATGGTCATTTTCATTGTGCTTGTTTCACACAACTTTCATTGCTGCTTTGTGCTTGTGAATGCCTCCTCATTTGTTTTTCTCCTATTCTCCTCTTGCCCCCTTCCTGTATTCGTATTCCCTTTCTCTATCTTTTACACATGTTCACATGTTACGACCTTAAATGTAGTCCTCAGAAAGGCTAGCCGAACTTCCCCAAAAGTGCCCTGTGAAAATGTGTGGACTGTGAACATTTTGTCGTGAAAACTTTTAGGATTGAAAAAACGTCTCTCTCTCTCTCTCTCTCTCTCTCTCTCTCTCTCTCTCTTTTTCTCTCTCTTTTTCTCCTCTCTTTCTCTCTCTCTATACTGCTGTTGTTGTTACTCTCAATTCCCTCTCGGTATGTCTCGCCTTTTCTTTATCTCCCCCACTCTCTACGGTTGCTATCCTCTCCCGATATGAACTTGAGGGAATTATAGAGTAAATAGCAATGAAATGTTCCTATCAAATAACGAAAATCAGCAAAACACTTTTCTTTCATTTCACCTGTTTTCCATCTTTCCTCGTTAGCCGAGGTAACACACACACACAAATAAAAACAATGATTTTATTGCTTTAAAACTTCTAAAAACATATTTCAAGGTGCATGCCAGAACAAACAATTATCGCATAATTTGTCATTGCATCGTTCATCAATGCCTCACTCAAATCCAGCATAGTACCGAATAACCTGAAAGATGCCTGGGTACTCCCGTTATTACAAAAAACCTCATTAGACCCCAACAACCCTTCAAATTATAGACCCATCACAACGTTCCCTTTCTTGTTAAAAATCTTGGACCGAGCTTACCTGCAGATACAGAAACACCTTCAAATTAATAACCAGCTAGGATTGAGACAGTCAGGATTTAGACCTAGACATTGTACTTAAATAGCACTCATTGACTTGAAGACTCAAATCCAGACTTTGAAATATAAGGTAAAATTAGCCTTGATCCTGTTACTTGACCTTGCAGTGGCATTTGACTTGGTGTACCATAAAATGTTATGCAAACATCTCTCATCTGCTGCACACTTCTCAGACCAAGCAAATGCTTGGATTGAGTAATTCCTCAATAACAGATCTATGAGGGTATTCACAACTTCATCTTTGGCCTTAACCATCCCATTACCTGTGGGGATGATCAAGGATCTTGTGTATCCCCTAATCTCTACAATGTGTTCACCAAGCCCCTATTTGATGAACTTGATTATCTGGGGGTCATGTACACCAACTATACGGATGATACCCATATACTCATCCCCATCACAGTGTCAAGATGTGCGTCCCTTGGATGCTGCATACCTGAGGATGAGTTGAGTTGCTAACAGGAGGATGAAAAGGCAACGCAAAGAGCCAGCCCCAGTTCCGTCCTGAAGATACAGGAATGAAAGGGGACCAGATTCTGATGCCACCGAGGGACTCTTCCCTGTTTTTAACGTGACGCCAGAACATTGGAAGCTCTGGCAGGGAAGGCCGGTAGTTGTTGCTTTGTAGACTTGAGTGCGAAGTGATGCAGGCTGCAGAAAGCTGGTAAGTATGAAAGGAGTTGATGAAGATTTGCAGGCTTGAGTGTGATGTACGGGCTGCGGAAAGCTGGGAAGTATGAAAGGAGTTGATGAAGATTTGCAGGCTTCAGTGGGATGTACGGGCTGCAGAAAGCTGGGAAGTATGAAAGGAGTTGATGAAGATTTGCAGGCTTGAGTGGGATGTAATCCAGACTGCTGAACACTGGTAAGTATGCAAGGATCAGGCTGCTGAAGACAGGACGTCCAAGGCACTGGCACCCAGGCAGGACAGGGCAGAAGAGAAGACAAGGAGGGTGGACTCAGAAAGGGAGGAAGACAAGTCAAGCAGGCAAGGAGGTAAACAGGACCAACCAGGACAGGATCAGGGACAGGAACAGGAGGTGGTCCCAAGAAGCAAGGGCTGAGTACAAAGGACCAAGGATACCGGCTGAGCAAAGAGGCTTGTAAGGAAGTTGACAAAACTGTCAATACAGGGAGCGAAGCGGGAAGGCAGAACCAAACCGTGTTGAGACGCGGCGAGTGACGGGACCAGCTCGCTTATATTGAGGCCCAGCGCGGACATGAGGCTTGGACCGCAATACAACCCTGCGCATGCGCGGAAGCAGAGCCACCGCGAGAACAAGGCTTGAAACACAAACTTGCTCTCCGGCGACCCGCATCGCAAATGCCTGTGCACCTGCTCGCTTAATGCGAGATGGCATTCCAGGAGATGGCAAACCCACAAAGCCGCCTCTCCTCCACATCTGGAAATGGGGATACAACTGCCAGGCTCGACCCCACCCCAAAAGACCCCTCTGACTCATCACCCAGGTAGGTGTTCTAACACACAGGTGATCACATTGTAGACAGCAAGACCCACAACGACGTTTACAGCATATACAAACCTGAAATGTGAAGCATGGGCTCTGCCTCAATCACGAGAAGACCAAGCTTCTTCTCATATGGTCTCCAGCCAAACAAAACAAAGTAGATGCATCATTCACCTCATTTAATATTGATGGCAACATTAATAAAGACGCCAACGGGTAAACACTTTAGGAATCTATATTGACTCTGCCCTCACCTTAACGGGACAAACCAGCGCCTTGGCTTCATCCACAGCTCATACTTGTAAGTTTATTAGGACCTGCCGCCAATTTCTAACATCTACCAATTGCATTTATGTAGCTAGAGCTTTGGTTCTATCGAAGCTCCATTACTGCAGCATGTTATATCTGGGCACCTCAGTACAAAACCTCAACAAAATGCAAGTTATGCAAAATAACACTATAAGATCAGCCTCCAACATCCCCAGGAAGCACCATACCTCTGCAACCAGACATACAATAAAATGGCTTTAACATTAAACAAATAATAGACCTGAAAATACCCTCCCTCACCCACAAGTGCCTATTAAATCAGGCACCCAATTACCTGTCTGATAGCATCTCACGTCATTCATCCATACGACCCACCAGAACAGCTCAATCGCATTGTGTCCCCATTCCTCATTTTAATCAACAACGTGCAGGTGGGATCAGCTTCCCGATCCTCACCGTGAAGAAATGGAACACACTCCCTGTATCTTTAAGAGAGGAACCATCCTTCCCCTTACTCCCTAATAAGGTTAAAGGCTGGCTCCCTGAGCAAGACTCTAACATGTCTGCATAAACAGTTAGTCGAACCGGATGCAATCGTCGCTTGTTGTATATATGTTAGCTCTGGCCTTCTTGCAATTCTGATCGCTGCATATTTGTAAATCTGCTGTATGGAACCTCATCTGCTTCACTACTGTATATACTGTAAATATTGATCAAGGCAGATTTGTTAGTCTAGTTATGTAACATTTTGTGTAACATGTGTAACATGTTCTGATTGCCAGATATGTACCTCTTGTCCTTGCTACCTGCACGAATAGTGCCCTGATGCCTCCGGGCTTGGCTGCGCTCTGCAAATAAATAAATACAAATACAAATAGAAATGAATCAAAAAAGACCAATGTGAAAAGAAACCATCAAGAAAGCAAATAAAAAAAAAGAAATTTAACAACACCCGGCCATCCCTATCAGGATTACAACTTAAGATGTGAGGTAATTAATCTAGACATACATTTACTGACCATGCGCATAAACACCTCTTAACACAAAATTGCAATTTGATTTAATTCTAAAAAGACACTCAATCATTTTTTTGCATGATTTAATCACTATGAACCCCAATAGTGTTGACATAAATTAATATTGAGGTAGTCAGGAGTGGGGGAAATAGAAAAGAAAGTTGTAACATGCCCCGCTGCCCCTCAAGAGCATGACAGGACTCATTAAGACAGTATGGCATGCCACAGGGCCCCACTTTGCCTGGTATGACCTAAAACTTCCCCAAACAAATGTCCGGGAAATACATCATGTTCTCCCCACACTCGTCCTCAAGTCATGCTTGGAAGCCCACTGAGCCTTTTGCCTCCTGATCTAACATCCTGCAGATCTGGAATATGGACCTCGCACTGCCTGCACCGCTCCTCTCAGTGCTTTGAAGCGTCGATGTTGCGATGAGGCGCATTAGAAAGAAAATATAACAAATAAATAAATAAAAAAAGCTTGTAATATAAAAGCAAGTCTTAGAAAATAATAAGAAGAACATTGTGTAAAATGAGAGCAGATGAAAGTTACCTTTGGGGCAGCATGTATCGGTTAGCGTGGAAAGTTGGATCGTGTGAGCTTGATCAACAATAAACATTGAAAACATTCTGTTGGGGAGCTGAACACCTGGTGGACACGCAGTGTCACTACCCTCCTCCCCCAGCCCAAAGTACCCGGCTTAGCCAAACCTAAATAACCTATTGGTGTCAGAGTCATTTTACTTGACAGTATAGCCGGCTCCTTAGGATTGTATCATTATTAGCACTGCGTTTTGTTTTTTTAAATATATTTACTTAAAGTGTTCAGACCTGTTCACCCAGAATAATTTAAAAGCAAAATATGGCCACCATCAATAAAGTAAAAGCACCTCTAAAAGTGGCCACTTTTCCATTTATATTGTGGCAAAGAAACAAGGAAGTGATGTGGCCAACAGAGAGAGAGGCCAAAGAGGCAAGGTCAAAGGTATGTTCCTTTTTTTAACAAATTGTATTTAATGCACTTGGGAGAAGCAGGGACTGGCAGGGGCAGAGAACTCCATTAAGCATGTACATATTCCCTTTAGATAATTAATTAAATTATACTGCAAACATTGCATCCTCATTTGGTGGGCTTCTGTAAGAAGCATTACTTATAACATCACAATATGCCTTATTACAATGTTCTTTACACACAATGTTTCTGAATTCAGAAATATTGCATTTTGTGAGTGGAATCTTATGAGACTCCAAACTGAGGAACAAGTGAGGGGTTGGGTGACTCTAAATCATGTCGACCCCTCAAGGTACTGCATACCAACTGCATTCCGTAATGGTAATTCCGTTCTGTGGTATTACTAGAGGTAATACCAGTCAGACTCTGAGTGAGGCCCTTCATTTCATTGATGAAGCAGAAGCAGAAATATGTGTTCACCCTCAACAATTTATCTGGACAATTGTATATAGTAGCACATGTTAAAAAGGGAAACAGATAAAACATCTCCAGCTGATAATCCCGGAACGTTGATCGTTAATAGTGCGTACAAATAGTTTCCTACAAAATATTGACAAATTAAAGCAAAGAATTATGTTTGACATCTGAGCTATGTTTAATGAAAGTTAGCTGTACACTAACATCCACCAGGAAATTGATCTTCTGATGCTTACTGGAACTCTCATCAAAAAATCTAATAATAAAGCTACCCATAAACGTTGTCTCCAACTTAGCAGTACACTGTCATATGTGCAACAACTTTACCTTTAATGGTGTATGTGATCTGCAGCTACACGGCACAGCCATGGGCACCAAATGACACCATAGTATGCTAACATCTTTATGAACAAATGAAAACATCTAACATATTTAGTCCACTAATAAACCAGCTATGTGGCACAGATAGAATGATGACATCATACTAGTTTGGAATGCACTGACAAAAGGTATAACTTGTATGCAAATAATTCATTGTAACATTAAATTCATCAGTAGCAACACGATAGGAAGGCCCCACGTTCCATTACTGCATGTGCTACTCTGTATGCATGAAAGCAGGGTAGCAACAGACCTGCACACTGAAACAGCAAATCATTTGCTGGTTTAGTGTTCATCTCTACGATATGATCTGAGATCATAAAGCAGAGCAAAGTGGCAACTATTTTCAAATTGAGAAACACAAAGAAAAGGAATTAAGTCAATAACCAATGTCACTAAGAGCTTCTACCTTAATTATTCCATAGTATAAAGGAATTGCAAACAATGTCACTTGCCAAACAATAAAATACTTCCAGAGGTAGATGTGGGCTGGGGATGTCCGACTCATTGTAAAAGCCATTGGATTTCTGTCATTGGGAGCCATGGGAATCCCCGACAACGTGATTGTTTTCACATAGGGTCTCTAGTGGTAAACTCATGCCAGCAGGCATTTCATTGTGCATGCTGTGATTTCATAAATTGGTGGTGGTTCTGATCCGAGGGATTTCAAAGTGCCTAAACAGTTTGACAATAGAAAATCTATTTGACCCACAAATGTGCAATCAGCACCACTGACAGAACATCTCTGAGAATAAGATGCATCTGTATTCAAGGAGACCTGTTCACATCATGTGTAGAGTAGGTCAATAATTGTTGACCTTTTGCTCACTATGTAGTGGCAGATTCAAACACCTATTCATTTTACCAGGGAAACACTTGTTTGTTCCACAAATAGAAGAGGAAAATGTGGCATGAGCCCACTGTTGGTCCTGCCCCTAACTTTAAAAAGATCAGCTAGGAAACATGTCCTTTATTGGCAAACTCAGAAATAATGCAAAAGAGTTTCACCAAACCACCACTTGTTGCTTATCACTGAGTTCCAATTTTATATCACAGGTGGTGGAGGAACGGTAAGCTCCCATTGGACTCCATGGGAAGGGAAACCAGAAGCATTGTTAGTAATGGTGCCAGTGCTTCAATGAAAAAGGTGCCGGTAGGGGCCATAACTACCAGCAGGTCAGGCCTGCCAGAAGTTCCCTGCCCCTACCAGTAGACTCAATGTGAGCCGATCTGGAAAAGGTGCCGGTAGGGGCCATAACTAGCAGCAGGTCAGGCCTGCCAGAAGTTCCCTGCCCCTACCAGTAGACTCAACGTGAGCCGATCTGGAAAAGGTGCCGGTAGGGGCCATAACTACCAGCAGGTCAGGCCTGCCAGAAGTTCCCTGCCCCTACCAGTAGACTCAACGTGAGCCGATCTGGAAAAGGTGCCGGTAGGGGCCATAACTTCCAGCAGGTCAGGCCTGCCAGAAGTTCCCTGCCCCTACAGGTAGACTCAACGTGAGCCGATCTGGAAAAGGTGCCGGTAGGGGCCATAACTACCAGCAGGTCAGGCCTGCCAGAAGTCCCCTGCCCCTACCAGTAGACTCAACGTGAGCCGATCTGGAAAAGGTGCCGGTAGGGGCCATAACTTCCAGCAGGTCAGGCCTGCCAGAAGTTCCCTGCCCCTACAGGTAGACTCAACGTGAGCCGATCTGGAAAAGGTGCCGGTAGGGGCCATAACTACCAGCAGGTCAGGCCTGCCAGAAGTTCCCTGCCCCTACCAGTGGACTCAACGTGAGCCGATCTGGAAAAGGTGCCGGAAGGGGCCATAACTACCAGCAGGTCAGGCCTGCCAGAAGTTCCCTGCCCCTACCAGTGGACTCAACGTGAGCCGATCTGGAAAAGGTGCCGGTAGGGGCCATAACTACCAGCAGGTCAGGCCTGCCAGAAGTTCCATGCCCCTACCAGTAGACTCAACGTGAGCCGATCTGGAAAAGGTGCCGGTAGGGGCCATAACTACCAGCAGGTCAAGCCTGCCAGAAGTTCCCTTCCCCTACCAGTGGACTCAACGTGAGCCAATCTGGAAAAGGTGCCGGTAGGGGCCATAACTACCAGCAGGTCAGGCCTGCCAGCAGTTCCCTGCCCCTACCAGTAGACTCAACGTGAGCCAATCTGGAAAAGGTGCCGGTAAGGGCCATAACTACCAGCAGGTCAGGCCTTCCAGAAGTTCCCTTCCCCTACCAGTAGACTCAACGTGAGCCGATCTGGAAAAGGTGCCGGTAACGTTACCAGCACCATTATATCTGCATCTGCTCACTTATAATGAGGGCCATTCATGTGTAGGCCAAACCAGCTATGACCTTCACTCTTGCTACTATGATCACAAATCAGCGATTATTGAAAAAGAGTGAACAGCATCTAGCAAATTATGTTAACCATTCAGGCCACTCAATTTCAGAAATTAGCATTGTTCTTGTGGACCTTGCAAGAGGACACCATGATTATATGATTCCAGACACAAGCAATAAAGGTTTTCATTGAAGAAGTGCTCAAAGGATACATAAAGGTGGCTGGATGTTTGCACAACTCATTGAATTAGGTGCCAGGGTATAATATGGGGGGTGGGGGGGACAGTGTTTCACAGGCAAGGGTTCAAGAGAATAGGGGAATATGCTCTTGCTCCAAAGGCGGATGTCCTGTTAGGTGCTCAGAGGGCACAAAATTCAATGTTATGCTGCTCAAGTAGATGGAAGAAAAACATCCCAAATTCTTCCAGTGTTTGGAAAGTCTTCCCTCCCCAAGGAGGATATCTCTTACAGGGCGTGTCTAGTCCTCCACCCTTTCCTTGTGGTGCAGCCCCATGGCTCCCATGAATTGTGGTATTTGCAGAGCACCCCCCCGCACTATAAGCCGTCTTCTAGGGAGTATCGTCGGTAGAGCAGCGGTAGGTTTCTGCCAGCTGGGTATAGATTGGTTATTATGGCATAGTCTGGCACACCTTGATGTGGTTGGGCGGACAGCATGGCCCTACACTAAGAGTAAAAGGATGAGTAAGGGTACAAGAGCCCACTCAGCCCTCACAAACAAACCAAAACCTAATGCAATCATAAAGATAAAACAGGGACAGTAAAGAGCTGCACCAACTTTGCCTTTTGTGGTAACGTGGGCCGAGTGAAGGCCATGCCCACAAGAGGGGTGTGAAGGTGAACCAGCAGTGAACCAAACAGCAGACTTTCACAGTCCAAAATTAAGCAAATGTCCAATCAAGGTTCTATAAACATATAAATACGAAAAGAGAATACTATACAAAAACCCACCCCAGAGGAAAGACAGAGAAGATGCAATAGACTGGAGAAAGTATTGTGAGCACTGTGAGTGTGGTTCCAGGGGTGGTAGGTCAAATACTATCTTAAAAAGCATATCTGTTACAAAACAGGAGCAATTCTGACCTTACCACTCTATAGGATCCAAGTGGACCGTGAGGGCAGTTCAGATTTGCAGTACCTGGATTCAGTTCTTGGTCGGCTGACCCCTCAGATTCATGATTGAATGTTGGTGCAAGCTGAACAGGTTGGGTTTGGGCACATTGGATCATGGAGGCCCTGGCAGCAAGTGGGTGTCGAGCAGGGTTGAATGCTGGTGCTCCTTGCGGCTCAAAAAAGGCGTTTCAATAATGCAGGTTGGGGCGCTCCCAAGAACACTTCACAGTTGGCCATGTTTAGTTGGACTTTAGCCATTGGGAGAGGTTGGTGAATGACCCTCCAGTGGTTCGAGTCGGTGGACCATGGTCGTCAAAGTGGTGATCAAGGGAGTATCAAGGTGCAGGCAATGAGGCAGCAATTTTCAGACTAGCTGTGTCGAGCCAGGGTTGTATCCTCCGGTTCAAGTTGGCGAGTGACCCTCCAGTAGTTCAATTTGTTTTCCAGCATTGAGCAGGCACTTTGGGCCTACCAGGTGACGTATTTCACTAGGCCACAAAGCAGTGTTGAGCTGGTTTGTATGCAGTCCAACAGTTGGCTGGTAGGAGGAATGCAGATTCCAGTGCCAGTGCATTCCCTTTAGTTCAAAATGCGGGGAACACAGAGTGACCAGTTTGGTGCAGCAGAACAGTGAGTTTTTGCTGGTCTGTCTCTCCAGTTTCTGTGAGCCCTTCGCAAAGGACTCAATGACAGGATGCTCCAGTTCAGTGTCTGCTCATTTGGCACAGAAGATCCGTAAGCAGAGCAGTTGGTCCTGGTCCACAGCACTTGGTCACTGTCGATGTTCCCTCGGTGTGATTAGGGGACAGATCTTCCGTCCATCTTGAACTGCTCCATTTTCACCTTCGGCAGAGGACTTTGGACAGTGCAACTAGGAAATCCAGGTGAGAATGTTCAGAACGTATCTTTGGAATAAACAGATCGTTGAGGAACTGAGGGAATTCTCCTGAAGGTGTGCCAGACTCCACCTTTTAAAGGTTCAAGTCCTCAGGTGATTGGAAAATACAAAAAGGATGCATAAGCACCCAGGAAAATCCAGGACAGTGCGCCTTATAAGGTTTGTAAATTGTATATTTAATTCAATCACAAATAAGCCATTGAAGATGACACTTGTTATTAACAGACCAAACCGGGGGTCATTATGTTCTTATTCAAAAAACAACCATTTTAATGGGTCAAATCCCAAGGCAGTGTTATTCAAAATCAGAGGAAAATCCCTTGTGCGGCTTCAGGGAGTCTGAATCCGACGCGAGTGATTTTCCTCTGATTTCGAATAACACTGCCTTGGGATTTGACCCATTAAAATGGTTGTTTTTTGAATAAGAACATAATGACCCCCGGTTTGGTCTGTTAATATCAGCCCAGATTTGAGAAAGGCCAAAGTGGCCGAAACACGTGTCATCTGCAAGGGCTTATTTGTGATTGAATTAAATATACAATTTACAAACCTTATAAGGCACACTGTCCTGGATTTACCTGGGTGCTTATGCATCCTTTTTGTATTTTCCTATATTTGACGGGTTTCATGTGGCTTACCGTCAATCCAGTGACCTGCGACCATTCCTATAAAACTGGTATGACCAAGGGGTTTTTCCTGCCCCCGTCTACACTTTTATTATCGTTTTGAACTTTGTTTCCCTACTACCATAATCAATATAAGAGGAGTCGCCCGACAGACCAATTGCAACGCTAAGCCTTACTCCTCAGGTGATTGGTCTAAAGCTAGCCTGCTTCAGGGGATCAATCCCTGCTTCTGGCTGAGTTGACTTTGCCCTAATGATCTTGCACCCCAAGTGCTTTACTACAGATGAAGTGTAAGACTGGAAAGGGAAAGAAAGAAAGTGAGACACATGATTATGGTAGGCTTCTTTCAATGCCCAGGGCACTCCTGCCTATCCTACTCACACCCGATTCCCTCCTACTGACAACAAAAACCTTTAGGCATGCATCACCCTGGTGCGAGGCTACCCATCCTGAACAGGTGTGCTCCTTTGATACCTAGGCCCAAGACATCATCCTGCTGTACGTCTATCTCTGTTGGAGTGGGCTTCCCACCCTGCCAAAGAGAATCAAAGAGAGGCTGCTCCTCTGGGTTATTTCCTGCCGTGTGGCAGTATCGCCTGACTGACCCGAATACACATTCTGTTCCACAGCAGAGCTGACACACAGGAGTTGCCACATGTGCGATTTCAATTGGGATGTGGCAGCCATGCTCATAAGTATCGCCATGCACTATGCCTAAACCATCTCTTATTCTTAGAGATGTTCCTGACATTAGTATGGGTTACTCATGATCATTGTAGTTTGGGTACAGGGGCATATCTTAAAGGTCCCCCTACGTTGAAGTGACTGTGCTATCACCCTGCGGCGGTCAAGTGGGCATCTTGTGAACTTTGAAGCTGCTCTGTGCCACGAGAAGAGCGGGTTCTGCAGATCAGGCTACTGCTGCAGCAGGGCACGAGAGCACTATGGTTTTGGCATGGGGTCACGAGAAAGGGGGATCTGGTTGGCGAAGGAAATACCCGCATCATTTTATGTACTAAAAATCAACCCCTTGCCAGATGGCAAATCCTTGCATAGGCTCATATGGTGGGAAGACTAGTGTTACAGAAAATCCAGAGTGTCTGACTCTTTCCTATAATCAAGAAGTAGGATTTGTGATGTAACAGCTGTAATGGATTGCCTGATTACAAGCACCATGCTGAAAATAAAAGACACCACAACAGAAAAATGCTGCATGGACACTTTTTGGGAACATAACAGGCTGGTATTAGTGCCTAATTATGATTTGGGAATTACCTGATAGCCATCAAAAATGCCTCCAAAATGTTATTTCCAAAGAATCCAGCCATGGAGTCCAGGCAAAGTCTTACACGCGTGGCAAAAAAGCAGAATAGCCAATATCGCAGCGTAACAGATACTGGCCCTCATTACGACCCTGGCGGAAAGGGGTTTACGCCGGCGTAAACCATGGCGCCCCTTTCCGCCTGAGTACGAGTTCCCTTAGCGCCATGGTGATTTTAACGCCTGCTTTTAGCAGGCGTTAAAATCCATGGCGCTAAGGGACCTTGTTGTAAATTACGCCACCGTAATTTACGGTGGCGTAATTAACGCCTTCCCCACTCCCATTATACCCTATGGGGAGAAATGGGAATGGGGAAGGGTAAATGGGGATTGGGGACTTACCGCCCCGCCAAGGTCGGAATGGGGCGGTAAGTCCGCCAACCACCATGGCGGAGTTGGTAGCTTAGCGCCATGGACCATGGTGCAAATAGCACCATGGATCTCCGCCAAGGTCGTAATGAGGGCCACTGTGTTGAAATGTCTGCCTGGAAACTAAAACTCACATCATCACAAGACATCAAAAATGGGTATTGCCATATTGCGGCCAACCTGGTACCACCACAGATCCACATAGTGCACAGAGAAATGTAAGGGATACATCGTATCTGCGATGAAGAAGATAGATAATCACTTGCTAACCGGGATAAAAGGCCAGAGGCCAAGGCACATGCTTTGAAGCTCATGTGTGGGGATGGCCATCACTCTGGCTGCAATGAAGATGCATTGAGTTATATTCAGAGAAGTAGCCACAAACAGACCACCACATCACCTCTTAAACAGGTGCTGGCAGTCTTCCTCTTCCAGTTCAGTTGCACGAGGACACACAGGGAACTCCTGCAGGGAATGCCACAACCCATAGACATGTGGCACTCACCAAGGATCTTGGGGCCTCCTTGCCCCACTGCTGGCTTGCATAATATGCTCGTTGTAATGGACTGCCCCCACATATCTTTCCCACTTAAGCATGGTAGAGATTCCACAGGAAATGGAAGCAAAAGTAGACCACAGTGTCCAATTGGCTTGTGGTGCCACTGAGTTGACTATGAACCATTGTGCTTGCTTGATCCGATCCATGTCTGACTCCATGAACATGCCAAGCCGCTCTTATTCCATGGTTTGCATCTCCATGTGTACGCATCTTTCTCCTGCACCACACTTTCCACTTGAGCTGTCTCTTGCCTATTTAAGCAAATGTGGTTAAAGATCTGGTTTGATCATTACCCTAATCACAGGGCACATCACCGGGCTATTACTTGTGCCGCAGCCCATGCTGGATGCCAAGCAGAAGTGTGGATGACTTTTCTTAAGGTGATTACCCTACTCACCCCACTCTTTACAACCCTTATCCTTGCTTGCAGGAGATACTGTGGCAACCCACAGACCCCTTTCACAACGCCTTATCCATCCTCACCTCCACACCTTTGATCGCACACTGTCCCCCACACTTCCTACACACGCCACACATTATGTACACAATAACATACCAATTGATGACGTTATAATTTTCTTCATGACTTCATGTATCAAGAAAGAGGCATTTCAAGCCAGTTTTCCAGGTGACCCGCCTCTAACCCCACGGACCAAAATACATATCTGATCGGGCAATCACAAGCCGGAAAACCTGATTTATCTGCTAAACTGTTATATTTTTCCTGGCTGAGATCTAACAAAATTAATTAATTCTGTTGTGTTCTTTTTCATAACTTGAACTTGGCTTTGAACATGTGTGTTCTCACACTCCTGAACTACTCTCCGCCTTAAGAAACACGGACTGTGATGAAAGATGCAGAATGGTGATGACCTAGAATAGGAATTATTCTAGAAAGATTCAGCTGAGCAGTTTCAAACGACCCAACCTTGCCCGGCTTACAAATAAATGCTAAGATATTTAGCTATCTTGAGTTCGAGTGGGATAAACAGAGGAGAGTAGGACTTCTAGCTCTAATTACAAAGGAAAGCTCATGAAAACTTGTAAATAAATTGGCTCCCTAGTAGAGGAGGTGTGAGATAGAAGACCAGGTAGAAAACCAGCGTATTGTAAGAAGGCTTGTGCAAAACTGGTAAATTATAAATTACATTAGACCCTTGATAAGAAGGACCAGACCTATCTTGTTCATGAGATCAACAACAAACAAAATGGCTGAACAACTGTTGTCTTTAGGAGGGTCCGGTGGGAAATCCTTAGGCGATGAATATCATGGTGTATGTGGTACTGGCCATGCAAGAAACAGTCTGCCAGACCTTCCTCCTTAAATTCTGGCCAGAGCACAAAATATGCAAGTCCTTACACAGTTCAAATAGTCAATTAACATGGTCTTCGATCAGAAACCTTTCCTGAGTATCTCCAAAGCCTTGCAGAACCCAGGCGGGCAAGGAAACATTGACTCATGGCATTCCGTCCTCACTGATTCTCTCCATCCTTCTTTGGGGAGATGAAGTCTGGAGTCTGCCCAGGGTTCTCTTCTTTCACCTGATGGGCAGGAACCAGAGTACACTCTACTAAATACGCTTGAAAGGCATACTACACTGAACATGTTATTCGAAATTCTGCAGCGGATTCACCCTGTTGACAAAACAAAGGACCATCAGAAGTAATTTACTATTTTTTTTAAATGTATTCCCACCTTTACACACACCTGTTTTATGTCATCAGAAATCAAGAGACATTCATTCATTTTCATCAGTTGTATAGCTCCTTTCACCATGGGTAGTTCCCGCCGCGATGTAGGTTGAAAGCCCTCAGGATCGAAGTCCAGAGTATGGGGAAAACAGAAGGTGTTAAAATGCATGTACGGCTGTAGCTGTTAAATGTTACGAGGGGTGGGCATGTCCCAGCTAGCCACCCATATCTATTGTCACGTGGCTGGATGGAGAGAGGTATGCTGGTGGGGTTACAAGAGGAAATAGATTATGTGTGAAGCAACAGTTCGAATTTTTTCGTGAATGGTAGCTGCATTTTTATTGCAGAAGTGTTGTGCAAAGTGTTTTTCGAGTGATGAATGAAGGCAGAGGTGTGCAGGAGGGAGGCTGCGCCTAATATCTGAAGGTGCGGAATGCGAAAGTAATAAGTATGTCAGATATACTTTCGATATTTCCCATCCCCTGAACTCCATCTAGGTGCAAAAAACACTTCTTCCTCTCAACATCAACACAAGTGCAATACGTTGCCCACCCTCAGTGTTCATCTAAGTGCAATACATTGCCCACCCTCAAATACATAATAATATGATACATTGCACAAAGCCAAATCGATCCAGGTGCAACTGATTGCCGATCCTCAAGGTCTGTACAAGTGTGACGAAATGCTGCCACTCCGAGCGATCCCACCCTCCCAGACATTAAAGTGCAATACTGTACGAGTGGACCTCAGATCTCTGCACTCTGAAACAGCCTTCTTCCTAAATAAGAAGTGAATGCAAGTTGTCATAAAACCAAATTTATTTTCACAACAGCTGTTGGGAGAGAGAGGCTAGCCAACTACTTGGAGTGGGACCAACCTGAGACTCTCTCTCTCAACCACAGAACCGATACAGTATATCTACATTTCCAGAACACTTAACACACACCCACATTTCCCTCATGTTTCCTTACAAGTCATTTTCTAAAATGCAAATGGGTTGGCCCTAGTCAAGGAATTCTAATCACCACAATCCCACTGGCTGCCTTTTACTTCAGCACCACTCTCTTGAACATACCATTTTTCATGACATTGCAATTGCAGTCCAATCCTCTCCCTGGGTTTCTTTCTGTAAGACATACATTCCTAACATGTGTATAATACGTTTTTAGAGCATCTTTCACGTGTTCACGGACCTGAAATGCTGAATGTGACACACATTGTCTGTGCATGGATATTTTTGTACGAGGCTCTGGAGAGCTATAAAACAAACTTTTTTCATCAGGCACTTAACTCATTTCTCCACTCACTCCCACACTCTAGATATTTATTTCTGGTGTTCGCCTCGCCTTTTCATTTTGCAACCGTCAATTCACTTCATGCGGCTTCCGTTCCCAGTCACCCCATTACCAAATGTTGCCACTTCTCCCAGATTGACAATACCAGGTGGTCAATGCTCCTCGGTCACTGCTTAAACACACGTCCAGCCGAAAGACCCAGGGCCATTCCAGGGCCCCAAATAGCCATTCCCCAGCGGTTTCATCTGTCATATTGCCAAATGATAACACTCCCTCGGCCTGCCAGCTTAAACAATGTGAACGGAGGATCGCACAGGGGCAACGTGCTGGTCTAGGAATCAAGACCACGCAGAGCAGCAGAGGTTTGAATCCCGGATCCGCTCTTAGAAACCAAACTCAGGTACGGTATTAGGCATGTTAAAAGAAAAAAAAATGATTAAATTAACCAATAATCTATTTTCATGTAGTGTGCAAAAATCTGCCATATTGGATTTTCCATTCAAAAGCCTTTCTTTATAAGAAACGTCTATTCTTTAAATCTCATTGTGTTAAGCTGCACAATGTGTTCCTATATTATATTCATACAATGTTTATGTTGCTACACGTATGCAATTCTAAAATGTATCACACTAGACACCAATATAACACTAAAAGTAACTTTTATGAACCCTCAAATAACTATCCAAGATACATGCAAAACTGCTACTTTACAATAATATAATAATAGTGCATCCATTTGTAACATTATTATAATGAGCACAGCATGAATGTCTCTTTCTGTTGGGATTTAATCCATCTACCCAAACAATACCTAGCACACACTCAGCGTTCTTACATGTGAGAGTTACTGGACACCCCCTTGATACCTCCGGGTGCCACAGCCTGGCTAATCTGATTGAAGGGGGGACATTGGCTCAGGGGGAGTGAATGAGTAAAGGCGTGGGAGCGGATCTCAGGAGATAAAAGAAAAGGGGTGAAGCAAAGTAACTGAAAGGAAAGGGCAGGAGAGTGGTGGGGCAGCGAGTTGCTTACCTCTGGCCAGTACATGGCTGGGTGGGGGTGGGGGAAGTTCAGTTTGTGGGAGGGGAGAGCCAAGTTTTCAAGGCCTTCCTGAAGGTGAAGTGGTCCTCTATGAGGCAGAGGGAGTTCCAGAAGGTGGGTGCTAGGACATAGAAGAATAATCTTCCTAGTCTGGAGAATTTGAAAGGGGGACATGGATCACTGATCACCCTTCCTTGCAACCAGTAACTTTCCTAGGTAAGGCATTATCCCACTCATTTCACTGACCAGTTTTAAAGTCATAACAAAATCATATCAGAAAAACAGCAACCAGGGGAGTTGCTGCGGTCTTTGCCAATTATGAAAGTGCCAGAGTTCTGTCATCTCATATAATGGTGACAGTTATCTTTCACTAAACAAGTAATGACACTGTTCTACTAGTACAGCAACTTCAATAGCTACATTCTCCAGATCGAAAACTGTGCAATTAAACTGTTCCAGTGATAATATTCTAGACTAAGAGGAGACACAATGTTAATGGCCCATTCCCATCTTCCACTGGGACAAACGGTTAAGATGGTCTGGAATGGCCCAAATTACACAGAGGTTCTGGGGTCAGTACAAACTGGACACAATAATGGGAAAAGACAACATGTGCAGCAAAACTCAGCTTTATTATCATCAAAATAAAGCAGGGGAGCATACAAGCATTGAATTATTGGCGCTCTCGCTGCTAACATAAAATCAATGGTTTATATAATCAACATTTGTCATGAATGACATCATACTGTAAACTTAGTTACCAGAAACTGTGGGGAATGGGGATTGGCTAATAGTGGTAATTGCATATACATTCTATAGGGGTTAGATTTCTAATTGGATAAGGTTCATCTGATGGCTGCTCCTGCGACCTATATTGATAAAGGTAAAACGACATCAGTGTATTGGTCGGTTCACAATTATTTGTCTGCAGGAAACGGGGTTAGTTGCCTCCCCTGTCTTAGATGTTATGATATAAGTGTTGAACTGGCAACTAATGGACCCAGAGGTCGGCCTGCGGGTGACCTTCTTGTTGGCTTTCGTAATGGTTGGGGTCTAAGAGTGGTGGGTCACCGAAATGTGACTAAGGGAGTTCTTGCCGTAGTCATTGAGGTTGAATTTATATTACCCCCTCGACACATTTTGTTAATAAATATATATTGGAATCCCAAGGGTAACCTGTGCAATAGAGTGAAAGTGATCAATCAAATGTTGGAATATTGGTTTGTTGCTACTCAGGGTGGCTGTGTTATTTTTGCTGCCAATTTTAAGGCTGAATGCAAAATTCCAACTCCTCTAAGATTTGATAATTTACAAATGTCGGCACTCTGTGACTTAGAGGTACATTCTTTGGCCTTGTATGACTCTTTTTCTGTGGTCTCTGCAGCGAATAGGCAACGTGTCCAAGGCCAAATTTGGTATGATACATTAACTAACTGGTGATTGTTTCTTGGGAATGATCTCTTTAAGAAGCCATCTGCCAATCACATTACTTTTTCATGTGGGAAACACTGCTCTACTATTGCCTACATATTCGTACTGTTGAACCTTGCTATGGATTTTGAGGTTGTGCCTACATGCTGTAGTGATGATTCTATGCTTTGCTTAACTGTAGGTTCTCATGGAACTGGAAAGGCAAGCCACATTTATCCGGTACACTTGAATATTAACGTGAAATGTTCCCGGCTAGCATGGCATGATAGCAACATTTAAAAATTGAACACTGTACTTCTGGGTCATTTTGCAGGCTCCACTTTAGAGTTAAAGCTATCTACTTACATGCAGAACTCCTTTGGATTATATTTACAAGCCTCAATTGACAAAATGGGAAAAGGTCCCCCTAAACACTCCATGGGCCTTCCTGGGCTACATAAGGTTGATCATGTGGTCCCAAATATTGAGAAAATTGCCCGTAGCCTGATTCAATTAATTAATAAGATACCTGGCAGTAGAGATCGAATGCAGAAGGCAGTAAAGAATTTGAAACAGAGATTGAAAAACTGGCTGAAATTTCACCGAGCTTCAATGTCCAAAGTGATGGGGGGACCATGATGACCACCTAGAAAGATGGCAACTCAAGAAACCGTTGGCTCTTAATCAATGGCCTTGAAACAAATCCATTATTTGTACAAACTAATCCCGTATCAGAAGAGGCCTGGTATGGACACTTTTTGGAACTCTACGGACATGAGGGGGGCAATGTTGGGAAATAGGTGTCTCTCCTTTCCACTATATGGGATATGAAATTTAACATAAAGGATATTGCTCATTTAATCACAAAGACTAGTACCTCTAGAGCCGCTGGCCTCAACCAACTGACAAATAGGACCCTTAAAGGTAACGTTCCCTTATGGACATAATCTTACTAATTCTAATAAATGATATTATGAAGATTTGGTCCTTTCCTCAGTCGTGGACAATATTATATGTAGTTCCCATCTACAAAAAGGGCAACAAGTTATCTCCTCTGAATTATCGGCCTATAGCCCTGTTAAATGCTCATTCCAAAATGTTTACTTCCCTGTTAATGAAATACATAGAGGATTGGAGTCTGTCTAAAAATATACTAGCTCCCCAACAAATGGGTTTTAGGAAACAAATGGGTACTGATTGTGGCAGTCTTCTTCTCACTTCCCTTCAACCACTAGCATGAAAGTATAAATACTCTGCAATTTATGTAGCCTCAATGGATTTAGCCCTTGCATTCAACTTAATAGACAGAAATACACCATAGTCTAAATTGAATAAACGTGGCCAACCATATGGGCTATTGTCTATTCTGATCCAGTTACATGAGGGGGTCTCAAATCAGGGTAAGGTTGAAAAAGGATGGATTATTAACTAAAAAATTTGCCACCTGCAATGGTTTGCGCCAAGGTTGTATACTGGCTCCCCGTTTGTTTAACTTATATGTTGTGGAGGTTTGGAGCTCTTTAGCCAGGACCTCTTTTGTGCCACCTAGGATAGGTGGTCAAAAAATCTATTGGGCTGCCTATACGGACGATTTTATTTTATTTGATGATACACCCACTGGCCTCAAAGACTTATGGCTGATTTTAATCAGTATATAATCAAAAATCATCTGCGAGTTAATCCGCAAAAGATAGTTGTATTAATGTTAAGTAGGCATAAAACACAAACAGCTTTGCTTGGTTACTTAGCAATATGAAATGGTCAATTCAATCAATTACGATTTTCCTGGGGTTTCCGATCATCTAATTTTCTAAAAAGTATTTCTATAGGAATTACCTGAAAGAAAGACTGTATAAACACATTTCTCAAATAAAAAAAAAATAGATAGGAAATACTTCAAATTTTCCATCCTGCTCGTTGTGAACTTCTATAGATCTAAGGTGATTCCTGGTCTTTGTTATCGGTTGGAGTTCTTCCCCACATGGTTTATGTCAGAACTGAATAAATATGGATCCTTTATCTGGCGCTCTCTTTTGTACTGCTTGCCCAAATATGCAGTATTTGCTGCAATGAGATATGAACTGGGAATACAGTCACTACAGAGTCTGGCAGAATGGAAGAAATTGACTCTATTCAAAACAATTGATGTGAGCCCGAAAGGCTCTCTTTATTCGCTAATGACTAAAGTGGGTAGGGAAGGAAGTACTCAGGAGGGATTCATTTTCAACTTTCATACTGAATGTGTAGGATTAATGACTAAATTATATCATGTGAAACACTTTTGCAATACCCTCTCAAAGTAAAAAAGATAATTCAAAATAATGATTGGTCATATACTACAGATGCTGTCTTAGGTTCTCAGTTGCATTCCCAGATCATCTCTCACCCAAATAATTTTGGTTGTGTGGAACCATATCTAAAACACTTTCTGAATAGGAATATGTGTAATGATTGGATGTGTTTCAGATTTATTGTTCTACCTACCAGTGTGATTGTAGCTATTAGATGTGGTACGCAAGATGTATGGGTGCACTGTTGTTTTTGTGAGGATGTGGACTCTGAGGGAACGCTTCGTCATTTGCTGCTTTTTTGCTCTGCCCTGTATACAGTATACAGTGGGTTGAGTATTTTAGTAGACTTGTTTCTGACCCTAAATGTGTCTTTCTTGATCATCTGTGGTGGCCATCATGTAGCGTTAAACTTGTCTGTACTTAGACTTCTTTCCGTGGTATGTAAGCTACTCTAGATATATGTCCTGTTTGTGATATGTTAACTATTTTAGATGATTATTTTATCTGTTGATGAGTGAACTAGGGTGCAGATTAAGATTTCAATTAATTAAATCTGATTGGATTTAGGAGCAATGTGTATTTTAAAAACTGTGATATCATGTAATGTTGCTCTTTTGTAATTATGTATACTGTAAATTGTTTTAGTATCATGTATTATTGATGTTTAGTTTCTTATATTTTTGTCTTTTTATAAATAAATGTTCATTTTGTTGAAGATTATAGAATACTGCAAATAAATATTAAATAATAAAGAATGAAGAATCAAGAAGACATAGGGCCTCATTACGACCCAGGCGGTAAATTACCGCCTGGGTCGTACCTTTACCACCATGGCGTAAACTATGTTTACGCCATGGTGGTTGGCGGACTTACCGCCCCATTCCGAGGTGAGTGGGGCGGTAAGTCCCCATTAACCCATTTACCCTTCCCCATTCCCATTTTTGCCCCAGAGGGCATAATGGGAGTGGGGAAGGCGTTAATTACGCCACCGTAAATTACGGTGGCGTAATTAACAACAAGGTCCCTTAGCGCCATGGATTTTAACACCTGCTAAAGCAGTTGTTAAAACCTCCATGGCGCTAAGGGACCTCGGAATCAGGCGGTAAGGGTCGGCGCTGTTTACGCCGCCGTAAACCCCTTACTGCCTGGGTCCTAATGAGGCCCAAAATCTGCAATATGTAATTGGCTGTCACCTTACTTCATGGGCACTGTAACATTATGGATTTTCATTGGTTGGCTTCTTACTAACCACCCTTGGAGAACTAACAGATCATCAAGACATGTCCCAGACAGGAGTAGGGGGAGGAGGTCCACAGACTGCTTTCCTTTTTAATTAAAGAAGATACCATCCCTCGTTTCAAGGCCATGAGCCAAGGTGATCTCTTTGTATTTGGCCTATGAGGGATCGCATGTCTGAGTTATACGTGTTAGCAGTAAGGCAGTTGTCCTATTTGTGTTTGATGCTAATGAATAGACCATGTTTTTCAATTTATTTATTTGGAGTTTAGCTAGTGTTGATGTGAGTATAATGTTTTTTCTTGCCAGTGGGTCACTCTTGTGCTATTCTTCATGGAGTCTTTGGGCTTATAGTAATCCTGCACCTTGCTTGCAAGGGCTGGTTGTACTCTTATGCAACTTTAATTAATCTGGGAGTATCCTTCTTGCATCCTGGGAATTGCTATTTCTTGCATTCATGTCATCCGCCGCCGCCGAGACTGGCGGATACTTCTGCGGTATCGCTGGCATTATGGGTTTAGAGACTGGTAGTCCTTTCTCTATTTTTCGGCTCCAGCAGCCGTCCCAGTTCCCTCAGCGCAGAGTCCGTTAGGAGTATTTATTCCTCCTCCTCCCGGTGGACGCTGCATTGCAACCCCTCTGGATAGTGTTCCCAGCTTCCAGTTTACGCTGTTTGCTGACACTCCGTCTGGATTGTCAGTGCTTTTGTTCTGTTACTAACTTTGTCCTCTGCACGGTTTTCCTTTTCGTTGTTACTTTGCCTCTTACCAGTTTCATTCTGGTTCCTTCGTCCGGGTCACGTCTCCCTCCTTCGAGACCCGGTGCCTTTGCTCTTTCTGCTTTCTCCTCTCCGTTTACCCTGGGCTCCTCTCCAATTGGATTCCCAGTCTACTTCCTATTATTCTGCTTTCTCTTCTCTTACCTGAGTCCTTTACTTCCTGTGTCCTGCCAGGCTTCATTGGATACCAGCCACGCCTTCTGGCTTCATGTTTGCTACGGATCCCTGCCATTTTGAGTCCGCACCGCTTCCTGCTACATCCTTCATTTCTGTCTGCAACGTCACTTCGGAAGTTCATACTTGGAGTCGGACAGAGTGCAGTTCGGCGCCTAACAAGGGTTTTTTCTGCCGCTTGGCTTTTTCCCTTGTGTATCGGCTTGCTCCCGGTGAGGGAGCCACAGGTGTGCTGTACCATCAGTGTTCACTGTGGTTTCCCTTCGTGAGAGGCAATTACCACCAAAAAAGGAGAAAGACTACATCGCCAGGCGAAACCTGTCCACCGAAGGCATCGACTCAAGCAGCTCAGGTACGGAGAGTGTGGAAGCAAAGGGGGAAGTGGGAGGAAAAGGGTCACTTAAAGGCAGATTACAATGCCTAAACATAACAAGATGTCGGCGGAGGAACTAGTTGAAGAGCTTTGGAAGGCTTTCCAGGCTATGTCTGTAGAGCTACAGGGAGTGAAGACAGAGAATGCTCTTCTCAAACAGATGGTATCGGCTAGAGAACATCCTACCGTGGAATTACCTCCCATGCCACTCTCCTTGGGAAAGATTGATGGTTCTCCCAAAAGGGTAAAAGAGTTCCTGGAGGCTTGTACCGTCTATTTCACGTTTAGACCCCGCACTTTCACTACCGATCAGGCCAAGGTTGGATTCCTAATCTCAAATATGACTGGGAATGCGTTGGCGTGGGCAACTCCTTTGGTAACCAGTGCAAATGCCATACTGCATGACTTTATGGGATTCCAGAACCTGCTTAAACAGACCTTTGAAAGACCTGAGTTGTCTTTTACCGCTTGTGAGCAACTGTTGGACGTAAGACAAGGTTCTTTGGACGTCCTATCCTACATTTCTTCCATCAAGACCTTGGCGGCTGGGGCAGGTAGGCCGGAACCCGCCCAGTACACCATCTTTCGGAGGGGCTTAAGGGAGGAGATTAAAGACGAACTAGCCAGATCTCCACATTCACCAGCTTTTTCTGATCTACTCGCAGCCGCTCTCCACATAGAATTTAGACTTCAAGAAAGAAGATCTGAACATCGTAAGCAATGCACTTCAGGATCTTTGGTGGACCCTCTTTTGCATCCTTCTCCTTCTCTCTCTCTCCTTCTAAGTCTTCAGACGAACCTATGCAAATTGGAGCTACTAGGACACCCCTATCAGCAGCGGAAAGATGAAGACGGAGAGAAAAAGGACTATGTGCCTACTGTGGTTCGGATCAGCATCTCTTGAAAGACTGCATGGAGGTACCCAACAGGAAATCGGGAAATGTCTTCCCTCGGCGCCAGTAGGGACAGGCATCCGAGGGTCATCAAGTTCCATTTCTCGTCCCTACGTTTCTCTCTCAGTGTCAGCTCTGGATTCTCAAGAAGATTTGAGACTCATGGTTCTATCCGTGGCCCTCAAAGTGGAGGGTAAGCAAGTCGTGTCTTTAGACCTGTTGGAATGCGGAGCTGCAGGCAACTTCATTGATACCTTGTGGGCTGATAAAGTAGGCCTACGCAGGATCGCCCGTCAAGAAGGCCAACAGGTCAAAGGTGTAGATAGATCCCCTTTGTCCTCCGGTCTAATCACTCATTCCACGCAGGATCTTTTCTTGACTATCAACCATCACACTGAGATGCTGAAGTTCGACATCATACGAGCAGCCCATTTCCCCATAATTCTTGGGATTCTATGGCTCTGGAGACACAATCCTCGTATTGATTGGACGAACAACCAGTTGAGCTGTTCTTCTACCTACTGTACTACCAATTGCCTTCCCTTAAAAGATCAGTGTGATTTACAGTCTGTAACAATCATTCCGGACACCCATCTTGGAGTGCATGCGCTACCCTGATTTTTCTCACCTTTTGAAGAAGTGTTTCAAGAGAATCATCACGCCAGATTACCCCCACACCGGCCAGAGGACTGCACCATTGACATAGAGACTAACGCTTTAGTACCATTTGGAAGAATGTTTTCCTTCACACTGTCAGAGAAAAATGTACTAAGAGGTTATCTGGATACCAACTTGAAGAATGGCCTCATTCAGCCCTCAAAATCCACCACTGGGGCTTCTTTGTTCTTCATTAAGAAGAGAGGTACTGACGAGCTTAGACCCTGTATAGATTACAGAGGTCTAAACAAGTTCACCATCCGGGATCGCTATCCGATGCCTCTCATCACAGACATTATTGAAGCAGTCCAGGGGGCTAAGGTGTTCACTAAACTCGATTTAAGGAATGCATACCATCTGCTCCGCGTAGCCAAAGGCGATGAGTGGAAGACCACCTTTCGCACTCAATTTGGATTATACGAATACCGGGTAATGCCATTTGGCCTGGTGAACGCTCCCGCTGTATTCCAACGGTTGATGGACCAAATGTTTTCCGACATGCTCACCATTACTGTAATTATCTATCTGGACGACATTCTCATATTTTCCTCCAACATGGAAGAACATATTCCTCATGTCACTCAGGTTTTGGATTGGCTTCAAAGGAACCAACATTTGGTCAAAGCCGAGAAGTGCATTTTTGCAGTTTCTTCGGTACCATATGTAGGGTACATCTTATCAGTGGAGGGTATTGCCATGCATCGCAACAAGGTTCAAGCTATTCTTGACTGGTCTGCCCCTACTTCAGTTCGAGAAGTACAAAGATTCCTTGGTTTATCCAATTTCTACAGACGATTCATACCAAACTTCTCTGAAGTGGTTTATCCCATTACCCGTCTAATCAAGGAGGATGCTCTCCCTTTTCACTGGTCAACTGAAGCTGAATGTAGTTTTTCCCTTCTCAAAGGACTCTTCTGTTCTGCCCCTATACTATGGCATCCGGACCAGACATTACCCTTCATCTTGGAGACAGACGCCTCTGCCATAGCCATTGGAGCAGTTTTGTTACAGACAGTTAACGAAGTGGAACATCCTGTGGCTTATATGTCTAAAACACTCTCCCCCAGCCAACTAAACTACTCCGTTCTTGAAAAAGAATTATTGGCGATGAAGTTAGCGTGCGAAGAGTGGCGGCATCTGCTTTTGGGGGCACGACATTGGTTTACCATTCGGACAGATCACAAGAATCTGAGGGTACTGCAAGCCATGGAGTGTTCAAATTCACGACAGGCCCGGTGGGCCTATCTGTTTTCTCAATACGATTTTCACATCACCTACATTCCCGGAACTTTGAATCGCTTGGCCGACGCACTGTCCCGCAAGGATATGAGTAAGGAGAAGTCTTCAGATCGCTCGGAACCACTATTTCGTAGGAACCAAATCCTGGTACTGGTAAGCTCTTTCCTTCAAGAAGTGAAAGCTGCGGTTAGTCTGGAGTATGCTCAATTACCACTTCATCCTAATTCCCATTACCAGGAGAAATATGGCTGGGTATTCTACAAGAATCGTCTATACATCCCATCCGGTCCGTTACGCCAGAAGATACTAAACTGGTGCCACAATCCTCGCACTGCGGGCCATAGAGGCTCGGAAGGTACCATGGAGCTGATCTCAAGAGTATTCCTCTGGTCTAATCTGAGAAGAGACACATTGGATTACGTACGAGCATGTCCCACCTGCGCCAGAGCCAAATACCCTACAGGCAAACCCCTTGGACTACTGACACAAGCGGAACTCCCCACTCGACCATGGGGACTTGTATCCATGGACTTCATAGTGGATCTGCCTCTGTCCAAATCATGTACAGGTATAATGGTCACGGTGGATACGTTTTCTAAAATGGCACATTTCTCTCCCCTTCCGGGTCTTCCCAGCGCAGCGAGAATGGCTGAGGTTTTTGCAAGAGACATCTTCAAATTACATGGCATCCCGGACAAGATTATTTCTGATCGAGGGAGCCAGTACATCTCAAAGTTTTGGAAGGCTCTTTGTGTCAGACTAGGTATTGAAAGAGCGCTTTCCTCGGGATTTCATCCTCAAACCAACGGCCAGACCGAATGCCTCAATGCCACTTTGGAGCAGTACCTGAGATGTTACATCAATCAACACCAGGACAATTGGGTTTCTCTGCTTCCCACAGCAGAATTCACATGCAACAACACCAAGCATTCTGCCATCAGTATTCCCCCTTTCTACTGTACTTACGGAGTTCTCCCCAAAGCATTTCTGCTCAATGTTCCAAGCCTCACCAATTCCCCAGCTGCAGAAGAAGTTCTACAGAATATTGCAGCAGCTCAGACCGCCGCTTTATGAAGCCTGGAAGACAGTAGAAGACACAATAAGGAGCAGGCTGACAAGCATCGCAAAGAATGCCCGAGGTTAGAGCCAGGCGACAAGGTGTGGTTGTCCACTAGATTCTTACCCAAATGGACACATCCTTCTAAACTATCTCCTCGTTTCTTGGGTCCTTTCCCTGTCCTCTCTAGAGTCAATCCTGTCACTTATAGGCTTCAGCTCTCTTCTACCCTCAGTCGCATTCATCAAGTATTTCATTCTTCCCTTCTCAAACCCTTCATACCTGACCCCCACTGCAGAAAGGTTCCCTGTCAAGTTCTCTTTCCTGAGAAGAACAAGGATGAATATGAGGTGTCTTCCATACGGGACTCTAGGTATTATAGAGGTCGTTTGGAATACTTACTGTCTTGGGAGGGTTACCCCGAGTCGGAGGACTTGTGGGAACCCGCTTCATAGATACATGCCCCTAGGTTAATATCCAGATTCCACCACTTACACCCAGGTAAGCCGGGGTTTTCATGCACTGGAGGGGGTCATACTGTCATCCGCCACCGCCGGTGCTGGTGGATACTTCCGCGGTATCCCTGGCAGTATGGGTTTAGAGACTGGTAGTCCTTTCTCTATTTTTTCGGCCCCAGCAGCCGTCCCAGTTCCCTCAGCGCGGAGCCCGGCAGGAGTATTTATTCCTCCTCCTCCCGGTGGACACTGCGTTGCAACCCCTCTGGATAGTGTTCCCAGCTTCCGGGGTTTACACTGTTTGCTGACACTCCGTCTGGATCATCAGTGCTTTTGTTCTATTACTAACTTTGTCCTCTGCACGAAGATTTCCTTTTCTTTGTTACTTTGCCTCTTACCGGTTTCATTCCGGTTCCTTCGTCCGGGTCGTGTCTCCCTCCTTCGGGACCCGGTGCCTTTGCTCTTTCTGCTTTCTCCTCTCCGTTTACCCTGGGCTCCACTCCAATTGGATTCCCAGTCTACTTCCTATTATTCAGCTTTCTCTTCTCTTACCTCAGTCCTTTACTTCCTGTGTCCTGCCGGGCTGCATTGGATACCAGCCACGCCTTCTGGCTTCACGTTTGCTACGGATCCCTGCCGTTTTGAGTCCGCACCGCTTCCTGCTACATCCTTCATTTCTGTCTGCAACGTCACTTCAGAAGTTCATACTTGGAGTCGGACAGAGTGCAGTTCGGCGCCTGACAAGGGTTTTTTCTGCGCGCTTAGCTGTTTCCCTCGTGTATCGGCTTGCTCCCGGGGAGGGAGCCACAGGTGTGCTGTTCCATCAGCGTTCACTGTGGCTTCCCTCCGTGACAGGCAATTACCACCAAAAAAGGAGAAAAACTACCTCGCCAGGCGAAACCTGTCCACCAAAGGCATCGACTCAAGCAGCTCAGGTGAGGAGAGTGTGGAAGCAAAGGGGGAAGTGGGAGGAAAAGGGTCACAGAAAGGACAATTCACTGTAAACGTTCTGACCTTCCCTTAATTTGCGGTAACCTTGGCTGTGGTTGCCAGCTGTTTCCTGAGTGGTGCATGGATCTCTAGTTTTGTTATTTTAGCATTTTGAATTCTCACAAAGCCTTGAGGCCTTTCATTTAATGGGAAGCATGGTGGGGCTTACATTTTTGGAAAAGATGGCTTCCCATTACTGTTGCGTTTGTATGTTAGTGAGCTATATCTGCTGTCTTTCATGTTGTATTCAGCGTATACATTGCGTATGGTAGTATTCTTCATGTCCTGTGGATGCTATGTTAATTCTTCATGTTAAAGTGCATATGTTACCTAGTGTTCACGTTCTCCATGTTGAGTGCACATTTTATTTGTCTCTAATGCATGCAAATGTAGTTTCACAACCTTACTTTGGTTACGCGTCCGATCTTCAGCTTAGATCATTTCCATCTCCCACTGTACCTGCCTGGGAGAAGCGTGATACAGTTGTCTTAATAAGTAAAGTTTTTCACCTGTGTGGTATTGAGCTGGGGGAGGGGCAGAAGCTATGATAACTTATTCATCTTCCTCTCAACAAAACCAACCCGTGCGCCGGAAAGGAAGCAGTTGCCTCTACAAAAAATGTTAAATATGTTTGCCAACGTCTGGATGTTGAAGGACAGGGCCTGAGGAATGACTTTGTGAAAGAGGTCTTTAATAAAACATTGATAAAAGTTTGACAATCTAGAAATCTGCACTTCTTTTCCATCGCTTGAAATTGGCTATTTGTTCATTGCTCTCACCTTCCTTGTATCTGTTTGTAAGCCACACAGTGGCACGAGAATGCCACAGGACTCTAAAATGAACATGTTAAATTGACATTCTTCACAGCTTTCCATAAAGGTGGTTGTCTCTCAACTTTTGCAATCATTATCTAACATATTCCCGATGATATCAAGATATTGGCGAAGATTACAATAAGAAATATGCCTAAAAGCTGCTTAAGGTCCTCATTGAATAAAAAGTGGGGAGGCATCTGGGCCAATGAAGATCCAGATGAGATCTCCCTCTCTGCCCCCATCAAGATGATAGGACCCTTGTAAATCTAACTTTAAAAACATTGTCGTTAACTGGATCTCACCTCACATAACTTAGCGGCAGAGGTACCTGTTCTTGCCTGTGATCTTGGTCAAAACTGTAATTATGCAGATCTTCAAATCCATTTCTTTGGGCACATGGTGTGACAGGGAAGTTGCTGAAGATTACGAGTGTCGAATAAAAACCTTTCACTAGATCATCCTTCAGATAGTCCTTTTAATGCAAATTGTATTTTTTTTTAGGAACAATAATAATTATTGGAGATCTCTTCTAGCAACTGCATGCTCTGTTCAGGGGCACCTCTTCATCCCAACCCTCTTCAAATGCATGTAGGATTGTGGATTGTGTGCCAACGCGCTCCAGATTATCCTCAACTGAGTGGCATAGATTAACTCAAAATATCATTCCTCCCAGTGGTCGTCTTGAACGTCTGAATCCAAAGGCAGGGTCAGATGGGCAATAACACCATGACCCACACAGATATATTGACATTCTGGGCCTCAGTTTCCTTTTCTCCCATCTCTTCTCTCAAATAATCCAGTGTTGTATCCTGTGAATGAGGGCTGGTGGCCTGCATGGAGCAGTGTGGATTGTTGCGTGTTGCTTTTGCCCGAGTTAATGTTCTGAGAGAGAGTCTCGGTTTGTGCCCGGAAGGTGGATGAGATGTGTGCACGCTGTATCTCAATCCATCATGTAAATTGTCCTGAACCTACACCCAGCCTGTGACAGGAAAGTTCATAAGCGACTCACTAGACTAAAATGAGGCTAACTAGTCATATGTTCAGGATCGGCCCTTGCCATTTTGGCAACCGTGACGAGAGACGCACCCATGCGTGCAACGCACTCATGGAATGAGGTCTACTCAGCGTCCTCACATCAGGAGCGTGCTCTTCTTTTTTCACCTCCCTTTATTTTACCATGTGATCTATCCACGTAATCAAACTGATGAGTGCTTCAAAGGAAGTTGGGTGGTTCACGACTGCTGCAGGTCAACCTCCAATTCCTCACAAAGACTCTTATAAACCAAAAAAACTTTCTTTACATCTGAGCATTGCATTCTTTCTCACTTGGCAGTACATAATTTAACTGTAATGTAACCAATTATATTACTGTTTTGCTTCTTCAAAATGCAGCTGCTCTCTAGACACATGAAAAGAAGAAAATGGAATCCATCAATTGCGCCAATTTTGAAAAGTATTGTTGTTAACGGTGTGCAGTCATAATGTCGACAGTCAAAATGTCGACAGTCAAAATTTCGAAAAATAAATGTCGAAAAAAATAATGTCGACAAACAATAATGTCGAAATTTTTCGATATTTTTTCGAAATTTTGAATTTATTGTATGAATAAATAAATAAATATATATATATAAGATGTGTTGAGTATGAGGGGTGGTTGGGGAGGTGTGGGGGGGGTGGCAGGGGGGTGTTGGGTGAGGGGGGGTTGGGGGGGACCCCCCCGGGGTTGGGGGGGGACCCCCCCATAGTAAATGATACTATTTTTATTTATTTAATTATTGACTAAATAAATAAATAAATATATAATTGTTATGTGTTGAGTATGAGGGGTGAAAGTGTGGTTGGGGGGGGTGTGGGGGGTGGCAGGGGTGTGTTGGGTGAGGGGGGGTTGGGGGGGACCCCCCCATAGTAAATGATCCTTTTTTAGGTTATTTATTTATTGAATAACTAAATAAATAAATAAATAAATAAATAAATATATAATTGGTATGTGTTGAGTATGAGGGGTGAAAGGGTGGTTGGGGGGGTGTGGGGGGAGTGGCAGGGGGGTGTTGGGTGAGGGGGGGTTGGGGGGGACCCCCTCCATAGTAAATGATTCTTTTTTTGGTTATTTATTTATTGAATAAATAAATAAATAAATATATAAATAGAATGTGTTGCATATGAGGGGTGGGAGGGTGGTGGTGGGTGGTGTGGGGGGGTTGCAGGAGGGTGTTGGGTGAGGTGTTGATAGTTTTAAGGGTTTATAGTCATAATGTAAAAAATAAAATGTCGACATTTTTTTTTCGAAAAAATGACTTTTTACATTATAAGTATAGGATGTCGACATTATTATTTTCGACATTTTTTTTCGACATTTTTGTCTGTCGACATTTTTTTTTCGACATTATGACTATAAACCGTTGTTAACTAGTCTTCATTGATATTAGATTACACCCATAAACTGTTTCAAATCCTCAACACGTGTTTCCCGACCTTTGTTGCAGCGGTTCATCAGGAGGATTTATAGCACAATTGTAGTATTAGCTTCAGCTGTGTTGGGTTCTTAAATTTTAGGATGCTCAAGTGGCTGTCAAATTTCGACAAGCATTTCCATTGAGTTTAAGGTGATGCCCAATCGTGAAAGCAGAAAAGGATCCAGGGATTCGATTGTCCTCACGGTTTTCTAGTCACCCCTAAGATACTTTCCCCGGATCGAACATCTTTTGCATCTTAACCTTAACATTTTCAAAATGGTACGTAGAGTTTGGGGGGACTTTGTGAGACACGTGGTTTGGATAGGACATTATAAAGCCTACTACTAAAGCTCCCATGGGAAAAGGTTTGAGTCTTCAAAGAAAATGCAAATGCTATCAGGCAGGAAAGATGTGATAATGCCTGGCCCCCCCTGGGGCTCCCAGTGGAAATGACCCCTCCAATCACTATCTCGCTGCGGATCCTCTCCAAAATCCTGCCATTGACTCTGCACCCACCAAGGATTCTGAGAATGTACTAAACTATTAACCCTTCAACTACGGATCAACACTCTTTGGCCCTCATTACAACCCCGGCGCTAAACCATGGCGCTATTAGCACCATGGTTGGTGCCGGTGTTGTGACGAGTCCGCCATGGTGGAATGGGGAAATACCGCCCCATTCCAAGGTTGGCGGGCGGTATTTCCCCATTTCACCATGGCCCTTCCACATTCCCATTTTCGCCCCATAGGGCTCAATGGGACTGGGGAAGGAGCTAAGTACGGTACCGTAAATTGCGGTGCCGTAATTAGCACCAAGGTCCCTTTGCGGCACCCTACTTTAATGGCTGGTAAAACCAGCCGTTAAGGTCGGGTCCTGCAAAGGGACCTCGTAATCAGGCGTTAAGGGTTTATCGGCGCTGACACCTTTTACGGCGCCGTTAAACCCTTAACCCCAGGGTCGTAATGACCCCCTTTGACTTAAGGCCATGTTCATCCTATGAAAATCCATCACCTCTCTCTTTAAGTCTTTCAAAATCTGACTGCAAGAACTCAAGCAAGTGTCTCCTGGCTCGATCACAGTCCAATCACTTTATTAGATGAGTTGCGCTAACAGACCCAGTGTTTCAGTTCATATGATATTATGTTATGTTATTAGAGGGTTTCCTGCACACTGTTGCCCTCTGCCTAGTCTCCCGATGCTGTGGCAGATGTGAAAAAGTTGGGTTGGGGGTAGGTTAGAGGAGAGACGTGAACAAATGGAAGAAAGCTCTGTCGCTGTGTTGTTGCATGCAGACTGGATGCCTCCTAACTTCTACGCCACGTGGGTCTGTTTGTAGTGGTCCTTTGTCAAGAGCAGTGAGACATTTGTGTCCAGATGGTCTCCTTGTGTGCCCATGGTCGTTGGATCTGGTCATGGCAGTGGTATGTAAGTTGGGTGTACAGGCGTTGATTATTGTCTGTTATGAGGGTGGTTCGTCAGCCATGTGTGAGTGGCTTAGTTGGTATAAGACCAGCATGTTTGAGCAAAGAGGATGCAAAGAGTTAATGAAGGGAGGATTACTGAAGGGACTGGTGGGCCATTTCGAGTCCACATCCAGTGTGGACATGGCTTCGGGGCACAGTGGTGCTGAGGGGAGCTGGTGTGGCATTCCCTTGGGAGGGTGGGGTAGAGGTGGTGCCAGTGTGCCCTTTGCTTGAAGAGATTGCTCGTGTCTCAACCAAAGGGGGTAGATGCCTTGTTCTCTGGACCAAGATGTTGGTTGTCATAAAATATAATAATTTTGTTCAACAATTGTGCAAAGTATTTTTATTCAATTCATATTTCATTGCATTTAGCATCAATCGATAGAAGCTGTCCTGTTTTGCTAGAAAAAAGCAGGGAATACAATTCCAAGTCCTCATCATCAGAAAAATCAGCAGAAATGCACTCTGTCGGTCTCCTTCTTGCCCCTGAATAAAGGCGGGAACAGTCTCTAGTTCAGGTGCACAAATTGGAGAAAAGTGTCCCCACAGAGTTCTCTATGTACTCACAAGGCGTCGACCACAGCACTGAGCATAGAGGTGCCCCTGAGATAACCATGGCAAATATCAGCAGCTCAGCCTTGACCAAGTCACTCCACTCGCCGAGGATAATCGAACTATCATTATTGCTTCAATAATTAGCTGTGTGGGACAAAGTCCCTGGTAGTGATCGCATGCTTTGCTGCCATCTCTTTATTAATGTTTAGAATTTCCTCTGGGTGGGTTACCAGGCATGGAACATGTAAAATCCCCTGGCTCCAAATCCCCATTCTTGCTCCTGGAAGGAAAGCTGGCCTAGTATTGTAAGTATTCAGAAATCTACAGGCTTTTCTTTACTTAGACCATGTCTCAATTTCCAACAAGCAGAGGAGATGTATGTAACTTGTTACAACATGAGTTCATGAAAAAGGTGCCCTTGTAGACCCCAGGGAGAACATCTAGCATCTATTAGGATCAATCTTCATGATGGAATTGGTTTGCTTCCACCGATTCCAACATTTTCCTCACGGCACGATCGATCACCTACAGGGGTGTTGCTAGGTCTGGAAAAGACCCGGGGCTACGCTAATGTTGGGACTGGGGGCTAGCTAGCCTTTTGGCTATAGCCCCTGAGATTCTATCCGGGGCTACAACCAAAGGACCAGGGGCTATAGCCCCCTTAGCCACCCCCTAGCAACGCCTCTGATCACCTACAAGTCCGCCATGTTGACATTGCCAGCATAGAACCTCGCCTTGCTGATTAAACTCTGCAACGCCCGGAGTCAATGCCTCATGAGGCTTCTCCCCAAAACCCCAATGCACTCATTTTTAATTTATGCCACAAGACTGTCGAGTCCCATCCCCACCAAGACCAGACCTGCCCCTTCCCTCCATCATTTAGAGAGAGGAGTTTGAAATAGGCAGGTCTTGGAAACGCATAGAAGCCCTTTCACTAGATGATTAGAACTTGCTAACTGAACCCCAATACAGGCAACTCAGTGAGCGCCCAACACACTGAGTCCTATCACATCCCATGCTCTGCTCATAATGCACCCCAATAGTCAGCCGTGTCAACAATCCATGGATCATCCACGTTTCTCTAAGATATATATATATTTATTTATTTAATCTGCCCCACTTCACTGTAAAACAACCAACTTTCAAAAGATGGGTATCGCTGTACAAGTTTTCTTTCTTTTTTTAAAAATAAATGCAACCCTATATTTAATGCTCTTAAGATGTCTCTGCTTTGGGGAGGGGGAATGTGCTCGGGTACCCTACTCCTGAGACCTAGCCCCACCTCTTCTATACATCTGGAAGGCTCCCCTCACATATAAGTAGAATTATTATTTCTGTATTAAGTAGGCAGCACAGCCCTTGGTCCCCAATGGGACGGCAAATGCCCCGACCCTTTCATTCTCTCATCCGAGTTGTGAGGATGCCCACGTGAGCATATGTGCTTCATGGTTAGAAATGCATTCTTGTTAGGGTTAGTGTTAGTGAAAGATACATGAGAACACCCCCAGAGTGCACAATGCATTTAGTGATTCAGTCATTCCACCTTGTTATCAAAAACACATTGTCTAATGTCAATAGCTCATTCTTGTGTTCCCAGAATGCTCTTTGATTTCATGTAAAGCAGCCAGTATCCTTGGGGTGCTATTTGGGGGTGCTATTTGTCCCCTTCACCCATTTTCATTGGGCCATTTAAAAAAAGTCCAATAGAATTGTAAGATACTTTCCATCTTGGAATTAAAATCTTTTATTGGTAAATCATGTATAGGGTTATTTTTGATTTTGATAATGTTCTGTGCTGAAGTGTAATGATTTTAGAAAGCCTACAACATGTACTAAAGTGAAATTAACATTGTAAAATGTTTAAAATAGCCAGTTTGCAATCTTGTACAATTGAATAATGCCCTCTTAATAGTATCTTCTTTTGCCCCTGAGAATGTCTTTCCCACTTTGGCTCAGATTAAAACAAGCAATCTGTGTCTTCTGTAAGAAATTAAGTAAATGTTTCATTTTGGCCGCATGCCACTTATTGATTGGTAATGCCGAACATGTGTTACAGTAGCCACACAGACAGATAATTGACACGGTATGTCTCCAATCCCCACCTCACAGGATGTCTCTGGTGCTTGTGCTCCCATTGTACCTGTGACCATACAATGACAGCAATACCCGACATTTCACGATCTGTGTGCTTTTGATTGGCTGTGCTGATGCCCGCAACAGCTGGGGTGCCTCTATCAAACAGGCACCTGGCAACATGAGAGGGAGAAAGAGAGAGAAAGAGATCGAGCAGGGGGGGAGCGAGAGGGAGAGCGGGAGGGAGGAGGAGAGAGAGAGAGACATATACTGAGACAAAAGGAGCTAGAGAGAGGGTGTGAGAGAGAGAGAGAGAGAGAGAGAGAGAGAGAGGGTGATAGCCTAAGAACGAAAGAGGGCGCTGGTTCTGCATATGATGCACTTGGCACAGCTGGTACTTCTTTATTAAAGGGATGGTCTAGTAAAAATTTTTATTTAAAAAATAGATAGGCCACATAAAAAAAAAATACTAGCATCCTCCGTTTTAAAACTTCCTATGTAAAATTTTGAGCTATTCAAGCTCAAAATTCGAAAAAGCAAGCACAGGGGCGCCGCCATTTTGTGAAATGGAGGCCCTCCTGTGCTGGCTTTTGCTTTTGAGGCACTAATGAAGGAAAAGCCACCCAGCTGTAGTAAACAAAGTCTACCGCTGGGTGGCTTTCCCTTCATTAGTGCCGGGACTCGGAGGACGCGGACCGGAGACCAGAGCAGGAAAGCTGCAGCTGAATCTCGGTAAGTGCTATTTATTTTTTTTACAAAAAATAAGCACTAGCTGCGGTTTTTTTTCTATGTTTTCCGGGCTGGAGGAGCCCGGAAAACTTAGAAATAAAACCGCAGCTTTAAAAACGTTGTATTTATGTTTGCGGTCGCTTTTGAAGCGACCGCAAACATAAATACAACGTTATTGTGTTAGAAAACGCTGTGGTTTTAAAACCGCAGCGTTTTCCAACACAACCGCGTTGTGTCTGCCTGAATCTGCTTTACCATTTGGGGCTCTCGGGCTCCCCACGGGGAGCCCGAGAGCCCCAAATGGAAAAGCAGATTCAGGCAGACACAACGCGGCATTGTGGAAAACAACCGCATTGTGTCTGCCTGAATCTGCTTTCCCATTTGGGGCTCTCGGGCTCCCGAGGAGCCCGAGAGCCCCAAATGGAAAAGCAGATTCAGGCAGACACAACGCGGCATTGCGGCAAAAACAACCGCGTTGTGTCTGCCTGAATCTGCTTTCCCATTTGGGGCTCTCGGGCTCCGAGCCCGAGAGCCCCAAATGGGAAAGCAGATTTAGGCAGACAACGCAGCATTTAGCATTTCCCATTTGGGGCTCTCGGGCTCCCCACGGGGAGCCCGAGAGCCCCAAATGGGAAATCAGCTGCAGGTAGAAACACTACGCGGCATGTAAACATAACCGCGTGTGTTTCTGCCTGCTGTGGCTTTCACTTTGGGTCTCCGGTGCTCCCCGGAGACCCAAAGTGATAGCCACAGCAGGCAGAAACACACGCGGTTGTGTTGGAAAACGCTGCGGTTTTTCTTTCCAAGTTTCTCAGGCTCCTCCGAGCCAGAGGAGCCTGAGAAACTTGGAACGAAAAACCGCAGCGTTTTCCAACACAATAACGTTGTATTTATGTTTGCGGTCGCTTCAAAAGCGACCGCAAACATAAATACAACGTTTTTAAAGCTGCGGTTTTATTTCTAAGTTTTCTGGGCTCCTCCAGCCCGGAAAACTTAGAAAAAAAACTGCAGCTAGTGCTTATTTTTTGTAAAAAAAATAAATAGCACTTACCGAGATTCAGCTGCAGCTTTCCTGCTCTGGTCTCCGGTCCGCGTCCTCCGAGTACCGGCACTAATGAAGGGAAAGCCACCCAGCGGTAGACTTTGTTTACTACAGCTGGCTGGCTTTTCCTTCATTAGTGCCGCAAAAGCAAAAGCCAGCACAGGAGGGCCTCTATTTCACAAAATGGCGGCGCCCCTGTGCTTGCTTTTTCGAATTTTGAGCTTGAATAGCTCAAAATTTTACATAGGAAGTTTTAAAACGGAGGATGCTAGTATTTTTTTTTTATGTGGCCTATCTATTTTTTAAATAAAATTTTTTACTAGACCATCCCTTTAAGGATTAGAAAGTGAATGCTCGAGTGACATGTTGAAGGGGAGTGGTGAACTACCAGGCCTGCAGGCACTGGAAAGAATGACATGTATAGTCAGACATCACAGTTTTAAGCAATATCACATCAGATCATAATACCCTGTTTCAACCGTGTGTAAAGACTCTACTAAAACATGCTGCTAAATCGCCCTCTGATACTCTACCCAAATTACTAGAAGACACTGAGGGCTGAGGTGACCACATAGAAGAGCAAGGGTGGAGGTGTAGTGCCATTATAAGCCCATGGTGCTTCTAGGTGATAGCACTCTGAAGTTAACTTCAATATCCTGTGTATACATGGTAGTGGCACCGCTCTCCCTGTGACCCGTGGTCACCAAGTCTTCCTCCTCAATGCCTGGCCCCCTCTTCAAGCTGATGCCAGCTCTCTGCCAATTGATCGCATGTCGAATACTTGTCATCTTCTAAGGCTTGGATAAAGTTGCCAACATGCATGTTGTAATGTGCGTATTATACGCTTAGTATTTATAAGCTGTTTTTCGTGTTTCCGAACCAGCTGCAACATGAAGAGTGTTCGCAGATCTCCTGCACAGAATGCTAGCCTTGAACTAAATGAACCTACGACCATAACTGTTACCCTTTCAACGAATTCATTCAAATCCCGACAGACAGTTCAATATAAAGGACGTTGAAAAGCTGGGTTCACCTTTAGTGGTGCAGTGGCAGCGGCAGTTCTGTACTTGCTGCTTCAGGCAGTGGCATTGTGACCTCACACAGCCACTGTAATAGGCTATTACAGCCCGGTGGTGATGTCAGTTTTTTAGTAAAGGTGAGTAGTGATGGCAACACTAGACTGCACTATGAGGACTGTTTATATGGGTTTGTGCAGGCACTGCAGTCTTCCATATTAAACTGTCTGTAACTACGCCGTGATACCTCCGGGTCTGGGCATATAACACATATAATAAATAAATAAATAAATAAATAAATAAATACATTAGGGAGGCCGTTGAACACAGAAGTGGAGGATAGTTCCTCCAATCAATATGTCCTCCGCTATGTTTAGTCTTCTTGTCGCCCATGTGCTCCTTACACTAAGCGCAGTATTGCCCGGCAAAATGTTTCCTTTCCTGAACACAGCTATGCAATGCCTGCACACTATCCACCTCGAGGCGCTGATGTTACTGTGGTGTCCGCCACATTACAAGTGCTTATTACATTACAGACATTATAGGCAAACTGAATTCTAGAAGATGAAAGGCCTGAGTCAGCCGGTGTACGGAACTGTGGACCTGGGGTTACATATAAACATATGTTAGCATGCGCATTACCCGGCTGAGCTATCCTGCCAAAAACTAGAATGGATTTGCAAGGGCAGCAGTCCATTCGTACATGGATACGTTTGAAGGAAGGGTGTAATACTAAGACCCCCAGCTGTAATACATGATGCATATTTATATAGAGAGAGTTGGAGGGCATGAGGTCAACTGGATATGTCTGGTCACAACCAATCATCTGCTGGCAATCGCTTCTTTACTGTGAGGAAGACACATTGTAAAGCACTGCCCTTTGTTCTGACTTCTCTGAAGAATAAATATATAAATGTGTTTGATTCTTTGCTAATCTTTCATGGGCACATTGATGACTCCTGTAGCAGATTGTCCATTAAATCACAGAGGCTGTAGTGCAACTCAATATGATACAACGTGATCATCTGTATTGTGGAATAGGTTTACAAAATCATACAGCACTTCCAAAATCCAACCTTATTTAAAAATGTAATTCCATATCTTCCTCCCTAGTTACAATAAAACCCTTACACATATAGCCTCGTCTTTCATTCACAACATATGTTGCCATCTCAGTTTAACACACGCGATTTAAATGGACGATGCCCGTTGAAGGCACCTCCAACTAGAACTGGCCTGTGACAAAAAGATCACGGTAACAGGAACTCAACCCAACGAGCTTTGTACAAAATACACAACTTACGCGGTTTGTAATTGGACGTGTTTTTTTTAAACAGGACAGCGGTGCTGGTGAATATGGGATAACCTAAAAGGTGGTCATGAAACCGTGCAACCACCTGCCTGCATGCTTCCCCGAGGCAGCTATGAAGGACAAGACATTGGCGGGTGGGAGCAAAGAGACCGAACACATTTCACAACAGCCCCTGCTGCTGGCGCACATGGTACTGCCCAGTGTATCAAAACACCGACATTTCACACCTGGAACGCTTGAAGGGACCATGCCAGAAAGGATGTGAACCTGGCATACACTAACCCCTTCAATGTATCTGCTATCATCCTCATCTTGCCAGGTAGTGCCAGGATGCCATGTGTTACTACCCACACACAAGATGCATGCCGTGACAGGACTCCAACAATTGCTGTGAAGAAATCACAGCAACTCACATTGGGCGCGCCATTAAATGTCTGCGCACTGACCTCATTCCCCACGTATTGACAAACTGTGGTGGGTAATTAAAAGAAGTACGGCTGCAGGCAATGCCGCACGTTTACGCTTGAAGTACCCCACCTATTCCTTCGCTGTCTCTGGGGCATACCTGCCTCACCATTGTGTGGATGTATGTGTGTTCGTGTGTGTATGTGTGTGTTTTTCCTCTTGTAAGGCGCAGAAGCAGCCACAGACCCTGGAATTTTGCAATATGTGGGGATTAGTCCATCATAAACCCTCAGCTATTTACCATGAACATAACATTAGTACCCTGCTTGTGGGAGCCAGCCAATCAGGTGGCTAGGAACGCAGGGTGAAACTGGTGATCTCAGACAGCTTTCAAAGCCGCCTGATGGCCAGTTCCCTCAGCCGCCACCCACTCCAACCCTGGACCCCTTTTCAAATGTTCCTCCCTGCTCTATACGCATGGCAGCCTCACGCAGAAGGAAACAGCGCCACGCCTTCCCTTTACGTGGTGGCCATCTTGGAACAGTCTTTTCATTCCGTGAACAGGACGCTGCAATGCGGCCAGTTCACGGAACAAAAATACTTTCAATTGGCCCGTCCCAGCCTACGGAAAGGGCGATAATGGCGTTGAGCACCTGTTCCAAGGCCTGGAACATGTGGTAACGTCCCGGGGCCTCATTAAAAGCCCTCACTTTTTTTCTCAGGCGTTGAACTTGTGCGGCCGGGACATTACCACCTGTTCCAGTTGGAACCGGTGCTGAACGCCACAATAACTGCACCATCAACCAATCAAAACTAACCCTGCAACTTTATGATGACTATGAGCAAATGCATGAGAGCTCTAAAAGGAGTAGGTTTTGTGGATACCAGCCGAGGACTAGCGTTGCTACCGAAGCTGTTTAGAAAAAAAGGAATTCTGAGTTGGTGGTTTTCCAGAGTGAAGAAGCCCAGATTGTATGCAGTGTTATGATTTAGAATCAAGATGCTTCACTAATTCGATAGAATTCTTGCTGCATTATGGCCTGATGAGTTTGCATTTAGAGAAGTGACTAAGAGCCTCCACAATGGATCACATTTAGAGAAGGTCAGTGTGTGTGGGGGATGCTGAAATGAAATGTTAAGCATATGGCACTCTGATGCATATGCCGAAATCTGTGGCACAGCTTTTTCCTTACGCATGATCCCCCACCAGGGGAAGATCCGCTGTGCATCGACACCCCAAGTTGCTAATCCCAGCTCTACAAGTACCCAATCGTATTGGTGTGGAGCAAATGCACCCTACCTGGACATGGGCGTCCACCATGTCACCATGTCAGTCACACTTTACTTCCCCGTAGGAAACACTTCTGCGTCACTTTGTTCCATTAGAGTGTCGCATAAGTGCTCGCCAGTTGAGATATGATGCCGGCCTGCAAATATAGGGTTGCATTGAAGAGAATCTGGCGGGAGTTCACCGGTGCTTTTCTGAGGGTCAAGCAGAGCGCAAGGGATCCCTTGTCTCTGGGAACAACTGTGTTCACTGATAATGACGAGGTGCACGATTTAAGGTCAGTGCCCAAAACTCTAGCTACAGAAATCTTTCGAATGGTGCGTATTTTGTGTTGCCTTTCTCACACACTTTCTTCCTCCTTCTTTTCTCGATCTCTCTCTCTCTCTCTCTCTCTCTCTCGCTCTCTCTCTGTCCAGCCTTCCTCTAAACTCCCTTTATATAATGCACTATATATACCCTGTTCTCTTTGTGTTCAAATTCTCAACACCGCCTTGCATTATAACTTTGAGTTAGCACGGGTCAGCACGTTGCATCTCTACTCTGCAGCCTTGGACGCGGAAACTTTTCCACAATTGCATTTTGTTTGCATTTGTGATATTTACTAGTAGTCGGCCCTACAGAGAAGGGGTGTATCGGACATTTTTACTCCTTTAAAAAAGGCAAATACTCCCAAAAAATAAAAATAGGGAGTAAAAATACTCCTGACAAAAAATAGGAAGCAGACATGTAGAACTGTATGCCCCTGCTTTCCCCTGCACGGCTCTCTGGATATTTCTGGACCAGTAGTGCACAGGAAGAAACCACTATTATTACTACCGGGTCGAAAGAAGTAAACTTAATGTGTAGGAATATCTAGGAGCACAGAAATAATTGCAAAAACATTTCCGTTTTCCAGTTAAAACGTATTTTTCCTCACTTATGACATGCTCGCATTGGGAATTGGACTTCCATTTTTACACCCAAGTTTAGAAAATAGGGAGTAAAATACTCCCACTTCCAAATCTTACGTGGAGCACTGCTACTAGTCTTTGGAATATACATACTGCACAAGAGTAGCACTAGAAGAAAAAGGAAATAGGAAAATAACTGGGTTATGAAATGTGGGTAACTCAAAATTAAGGCTCCCGGTTTTATTGCATATATGTTTGCACCATTTCCATCTGTATTTAGCCATATTTATTTTTTGTTATGTTAAAAACATACTAGTGTTGTCCCACATTTATTTACATGAAGAAGTCACATTAGTGCTTGGATTCCTGTAATGGGGAAACTCCTAGAGCTGTGATCTTGCACAAGTGAAGCGCTGCATATGTGCAGCCATTTAAACAAATTAAAAAATAAATGCATTCCTTTTTCCACCTGTTTGTTATGTTACTTCGCACAGCCACTGACCTGCCATGCATGGTTGACAAGTTAAAGACCCAATCAACAGACGTGTATTTGTTTCTTTCCATGTTTTGCAAATAAATACTGAAAGGAAAAAGAGTAATTTCCATCTGTACCCTAAATCGAAGGGGTTTAAGGTAAATGTTGGAACAGAAACGGACACATATTGGAACTTGTATACAGCACTGCACATATTTCCTTGAGTATGTAGATTTAGGGACATACACAAGTAGGATACAGAAGGTTATCAAAAAATTGTTCATTATATGCACCTCATAGAAACAGCTGAGGAATCATGGGGTCTGGATGATGTCACTGTGGCGTTGTTTCGGGAGAAGGGTATTTTTCAGGGTGATCCTACAGGCTTGAATGGAAATTGCTTCCAGTGGGAGAGAGTGGAAGGTTCGAGTGAGACAACACTAAGAGAGAAAAGCCACGAGAGTGGCAGAATGCTCAGGGTTGAAGAGCTGCAAGGTTGAGTTGGGCCTGAGGTCACATGGTGAGGGCGGGGAAGTATTAGGAGTTAGGAAGGTAGGAGGTGCCGTAAGAGGGACCTTGTAATGGGAGTGACTGTACATTCAGTGTCACGGCACACTGAGGGGACGAGCGTAAGTAGGCGCAGAACAAGGACGGTTAAAAGGAGGTGTCAATAGACAAGAGAATGAAAAAGATAGCAGGACAATGCTTCAATATTTTGAATCCAGGAAACCTGCAATGAAGGTCACCAGTGGCCTGACAAATAACAGAGGCAAAATTTGTAGCAACACAGGGGCCCTTAGTACAGGTTCAAGCTCTAAACCTTCAAAATCCACTATTTGGAGCTGCTTTGATATCAGCGTTGTAGATAAATGGCTTTCGGAGTTCATATGGCAATTGCTGAATATTCTCTAAACATTTAATGTCAAATAAATGTACTTTATCAAATGTACCGTGTTGCTGTTTGATTTTAAAGTACAGTTTCATATTCCGAATTGTGGCGCGCTGTGTTGTGAGATGGTCTGTGTTGGTTTCCGGGTTCTGTGTGGAGTCGCGTAGAAGACGACTGGGCGCGTTTGCCTACGCAGCACAGTAACGTCACGGAGAGAGGTGGGGAATATGAATGTTTTGATAATGTCAGGCTCAGGGGCGGGGGATTTGATTTAGTGCCGCAGAAGCAGGTCAGCCAGGGCGATGCGGCAAGTGATAGGATTATCACAAAATGGCGGCTCCCTGGTGCCTGTTTTCGCGTGCCTTTGATGGACGAAAACTTGGGTAAGGTCCATAGGAAAGTTTTCTAAAATCGAGCCACTTAGGCTTAAAAAACATGGCCGACCCGTAGCGACAATAAACATTTTTACTCGACCATGCCTTTAATCTATGTATGTCTACTTATTTACTGTCCGCGGTGACTGTTCCATGTACTCCCCTCCACAGCTTGGTCAAAATGTCCCTCAAACTCAGACTATAGTAAGAAGCTCACTGCTTCCCGTCAAATCTGATTTATTATCTACGGTACGTTCATTTGCGATCCAAAGAGCATTGTCTCTCCTCTATATACATATACAAATATATAAACAACATAAATAAATAAATTATATTTGAGATGAGCTGCCGGGTGTAAACTCCAAGTTGTTATTTGTATCCGCTGAATCTACATGTCCATTTTCCAGAATCTGATAATGGGGCAAACATTTGCATCACCTAAAGGCATTTGCAGACGTATAGCACGCGCTGCCCATTGGTGCAATCTTCTGATGCATCACGTTTTGGAGTAGAGCGGCAGCTTTGTTACCTTGGTGGAAGCAAAAAAGAAATTATGTGGGTTGATGTTTGCCATTCGCTGATGCCAAGGGCAGCTTGGGTAAACATTCTTGCAAAAAACAAGTTGCCATGTTAGCACCTTGCACCAGATATGCCAACAAGGTGGAACTTTAATTTTAGAGCACTGAACACACATGCTGAGACCTTTTGAAGAAGCAGCCACCGTTTCAGGGCGTGTGCCGCACTAAGTGAAGAGATAACATTTAAAAATGTGTTAAAGCAACACGTAGATGCACACAGCAATGCTGCTCAATGCAAGGGGGATTTGTGGGCATCACCCCTGGGGACTGAATGCATCATCAGCTTCCAAACTGCAACAGACTAAGAACGTGATTGCCAGAGAAAACTATGAGCTAGCAATGCTTCCTGGCCCTCACTTAAAAGGAACAGAGCTCCCAAAGTTTCTGAAAGGTTTATCTTATAAAACATGCTTGTTTCTGCTGGAAATGGACATGGGATAGGTGATGGGCCCACTGGCAGCCAAACCACTCCTTATGCCCGACATCACCGTACAACAAACAGGACTGTCATCTCAGACACAAAATGCATCTTAGTAAGCGCTGCACACCAGACACAACAAACAGTACCTGTTACGAAAACCCTTTTGCGCAAGATACTCATGTCCACATAGGACAATGCTATGGTTGCGTCAAGGGTGCACCGTCGAAGGGAAGGTGTCACACCTTTTGACAGTGATCCATTGAAGTACTGGAGAGGAAGGAAGCTCCTTTGGGTAATCTTCGTAGCAATCACTATAGCGTGTGAGATGGGGAACTGCCCACCAGCCAGTGTTTACTGCAAACAGATCTTTAGTAGAGCATGAAATATCAGGTGTGAAAAATGTGCTTGACTTGTGGCAAACATGTTTGCCACCTTTCTTTCATGAAATGCAATCTAACGTATGTCCACCACCGGTAGCAGCCAATTCAACGGGTGGCCGGGATCCAGAGTCACCAACCGTGTCCAAATATGCAAATATTGCCAATATTGGAGGAGAAAGAGGACTCTTATTAGCAATTGCAATGTCTGATGTGAACCAAGAAAACTCATTTCAGTCTGAAAAAGAACGGGCAAGGTCACCCAACATACCGCCGATAAGTGCAGCATATTAATGCATCAAGTCTGCAGATGTGAGTCTGTGGTACCATGCCTTCAAGGTATCCTTGAGCAGATTTCTAGAGCCCGGACAATGTTTAAGACAATGACTCTTCTGCTAGAGAAAGCCAGCGGGACCATTGTTGAAGGATCCGATTTCCTGTGAAGGAGGGACGCGCGTTGCCAGATTGGGGCTGTTCTGGTAGAGAGAGCCAGAACAAGCTTCAGGAGGGCCCCGTGTTTTAGCAAGGGAGATCTAAAGTTCTTTCCCAGGGAGCAGCCTTTTCTCTGAGGCTGGGCTTTAGTGCACAAGGGTAATCCCATTCGAGCCAGTCAATGACATTTCAGTCCATTCAGAAAAACACCAGGATGTTGGGTAGTGACTACGCCGTTGTACGCATGCGCGAGCGGGACCGAGGCTCGTGCATGCGCCATGTTAATAAAGACGGTCCTCCGGCAGTTGGCGCCGGGGACCCGAGCGTAACACACGTCTCCGGCGTGGTTCCTTCGGCGCGAGTGTGTTGCTGTGTGTGAATGCGGGTGGGGGCCCTGGCCAGCCCCCACCACTCCAACACAGGGCACTAATGTTTCTCAATCGAGCCAGTCTGTCACACCCTATGGCCACCTTGAATAATTTTATTCACTGAGATCCCTTATTTGTCAAAATAGAGGAATACATCTAACATGATTGATCCCAGCTGCAACTGACTGTCGCAGGTCCAATGTTGCCATGAATATATCTTTACTGTCTGTAGCAAACGCTGTGCTACCCCTGGATATGGGTGTTACACAAATACCATAAATAAATAAATAAAATCAGAACGATGGTGCCAGGGCCTGTTGTGACAGGGAGGCCAGTTGAGCCTATAAGATTCCTTGAAGTCCCTGTTGAATGCAAGGGATGACCCTTGAGCATTTTTCAAGGCTTTGCTGAAAGGTGTAGCCCTTAATTTTGCAAAGCACAACTTGCACCAGTGCGAGTACCACCGCATACTGACTGCTGTACTGCTACAGGACTCTGCCTGCCGCACTAAGGAAACATCATTTCAATTTGTTGGATCTCCTTCAAGCACGCTTGTATCCTCTCTGGGTATACCTACTTCTTGGACTCAAATCATCTACTGTGGACTTTTTCTGTTAGTTTAATACGCTTATATAATATATTTTTCTTTTCTTACACATAGCGACGCCTCCAACTACGTGACTTCTATAAAATCAGCCTCGTGTGTGCACCAGGGCGCGCACCAGCCAGAGTACCACCAAGTACTGACTGCTGACTGCTGAGCAGCGGCGGTGCAGTGCAGTCCTCCATTTTCTGATCTATGATCTATCTCTTTTTACTTTTTTCCTAGCTGTTCTGAAATATTCTAACCATCATGTTCCTGGTTCTTTCTCTTTCACTGACACAGCTTTCCAATACCAAGGTTCCCTTTCACTCCAAGTCACTTATACTATGTCGTTTTATCGACTAATGACAGGTATGCCGCAACATCCACCTCCTGGCATACTTCTGAATGACTCCTCCAAAACCTCCGTACATCGCTCTCTTTCGCTCGTCCTAGTGCTGCCACGCCTTGCAAACATCAAGGCTTACATCAGAAAGGTTCTCCTACCTAATGAGGTTCTCACTGTACCGCTGCTCACAAATTCTACTGCTCTTGTGAGTAAAGATCAGCCCGCGGTTTCTTTCGGCCCGACTTCACACCCACGCGCTGACAGTGATACCAACCCGCTACTGTCTGACATGACAATGCAAATATGCGTCTCCCCGTTAACGACTGGTGATGCCTTTCAATCCTTACACACTCCTTTTTGCATGGCGGAAGCCCCACCAGACTCTCATCTCCTTGTGTCTATTCATACAATTGACTTCTCAGCGATCCCTTTACTATACTCCCAAGTTGTGCAACAACACCCGCCCTCAAATTCAGTTCTCATTCATCCGCGTCTTCTAAATCCTATCTCATGTACTCTCTCATGTGCATCTCTACCTGCTCAAATACTCGCCACGCAATCTTCACCCCCCAATTGATGTGCTCTTGGCCCCAATCATCATAGCATTCCATCTATTGACTCGACGAGACTCTCTAACTCTCCGCCTCTATTTTCCAATGACTGTCCAACCCATAACTCCTCCCCATCTGCTTCTCAATCCTCCTTGATGGCCTCCTTTTCCAAACCTACCCCTTGCCTCTCCTTTGGTTTTCCATCTACCTCCAATTCTGCATTGGACTCAGCCCTCACAGCTGTCAACGCGAGCATAAACACGTTGACAAAGCTGTACAAGGTGTTAGATCAAAAAGCCAACTCCCAGGTCTCCTTGCTACATGCTCTCAGCAATAAAGTAGACTGGTTAGTATGGACCTTACCTGCTTTGTTCTCATCCACCCTTGAGATGAACAAAACCAACAAACTCGATTGAGCTCAGTCTGACCTATCTTTACTAGCGATGCCAGCAACCATGACGTAGAGCTCTTCCATCGCTGTAACACCCCTTGTTGAACCTATCACTAAAGCAAACTCCTCTGATCAACAAGCACCTGAAACCTTCATCTCTGAAATTAGTCCAGGTGAACTGTTAGAAGTCTCCTCCACTGCAAATCCACTCGTTCGTGTGTTTTGTCCTGGTGCCCAAAGTAAAAAGAGCAAAAAAAAGATGAATAGGAAACACACCTCCATAATCTGCATTGAGTCCTCCAAATAAATTAAAAAAAAAAATGCCCATACCATCCAAAAACATACCACTCAAAACCCAAAGCTTTTATTTCCAAAATCACTAATCCTGCCTGCCCTGCTTCATCTCAGGATGTCTGTGAAACTGAACTCAATGGACAAAACATTGATGGTGCTGGGATGTCTCCAACACCAGCTCTGCCTCCTGAGTTTATTCTGACTTCACCACAAGGTAAGTCAGACTGCAAGCTCTCCAATGACAATGTTTCGCCTGTAAAGGAATTTCCTGATGATGTTATTGTAGAATGTTGTAACAACACAAATGAAAATCTCATGAATATGTCT